>NC_066617.1:155031992-155656992 GCF_025201925.1 Gopherus flavomarginatus | reverse complement strand
GAAGGCGCTCAGACAAGCCTGCCCAAAGACTGCCAGTTCAGGTGATAGACCAGCTTCAACAACCATGACTGAAGAGAACAAAAACTCAGTCTAACTTGCTGAACCACATAAGTGCATGAAGCCATATGGCCTAATAACTTCAGGAATGGTTGGAGGTCTACACAAAGGCATCACATTGTCTGTAATTGCTCGTGTGGGAGAAAAGCCCTCAAATTTATAGTCTACTATGGCCCCAATTAACTAAATTTTTTGAGTTGGATTCAAAGTCAATTTTGCTTTGTTCAGAACCAGCCCCAGTCCAATCAAGAGGTCCAGTGTGAACTGGACATGACTTAGAACTTGTTCCTCAGATCTGCCTCTCAGTAGCCAGTCTTATAGCATGGGAAGACATGAATTCCCTTTCTTCTGAGATAGGCTGCTACCAGCATCGTGCATTTAGTAGACAGGTGGGGCTGATGACAGGCCAAAGGGGAGAACCATACAGTCAGAGTGCTGACCTGTGACCAGGAATCTCAGGAACTTCCTGTGACCTGGAAAAAGTGCTACATGGACATAGACATTCTGAAGATTGAGAGACGTAAACAAGTTGTGATTCAGTGCAGGAAGAATTGTAGCCAGGATAACCATGCAGAAACTCATGTAACTGATATGCCTGTTGAAACTGCAGAGATGGAGATTAGGTCTCATCTTCTTCCCTCAAACTTGGGGATCAGGGAGTACCAGGAGTAGAATTATTTTCCCCAATGATGATGACAAATCAATTCTATAACTCCAAAAGCATAGAAAGTCTGGACCTGCTGAAAAAGCACTGACTCATGAGAGTGGTCACTGAAAAGGGATGGAATAGAGGGATAGAGAGGAAGTATGTAGCATAACCCAATCCCACAATGCTTAGGACTCATCTGCCCATTGTTCTAGCTTCCCAAGACTGTAGAAGTGACCCAGCCTGTCCCAGAACTGAGGTGACAAGCGGAAATAGTCATAACCGTTATGCTGCTCTTGACATGGAAGTTCAATAGACTGCCTGCCCGAGGGTGGAGGAGGATAGGCTGGTAAGCTAAAACTAGACTGAGAAGATTTTCTCCTCTGCGATCTAAGTCCTTTTCTAGGGAAGTCCTGCTACCTAGCAGGATAAGACTGCTGATGGAACTACTGCTGGAGGCAATATTGCTCTTGTTGTGGCTGACCCCCAAAATGACGTGTTATTGAGGCCTGGTGTAACCCCTCCCCCCCCAAGATTGTAAGGTAGTATGGGAATCCTTAAAAGAATGCACTGTCTCATCAGTTTTCTCAGAAAACAAACCTTACCATCAAATGGGAAGTACTCTATGGTCTGTAGAAGCTCAGGAGCTATGACAGAGTTCTGTAACTACCAGGCTTTCTTCCACATCACACCATAAGGCTGGATGAAGCATCCACCACATCTAGAGCTGACCATAAAGACATCTTGCCCACTAGAGAGGCCTCTGCAATAAAAGCCTTAAACTCTTCCCTGAAGGATTCTGGTAACATTCCCAAAAATGTGGACATGATAGCCCAATATATAAAGTCATGTTTAGCTAACAATGCTTGCTGGCTGGTAATGTGGATTTGCAATGAGCAGGATTTCCTCTCCATCAAATCTAACCTTGTAGACTCTTAGCCTTTAGGTGTAGATTTATACCTGCCCTGCCGTATCCTCTCATTTGTTGCCTCCCACAACCAGGAAGTCAGGGAATGGAGTGGATGTGAGGAAAAATATTACTTGTCAGCATGCTTAGTTGTGGGAATTTTAGAGGCGAGGGGAGGGGTGGCTCTAGGCATTTTGCCACCCCAAGCACGGCAGGCAGGCTGCCTTCTGCAGCGTGCCTGTGGGAGGTCCACCGAAGCCTCGGGACCAGCGGACCCTCTGCAGGCAAGCCGCAGAAGGCAGCCTGCCTGCCGCCCTCGCAGCAACCAGCAGAGCACCCCCAGTGGCTTGCCGCCCCAAGCAAGCGCTTGGCGTGCTGATGCCTGGAGCCGCCCCTGGGCTGGGGTATTCCATAGAGATTTGACAAGCTCCAATATCACTTCATTCATAGGGAGAATAACTCTCCTGAGAGATGAGGATTGAAGAATATCCACTAACTTATGGGTGTTCTCCTGAACAAATTCAGCTTGAATAGCCAGTGATTATACCATTCCTCTCACAAGGTCTTGATATGATTTAAAATCCTCTGGTACAGGAGAAGAAGCCTCAGGCTCTGTAGCATTGTCTGGTGAAGAGGAAGAAGAGGGAAGTGGAATCACCAGAATCTCTTGCAGTAACACATCTGACTGTATCAAGGGTTCAGATTGCATTAGATCAAAGGGAGCCCCGCCCACCCCCCAAGTCTGTGTCTATAGCACAGGTGGCCCAGCTGGACCAACTACCAGAGGAACAGGTAATCTAACCATGGAACAAGTGGACAATTGGAACATCACCATTTGAGGAGCCTTCTAGGGATTCCATGGAGGCCACTGTCAGTGCGGGTACCTAGCAGGAGCTAGGCCAGGAACCTTTTCCCTTCTGCAGGAGCAGTGGCTATCCTGGTATTGACGGCAATCCCCAGGTGGCTTCAAAAACCTCAGAGAGCAGTACAGCGAAGGAGAGGGAGACATCTTAGCATTTGATCCTGAAGATCCTTCTAAGTAGACCAGTAGTAATGGAGGAGGCACTCCAGGCGGAGCTAACAAATGGCTTCATCATCCACAGTCCAACAAGCCTGAACCAATGGTGGAACAGTTGAAGATAACATTACAAACAGCACTGAAGCTGGCATCAGTGCATAAGACAAAGTTGGTACTGGACCTGCAAATATAGACTGCGCTGGAATTGTTGTCAGTACTGAAGATAGCAGGCTGGCATGCTGGCAGTGCCCTTGGTGCAGAACATTAAACTGACTGAAACTCTGGGCCTTGGGTATGAGGCATTGCAGACCACAGTGTCAACACCAAGAAGTCTGCCACCAGTGCAGGGGGTGCTGACAACAGTAAAGATGAGGTCACCACAGTCAAATGCTCTTAAATCAGTGGTGAATTAGGAACAGACAGGCACTATAAGTTCACTGCTCCTGATATGTCAGCAGTGCGGAGACTGTCAGTGCAGACATCGCTGTCATCGGTCCCAGATTCCACAGACATCCCTTGTGTGGTACTGCAGTCAATGGTATGGAGTCTAATTGATTAAGCCTCAGAACAGGCGAGAAGGTTGACAGCCCCAATCTATCCCGTATACCGGAAGACTCACAGTGCCTGTCTGCACTCTCCCTAGACAGAGAGGAGAAATCTCATCAGACTCTGGAGTCCTCCGGTCCATTTTGTGAGTTTTTTTCTTTGGGAGACCAGAGGGAAAGGAATGATCTCTCTTCCTGCTGGGTGAAGAATCCAAGCCCCAGTCAGTACCAGCTTTGGCACCTGACTATCAGTAGTGGTCCCCAGACCCAAAGCTGGCCTCATGGCCTGCTTCATTAGGTGCTGCTTCAAACAAAAGTTCTTCACCACCTGCATTCTCTTCTTAAAGGACTTGCAAACAGAGCGCCTTTCCTTAATGTGCCCTTCCCCAAGGCACAATACACATAGAATCTACAGGTTACTAGACAACGTTTGAAACCTGGAGAAGGCATTACCTCAGACTAAACTCTAATTTTAAACCACACCACACTAAACTTACACTGAAGGTACTACTAAACGAGCTCACTATTTATAGACTAAACCATATAAACACTGTGATAACAAAGGTGAGCTAAACACTACAATGAACACTCCAACTCAAGCTGCAGATGATGAGAAGGAACTGAGTGGAGTCTGGGCACCACCACCCTTATGTAGTTATGGGAGGAGCTATGAGGGCCAGAGGGCACAAGTGCCGCCCTGACGGGTACTGCTAAGCAAAGTTCTCCAGCTTTGGTGCACTGGATGCACACACACCTGAGTGGAATACACATCTGCAGCAGCTCAAAGTAGAGTCTTGTGTGCAGGGGAAGAATATTTCCAATGGAGAATTCCAGCTACTGACCACCTTACCAGAGGATAGTGGGTGGAGTCTGAACTTGACCATGTTCAAGTCTAAATGCAAAACCCACCTTTTGATAAGGACTTCTCAGGTATCTTTTGGTTTTATTATCATCCAGAGAGGTCAAATGATTCTGGAATATGGATGCAAAGGAATCTGGGGTATGTATTGTCCTAGGATCATCTCTCCAACTTCCTGACTAGCACTTTGGAGCAACCAAAGAAAAGTCTGTCTCTAAATAATCCATCCCATGTTTCCTACTGTTACCAGCAAATGCTCACTTTGGATGTACCATCCCTGCTGTTTGAATACACATACAGTACAAACATGGTCACTACAGCTCTTAGTCATCCCAAACTTCTAAGGTTAATTCTCATGACAGATCCACAGCAGTTCAGATCTCAGCTGGGATGCACTTCAAAACAGACTGTGGCCATAAAACATACAGACACCATGTTAGCTAATCCAGGGAATACTGTGTCAAAAGCACAGATATTTATCACTTGAGCTAAAGGAAACTGATGATGATGGTGATGATAATGATTAAATATTGTATTGTATTTGTGCCCAGAGGTCATGCAGGTTAGGGCCCCATTGTCTCCTAACTTCTAGTCTAGAGGCCGGTCTGCTGTGTCATGTTGCCTCATCTGTCCTTATGTAAGTGCTGGCTAACTACTAAATACAGTGCATGTGGATAAATGAATATTTTAGGGCTCTTTTCTAGCCACTAAGTACATAAACAGCTAAATTATACAAACCTTGGTGTGGCTAGTGCTATCCACTTTGCATTTATTTTGCTTTACTTTTAATAACTTCTACATTTCAGATTTCTGAAAACTTAAAATATTTTTAGAAGGAAGACTTTTACACAATATATCCTTCCATCTTCCTAGCAGAAGGACCAGAAAAAGTAATGAGAAAAGCTTAGATATGTCTCTTTTCTATTTTGACCATGCTTTGTTGATAATTTCTGAAACTTCTGTTATTTTTAATCCTGACCTGCAACCCCCCCCTCATACAAATGTCAAGATATACCTGTCTCATAGAGCTGGAAAGGACCCTCAGAGTCATCAAGTACAGCCCCCTGCCTTCACTAGCAGGACCAAGTACCAATTTTGCCTCAGCTCCCTAAGGGGCCCCCCCCTCAAGGATTGAGCTCACAATCTTAGGTTTAGCAGGCCAATGCTCAAGCCACTGAGCGATCCCTCCCCCCATAGGTGGAGCTGTTGAGTTTTAGAGTCTAACCATCTGTATCTCTTCCACCTCATTTGTGAAAAGAGAAAGTTGCAACCATAGTTACAGTCTTCTATGACATTGTTAATAGTGATCAATGTAGTGGGAGTGACTACTATAGTTAAGGTTGCATAACTGTTTTCATCCTAACCCCTTGTTTGAAATGCTTGTAATTTCAGAAATTTTCACCTAGTTAATATTTTCAAGTCTATCCAGAGGTCAGTTTTTTTCAGAAAGTATGAGCAAAAGCAGTTCAGTCATTTTCGAGTACGAAAGAAAGTGAAAAATACACTTTTCTAGTACATAGAAAGAATTCTTGCAACCATTTTTAACAGCTCCAGTGCAAAAGCAGCTGTGGAAAATTGAAATTAAGCAAGGAAATAGCCCTCACTGAGTAGAATAGTCTTTGAGAGTTCTGGTGAAAATTGGATTTTCTTTGTCTAAGTAATGAGCATTTGAAAATCATACTTGGTCTGTACCCAGTAGATTTTTAACAGCTATAATGGTATTTTTAATAGCAATCATTTAACACCCACAGGAGTCTTTGCCTCATTTGTTATGCTTCATATATATACATTTTTGTCATGGATCTGGTTGTGTGGCATATGCAATATTATGATGGTATGATAGAAGTGGCTACATTTCAATGGTGAATAAAGTGTTTTTTACTGTTTGTAAATCACCCTGGGATCCCTCAGGGTGAAAAGTGCTATAGAAATTCAAGTTATAAAATTATTACATAGCTATAGAAAAGTAAAACTAAGAGTTAGCCAGGCATAGGAATAACAACCAACCATAGGGATTTTGAAGATGATGTACAAGAAAACAAATCAGAAATTGAAATATGGATTAAAGTTTCACTTAATCTGGTCTGTATGTAACTGTGGACTGACCACAACCATGTTAAGGCAGCATTCAACTTCTCTGTAAAACATTTGCTGGTCCACAGGAAGAGTTTGTTGCATTAAGTAATTTATGGGGTGCTAAGAAGTTCTTTAAGCTATTATTAAAAACATACAAAATCTTCCCTGGTTAGAATTCTAGTAACTCAGACTTCTAACTAAGCAGAACTGATAGGGCAGCCTTTTGATGTTTAATGAGTTCTGCAGCAGATGTGAGATGTGATAGACAGGGGAGCCTTGGTGATTTAGTGCTCATGAAACGAAATGATGAGATCCCCTCCTGAAAAAGAAAATGTAGCTAAAAAGGGCAGATTTTTTTTTTCTTTTTCAGCCCATGTGTTTTTGATTTCCTCACCCCGTGCCTCTCAGTGCTGGCTCATTTCCATTCAAACACACACAGAACACTGAAAACTAATTAGCCTTGGATACAGCCACAGGAAGTTAGGCTGCCAAGTCCCCTTTCCCCCATAATTCCTCAACTTTCTCAGCTTGCCTCAGGCCAAGGGCCTTGAACTGGGCCTCTCTGTGTAGGTTGCCAGGTCTAATTTTACAATTTCCCTTCACCTTATCAAGTGCCCCAGGCCTGACAAGGGGGAAAGGATCAGAGCCAATGTTGTGTTGTGGGCCTTTCTCCCTCACACCCAGTCCCCACCCACCTTTTTTCTTTTCTGCATCAACTTTGGGAGTCTTGCTCATATCTAGTTTCTCTGTTGACTTGTTAATTTGACCTTTGCTAATGCTTTTTAAAGGAACCAAAGAGAACTTCACCGTCTTGTAAAATTTAAGAATCTCCCTTCTCCCAGACTTTTCTGGAAGGTTAACAAATTTTCCAAAGAACCAAAGCACCACAGGTGTCAACCATTCTCAAGCATCTCATTTCAAAGTAGAACCCACTGCAATCCCAATGCAAGAAGCCAGATCCTGATTAGAGAGAAGCAGCAGGCTGAATGCCAGCATTCAGTGGGCAGAGATGCTACCTATGCAGCATACTAGAAATTATCTGCTTCTTTCAGAGTGGCTGGGAAGTTATGTTTTAAAAGAAAAAACAAATTGTCAGAGTCAGGAAGGAGACATGGGTTCTTTTCCTGTGTGACCTTGAGCAAAAGTCACTTCAGTTCTTGGGAACTCAGTTTCCCTATTGATAAGATGGCAACAACATTACTTTCCCACCTTTGTAAAGTGCTTTGAGATTCATGGATGAAAATCATTATATATGTATTGTTATTTATTGGTTGTCTCAGCAGAGAGGGCAAAGATGGAAAAATTCTTGTGAAGTGAATTCTCTTCTTAGCCATAGAGATGGTCCTTCTATGTCAGAATGAAGGCCATAGGAACATAGGAATTGACATACTGGCTCAAACTGAGGTCAATCTAGTGTACTGTCTCTGATAGTGGCCAGAACTAGATGCCTCAGAAGAAGATGTAAGGTAATCTGCCCCCAACATTAAGACTCATCCTTATCTCTAAAAGAGATTAGCTTAAACCCTGAAGCATGTGGTTTAAATATTCCTTCCATGCAATATATAAAAAATTATGATAACTCTGGGTATTCTTGATATCTATGTAAATGTCCAATCCCTTTTTGAATCTTGCTAAGTGCTTAGCCTCAACAACTTCCTGTAGCAGTGATTTCCACAGTTTAATCACACATTGTGTGAAAAAGTATTTCCTTTTCACTGCCATTCGTGGGAGGCATATGAGGAAACCTGCAATGCCACCACCTGTGCTGTACTTCCCCTGGGAATAACAAACATTGATCTTCAGTCCACAGGGTTGTTAATCTGACATCTTTCATCAGCACTAAATTAACTTTAAAAAGTTTTCAAAAGAACTAAAGCAAAATATTAATCTAAGTATTGAGAAAACCTAGGGTTGAGAAGGAAGAAAACACTTCCACCCTGGCTTCCAACATGGCAAAACACATGCAAGAATGGGAAAGTGTGAAGGCCCATTTTGAATGTATTTCATGGACATATTTGATTTTACACCACATTTAGATTTTGCTTTGATTTTTGTGAATGTTCTTTCCATAAAATAATTCCATTACACTTAATTTGGCAGACTGTGGAACTGCTACTGGAATTAATCTGTTCTTGCAGCCTGTGAAGTGTCCTTTATGCCATTTGATTTTATGGTTTTTGTATGCTTGATGAAGCATAGCATAGACATAAAGAGGTGACTTAATTATGCCATTGGTCCTAAAACTATTCTGGAGGGCAGAATGAGAATGAGCTCAGAAATGTCATGTTCTAGATTCCGATTCAGCAAAGTACTTAAGCACCTGCCTTACTTAAAGCACTCATGTAGTTCAGTGAAGTCACTGGGACTACTTATGTGATTAAAGCAAGGCATATACTTGAATACCTTGCTGAATCGGGGCTCTGAAGACACACTGATGCTTCATGAAAAGCATTTTACTATATGTGGAGACAATTCTGAATTCTGACAGTTCTTTAGACAAAAATGTCACTGGCATTTAGGCCATTAGCTCTTTGGGACAGGGAGTGTCATTTTCTCTGGCTTTGTGCAGTGCCTAGCACAACAGGACCTCATCCCGGTTGGCCTATAGGTGTTACCACTATGCAGATATTTAACAATAATAATATGCTTTGGGTAAGGGTGGCACTGTTCAGCCCATATGGCATCCTGTGTTTTCTTATTTCTCTCATTTTTGTATTTCTAGGGGTATTCTGAAGAAAACAGCCTCTTTGTTGTCATCCCTCACTGATATCAGAACTCTTGTTTATGTTTATCACATTACTAGTAGATGTGTGGAGTGGGGCTTAAATTCAACCACAGCCATCCTGAGCAGAGCTCTGGTAAATATTTTCAAACCCACAGAAGCCCCAACACTTCCCATGTAGCTTCACCTCCAAGCCCCTGCACCTGCCTTGGGGATTCAGCTCTGAGCCCTGGCTTGCTCCACGTGGCTGAAACCCTGAGCTCCAGGGTACCCGCAAGGCTGAAGCCCCAAGCTCTGGTGTGCCTTGTGGGGCTGAACCCTGAGCTCTGGGGCTCCAGGAAATATTCTGTGAGCCCTACTGTGAAGACTGTGATTTCAGGTAAGGAATAAGTAGCAGGGCTAGATGAATCCCAGGGGTAGATGATTCTGTTTTTATGCTAAGGTCCCTATTTTTAAATAAACGGAGGAAAAGAAAGACAGAAAATGTGATAAGTGAGCAGAGTTTTCTCTGTAAAACGGGAACATTTCCAGATGATATTAGCTAGAGATTGGCTAAAAATGGTCTAAAATTCTGAGGCATTCAGATTCAGAATTCTGATTCAGCTCATTATGGAAAATGAGGTTAACTGCAAAGTTAATTCCTAGATTCTAAGGCCAGAAGACAACAGAAGTACATTTACATCTAAGGTAAACAAAGCGATTAGGCCAATAAAAAAAAGCAAATTGACCAGAGAATGAGGAAGACATTAGAGTGTCTACACAGCTGGAAGAGAGAAGAATTTTGTCTGGGTTTACTTTGCAAAGAATACATTTCAAAATTTAACTGGACTATAAAAAGAAGCTTGGGCTAGGCAATTTAGATTCTGAATGCCCCCAAAACATCTATGTGGGTGAAATGAGACAATCATTATGCTCTCGAATGAACTCACATGGGAAAATGATAAAAGACAAAAACACCCTATTGCCTGTGTGTGAACACTTTTCACAAAGCAATCACTCTAAATCTGACCTATCAGTTCTCATCCTTTCCAAAGACCAGCCTGGGAGCTAAATTCATAACTTTGTTAGACACTAAAAATCATGGGCTGAACAGAGACACTGGAATTATGATTTATTAAAGCAATCTGTAACCCACTAACCTCCCTTTTTCACCCTGTGATTGCATAGATCTTAATGGGTCACTCTGCCTTGAACAGTCCCTTAGAATATATGCTAACTACTTATGTTAAACAATCTGTTCCATCTTGCATTTAGCTGTGGTGCTCAGAATACCTTTCCCAGACCAGAAGAAGAGCTCTGTGAAAGCTTAAAAAATTCTCTCTCTCACCAACAGAAGTTGTTGAACAAAAGATACTACCTCCTCCACCTTGTCTCTAGGGCAAGGTATCTTTAGCTTCCAGGGTTGGTTTTGCCTTTGGGATATGTTGCTTCCCGAGCCTGGGTTAGGATGTTGCATGGAGCCTGGTGTCTCAGAGCTGGGTCCAGCTACAAGCTCTGGTTTTGGAAAGCAATAATCTCTGTCATAGAAATTTCTTTTTGCCTTATTCTTGTGGATACATTCTGTAGATTATACTTTACATAGCACATCCCTGCTGCATTATCCACAGTGGATCATGTAGGGACCTGGACTGAGTAAGAAAAGGCTGCATAGATAAGAAGATGAAGATCATATATATATCTACAGGTTTATTTAACAGGAAGGCTCTTATGTTTTATTGTGAATTCATGGCGTGAGGGCTAAGGCAGCAGAAAAGGATACCAAATGAGTGATAAAAGGAAAGCTTTCTTCCTCTAAGATTCTCAGGTCTGATCTCCTCAGAGATGAACATGTGCCTCCCCACTAAGGTTGTTCATCAGTTTCAAAGAGCTGCTAGCGACAATATTAGTGTTTTCTCTCACAGGGACAAGAATCTTGATAAAATTGACTGTTCAAGGTTTTTTCTGCATCCATAGCAGAAATGTGAAAGTCATGCTGGAAAGAGGAAACATCAGACTCTCAGTTAAGCATTTCAGCTCAGAACATCTCTCACATAGTCTCCTTTTTAGAAATATACAGGAGTGCAGGGCTTTGGAGCATAGCACGGAGCTGGAGTGCGGAGCAGCTCCGGAGCAGTGGAGCTGCAGGTTTTTGCCTGGAGCTAGAGCAGAGATGGTGCACAGCTCCGAAGCCCTGCAGGAGTGGATCAATTGACCCCAAAATGTTAATTGTGAAGGAAACACTGTAACTATGGGTAAGACAACTTGGGCCTTGATTTTGAATGGGACCTTAATCAGAACTCCCTTTTTACACCTGCAATTTTGTAAATGAGCTCATTTAGACAAACAACTACCTGACTGTGCCCTTGGGTATTAAAACGACTTACTTTGCACTTGCACATAATTCTGGATTCAAACTTGTGCTCTTAAATTGTAAACGCAGAAGGAATCTCGGGTTTTAAAAATCTGGAGCTTGCAATTAGAGCTGGTTGGGAAATGAGGGGAAGAGGGTGTCAGAAAACTTTGACTTTCCAGGAAAAAAATAAAAGCCTGACAACCAACCATTTTCTGCTAGAAATGATAAAAATTAAACTTTCTAATATGAAAAAAAAATATTGGCTGGAAATTTGGTTTCCAGTTTTTTGATTTTCAGATGAAAATGTGAATACTTCTGAGCAAAACAGTCACTTTCTGCAAAACTATTATTTTAGATGAAAACTCATTTTTTGTCCTCAAAAACATTTAAATTTAAAGTTTTTAACCAGCTCTATTTGCAGTCATCTGTATGTCACAACTCTGATATCACTGGAGCAATGCTTTGTGGACTCTAGTGAAGTATAAATTCTCCCTTGACTCTGTAGCTATGAAATTGGGGTTGACTTTAATCGGTACAATTTTTTCTTCCTCAGGTCTTCGGGGCCGAACCTGCCTGTGATAAGAGCTCTGAAAAGTGAAATGTACTAGGAGCATACATGTTGGAGTAATAGACATAACACATGTCAATGTCTCCACTTACATGCTCTACCTAATCTAATCCTACTACTAGTAGAGATGCACCTTGTGGCAGTCTCCTCAGGACAGCCTAGAACCATAAATGTGTTACTCCTCTGCCTTAGTAAGTGTGAGCTTTGCAGAAGATTAGAGGGTGTGTCAGCTCCCTTCCACACCAAACTGCCTGCTTCACCAGCAAAATCCTGGAGACCCTGTCAGTCTCAACCCTGTCTTCCAGGTAACAATCAGTGAACCCCTGAGTTCCTCAGAGATGGCTCTCTGCAGTGTCCAGTTCTTCTCACTGGACACTCAGAAATTATTAAATTTTCTGCCTTCAGTGAGACAGTGCACATACCAGCCTGTTAGGTTAGCTGAGGACTCACTTTTTGCTTCAATATAACCACACTGAGATGGCTTATAGGAAAATGAAGAATATGTTTATTAATAAAGAATAGAGATTTAAGTCATACTAAATAAGAGAAAAAGAGACCGGTAGAGTTACAAGCAAAATGAAACAAAACAAAACATATTTTCCAGTGGCTAAAACTTTATTTTAGCAAGTTCCAATCTTTGACTAAGCTGTTCTAGCTTTTAGCTCATACGGTAGAGGCTCAGGCACTAAGCTCCAGGGGCCGCAGGTTTGGTCCTGCCCACCACGAGTGGTATCTGTTACACAGGAATTACTGAAAGTAAGCAGCAGCTAAGGTGCAGTGTAAAAAAATAGAATGGTAGGACTTGAGTGAAATTAATTGTTGACACAACTGATACCAGAAAAAAGGGAGTTTTGTGTTATAGCACAAACCTTGGAGTTTTCTCTGGTGTGTCATTGTTACTTTAGACACCCAATTTTGAGGACCTGTCTATCTACCTACCTACTCACAAACAAAAATGATTTTTTATTTTTCAAGCACTTGGAATAATTTAGTATAAAATACAAAATAACTTTCAAATGCCTCATGTTGACTAAACTGACCTGAGAACATATAGGGAGGAGAGCAACTTCCTTTTCTTAAAAACAAAATGGAAAATGTCGTAATTCCCCAAACGGATTTTAAAATAGATTTTTTTAAAAAATGCATCTATCAGATCAACCCCTCCCATGTCAATATGTCATGCAAGGAACTAGTCATCTCCACAGTAATTGGTTTCCATCATACTGCATCATTTAAGGGATGAGAAAGCATGCTCTGCTGAATGCAGAACTTCCTTTCATCTCTGGTTTAATTGCATTTCTGTTCTCTGCATTACATAACTTCAGAAGCATATTATAAACATTGTACTGCATCATAGATCATGTTTGTGCTTTATACAGCATTTTTATTCTGACAGATCTCAGTGCATTAGCAAACCAGGCAAATTAAAATAAAACATCCTTTCCCCCTCATTTTAAAGACATTTTGCTTTTATTTGCAGAAATCCATTCCTGTCACGATCTGCTGTATTTTATCTGGAACAGTCACCCTGCAGAGTCAATTTTGAGAGGTTTGATTAAAATAAAGTGTAAGTTTTAATGAGACAAAATATATTTATTGATTTAATTCCATTGTTTTTGTTTTATTTTAAATTAAAAAAAAATCATGTCTGACTCCCACCCAGAATGAGGTAAATCATATTAATTATAGTGGGGATAGCGACACTAAGAACCCAGGCAGATGTGGGGAATAAACAATTGAACCTCATGCCTTGTACACCCTTGTTTTTCTTTCTTTTTTGGAGGTGGGAGTTTTAGACAGGCATCCAAAAGTATAACCTTCAATGAGTCTCTGGAGGAATGGGGTTCAAATCCCTGCACTGTAGCTTTGGTTCCAAGTTAGAAGAGTCCTGTTTTCTGGCTTAGATTCTGCTGCAGCTGAAATCTCCCATGAACAGCTTATAAGATTTTTACATTATCAAACTCCCATCTGGAACCTCATCCGGATCTAGATGTGGACACTGCCTCCTCCTCAGCCCATCTCCAGTAAGTTTAAAAACCAGACTAGCTTAGACCAATAACAACTGGGAATCCAGGCAGGGTTAGAGTAATTGGGTCACAGGCCCTTATATGATGGAAAATTGAAAATTGTTGGCAAAATCAAAATTTTCCTGTTGAAAATTCTGATTTTTCCAGAAACTGCATATTCTTTTGGAAAATCATGCAGTCCGTCTTTGAGAGAATCCACCAGATAACAGCCCAGAGACTCCATCATGTGTGTGTGCCAAGAGTTTAAGGTTTTTCATATATATTAAAATATGGAAAATATGTGTGTTGCCCCGTGGTACAATAGCTCTGCAGCTCTAGTCACATAGGATCTGAGGAATAATCTCTGGATCTTTTTGTGGGAGGCAGAATCAGGAGAGAAAACTTCCATCCTATATTCCCCATATGGCTTTTAAGTGCTGTCTGCCACATGACATCATCTAAATGGCCTCAGTCCTGGATTCCTTCCCCTTTCCTCTACCAGAACAGAAGCCTTAATGAGTTAAGCTGGTGAATTTTGGCATTTATTCAGGAGCATTGAGTCATGTTTTCATAATTTGTTACAAATATTAAATTGCAGAGCTGTTTTCTGTGTTTTTATTTTGGTGGGAAGCCTGCAATTATGGTTAATGCTTTGTTACTTATTCTGTGACATGTGGTAACACTACAGAGAATAAAGACCAGGAAACACATGGAGCTGACAGGCAGGACCAATCATTTGCTCTTTGCCAACTGGACTGCATTCATATATGTTTCTGGCAGCTAGCTGCATGACACCTCAGGTTCCATCCCTTGTCTTTTCAAGAGTAACACAGATTTTTTTTCCCTGCAAAGGAAAAATGAAATCATAACATTTATGTCCTAACCCCCTGCAAAAAAAGCCATTTCCCTCATTCCAAGTCATCTGAAGGAAATAAAGTGGCTAGTTTAAGAACTGGTGTTCATAACTCAGAGTTGCTACAGACCATATTATGAATTGATGCTTGGACACATCAATTACTCACTTGATATATTTGAGGTAAAATGATGTGAACGTATTTTTGTTTTCTTTAAAAAGCGGGCAGCAGTAGAACACTACAAGAATGACTTTTGTTGCCAATTTGTAACACTTAAATTTACACAAATATAACAAACATGGCTGAGCTGTTTCTATACAACAGCTGTTATCACAACACAACCATATGCCAACCAAGTTTGTGCATCCACATATACTACACTGCCTAACAATAATGTGCATTCTGAGAAAATCTAGGTGGCCCTCTCATAATGCGGGGGAGATGCATAAGGAGCTATATCAGCAGCCTATATTGTATGGAGCCTGTTTGGCAACTCATAGGTTCATATATTCCAAGACCAGAAGGGACCATTGTGATCTAGACTGAACTCATGTACAACACAGGCCATAGAACTCCCCCACATAAATTCCTAGTACATATTTTTTTAGAAAATCACCCAATCTTGATTTAAAACTTGTCAGTAATGGAAAATCCACCATAATCCTTGGTAAATTGCTGCAATGGTTAATTACTCTCACTGTTAAAAATTTACACCTTATTTCCTGAATTTGTCTAAGTTCAATCTTCAGCTACTGGATTGTGTCAGACCTTTCTTTGCCAGATTGAAGAGTCCATTATTAAATATTTGTTCCCCATGTAGGTACTTATAGACTATAAACAAATCACTCCTTAACCTTCTTTTTTTTAAGATAGATAGATTGAGCTCTGTACGTCTCCCACTGTAAGACAAGTTTTCTAACCTTTTCATCATTGTCCTGGCTCTTCTCTGAACCCTCTCCAATTTATCAACCCTCCTTCTGAATTCTGGACACCAAAACTGGACACAGTATTGCAGCAATGGTCACACTAGTGCCAAATAAACAGGTAAAATAAGTTCTCTACTCCTACTCAAGATTCCCCTGTTTATGCATCCTGGGATCACATTAGCTCTTTTAGCAATATTGTCACACCATGACCTCATGTTCAGCTGAATATCTGCCACAACCCTCAGTTCTTTTTCAGAGTCACTGCTTTCCAGGATAGAGTCCCATATCCCGTAAGCATGACCTACTTCTATTTTCCTAGATGTACATATACATGTACATATTACCATATTAAAACGAATATTATTTGTTGGTTCCCAAATGATCCAGATGGTTCTGAATAAGTGTTCTGCCTTCATCATTATTTACCACACCTCCAATTTTTGTCTCATGTGCAAATTTTATCAGTGTTGATTTTAGGTTTTCTTCCAGGTCATTGATAAAAAATGCTAAATAACACAGGGCTAAGACATTATCCCTGTGGGATAATAGAAACACATCCATTCAGTGATGATTCCTTGTTTACAATTACTTTTTGAGACCTGTGAATTACCCAGGTTTTAATCCATTTAATATGTACCATGTTAATTTTATATCATTCTAGGTTTTCAATCAAAATGTCATGTGATACAAGGTCAAATGCCTTTCAGAAGACTAAGTATAGTACATCAACAGTATTACTTTATCGAACAAACTTGTAATCTCATCAAAGAAAGATATCAAGTTAATTTGACAGGATCTATTTTCCATAAACCCATGTTGATTGGTATTACTTATATTACCCTCTTTTAATTCTTTATTACTCTAGTCCTGTATCACCCGCTCCATTGAACAAGCTTCAACACCTAGAGCTATACCAATATATTGTGATGATTAGTGTAGACAGCCCCTCTAGATAGTACTGTATCTTTTTCTTAGTGTTGAGTTGTTGTCTTGCTTTGATATTATATTGTTGTTGTATCAAATGGGGTGAAGACCTGGGAGAGGAGGGTTATAGGAAATTCTAAGTCCTGCCTGTGTGTACCAGAGTTGGTAACTGCAGTGTTTCAATAAAATCTCTGTGATTCTGTGAGTATTACAACTGGTGGCAGCAGCTTCAAGATGGCAAAAGCACTTTTGCCTGAGCAGAAGTTTGCTGGTCATGCAGATGAGACTGTGAATACTTGACATACTTTGAGTTGTTGCTCTCTGTCAACGAGTGGACTGATGAGAAAAGAGCACAATACCTAGCAGTGTTTTTGGGAGGTGATGCCAGAGCATTTTACCAGCAGCTTCCCAGTGTAGTTCATGGTTCTTATGGACAGCTATGCAAACCTTTATACAACCTCTATGAGGGAAGATTGGCCCTTTTGAAATACTGGAAGGAATGGCAAGCCAGGAGGGGGCAGGGAGGGGAACCCCAGCATAGCTATTTGTATGGTTTGAGGATACTGTTAGATAGGGCTTTCTCTGCACCACCCTGGCAGAGAAGTAGCTCAAGTGAAGCACAAACTCCTGGACTGAATCTGGAGCTGCCAGGGCAGAGAGGATCTGTGCCCCATGGCAAGCTATGACAGAATCCCATGTGAAAAGTCAGTTTATAAACAGTTTAAAAGGGGAACATCATAACTTGCTTCATAACCCAACCCCTCACTGGGTTTCAGAGCCCAGGCTCCAGCTCAAGTGGGAACATCTACACTGCTATTTTTAGCCCTGTACCATGAGCCTCACATGCCCACGTCAGTTGTGGGCTCTCAGATTCACTGCTGCGGAGGGTTTTGTTTGTTTGTTTGTTTTTTGCAATGTAGCTGTACCCTAGGTGCCTTGGAGACACTGATGGCTGAAAAATCGCAATGATGTTGCACCCCGAATCTCAAATAAGTCTGATCCATGGTTGAGCCCTCAATGCTGAAAAGAAACACAATGTCATGCAGGGATTAAATTTGTGGCTATTAATCATCATCCCCTGCAAGTAACAGGAGAAATCCAGCTTCCATTGAACACGGGGCTCTGCATACTGAACAGTCTTTTGTTGCATTGACCAATATTTTTAGCGCTGCTGTACTAGGAACAATTTCATTCAAGGGAATCCCAAAAACTCTGGGGGTGTTAATCTGATAAACTTGTCCCTGGGCAATATTCAGCTACTTCCTGATGGATATGGGTAGGAGGAAGTGTGGATCCTGGGGGGCAACTCTTAGGGGCTTATAAGTGCCTCTGCCATGCCTACAAGATGGCAGAGAGGAACTGCTCCCTGTGGTGTCTCAGAATAAAGTTGTGGTGAAGCCAGGTCATCATGCAATAATATCCCTAAGGATACAGGTCTGTTGTAGTGAACCTGCAGGAGTGTTTGAAGCTACCTGTATCCAGTCAGGAATACTGCTCAGCAGAACTCTGTTTTGAGCTAGACCAAAGGATGAGTTCTGTGTTAAAGCAATTAATGTGATTGATCCAAAAGTGCGGCTAATGAAAAAACAGACCACGAGGATAGTGTCCAGTGTAGCTGGTGTCTGAAAGCCTCTCACAGGGACACAGGTCAAAAGCTGTGAAGCCCCAAACAGTGAAAGTGCTAGGGGTTGACTTGACAGAAGCATCAAAAGGAAGCAATTAGAACAACTGCTCTTAGGACATGCTAGTGCGTTCTCCAGGAATAGTGAAGACCTTGGGAGATATGCCTGAGCACAATACTGAATAGTGCTTAAGCCAGAGAGTGTTCATGTGAGGCAGTCCCCACACTGGATTCATGTTACAGTGAACAAGAAGTTAAATCACATACTCGAAGATAGCTTGACTGAGCAGTCTACATCACGTTAGGCATTCCCAACTGTCACTGTAAAAAAACCCCATGGAGACTAGAGGACATGCATTGACTACAGGAGACTAAGGGTATGTCTACACTGTGATACCAAGTCTCTGATCCCAGGTCAGCTGATCTGGGCTTGCAGAGCTCAGGCAGTGGGGTTACAAAATTGCAGTGTGGATGGTTGGGCTCAGGTTGGAGCCTGGACTCCAAAAACCTTCCTGCCTTTTAGGGTCTCAGAACTCATTTGCAGCCCAAGCCCACATATATAAACTGCAATTTTATAGCCCCATAGCCCTAGACCTGTTAGCCCAAATCAGCTGACCGGGGCCATTCATAGCCATGACACGGATCTTTCATTACAGCGTTTCATTAATTCACAGACCATTAAAGATAGCTACACATTTCCCCACGTAGCAGACACCGTGGATAAAATGTCAGGAGTGAAATATTTTTCTAGTTCTGGTTTTATATTAAGATACCCTCAGATTAAAGCAGCACCTGAAGATCAAGGAAAAATGGCCTTTTTGACACCCTTTCTGTTGTTTCAACTCGGGGATTCCTTTTGGACTCATGAATGCCCTAGGGATGGTTCAGAGGGTAGTGAATGATCTAACCCATGTTTTGAGAACTGAAGATATCCTCATATATTCAGATGACTTCATTTGTTTCCATAGACATGGGTGGAACATCTGGTAGGAGTGGAAAGGATTCTAAAGCTTTTCAAGGAGTCAGAGTTTAAATTTGCAGGAAACAAATGTCAGTTTGCAAGGAGTTGCACCCCCTTCTTCGGACATACAGTTTGTGAGGATGGGTTTGAACCCCAGCCCCTGAAACAGAACATTATAAAAGAATGGAAGATTCCTACAAAGCTGGAGGGGGTACAGCAGTTTGTGGGCCTCTGTGGATTTTATAGGAGATTTGTACAAAATTTCAGAGTGGACAGTGCAATTATACTAACTAACTAAGAGCAACTTAGCACACCAAAAAGCATTTAAGTCACTGAAAGAAGGACTTCTAAACCATGCTGGGTATAAATTCCCAGATCCACCTTGTTCACTTGTGGTAACCTTTGATGCCTCAAAGGCTGCTGTCAGATTTTCTCTGCAACAAATTGATAAACTTGGTAGGCACAAACTGGTGGCTTTTGGGGGTTGTAAATTAAATGGAGGGGGAAACCAAGTATTTGGCTACAGAAATGAAGTGTACGGTTATTATAGAGGGCTGTCAATGTACCTTAGACCATAATGCCCTGCACTGGCTCCTGACAAAGCACAACCCAAAGGATACCTGTGGAGATGAATTCACAACTGTCTAAATTCACCATATACCTGGAAAGAAAAATCTGGAACAAATGTTCTCTGCTGGATGATGGCAGTGAAAATAGATTCAGACTAGTCTTGTGACATCACCTGGCAAGAACAGTCTAAGAGCTCTGAGTTATTTCTGAGTTATAAGTACCAACAGACTTCCTGAAGGAGACCCAGATGAGGGAGGTTCAGCATAGTTCAGGAACAACTATCTATTGATCCAGCTACCAACTGAGGTGTATAGAAAACAGTATTAAACTTCTGATCCATCACTTTAAATTCTCAGGAGCTTTTCTGGTCCTGCTTGCAGTCAGGGGATTCTGTAGAGAAGTGTATGATCAGAGACAATCTGCAGACAGACAGCCTAGAGTAAGGCGGATGAGTTGCAACTCTGTTTTATGGAGAAGCCTGCTTTGCCTCTTTCTGATTTTGGATTCCTATATGTTATCATTTTGAATTCTAAGAAATAAAGTAGTGTTATGTTGCAACCTTCCAGAAAGAGTATTTTATGTTTTATCTAACATCTCTGTTTGTACACCATGAAATATAACACCAACTTGCTGGTGCAGGAGGGTAACAGTATTGCTTTGTCAGCAAGCTTACAGAGAATAGTACTGGAGTGTCTACATGATAACAAAGCATGAGGCCACCTAAGGTATGAAAAGAGCTGACCTGGGTATCCAATAGGATTTTTTGGCTGGGCGTGGCTGCAGATATTAAGGACTGGGTACCCTTCTGTCTTACCGGTCAAGAAAGGAAAGTGCTAGCAAGGAGAGGCAGAACTCCTTGAAGTGATGCTGTACCATTATCTTAGTGCTAAATTGTTGTCTTGTTTTGATGTTATGTTGTTGTATCTAATTGGAGGAGACACAGGAAGCTAAGTCCAGAATGCTGGAGTTGTTATTTGTGGTCTCCCAATAAATCTTTTGATTTGCATAAGCAAATATTACAGTATTTCAGTCATAGCTTGTAGACCCTCCTGCTACTCTAGCTTAGATACCCCACAGCTTTACTGATGCCTCTCAATCTGAACCTATGGAACTCCCAACTATCCTAGTCCTGGATCTCCCCACGGTTTTGCTGCAGCACCCCAGCTGCACCAGCTATGGCTACCCACACAGATTGTATCTGTTAGTGTAGTGTAATATGTATTACACACACAACATTAATGTCGATGGGCATTAATATTATATACGTTATATAGTATATGAATGTGGGGTAGTTATGTTAACTGGCATATTTATGCTTTCCCCAGAATGTTGTTCTGCTCATGCTAAGGTACATTTCCCATAAAACTTTTCAAAGCTGAACTCAGCTCTTGGCACTGGCAAATAGAAAAGCAATAATAGACAAGATATTAGTACTATGTCCTGGTACAGGTAGTGAGTGCTTTCATGGCCCCTTGGAGCCTAAAGTGTGATATCCAAAAACAAAGATAGAAAAGGAACAGGTTAATACAGGAAAACATGACAAAAAGTTGATTTGTAGGTAAAGTCTTAACATATAGAATGTTCTCTGACTTTTAAACAACCATACTATATATACAGACAGTTTCAAATACATATGTTTGGAACAAGATTGAATGTTCACAAGATTGCTCTCAAGATTGAATTGCTGTAGTATTAATTATTTCCTTTCTGTATTGTACTGTTTTGTCTTTAATAATAAAATTGACTAACATTGGTTATTTTCTCTCTGGAATAATGTCAATGTAACCTGGGTCAATGGAGCAGATGAAAAAGGAGGAAAATATTCTTTCCAGGTAGATGAGAGATGGGGAAGACTGCAGTGTGTTTCCCTTGCCAGTAAAGAGTGTGTGTGCTGACCCTTGTGATTGGACAAACCCTGGGAGATGGAAGGTTGACTAAGCCAATAAGAGGAGGGATGAGAGGAAGATGACCCTGCCAGAGGGAATCATAGAATCGTAGGATTGGAAGGGACCTCAAGAGGTCATCTAGTCCAGTCCCCTGCACTCAAGGCAGGGCTAAGTATTATTTGGACCATTCCTGACAGGTGTTTTTCTAACCTGATCTTAAAAATCTCCAATGACAGAGATTCCACAACCTCCCTGGGCAATTTATTCCAGTGGTTAATGACCCTGACAGTTAGGAAGTTTTTCTAATGTCCAACCTAAACTACCCTTGCTGCAATTTAAGTCCATTGGTTCTTGTCCTATCCTCAGAAGTTAATGAGAACAATTTACCTCCCTCTTCCCTGTAACAATCTTATATGTACTTGAAAACTGTTATGTCACCTTTCAGTTTCCTCTACTCCACACTAAACAAACCCAATTTTTCAATCTTTCCTCATAGGTCATGTTTTCTAGACCTTTAATCATTTTTGTTGCTCTTCTCTGGACTTTCCTCAATTTGTCCACATCTTTCCTGAGATGTGGCGCCCAGAACTGGACACAATACTCCATCTGAGGCCTAATCAGTGCAGAGTAGAGCAGAAGAATTACTTCTTGTGTCTTTCTAACAACGCTTCTGCTAATACATCTCAGAATGATGTTTGCTTTTTTTGCAGCAGTGTTTCACAGCTGACTCATATTTTGCTTGTAATCCACTATGACCTCCAGATCCCTTTCTGCAGTACTCCTTCTGAGGCAGTCATTTCCCATTTTGTAGGTGTACAATTGACTATTCCTTCCAAAGTGGAGTACTTTGCATTTGCCCTTATTGAATTTCATTGTGTAGTTCAGAGCATTTCTCCAGTTTGTCCAAATCATTTTGAATTTTAATCCTATCCTCCAAATCTCTTGCAACCTCTCCCAGCTTGGTATCATCTGCAAACTTGACAAATGTACTCTCTATGCCATTATCTAAATCATTGATGAAGATATTGAAGAGATCCGGACCCAGAACTGATCACTGTGGGACCCCACTCAATGTGCACTTCCAGCAGGGATGCAGGAGTAATTTTTATAGTGGGGGTGGCTCAGAGTCATTGAACCAAACTATAAACCCTGTATATAATGGAAACCACTTCAAGCCAGTGGGTATGGCAGCACCCTTAGATCCAGCACCTAAGCATTCCAGCTTGCCTGTGAACCTCTGATAATTACTCTGTCGGAATGGTTTTCAACCCGTTATGCACCCACCTTATAGTAGGTCCATCTAGGTTGTATTTCCCAAGTTTGTTTTTATATCCAACACCCCAAAATGTGCAAGGTGCCTCATAGAACGTACAGGACATGTAGTCCCTGCCCTGAAGAACTTACATTCTGACTTGGCAAGACAGATAAGGATATGGGAAGGAGATTAACATACAAACAAAGCGTCTGAGGGAATACTGGGCACATGTCTTGTTAGTTCTCTCATTCTTTCCTAATCTGAACTGCTGTCCTGGCTTCCCTACTCCCTCATCAATACATTTTGTTAAATAGGTCTTTATTCACTCTTCCCTCCCATCCAATACATTGAAGACTCAGTCTGAGATACTAGGAGGAAAAACAAAAAAATGAATCAAGCAGTGCTAAAACTAAGGGTAAGTTTCAGAAGTTCTTAAGTGGTCTAGGAGCCTAAGGCCATGTCTACATTACAAACTTTGGTCAACACAAGTTATGTTGGTGTACAGCCATTAAAGTTTGTGTAACACTCAGGTGTGTACATACTTGGCGGCTTGTGTCAGCACTGTGATACTCAGCAGGAGTACTTGTGTCGATGCAAAATGCACCACAGGCAGTTATCCCAGTGTGCCACATGCCACCATCTAATGCAATGCCTTTTAGGAACTTTTTGCAACATTTCACAGGATAGAAATGACTTATTCAGGTATCTCCAGAACCTAGGGGGTCAAGTTTGTAGCAGGCAACTTTCTCTATCTCAGAACGCCATCCGTATCCCACAATTTTGGGACTTAAAAAAAAAATCACACAAACCTGCACATCACTTTTCACTGCCTGTCTTCTCTAACAGAAGCTTGGAGCCCACAACTCTCTGCCCTAGTCTCATCAACACCGCAAATATGGGATACATGATTCATTTTTTTTTTGTTTGCAGACTTACATGAAGAACTGCAACAAGGGGGAATATGATAATTTCTTGGAGGACAGCTTGCTGAGGGTCATATAAAAAAGAATTCAAACTTTTGGCTGTGAAAGGCCACATTCCTAGATCCGTGTGCTGAGCTCCCTTCAGCCTTTGAGCACACAGACACCTGAATGACATCACTGGGGAAGTGAGTGGCTTGCAGTGCTGGACTGCTACGGGTCAGTGGGCAATCATTTTGGAGTTGGTAAATCCACAATGGGGGCCATCATCATGCAAGTGTGTAGGACCTTTAATCATCTCTTCTTGCACAGGACAATGACTCTGAGCACTGTGCAGGACATAGTGCATGGATTTGCAGCAATGAGGTTCTTGAACTGCAGAGGGGCAACAGATGGCATGCACATTGCTACTTCAGCAGCAGATTGCCTTGCTACAGAGTGCATCAACAGAAAAGGCTGCTTTTCTATGGTTATGCAAGCATTTTTGGAGCATGAGGGACTCTTCACTGATATTCATGTGGGCTGGTCGGCGAAGGTGCATGACTCTCACATCTTAAGAACACAGGACTGTTCAGAAAGTTGCAAGCATGGGCATTCTTTCCCAAAGAGCAGATTACCATTGGAGACGCCAAACTGAAATGCCAATAGTGACTCTGGGGGACCTTGCTCCCCTGGCTCATGAAGCCATACGCTGGCCACCTTGACAGCACCAAAGGAAGATTCAGCTATCAGCCCAGCAGATGCACAATGATTATTGAATCTGCTTTCGGTAGATTGAAGGGACACTGGTGGTGTATGCTCACTAGATTGGATCTCAGTGAAAAAAGCATTCCAAAGGTTGTAGGTGCCCATTGCATCCTGCATCCTGTCAGTGAGGCAAAGTGGGAAAATCTGCTGCCAGCGGGGTGGGCAGAGGTGAAGCAGCTGTCTGCTGACTTTGAACAGCCAGACACAAAGACCACATTACAAGAGTTCAACATGGAGCTATGCAGTTGATGGAGGCTTCAAAAGAGCACTTTAATGGTCAGTCACACTAATGTTCTCTACCTGCCCATTCTCTGGTCCTGAAGCTTTGGGAGTGTTAGGAATTGTGTTGTGCTTGCTGTACATTTATAGCCTTCACCGTGTGTTTTACTAAAGATATGGCTTATGCAGTGCTTGGTGTACATGTACATTTACAAATATGACTTGGTGTTTTCCTGAACCTCTGAGCTCTGTGGTGTCATACATGTACAAGCATTGTATGCTTTGAGCCCCACTATGCATTCTGCAATATGTGTTGTACACTAATAAAGATGAAATTATCTTCAAAAAATAGAAATGTTTTGAGTTATAGTACAGAAAACCAATGTGCAGAAAACCACTGGCCATGCAATATAATTTTTTAACATAGATTATTGGAACAGAACTTTACAGCAGGCATTTCTGTCTATCGCAGTGCACAAATGTAGCCTGTTGTGGCTACACATACACCAACCATATTTCTTGCAGGTCAGTGTATAGGAAGCTGTATTTTGCCTGGCTGTCCCATGGAGTGATTAGGGGTAAAGATGTGGCCCTTGATGCCATGTCTCATGTTGGGGAGCATAGGTAGCTGCTGCCATGGAGTTCTCTAAGGACTGCAAAAGATGGGGAGTCTGCAATTTTTGGACCTGGAGGTCAACCAGGATCTGCAGCATTTGTGTTTGCTGCCTGAGAAACCCCATGATGTCCTGGTGGATCTCCCCCCTTTTTCCTGATGGTACTCGCTCTTTTCTGCTCATTCCTTCTCTATACAGTCTGCCATGTTGGCTCTCAAGGCCCTTTGTTCATGGTCCAATGCATAGGTGCCCACTCTGAGGGTGCTCCGGGGCTAGAGCACCCAGAGAAAAAATGCACTCACTGGCAGCATCTCTGATCAGCTCCCCCCCTCGCCCCCAAAGCCTCCCGCCACCACAATCAGCTGTTCAGCAGTGTGCAGGATGTGGTACCAGGTAGGGATAGGAGCAGGGGCAGGGCACGGTCAGGGGAGCTTGCTGAACGGGGCAGAAAGGGACAGGGCAGGGATGGAGCGGGGGCAGAAAAAGGCAGGGCGGGAGCAAAGAGGCAGGTGGGGGCTTGGGAGAAGGGGTGGAGTGGGGGTGAGGCCTGGGATGGAGCAGGGTTCGAGCACTCCCCTGGCAACTCAGAAAGATGGTGCCACTGATCCAATGCAACACTGACTTTCAGGATCTAGCTGAAGAGTACCCCATAGTCCTCTTCTTTCTCCTTCTCCTCAGAGTCAGTCACTCTACAGGTGTGGAGGGGCATCCCTCAAGGCTACAAAGGCAGCAACTGCTGATAAGAGCAGATGGATTGGATTGTACCATTGGACTTACAGTTACCAAAGAAAAGAAAAGATAAGTTTCAAAACTCCTTTCCTTTCTTCCCATAAAAACTTATAATAAGACATGCTTATTGACAGCTTTGGAGTGCCACTACAGAACACTGCTCTCCAGCTGCAGCCATGGTGTATATGGTCCCACCATGGGTAAAGAGGGGGAAGGAATTATGGTTGCATGAAAGACTAAAATTTTGTTCCCTCTTCCATGGGTACAAGTATAGGGCAATGGGCTGGGTGCCATCTTTCATTTTTAGCATTGTAAGGAAAAATGCATGAACACACTTACCCCAAGGTCCATTCCCCTTCCTCGTCATTGCACTTCTCTTGCTTGGTTGGCAGGAGTGACTAGACTGTGGTGGAGTCTTGAACAGGTCCTGACTTGTGGTATGGCTGGACCCCTGCTATGTCTGCCCCCTCCTCCTCCTCCTTGCTGTTCACAGCAGAATTCTCTGTCTCAGACTCCTCCAAGGTATCCACAGTGATCTGCAGGGAGTTGACATGGTCAACTGGTCAGTTGCACAAAACAAGGGAGAGCTGCTAGGTATGCTGGCCAAGCTGGGCAATCAGGAAAGGCATTTCAAAAATATCAGGGGAGGTTTTAAAGGGAGGGATGATGGCTTCCAGTCTCCATGACCCCAGTGTTTATAATGGTGACCAGAATAGTCACTGTTGCAGGGAATGGGGCATTGCGGGACAGCTGCTGGAGAACTGTTAGAGTCAACACAGGTCTACACTTGCACTGCATTGACATTAGTAGGTCCATCACGGCTCTACACCATTCAAGGAGGTAGTTTTACTGCATCAAGATTATGGAGCGCTTCCATTTACCAGAGTGAAATCTGAATGTAGATACATGCACAAATAGGTTGAGGCAAGGCAAACTATGTCACCTAACTGTGTAGTGTAGACTATGCCTAAGTCCTATTTTCAAATATGATTTATGGACTTAAAAGCTTAAGTTCCAGTTGGATGTAGGCTTCTAAATATCTGAGGCCTGGTCTACACTAAAACTTAGGATCACCTAGCTATAGCTCTTGGAGGTGTTTCACACCCCGAGAGGTGTTGTTAAGCTGACCTAAGCCCCGGTGTAGACACAGCTAGGTCAATAGAAGAATTCTTCCATCAACCGAGCTACCAGCTCACTGTAGCAAGTGTCTACACTACCTTGCTACACCGGTATAGCTGCTTACTACAGAGTTCTTCCTTTGACCTAGCTACATTTACAGTGGGGGTTATGTCAACATCACTGTCACATAGGGTATGAAATATTAGATGAATTTCTTTTGCTATTAGAATTTCTTTTGCTATTAAATATGTCACAGCCCAGAGCAATATAACTAAATCAACTTAAGTTTTAGGCCTGAGGCATCTAAGTCACTTTGGTGCTTTTGAAAATTTTAGCCAAAGTGTCCAAATGTGTCTCCTTTATCCTAGTGGGAAAGTCCTCACAGCAGAGTCGTACCCTAGAATTTCTGGTAGCTCATATTGTACAGTACTATGAAAGTGGGGTAGGAGGCCCAGCTGCCAGATTGATGTTGTGGTTTGCTATGCTTTTACATTTCTTACAGGTGTTAACGATTCTAGTAGAATATAAACTACAAAACCTCACTCATCTTCTGGGGGTTTTGTTACTTTTATTTTGTTGAATTAAAAAATGAACTACTCATGTTGACCAGATTTCCTACTCCTAAAGAGTATAATTATCTGGTTAACAAACCCCTTCCTGAACATGCCCTCACTCATATTTACTGAAAGGCTTTTCTGTGCCGCTGACTGAATGTAGAGTTTGAGTACCTCACAAATGTAAATGAATGACTGCATCTTCACAACCCCTACTTGTGAGATAGATTTTACATTATTACCTCCATTTTATAAATACAGAACTGAACCTCAGAGAGGTTAAGAACAATATTTGCAAAAGGATCCATTAATTTTATGTGCCCAACTTAGGCTGGATTTTCAGAAAGACTAAGCTTCTGCACAGTCCATTGATTTCAATTGCTACAGCCTGATTCAGAGGAAAAACACACTGTGCTCTTTCATGGAGACTTGACTTTCCTTCTTTCTTATTTTTCTTCATTACTCTGAAATAAAAGGAGGGAAGTTCTGGGAGGGAGGAGAGCGTGCTGGGTCTGATTTGCCACTCCCTTGCATCTTGTGTGGTTGTTTACAAGTGTGCAGAGTAAGTGTGAAGTGCTAACACATTTATTTCTCCACTCACATACATCAGTCTTATACTCACTCTGCATGAGTACACGATAACACAAGATGCTAGTGACATCCGTTGTAACTTCATTTCAGTGGAATGACACTAATGTAAAACAGGAGTAATGGAAAGAGAATCAGGCCCACTTAATTTAACAGCAGGATAGCAAATGGGGAAGCAGTTTAGACCACCAGGAGTAGGGGTAGCTTACATACGTATAATAAATGCCTGCATTATATAAATAAAGGCACTACCATCACCACAGATTTGCTTGTAAATTATATTGCTTTCCCATATTCCTTGTCTGGTTTGTCTGTTTGGACTCTAAACTCTTTGGGGCAGTTCCTGTATATCTCTATAGTTCCTAACACATTTTGGATGCCACTAAACAACAATAATAAAATATATGCCAGTGTTGTTGTAAATGTGTCTATAATCAATTTTTATCATCACAAAAGGTTAACAGCGGGATAACTCAAGGTTACATACAAGGCAACATTGTGTAATATATTTATTAATGATCTACAAAGGGAGGATGAGCAGCAAAGGAACAAAATTTGCTGATGACACAAGTTATTTGGCATAGGGCACATCTACACTACTAAGTTAAGTTGACTTAACTTACATCAGAATACAGCCGCCACAGTAATTACATCATTTGTGCATGTCTATACTTTGTTCCTTGTGTCAGTGGTGTGAATCCTCACCAGGAGCACTTGCACCAATTGAACTGTCAGTGTGGGGCATTATGGGATGATTTCTGAAAGCCAGCAACA
Organism: Gopherus flavomarginatus; assembly: GCF_025201925.1. Taxonomy (NCBI): domain Eukaryota; kingdom Metazoa; phylum Chordata; order Testudines; family Testudinidae; genus Gopherus; species Gopherus flavomarginatus. Next base: position 155,627,995 of record NC_066617.1, on the reverse strand, counting down.
GTTGATGTCTGTGTTGACACTGCATTGACCTAACTACATCGACACTGACTCTATGCCACTTGTGGAGGTGGCGTTAGTAAGTCAGTGTAGTGGGTGAGTTATGCTGGTGGGAGCAATATTTTAGTGTGGACACTTACAGAGTTATGTCAATGTAAACTGCCTTGCATCGATTTAATGCTGTAGTGTAGACCAGGGCTTAGTCAAGGCCACAAAAGACAGTGAAGAACTTTAGAGATGACCTATTCAAGCTAGGTAATGGGGCAAGATGATGACAGATGAACTTCAATTTAACAACTGCAAAATAATGCACATTGGAGGGGAACGCTGAACTATCATACACAGTGGCAGATTAGCCACTGGGCCTATGGGGACTGGGACCAGGGGTCCTTGCCAACTGGGGTCCAGCGAGTGGGCAGGGAAAGCCCCCACACCCCCCGTCCTTGGCAGAAGTCAGTGGATGGGGGAAACTCCTCAGCAGCCCCCCAACCCCCTCCCCATCAGAACCCCCTGGATGGGGGAAGCCCCTGTAGTGCCCCCCTGACCTTGTTCCTGGTAGAAGCTGTGGGATGGAGGAAGGCCCTCTGTTCCCCCAACCCCATCCCCAGCAGAAGCCATGGGACAGGGGAAACACCTGCAGCAGCCCCCCTTTCCCCAATAGGAGCTGTGAGATGGGGGGAACCCCCCACAGCACCCCCCATGCCATCCCATGAGAAGACACGGGATGGGGGAAGCCCCCCAATGGCCCCCCATCCTCCTCCCCATCTGAAGTCCCCCCAGCAGCCCCTGACCCCATCCCCAGAAAAGAAAACCCCCAGTGCCCTGACACCATTCCAGCAGAAGCTGCGGGGTGGCAGGGGAAGCCCCCACACCTGACCCCGCTCTCTGGCAGAAGCGCTGGTCGGGGCGGGAGAAGTCCCAGTGCCCCAACCCTGGTCCCCTGCAGAAGCGTGTGGGGGTGGCAGGGGAGGTCCCAGCACCGAGATCCCTGCTGCGGCCCTGGGACTGGAGGAGCTCTCACACCCTGCTGCGGTCCTGGGGCTGTGGCACGGGGACCGAGCTTCTCTGGTCTTGAGGCTGCAGTGGGGGAGGGGGGGCAGAAAGGAGCAAATGGGTTGTGGGGCTGGTGGAATGGGGGGGATCCTGGGTGCAGCAGGGATGGGGTTCTGTCCTGGGGAGGGACAGAAAGGGATGGGGCTGTGGGTGGGACCACAGGCGGAAGGGGCAGAATGGGGGAGGAACTGCAGGCAGAAGGGGTGGGGAGGGGCCCCCCCACTTGCTCTGGCCCTTAATCTGCCTCTGATCATACACCTTACAGGGTTCTAAATTAACTTTATTAATTCAGAAAAGACATTGCTTTGGATAGCACAGTTGAAGATTTCGCCTCAATGTGCAGCTGCAGTTAAAAAATGTCAAACAAGAGGATAGGTTACATAAAGAATGGGATGGAGAATAATATGGAAAAATATTATAATCTTACTTAAATTGATGGTGCAGTCTCATCTAGAGTACTATTTGCCATACTGGTCACCCCATCTCAAACAGGATAGTTTAGAATTAGAGGGGTTACGAGAAGGATGACTAGATTAAGGATCATGGAAAAATTCTCATATGAAGAGAAATGGACAAGGGAGGGATTTTTTACCATAGAAAGGAGATAAATAAGAAGAATATGGTAAAAGTATGTCAACTAATGACTGCTATAGATGGTAAACTAGAAACATCTGTAGTCCCTGTTTCATAACACAAGAACAAGGAGTCTTTCAAAGAAATTAAAAGGTGACAAATTTAAAACTGAGAAGAGGAAATACTATTTTGCACAATGCATAATGAGCCTGTGGAACACATTCCTGCAGGAAGTCACCAAGACCAAGAACTCAACAAAATTCAAAGAAGAATTGGACATTTATAGGGATAACAAGAATATCCAGAGTTATAATAGTGAATGCTTAAAAATGTATTGGAAGGGATATCATCATACTTCAGGGAGTAAGGCAGTACCTAACTACAGTTGAACCTCAAAGATATGAATGCCAGCATTATGGACTGATTGGTCAACCGGACACCATGCGAAACCGGAAGTAATCAATCAGGCAGCAGAAGAGACCAAAAGAAAACAAAGCAAATACTGTATTGTGCCTGTATTGTACCTTAAAGGTTGGCACATCTGGGCTGTCTGTCCCCACCTCACCCCCGCACGCAGGTCAGCCACTAGGAGGTGAAAATGCTGGGGCTGCCAGCCCAAGGCAGTCAGAGCCAGCCGAGCAGGAGCAGTGCTGGGGTTTATGTTACTTTCACTCTGTCCCTCCCCACTGGCTAGAAGGGGAGAAGGGAGCTCAGCTGCTGCTGGAGCCTGGCCTGGGGTGACAGCTGCTGGATCTGGAGCCCGAACCACTTTGTACATAGTTACAAACATTTCAGAGTTATGGACAACCTCCATTCCTGAAGTGTCCGTAACTCTGAGATTCCACTGTACTAAGAGTTAGGATGAGTCTGTGATCAGGGACAGATTACTTGATGATGGGTTTCTACTCCCTTCCTCTGAAGTATTTGGTCCTGGTTACTGTTGGAGACCACACGGACCATGGGTCTAATCAAGTACAGCATCTTCTATGTTCCTATATTGCTGTCTATCATTATGTGGAGCTGTGGGCAGGCAGATCTTGTTGCTGGGGTGATTATGGTAAGAAAGTTTGGAATGCAAAACGAATGAAAAGGAAAATTTGAGGGTGAAGTGCTCTGTGAAGCACTCCTCACTCCTGCCTGTGGAGTTAGCTTTGTGCTAGAATTTTCTGTGTAAGAGTTTCTAAATCAAATTAAGTTTTCCCTTTTTTATTCTAAAATGAATGTTGGCCATACATCAGATCTTTATACAGTCCTGACTGTTTTCAGTGTGGGATGTTATGCGATTAATGTGAAGCATTTTTTATTATCAGTAATTTCTGTTTTTAATATAAAATGCTTTTATTTTCTCTACTACATTCTCTTCGAGGATCTCAAAGAATGCATAAAGCATTGATTTAGGCTCACATCTCTATGAAGAAAAAGAAATATTAACTTCTTAATAAAATGAGTTTAAGACTTCCCCAAGATCACACAGCAAGTCAGCTCCACAGCCAGGACTAGAACTCAGCTATATATGCTCCTAGCTTTGCATCTAAATCACAAGACACATCCTCTCTCTCTCCCTCAGCCATTACCACTCAGCACAATCATGCAAATTATCTGCTTTTCTATATGTGCTAACAACCAACCATGCTGCCAGGTTGTTCCCTTGGCTTGCAATATGCCACTGGAAGAAACCCACATTTACAAACTGAACCTTTTGGAATGCACATCAGTGCCATGACTCACTGCAGAGCTCTATGGCAAGGTGTCAGGCCTATTTGCTTTCATCACCTGGCAAGTATTTTATCTCAACATCTAGTTGAACAAGCATACATGTCATTTTTAAAAGAAAAGCTAAAACATTTAGGAATCATTTTGATTCCTACCTCCCCCAGATTGGAGTATCTCCTGTAGGCTTGTACAGCCAGGGTTCCCATGGAGGGGAAAGAGCAGGAAGGGGGTTATTTTCTCTGTGTTTGTGTAAGCTGTTGACCATCGTTTTATGAGAACCCTTTCTGTGTCTCCAGCAATGACCTTCTCTTTGCTCCGTTTCATATCCTTGCTTATTCCCAGCCCCCTCCCCCCAACCCCTCTTCACTTTCTTTCATGTGGATCAAGGCCTGGAAAATGACAGGCCCTTTGATTAATAGATACAAAAAATCTTCTTATGTAATTTATTTGCTTTCTGCACCTGACTAGAATCACTAGGTCTATCTGGAAAGGAAAATATATTGTCCTTCCTGACTCCGAGTGGCAGCAGAGAGAGCTGAGCATGTGATATCAAGCTGCGCACGGAAAGCAAACAAAACGCAGTTTCTGTATTTTGTAAGCATCTCAGGTCATAAAAGTGTCAGCACACTATATTTCTTGCCAGGATCCTCTCCATTTTATTATCTGAGCCTTTTCCATTGTGCTGAATGTGTGAGGAGAGTTACTGAAGCAGGCAACATCTGTTCCTTGTCATGTTTTCGATTATCAGCGCCATATTCCTTGTGAGTCTCCTGCTCACATATTCCAATCAAACTCAACAGGGGCTGGAAGAGCCAGGACACTTCCCTCTCTCTTGCTTCCCCCCCAACACCCAATCCATCATTCTCACATGCTATCCAACAACCTCTCCGCTAAAGGCTATTGCAAGGGGCCAGTTCTTTCTACTTGAGCAGCACAATAATTAACACAACAATGACCTCTGCAATTTGTTTTGTTCAAATCTAATTGCTCTGCACATATATTCAGCTTGGCCCTTAATGGTTTCAGCAGGGGGAGGCACTTTGAGGAGGGAGGTGAGACACCCTGACTGATTAGAGTTTCGGTACCTGTGGAGAAGAGTTTTCAAACTTACCTTTAGATTTGCTTCCCAGTATTTTCCCCTGAACAGAAGTTTCCCCCATTTCTCTTAGTCCCCATTACGTCAGGTGGTAAATGAATCTCATTGCGCTTTTCCTGTGAATCTCCATTGCCATTTGCACCAGAATTCAGACTTTCAGGGGGAGCGTCTGGCCAGGTGAATCAAGGTGAAAGGAGACACTCTCCTTTCATTTCTAGTATCACAGTTAAAGCCCCCACTGCACTCAGATTTAGGAAAGCAGAGAGGGAGAGGTACAGTAAATTACAGGTGGGTGGGGGCAGGGATCCTTTACACTTTATTTATTTCAAAGATGTGTTTACATTCTCATCACTGCAGACTGTACCTTCTAGCACTGCCTCAGGTACAGCCACAAGGTAGAAGTTGGTGGGAACAGCACAATGGTTGCCGGTACACAAGACTGGGCTTACAGCCCTGCATAAATGAAAATAAAACACTTTTAAGTTCTAAAATCACCTTGATTCCTTTAACATACTTCGTACTAATCTAAACCCTTCATTCTTGGATATAAAAAGGCCATTTATTATTTGTATTGAGACAGTGCCTAGAGATCCTAATCAGAAATCAGTATCCCAATGTGCTAGACATGGTACACATTAATATAAAATGAAAAAAAGATAGTTCTTGCCCCCAGTGAGTTTCTAATATAAATAAATAACAAGATAATGGGTGGATAAAACAAACAGATCAGGGCATGTGATTGTGGTGCCATTATTTGCCAAAGAACAAACAAACAAAAAAATCAACCCAACATAAACAAAACCAAGAAAAAGTGAGCAGCAATCTGAGAAAGCAAAACCAATTAAAAACCTTTTCCCTAAGCAGATCCTCCTCCACAGATTTCCCCCTCACAAACATCCAGCCCTCTTCAGAGCTTTTTGACAAGCACAGGCCACTTGAAGCAGAAAAACTCCTTTCATTAAGATACTGGACAGCCACAAGGACTTCCAGAATCTCTTTCACCCATCTGGACCAAAGATTTAGAACTTTATATTAGAAATGGACCCTGCCAAAAGCTGAGGTGTACAAAAAGCCTTGTGTAAAACGCTGGAGGGTAAAATGTCCTCCCCTTCCTCCTGTAGCTGTGCTTTTGGTTACTGCCCCAACCTCCCCTGTGATGATCACAGGTAGTGCTCTGCAGCATGATCTCAGGGATCTGTTAACCTCTACAGCTGGGGACTCTTGTTTGAAGATAATCTGCCTCTAGTCCTCAGGACGGAATATTTAGAGATAGTCAGCAAATGTGCTGCTGTTGATGTTTGCTATGGAAAGAGAGGGATCTCTCAGGTCACCAGGTTCCAAACCATGTAGGGCTTTTCAGATCAAAACCACTAACTTTGAACTGCACCCTGAAGCAGGGGACAGTTAGTGCAATTCATGGAGACAGAGGTTATATGCATTCTGTATTCTGGACTAGTGAAGGCTTCTGAGTGGTCTGCAAGGACAGCCCACAATAGAATATTTTAGTAGTGTTACCTGGAGGTGACAAAGATATGGATGAATATAAGGTCCACAACAGAAAGAAAAGGCTGCAAGTGAATAGCTAATCAGAGACAGAAAAAGCGATATATGCCACCACCACTGCCTGATAATTGATAGTCCAGATTGTTGCTGATGAGCTGTCAATGATCCAAAATGACCCTGTAATGGGGTGTCCTGGACCTTTAAGAGTAAAGGGGGCCAGAAGACTCTGTTCCAGGGCAATGGAATGAAAAAAGACCCAGGAAATGGCCTGGTAGCAGAAGAGAGGAAGCGGTCCTGGGGAATTAGGAGTTGGATGTGGGGGCAAATCCTGAGATACTGTTCCTTTGAGAGTCCAGGATCAGAAGCCATGTAATGTAGGATGGGGGCAGGGCTCGCCTCTCTTCCAGCCAATTGGGAGAAGCTCTCTGTTTGAGGGCAGTATATAGGCTGCCTTCTGTCTCAGAACCAGGAAAATACTGGCAAGAGAAGGAAGCCAGAGCCAGAAGGCTAAACACAAGGGAGAGATGACTAGGAGAAAGGACCTTGCAAAGACCAGGTTGTGGCAGGGAAAGAGCTCTGTGTGGGTGGCAGAAGCACCAGAAATAAGTATGAACCTTTGGATTGCAGTGATGGACTTTATTGGTGGGACTGTTTGGAACTGTTTTGGGGCACTAAATCAGCCTTAAATGGAGAGTGGCAGATCTGATAAGAAAGGCTGTAAAGGGGCCCTGAAGAGGGATAACAGAGGGAGGCCACTGCAATGGGAACTCTGGCCATGAGGGACCACTCAGGAAGCAGTAGCCTTGTTACAGTTCCCATGAATGAAAATTTCTTTGAAAAGGTGTAGAGATACCCAGCCTTTACATTGAACAGCCACAACCCTGTCAATTCAGCCCTAGTAGCTTCCCTCTTGTAACAGCATCATATCTATCTCACTGCGATTGGACTTCAGATAGTTGTTATCATTCAGACCCCTACCTCAGCCACACCTGTGGAAATTACTGCCTGGATCTGATGAAAAGAAGACAAACAGGTAAGTGTCACTAGTGTGCTGATAGCACTGCAGTTAACCATGACTCACAATTTCCCCTAACAGCCTCATAGGCATGTCAAAATGGGTGCCTGGGATAAGATGAGTCTGTACACAATCAAACCTTTCAGGACCACACACACAGGACAAAATGAGAAGTTACCTATTACCAGCCTCTGAGAGCTCTACTTAAAAACAGAGACAATGAATAAAAACTCCTCCCACCTATTCCAAATCTCACAGGTGGATTAGCAACTCCTGTTGGTGAACAAGATCAATGGTATCAAGTTTCAGAGGGGTAGCCGTGTTAGTCTGGATCTGTAAAAAGCAACAAAGAGTCCTGTGGCACCTTATAACTAACAGATGTATTGGAGCATAAGCTTTCATGGGTGAATACCGACTTGGTCAGACATATGTAATGGAAATTTCCAGAGGCAGGTATAAATATGCAGGCAAGAGTCAATCTAGAGATAACAAAGTTAGTTCAATCAGGGAGGATGAGGCCTTCTTCTAGCAGCTGAGGTGTGAACACCAAGGGAGGAGAAACTGCTTTTGTAGTTGGCTAGCCATTTACAGTCTTTGTTTAATCCTGAGCTGATGGTGTCAAATTTGCAAATGAACTGAAGCACAGCGGTTTCTCTTTGAAGTCTGGTCCTGAAGCTTTTTTGCTGTAGGATGGCTACCTTTAAATCTGCTATTGTGTGTCCAGGGAGGTTGAAGTGTTCTCCTACAGGTTTTTGTATATTGCCATTCCTAATATCTGACTTGTGTTCATTTATCCTTTTACGTAGGGATTGTCCAGTTTGGCCGTACATAGCAGAGGGGTATTGCTGGCACATGATGGCATATGTAAAATTGGTGGACGTGCAGGTGAATGAATCGGTGATGTTATAGCTGATCTGGTTAGGTCCTGTGATGGTGTCGCTGGTGTAGATATGTGGGCAGAGTTGGTATTGAGGTTTGTTGCATGGATTGGTTCCAGAGTTAGAGTTACTATGGTGCTGTTTGTGGTTACTGGTGAGAATATGTTTCAGCTTGGCAGGTTGTCTGTGGGTGAGGACTGGCATGCCACCCAAGGCCTATGAAAGTGTGGGATCATTGTCCAGGATGGGTTGTAGATCCCTGATGATGAGCTGGAGGGGTTTTAGCTGAGGACTGTATGTGATGGCCTGTGGAGTTCTGTTGGTTTCTTTTCTTGGGCTTGTCTTGGAGCAGGAGGCTTCTGGGTACACGTCTGGCTCTGTTGATTTGTTTCCTTATTTTCTCATGCGGGTATCGTAGTTTTGAGTAGGTGTTGAGTCTTGTAGGTGTTGGTCTCTGTCTGAGGGGTTGGAGTAAATGCGGTTGTACCTCAGTGCTTGGCTGTAGACAATGGATCGTGTGATGTGCCCAGGATGGAAGCTGGAGGCATGAAGGTAGGCATAGTGGTCAGTGGGTTTTTGGTATAGGGTGGTGTTAACATGACCCTCACTTATTTGTACTGTAGTTTCTAGGAAGTGGACCTCCCATGTAAATTGGTCCAGGCTGAGGTTGATGGTGGGGTAGAAGCTGTTGAAATCATGGTGGAATTCTTCTAGAGTCTCCTTCTCATGGGTCCAGATGATGAAGATGTCATCAATGTAGTGTAGATAGAGAAGGGGCACAAGTGGACGAGAGCTAAGGAAGCATTGTTCCAGGTCAGCCATAAAAAAGTTGGCATATTGTGGGGCCATGTGGGTGCCCATAGCGGTGCTACTGGTTTGGAGGTATATATTGTCATCAAATTTTAAATAATTGTGTGTGAGGATAAAGTCACAGAGCTCAGCCAACAGTTGTGCTGTGTCATCATCAGGGATACTGTTCCTGAGAGCTTGTATTCCATCTATGTGTGGGATGTTTGTGTAGAGATCCTCCACATCCATGGTGGCTAGGATGGTGTTTTCTGGAAGATCACCAATGCATTGTAGTTTTCTCAGGAAATGAGTGATGTCATGGAGATAGCTGGGAGTGCTGGTGGCATAGGGTCTGAGTAGAGAGTCCACATATCCAGACAGTCCTTCAGTGAGAGTGCCAATTCCAGAGATGATGGGGCGTCCAGGATTTCCGGGTTTGTGGATCTTGGGTAGTGGATAGAATAACCCTGGTCGGGGCTCTAAGGGTATGTTGATTTGTTTCTGTGTTAGTGTAGGGAGTGTCCTGAGTAGATGATGCAGTTTCTTAGTGTATTCCTCAGTGGGATCTTAGGAAAGTGGCCTGTAGAATTTGGTATCGGAGAGTTGTCTGGCGGCCTCCTTTTGGTAGTCAGACGGTATTAAATAGATCTAACAAAACCAATATGGGCACCTGACCTGTATTTCATTAACATCAATGATATCACGGGCCTCAACTCTGTATAAATCATGGATGATGGAGATTTAATTAGCCACCAGTCTGGCATGAAAAAGCAAGAAGTGCAGATTAGTTATCTGTAGCCCTTTGCTCCTTACAGGTGACCCATGCACAATCAAAGGGATACACAGATGTCGATCAGCTGTCCACTGCCCAGATATAAGTCTCTTTGAGCCAGATTTTCAAAGGTATTTAGGAGCCTAACTCTCACTGATTTCAATACGAGTTAAGCACCTAAGTATATTTGAAGATCTGGACCTTCCTATCTTTTATACCCTTGCCCATATTAATGATTAGATGTTATGGAAAGACTGGGTGGGCAGACAGATTGAGTGAGAAATGTTAAGAGCTGAGGTGATGGTCAGAGGAAGGAAGCTCAGGAACTGCAAAGTCAGAGAGGGAGCCACACTTTGTCAATATGAGGTCAAATTGGTCAAAGATCAAGCAAGAAGAGAGGAAGAATTCAATCAGAAAAACATGAATGACAAATGAGAATTGTTTAAGAACACCTTACTAAATGCCCCAAAGCCACAATCCTACAACAGAGGCAGAAGGCTGTGCTGGTTAAAACACTGACCTGGTATAGAGGGGACGTGAAGGCAGCTAAAAATTAAAAAAAAAAAAAGTAACAAATTGAAGAAAGGGGAAGTTAATAGTAATGAATATAAATCAAAAGTTAGGAACTGTAGAAAATTGGTAAGGGATGCAAAGGGAACAAAGAGAATCCTAACAATGATATTGGTCCGTTACAAGATGGAAATGGTAGAATTATCAATAATGATGCAGAAAAGGCAGAGATGTTCAATAAATATTTCTGTTCTGTACTTGGAAAAAACATGATACAGTCTCATCCTATGATGATGATGATATTCTTTCCATCCCATTAATATCTCTGGATGATGTTATACAGAAGTTGCTAAAATTAAACATTTTTAAATCAGTGAGTTCAGATAACTTGCATTCAAGAATTTTAACAGAGTTGGCTGAGGAGCTTGTTGGACCAGTAATGTTGGTTTTCAATAAGTCTTGAAGCACTGGGGAAGTTCTAGAAGATGGGAAGAAAGCTAATGTGCCAATTTTTTTAAAGGATTAACCAAATGAGCCAGGATTTATAGGCCTGTCAACCTGCAATTGATCCTGGGCAAGATATCAGAGAGGTGACTTGATTAATAAAAAATTAAAGGATGTAATTAATGCAAATCAACATGAGTTTATGGAAAATAGATCCTGTCAAACAAACTTTATCTTTTTTTGATGAGATTATAAATTTGGTGGATAACAGTAATAGTGGCTGATGTAATATACTTAGACTTCTGTAAGGCATTTGACTTGGTAGCACACAACATTTTGATTAATAAAATGGAATGATATAAAATTAACATGGATTTAAAATGGTCTGATAGATCTCAAAATATAGTTGTAAACGGGGATGGTCATCAAGCTGGTGTGTTACCAGTGTGGTGCTGCAAAGATTGATTCTTGCCCCTATGCTATTTCACATTTGTATCAATGAGCTGGAAGAAAACATAAAATTATCACTGAAAAAGTTTGCAGATGCCACAAAAATTGGGGGACTGGTAAATAATGAAGGGTACAGGTCACTGATTCAGAATGATCTGGATCTCCTGGTAAAACATGTGCAAGAAAACAATATGTGTTTTAATATGGCTATTTAATTCTATAAACAAATAATATAGGCCATACTTACAGGATGGGGGACTGTATCTTGGGAAGCAGTGACTCTGAAAATTTATTTAGGATTGTGGTGGATAATCACCTGAATATGAACTCCCACTGGGACACTGTGGCCAAAAAAGCTAATGAAATCCTGAGAAAAAGCAGAGAAATTTTGAGTAAGAGTAGAAAGATTATTTAACTTCTGTATATGGGATTGGTACAACCACTGCTGGACTATTGCGTCCAGTTCTGGTGCCCACAATTCAAGAACGCGTTGATAAATTGTAGAGGGTTCGAGAAGAGCCACAAGAATGATTAAAGGATTAGAAAACCTGCCTGATCATAGTCTATAAGTATCTACATGGGGAACAAATATTTAATAATTGGATCTTCAATCTAGCAGAGAAAGGTATAACAGGGTCTAAAGGCTGGAAGCCAAATCTAGACAAATTCAGACTGGAAATCAGGTGTAAATGTTTGACAGTGAGGGTAATTAACCATTGGAACAATTTACCAAAGGTCACGATGGATTCTCCGTCACTGACAATTTTACATCAAGGTTGGCTGTTTTTCTAAAAAATCTGATCTAGGGATTACTTGGGAGAAGTTCTATGGCCCATGTTCTATGGAAGGTCAGGCTCGATGATCACAATGGTCCCTTCTGTCCTTGGAATCAATGATTTTATGTATCTATAAGAAGTAGGTGGGAGCAAGGGAGTGGAAGCTTAAGGGGCTGGATGAGTCATCGTAACAAATTGTTGCTCTCTCCTGCCTTCAAACCTGAAAACACTCCACTGGTTGGGTGTCCACACCATGCTATTTACTTATGTTCCCTCACCAACATATTTACAGTTTTGTGAAGCAATACTATTTACAATGTCCGTTGTATCCCAAGCCCTTTTCTCAGGGCCCAAGAGCAGAAGAGGTCTCCCTTCCTAGAGGTTTCAGACTCTGGGCTCATATAGCCCTGTTCCTCCCACCCTGGTACGTGCTTCCTGTACCCTATTTATCAGTCCTCAGCTGATGGGTTAATTAATCCTTTAGCTCACCCAGCCTGCAATCCTGTTTAGCTAATTACACTTCATTCCCCAATCAGCCCTTTCGGGGGTAGCTAATTAGTGCCAGAGTAATCAAAGTGCAGATTCACCTGTTAGCTCCAAGCACTCTGTCAGAGACATCAATCAGGATATTAAAGTCACTGAGGATGAGGGTATGGGACTGAATAGATAAGAAGAGGGAGAGCAAGGTGTCAAAACCAGGGACTGATATTGGGGAAGGTTCTGGGCAGTAATAAATAACAGTGACTTGGAGGGACAGGGGAATGAAGAGCTTGATGGAATGTAGCCTGAAGTGGGACAAAGTGTGAGAGACTAACACAGCCATTGTTGTCATCCTTGATGGGCCCAATGGACTGGCTGTGACAGACAGAGAAGCTGTTGTGGGAGAGTGAAGCTGCAGAGGCAGCATCAGAGTGTGTAAAAAAGGCAGTAAGAGAACCTGGCGAGTTTCTTAGAGATGGAGTGGGCATGGAAGATAATGGGGGAGAGGTTGGTTAGTGGGATGGATGTAATGTCAGAAGAGGGCACAGGATGTGGATATGCTGGGCATGAAGAGTGGGCTGGGATTGGGAAACTCTCACCAGGGACATGGAAGAAAAGGAAGCAGATGAAGAAAGGTGATTGATGAAGAGGTGGGGTTTAGCATCAGAAGAATGAGAAGAAAAGGTAGATCAGCTGAGGGCAGGGAGGAAAGTGTTCACAGAAGGTGGAGGACACCTGGAACAGGAGATGAAACTGAGATATGTCACCAGAGTAATGAGGAGACTGCATGGAGTAGGAGTGGTACAACATCCAGTGAAAAAAACCAGGCGTAATACATAAAAAGTGACTGGTAACATGGAGACAGCAAGTAGGAGCCTGAGGGTATGTCTGCACCGAGCGCAGCATGTATAGACATACCCAAGCTAGGTTTGATCTAGCTAGTTTGAAAAGTTATAACGGTGAAGCTGTGGCAGCTTGGGGAGTAGCACAATCTTCACAAACCTGCCTGGGACCCTGAATACGTACCCAAGAGGCTAGCCCATGTTGCCACTCCTGCTGCTGCAACTTCATTGCTAATGTTCTTTGAGATACATAGATTAAAGCCTTCTTAGGTAGGTCTACACATGCTGCAATCATGTCTTTGTTTACAGTGTAGACATGCACTCAGGCTGTTTGGATTAGATGGCATCTGCTGGAGCAGGACTACCAAACTCCTAGATTCAAGTCTGTCAGGGCTTCAAATGAAGTCAGAGATGGGAGAAATACTGTTTTTGTTTAACTCAAACATCTGTGCTGCTCATAATAGAATTCGGTTTTGCAGTATCTTTTTTAAAAAAACACTAGGAAAATACATACAAAAATGACTTTCAAAGGCCATTGTTTAGGATACAAAGTCAAGGAATTGAAAGTTGGTATTATTGTTAGCTCTACTGGTATTATTATAGTGCTATGGGGCCCTAGTCATAGATTAGGGGAGTACAAGTAAAGCAATGAGGTCTGTCGTCTCTGTATATCAGCAGCCTAACTGTTGTCAAGTTTTGTGTGGATAGCAGGACACAGGAGAGTTTTGAGGAGGGATTTGAAGGTGGAGAATGAGGTAACTTTGCAGATGTTTGCAGGGAGCACTTTCCAAGCATATAGGGTGGCGGCATGGGGGAAAGCACAAAGCTGCTTATTTGAAAATTTAACAAGTAGGCTATGGAGGATGGTACCCTGGGCATCAGAGGCGAGCATCAACAGATCAATATGAAGGTCCCATAAAAGCTAGACATTGTGACACACATGAATTGAAGATGAAGCCCTGGTTACAGGTCCAAATGACAAACACGATGGTGATCTTGTCCACTGTAACCGAGAAAGGAGGCAGGGGAGAGGACTTGGGGCTCTTGGAGCTCTGTTTTAGGTATGTTTAGCTTAACATCCATGAGATGTCAGAGAGACAGGCTGATATTTTAGTTTGAACAGAAGGAGACAGCTTTGGAGCAGAAAGGTAAATCTGTGAGTCATCAGCATAGATAAGGTAGTTGAAATTGTGTTTGCAGATGAGACTGCCTAGAAATAAAAATGTAGGGGAAAAGAGAAGGGAACCAAAGACAGAACCCAGTGGAACCCCCAGAGAAAGTTGGTAAATGCTAGATTTAAGTTTCCCATTCAACCTTAGCTCTGCCCCATTGTGCATATGCACTATGGTACAGTCACATGATTACATACCAATTTACTACAGGATCCCTATCTCATTCAGTGCATAGGAGGTAAAACAAAGGATACACAAACAATCTCTAATGTGGTATTGCAAAACTTTCAAGTGCTTGAAAGCAACCTAAATAACATTCTTTTCACATACTTCTTACATTTAATTTTATACGTGTATATATAGAGCTGGAACTCTACTAAAAAAACCCCCAGTTTTCTTACTAAAAATGCAGTTTAGTTGAAATCAAACTGCTTCATGGGAACACGTCAATTTTGAAGTTTTTGAAGTTTTTGAAGTTTTTGATGGAACAACATTTAAATTAATGATTTTAACTTTCTCATTTCATTTCAATATGGTAATTTTTTGGTGTGATCATTTTGTTTAGATATTTATATGAATTCAATAGTTTATATATTATATTTAACAAAGTCTAAACAAATGAATCAAAATAATGTCAAAATGACATGTTTTCTACCTCACTGAAACTAAATCATTTAACATGATCCAAATGAAATGTTTGATTATGCCTAACATTTGCCCCTCACCCTCATTTTGCAAAAGAGATTTTGAAATTTTAGGGTTTTGTTCCAATTCTAAGCAATTTTTTGAAAATGTTTATGTCCTTCTGAGTAGATCAGGCCCAGTTTCCCTGTGTTAGAGCAATTGGGCCCAGCTGAGACAATTAAAGGAGTCGGGGATTCACCTGGGACTATAAAGGCCTGTCACGGGGCAGGAAGAGAAGCAGCAATTGGGGCAAGCTGTGCCTGGAGAGAGGGAACCACAGAGGAGTGGCACTGATGCCAGTGATGGGTCCCTGGAACAAGGGGCCAGGTTTCTGAGGAGGTATCCCTGGTTGGGTGTTCCAGAAAGGTAGAAGAACTATCTGAGAGCTGAGGTGGCTGAATGAGAACTGACTATGAGAAGGGAGCTGGCTGAGATCAGGCAGCTGCAAAAAAGCAGGATTACCAGACACTCCTCGGAGGGGAGGCTGTGAAAGCTTAAGACAAAGGGTGAGCTGAGGAACTGTTATGTTTGGACAAATAAACCTACTTAAAGGAGACTGGGCATGGCAGTGAGTGCTTGTTAAGCTAGAGAGAAGCCCTGCCATGTCATATATGGCGGAGAATGAAGGCACTTTGACCCTTTATACATGGTGGACCTTTAGTGCCCAATGAAAAGGAGGAAAAGAGAGCCAGAATATCACAGACTGACCTACGGCTACTGCGGGAGGGGGACACTGGGATGGCAGCCACCATATTACAGTTGATATTTCCCACAGAACAGAAATTCAGGTTTCTGACTAGTTCTATGTCTGAGTGTGTATTGACGGCACAATCCTAAGCACCCCACCCTCACCTTCGGTCACTGGAGGGAGTGGGGGGACAACCTCTTGTGACAATTGTCTGGTGCCACAGAGATGCACAGCCTCATTTTAATGAAATGGTCGCAAACCCCAGGATCCCAAATGATATTGGTGTGGTTGTTTTTTCTTATCTGCCTTTCTATACATCAGCAAGTTCCCAAGGACTGTCATGAGTTTCCAACAGTGAAGGTATTCTTACTTTCAGTTTTTTGTTGATCAAAAAAATGGCCCCGGACTCCCAGCAGTGATTTAAAGGGCCTGGCACTCCCTGCTGATGACACCACTACCACGCCAGTGGCCAGAGCCCCAGGGCCTTTAAATTGCCGCCAGAGCCCTGGGGCTCCCAGCCAACACCACTGCTACTCCAGGGCTCTGGTGGCAATTTAAAGGGCCCAGGACTCCTGGCCAACAAAGCTGCCACCGCAGCAGCCGCTGGAGCCATGGGCCCTTTAAATCGCCACCAAAGCCCTGGGTGGTACATGCCAGGCAGTGCTGAAAGGCTGGCTGGGGCATTTTGGCCCCAGCCTCTCCCCTTCTGTCCAAGGCCCCGCCCCTTCCAGGGGTCCAAAGCTGCCCCCGCCACACCTTGCCCAGGACCCCAGCTGCCCTGTGTACCGGTAAGTCATTTAAGTTACTTTCACCCCTGTGTCTAGCAAAAATAGATTTGATATGGAGAATCACCTATTTACTTGCAGTATCTTCTAGTAAGGCTATCTCACGGAAGTGAGAATAATAGTCCAGGGAAAGTATATAGTTTTTGAGACAACATAAATAAATCTATGCCTATTTTGTTCCAGGGAGCCAATTTTTCCTGTGCCACCAACATAGGCTCTTTCATTTGACTTAGCCTGTATTTTTAGCATAGGCAACAAACCTTGACAGTTTCCTCAAAGTTGCTTTTCCTTTGAGGCCAGAATAACATAAGGCTTTTCTCCTTAGATTTTTCAATCCCTAATGACCTTCATGCATCTTTTTAAACATTTTTTTCTTTAATACCTTAGAAATCATCATTCTGGTGCCTTTAAACAAAATCCCTTCTAGTACCAAGAGTTTTCCCTTAAAATGATAATATGAACTAGGAATATCCAAGTTTGGCCACCCTGTGCTAAGAAAAATAACCTTAATTACTTTCTGCAGGTCTCTTCCTGAGCAATAGCTCTGGCAATCACAGTCCACATCACCTGAGACTGAAGAGGAGATTTTATCAGATTGGCATGTACAAAATCTAGCTTTGAACTTTTCTCCACTGCACTTTTGTGAAACGCTCTAGAGTATGTCTGCAATCACCAAACCTCTCCCCGGTTTGTATCAATTTGCAAATCACATATTTTTAGCTGAAAAAATAATCTCTATATTCTCCCAGGGTGGGAGAGGAAAGCCTCTTTTGGCAGTGACAATAAGTGGTTTATGGCCAGTTTCAGCTCACACAAGTAAATGAAGATGTGAGCTTTTTACACCCCTGGTTTACGGCCAAAGCCTCCTCTGTTGGAGCACTTTTGACACTCACTTTTGATTAGTTTTTGTTAGCACCTGTGACCTATAAGCCTCTGGTCTCCAATTTTGATGGAAGAAGACTGTGCCAACACACTCCGTGGAGGAATCTCTGGGCAACTTACTTTGTGCTCGCAGTCATAGTACCCTAGGACTGGGGCCTCTTTAATTAACTCTTTCTTTTTCTCTCACTCGATTAACATTTTTGTCCCATGTTCATTGGACATCTTTGCGCAGTAGCACTCTCAGTTGCTGGTTCAGGAAGCTAGACTAGGCTCAGATGTCCCACCATTCTAAGGACTCTTTGTACCCCTTGTCATAGTTTCAGGGTAACTGCACCTGTATCCCCCCCTCCTCCATGGTCCCACCAGGACACCCACTTAAGGTTTCCAACTCCCAGCTGTCACCTCTCTTAGGCAGAGACGCACATCTCTCTCCCTCCTGACCTGGATGTTAAGGCTAAACAGCCAGTTGCCAGACTCTGTGATATCCCCAGCAAGCCAGACTGTACAAAGGCCAGTGCCTGGTCTTTGGTTTCTCTCAGAGAGCTGTGAACTGTGTTTTCCAGCAGTTGCAAGTTACCACACAGCTGTTTCTAAACAGACACCTATATTCGCAAGGTAAAAGCATTACAGAGAAAACATGTAAAACAATAAAAGTTCCTATACCCATGCTAAAAACTTATCAGGGATCACCCATCTATCCTATGGGTCCCTGTAGGCCACAGTCTCTTCAGCTCTTCAGCAAGGGTTGGGGTCCTTGAACAGAAGGTCCTGTCCATTTGCTGGATCAGTCAGAAGACCCTGAGGCAGTTTAAACCCAGCCTTTTGATATTAAAACCCCTTTCTTTGTCTGTTGGCCACTGGAAAACCAAGGCTGAACCAATATATGCAAGCCTCCCCAGGGAAATGGCACTTCCAGAGAGGTGCCTATAACTAAGTGATTCATCTTAATCACTCACCACTGTTTTTGTTTCCTGGAGGAGTTGGGGTAGCCTTCTCTCCTTGAGTTACATTCCCTGGCCCACAGTGATACATAAACTTAACACAATATGGTCCCAAAGGTATTTCATGGGATTGTAATATTGATTACACCTCTTCCTAGTCTGTTAGGGAAGACGTGTTGGTTATTGTCTTTCCCGGTACGTCTTGCTATGTTCACTTCTCTCTCAGGTAGGCTATTTCTGTTACACAGAATTTACATTTTGTTTGTGTTACTTTAGCCCAGTAGCTCTGTCTCTTTCCAAACCTTCCTGGAGTCTCGGGTCATGCTCTTGCAATGCCTTTCCTTAGATCGAATTTAATCTGGAGCACCCTTAGCATCCTCTGTACCATCAAAAGTGTGGTGTATTGGCTGGTGACACACTTCAGGGGCTGAACAAAACCTCAGCAGCACTCTATGGAAACAGTAGTTCACAAGGGGATGTTGAATGTGCACACACATGGGTTCTGTTTTTCTAAGGACACCTGAAAGAACCCTACTGATGCAACCAGTCTAGAAAAATAGTTGACTTCAGCCAAATCCCCTAAATTTCTCTCCATGTAGGCAGTGGGAAATGTTCCTGTCATGGTATAATTCCCCACTCTGAACCTTAGCGTCCAAAAGATGGGGTACCAGCATGAATTCCTCTAAGCTCAGTTACCAGCTTAGAACCTGTAGCGCTGCCACCAACCAGGAATTCCAGTGCCTGGTACACTCTGGTCCCCCCAAAACCTTGCCCGGGGACCCCCAAGACCCAGACCCTCTGGATCTTAACACAAGGAAAGTAAACTCTTTCCCTCACCGTTGCCTCTCCCAGGCTTCCCCTCCCTGTGTTACCCTGGAAGATCACTGTAATTCAAACTCCTTCTCTCTTCCCTTCCCAAATTCTCCCTGAGAGAGACAGTAATCCTAACACAGAGAGAAATTAGCCTCTCTCTCCCTCTTCCCTCCTTTCTCCCCACCAATTCCCTGGTGAATCCAGACCCCATCCCCTGGGGTTTCACACCAGAATACAAAAACAATCAGGTTCTTAAACAAGAAACTTTTAATTAAAGAAAGAAAAAACAGTAAAAATTATCTTTGCAAATTTAAAATGGAATAGGTACAGGGTCTTTCAGCTATAGACACTGGGAATACCCTCCCAGCCTAAGTATTCAAATACAAATTAAAATCCTTTCAGCAAAATACAAATTTGAAGTCCTCCCAGCCAAATACACATTTGCAAATAAAGAAAACAAACATAAGCCTAACTCGCCTTATCTATCTAGTACTCACTATTCTGATCTTATAAGAGCCTGTATTGGAGAGACTGGAGAGAAACCTGGTTGCACATCCGGTCCCTCTGAGCCCCCAGAGTGAACAACAACCAAACACTAACAGCACAGCACAAAAACTTCCCTCCCTCAAGATTTGAAAGTATCCTGTCCCCTGATTGGTCCTCTGGTCAGGTGACAGCCTGGCTCACTGATCTTGTTAACCCTTTACAGGCAAAAGAGATATGAAGCACTTTTGTTCTATTAACCCTTACTTATCTGTTTATGACAGTTCCTTTTTACCCTATTCATTTAATCCTTTGGGATCTATAGTAGCAAAGGACTCCATCTTTTGTTTTCTACAATGACCAATAGGTGTATCCTCTCTGTCAGTCCTTCTACTCATATAGACTCATAGACTTTAAGGTCAGAAGGGACCAATATGATCATCTAGTCTGACCTCCTGCACAAAGCAGGCCACAGAACCCTACCCATCCACTTCTATAACAAACCCCTAACCTATGTCCGAGTTATTGAAGTCTTCAAATTGTGGTTTGAAGACCTCAAGCTGCAGAGAATCCACCAGCAAGCGACCCATGCCCCACGCTGCAGAGGAAGGCGAAAAACCTCCAGGGCCTCTGCCAATCTGCCCTGGAGGAAAATTCCTTCCCGACCCCAAATATGGCGATCAGCTAAACCCTGAGCATGTGGGCAAGACTCACCAGCCAGCACTCAGGAAAGAATTCTCTGCAGTAATTCAGATCCCATCCCATCTAACATCCCATCACAGACCACTGGGCATACTTACCTGCTGATAATCAAAGATCAATTGCCAAAATTAAGCTGTCCCATCATACCATCCCTTCCATAAAGTTATCAAGCTTAGTCTTGAAGCCAGATATGTCTTTTGCCCCCACTACTCCCCTTGGAAGGCTGTTCCAGAACTTCACTCCTCTAATGGTTAGAAACCTTTGTCTAATTTCAAGTCTAAACTTCCTAGTGTCCAATTTATACCCATTTTTCCTTGTGTCTACATTGGTACTAAGCTTAAATAATTCCTCTCCCTCCCTAATATTAATCCCTCTGATACATTTATAAAGAGCAAGCATATCCCCCCTCAACCTTCTTTTGGTTAGGCTAAACAAGCCAAGCTCTTTGAGTCTCCTTTCATAGGACAGGTTTTCCATTCCTCGGATCATCCTAGTAGGCCGTCTCTGAACCTGTTCCAGTTTGAATTCATCCTTCTTAAACATAGGAGACCAGAACTGCACACAGTACTCCAGATGAGGTCTCATCAGTGCCTTATATAACGGTACTAACACCTCCTTATCTTTGCTGGAAATACCTCGCCTGATGCATCCTAAAACTGCATTAGCTTTTTTAATGGCCATATCACATTGGCAGCTCATAGTCATCCTGTGATCAACCAATACTCCAAGGTCCTTCTCCTCCTCTGTTGCTTCCAACTGATGTGTCCCCAATTTATAACTAAAATTCTTATTATTAATCCCTAAATGCATGACCTTGCACTTTTCACTATTAAATTTCATCCTATTACTATTACTCCAGTTTATAAGGTCATCCAGATCTTCCTGTATGATATCCCGGTCCTTCTCTGTGTTAGCAATACCTCCCAGCTTCGTGTCATCCGCAAACTTTATTAGCACATTCCCGCTTTTTGTGCCAAGGTCAGTAACAAAAAGGTTAAATAAGATTGGTCCCAAAACTGATCCTTGAGGAACTCCACTAGTAACCTCCTTCCAGCCTGACAGTTCACCCTTCAGTACGACCCGTTGGAGTCTCCCCTTTTTACCCAGTTCCTTATCCACCTTTCAATTTTCATATTAATCCCCATCTTTTCCAATTTAACTAATAATTCCCCATGTGGAACCGTATCAAATGCCTTACTGAAATTGAGGTAAATTAGATCTACTGCATTTCCTTTGTCTAAATAATCTGTCACCTTCTTCTCAAAGAAGGAGATCAGGTTGGTTTGGCACAATCTACCTTTAGTAAAACCATGTTGTAATTTGTCCCAATTACCATTGACCTCAATGTCCTTAACTACTTTCTCCTTCAAAATTTTTTCCAAGACCTTACATACTACGGATGTCAAACTAACAGGCCTATAGTTACTTGGATCACTCTTTCTCCCTTTCTTAAAGATAGGAACTATGTTAGCAATTCTCCAGTCATACGGTACAACCCCTGAGTTTACCGATTCATTAAAAATTCTTGCTAATGAGCTTGCAATTTCATGTGTCAGTTCCTTTAATATTCTTGGATGAAGATTATCTGGGCCCTCCAATTTTGTCCCATTAAGCTGTTCAAATTTGGCTTCTACCTCAGATGTGGTCATATCCACCTCCATATCCTCATTCCCATTTGTCATCCTTCCATTATCCCTAAGCTCCTCATTAGCCTTATTAAAGACTGAGGCAAAGTATTTATTTAGATATTGGGCCATGCCTAGGTTATCCTCAACCTCCATTCCATCTTCAGTGTTTAGCGGTCCCACTTCTCTCTTTGTTTTCTTCTTATTTATATGGCTATAGAACCTTTTACTATTGGTTTTAATTCCCTTTGCAAGGTCCAACTCAACATGGCTTTTATCATTTCTCACTTTATCCCTACATGTTCTGACCTCACTAAGGTAGCTTTCCTTGCTAATCCCACCCTTCTTCCACTCCTTGTAGGCTTTCTGCTTTTTCTTAATCACCTCTCTGAGATGCTTGCTCATCCAGCTTGGTCTACAACTCCTGCCTATGGTTTTTTTCCCCTTCTTGGGATGCAGGCTTCTGATAGTTTCTGCAGCTTTGACCTAAAGTAATTCCAGGCCTCCTCCATGTTTAGATCCACAAGTTCTTCAGTCCAATCCACTTCCCTAACTAATTTCCTTAATTCTTTAAAGTTAGCCCTTGAGAAGTAAAAAACCCTAGTCCCAGATGTATTTTTGTTTATCCTTCCATCTAGTTTGAACTGAATTAGCTCATGATCACTTAAACCAAGGTTGTCCCTTACAACCATTTCTTCTATGAGGTCCTCACTACTCACCAAAACCAAATCTAAAATGGCATCCCCTCTTGTTGGTTCTTCAACTACTTGGTGAAGAAATCCATCAGCTATCACATCCAGAAAAAGCTGAGCCCTATTATTACTACTAGCATTTGTCCTCCAGTCTATATCTGGGAAGTTAAAGTCTCCCATAATCACACAATTCCCATTAGTCTATACTTCATTAGGGACATTAAAGAGGTCTCTATCCGTATCCAAATCAGATCCCGGCGGTCTGTAGCACACCCCAAGCACTCTCTCAGGGGAGGCTCTAGTAGCTTTCTTTCCCAGTGTGATTTTTGCCCAGACAGACTCTGTCTTATCCATTCCATCACTTCTTATTTCTTTACAGTTAACCTCATCATTGATGTACAATGCTACTCCACCACCTTTGCCTTTATTTCTGTCTTTCCTAAACAGCACATAGCCTTCAATACCTGTACTCCAGTCATGACTACTATTCCATCATATTCCTATAATATCCGGTTTCACTTCCTGCACCAGTAGCTCTAGTTCCTCCATTTTGTTACCTAGGCTCCTCGCGTTAGTGTACAGACATCTTAATTTTTGCCATTTAGCTTCACTGACATTCTTTACTTGATTAGGCACAGACATTCTACCACCAGCATCACCTGTTAGACTGGTATCTACACTACCCTTCCTCCTTATGTCAATTCTTCTGTCCACGGCTGTATCCCCTCTTACTTTTGTTTTCTTCATTCTCAAGGTTAAATGCCAGCATGGAGATCACCTGGACATCTCCCAACCATCTCCCCCAAATTCCTAGTTTAAAGCTCTCGTAATCAGTTGGGTAAGTCTCCATCCTAGAAGTCTATTTCCCTCCTTACTCAGATGAAGTCCATCCTGAGAGATGATTTTCAGGCCAATTGGCCCATCCAGCTCCTCCTTTGGCCTCTGCCTTAGGGCGAGAGGAACTTTCCTAAGGATATTAATTGTGGGGCAGTTTGGCTCTTTCAGCTCAATTCTGTACACTGTTGAGAGTTTCCTTTTCCCTGGAAGATGTCCTCAAACTCTTCTGGGGCCAGATCCTTGTCTGAAGGAACCTTAAATCCATCTTAACTAGCCCTTTAAGGACTCACCCTGCACAGGCAATCCTTGGGTGACACAGAACCGAGCCACTATAGCACCGCCTACACAGGCCTCTCTCCTAGCCTCCTGTGTAGAGGCATGTGGACTGGGGATGTCACGAGGGGCTTCCATGTATCCCCACGGTATCCAGCTGTCAGACCAGTCCTTGGAGTATGAGTACACTGCAAACAAACAAACAAAAAACCCCACAGCAGCAAGTCTCAGAGCCCAGATCAACTGACTCGGGCTTGAGTGGCTTGCTCTGCAGGGCTAAAAGTTCCCACTCAGGCTGGAGTGGGGAGAGGGTCTCAGAGCCTGGGCTCCAGCCTGGCAGGAAAATCTACACTTCTATTTTTTTAACCCTATAGCCCAAGCCTGAGTCAGCTGAAATGGGCCCAGAGATTCACTGTAGTGGGGTTTTTATTTTTTTTGCAGTGTAGCTGTACCCCTCCAGACCACTGACAGCAAGATTAGTTACAGCAGCCCTGAAGCTGCTTTTATTTATATCAAGGACTGGCCTGGCAGTCAGTCAGCCCCAGATTTGGGGGAACTTAAAAGCAGCTTTAAGCAACATTTGCATGACTCCCTTTCTGAGCTTTGCCAAGCATAGCTCAGCTGCAGCTCTAGCCCTGGGTCTTGGAGCTTAGTAAGGCATTTGAAGGTGTTTCATGAAACCTTCATTTCAAAGTAAATTAAAATTGTCATGTACAGAAACTATTACGTGGCCTGAAAACTGGCTGAAGGTGTATTAATAATAAACATCAATGTATCAAGTTGGCAGAAGGTGATTGGTGAGATGCTGCATGTGTTAAGGATGACTTTATGTGACATTTTCATTAATGATTTGGAAAAGAGCGTAAACAGCAACTTAATGAAGTCTGCAGATAATACTAAAATGGGAAGGTAATATCCAGTAATAACACTGTAAATACAGCAAGGTGAGAGAAATAATACAAAGAGACCAAAAGAGATCAGAAACATGGGCACAATGTAACAAAATGAAATTCTACTTTGAAAAATTGTAAACTAATACATATGGGGAAAATTATCTGAAATGCATTATTCACTGGGAGAAACCTGGAAATAGGTAGTGCTGGAAGAGACCTAAGTTCGATAGCGGACAGAAAATTAGACATGAGTTTGCAATGTGTTAGCAAAAAAGGCCTTTGCAGTTTTAGGCTGTGCACACAAAGGCACCACATCACAGAGCAGGGAGATAATAAACCCTCTCTGCACATGCTTGGTGTGACCACACCTGAAGGACTAAGGGACTTTGAAGTCACTGGAGCTATGCCAATTAACGCTAGCTGAAAATCTTGCTCATTGTGTTCAGTTCTGGTCATCTTGTTATCAGAGAGGTATTGACAAGTTGGAAGTGTTCTGAGAAGAGGACCGTAAGTTATCAGGGAACTATAAAGACTGACAAAATGATTAAATGAACTAAATATTAGAAATGGTTGAATACTGCAAAAGAGTATTCACAAATGTTCATTCAGATTCCAAACAGCTGGTTAGTTTGACTGTAGTTTGATATCCATGAACATTCACATGTTTGTAAGAACTCTGGGGAATGGCTGTTCTTTGTATCGGTGGAGATATTAACGCATAGAAGGGCATTTGTGAATGAACAAGCGTAGTCACTACAGAAGCCTTTCTCAGCACGTTCTCCTAAAACTAACCTATATTTAAGCACCTAAATAAGTAAGCTGTTTTTCAGAGGTTACTGACCCTGCACAACTTCCATGGACATTAGTGAGAGGTGCTAGAAGTTCAGCACCTCTGAAAATGACCCTCTTTTATATCATTGTTTAAACATGGATTTAGGGGCCTGATTGTAGGTATCCACATTTGAATATTTCAGCCTATATTTCCTGAAGTCACCATGAAAATCTTGACATTTTCCATTCTGTGGTCTTTTATTTGAACATTGACACTACATTAAACCTGTTTACTGCAATATAATTTGAAAGGAGAAAATATAACAGAGGAGGAGAAGGACCTTGGGGTATTGGTAGATCACAGGATGATTATGAGCCGCCAATGTGATATGGCCGTTAAAAAAGCTAATGCGGTTTTAGGATGCATCAGGAGAGGTATTTCCAGCAAAGATAAGGACGTGTTAGTACCGTTATATAAGGCGTTGGTGAGACCCCACCTGGAATACTGTGTGCAGTTCTGGTATCCAATGTTTAAGAAGGATGAATTCAAACTGGAAAAGGTTCAGAGACGGCCTACTAGGATGATCCGAGGAATGGAAAGCCTGTCATATGAAAGGAGACTCAAAGAGCTTGGCTTGTTTAGTCTAGCCAAAAGAAGGCTGAGGGGGGATATGCTTGCTCTTTATAAATGTATCAGAGGGATTAATATTAGGGAGGGAGAGGAATTATTTAAGCTTAGTACCAATGTAGATACAAGAACGAATGGGTATAAAATGGACACTAGGAAGTTTAGACTTGAAATTAGACAAAGGTTTCTAACCATTAGAGGAGTGAAGTTCTGGAACAGACTTCCAAGGGGAGTAGTGGGGGCAAAAGACATATCTGGCTTTAAGATTAAGCTTGATAAGTTTATGGAAGGGATGGTATGATGGGAGAGCCTAATTTTGGCAATTGATCTTTGATTATCGCCAGATAAGTATGCCCAGTGGTCTGTGATGGGATGTTGGTTTGGGATGGGATCTGAGTTACTGCAGATAATTCTTTTCTGAGTGCTGGCTGGTGAGTCTTGCCCACATGCTCAGGGTTTAGCTGATCGCCATATTTGGGGTAGGGAGGGAATTTTCCTCCTGGGCAGATTGGCAGAGGCCCTGGAGGTTTTTCGCCTTCCCCTGCAGCGTGGGGCATGGGTCACTTGCTGGTGGATTCTCTGCAGCTTGAGGTCTTCAAACCACAATTTGAAGACTTCAATAACTCAGGCATAGGTTAGGGGTTTGTTATAGAAGTGGATGGGTAGGGTTCTGTGGCCTGCTTTGTGCAGGGGGTCTGACTAGATGATCACATTGGTCCCTTCTGACCCTAGAATCTATGAATCTATGAAAGAAATTCCAGAAGCTGAAAGTTCTCTACCATTCCATGTAAAAACCATCAAGGGGCTGATCCAAAATCCATCAAAGTCTATGGGAATCTTTTCATTGATTTCAATGGGCTTTGGATCAGGTCCCAATTGGCAGCATCTCCTTCATTAACTCCGATTAAAATCAACCATCTGAAATTGCACAGTAGACAAATTAATTCCCCACCACCACCACCCTGCATTGATTGCAGGCCAGCTCCCTTTAACACCTTTTGTGGGGCTTGCAACATTTAGTGGAATATTTAAGTGCTATAGGCATCTTCTGTCCAATCTGGATCCCAGCTGTTGAGCTCTGACTCCTCATTGTTAAAGCACAATGCAAAAAACAACAACCAGAGAATCCAGAGGAGTCAGTTATTCTAAAGCACCCAATACAGGACTACAGATGTCAGTGAGTTGATCAGACCTAAGAAATAGCGGTTAGATACGCCTCAGTAGCAGTCAGGAGACTACAAAAACCCATATGAATCATTAGTCTCCAAGGCCATGAAGTCCTGCACCCACTCTGCAATGGATGGCTACGTCATAGCCCCTGTTCTAAACACACCAAGTCATGGTCTGACCGCATAACTATTAGAGACCCAAATAACTTACACTACATATAAAGATGAGGTTTAACATATGGCCAATCCTGTAGGAGACTATGAGTCCCAGACAGTCCTTCACTTCCACAAGATGCCACTAATGTGTAAGGACTTCTAAATAAGCTCGAAAAACTCAGTTGTGAAATCTGCATTAAAACTAGTGAGCTAAGCACCATGAAAATAGTGAACTTTTACCTTCATCTGCATGGTTAGCCATCTTGTGTACTGCAAGTAGGATAACAATATTGGAACTACACCGTGGTCACCACCTCTATCTTCTCCCTAAGATTGATCAACCACCCTTTTGCCCACTTGGAATCAACATCATGCAACCAGGACTCATCAAGACATCCCATGGTCACTTCATGAATCATGAAGTACACTAATCTTATTCATATAAGACCTGGCATCACTCAACCAAAAATTTATGCAAGAGAAACCTGAATTATTCATTCCATCTTAGCTACAAGAGTGTTTCTCAGTAGGATATAAGGGATTTTGCTAAAGGAGCCTAAGATGAGATGCCTTCTAACATACCTTAGACTTATCTCCCCTAAGGAGAGTTGTCTTAATGGGTAGCTTCATACCCACTATCTCAGCTACTTCACCATATGCCTCACTTGTTCTATAACCTCCCCAGTTGGAACTTTATCTCTTTTGTGCACATCAACAAAGACAAAGCAGTACCTAAGCACTCAAAGACTGGGATCTCTCAGGTCCCTTTCTCTAAAGTGGAACAAATCAGACAGAGACAAAGAAATAGTGCTCCTCACTGACAAAACACACTCCAAAAACTCACCCAGAGAAGCATGCTATAACCACTGGAGGAGAGAAGAAAATTAAATGATGGGTAGGTAAAATGGGGAAGAGCTCATCTGATGAAACAAATACCAACTCTCCATACTCAACAGATACAAATAATGCCATTAGGCTCTACCCTGCTTCAGAAGCTGCTGGAGCCAGCACAGATCCTGCCTTTATGCTTTTGCCTCCATTCCAAGCATCCAGAGGCAAGTGTTGCAGTAAGAATGTTGCTGCCTTATGCTATTTTTCTTGCCTTAATGCACATTTCCTTCAGCAAGGCAGGTGCATTGAAATAAATCATATTTTCCATCATCCTTGGGAATTTAGTATCACTATGAAACTGAGGTTTATAAAGTTACCTCCCCTCCCCAAAGATAATAGGATTTGTAAAATCATTCATGGCAACCATGACTCATGGGTAGCCTGGTACATCTTCCCCAGGTGAGGGCTTGAAAATGGGTATCAGACCACATCATGTCTCATCTTTTGGAAATAAAGTAGAGCAGAAGAGAAAAACGAGGACATCAGTGGAATGCACTTAAGAGAAATAGATACATGCACCAAAGAAAAATGCTTTGAAATTTAAAATATTTATGACTTTAAAAGGCATGAAAAATGATACTATCCATTAACTAATAGACATTCCGCCTTTGTGATGCAGCCTCCATCCCTAACTAAAAACACATCTCTGCTCTGCCTTTGAAACCAGATGCAAACATGATTAAATTTGAGGGTTAGATAGGCGAGAGTGTTTATGTTCCATCACTTATTGTATCTCTTTAGTGCACATAATGACTCACAAAAATCAGATTGTACATATTACTTGCTTCTCTTACTCTTGTTGATCTGAGATGCTGAGCCCATGATCTTCTGCTGTGTCACCTTGCTGCCTGCTATAATGTGCAAGCAGAAGAAATTTAAACTTAAGGACGCTTGTCCTCTGCTCTCAGCAACAGCTTCTGTAGTGTGTTCACAATTTACAAATTATATGTTGCCCAGTCCCTCATTTTTATAAGAAAAGGAAAAATATTGGCTCCAGATCTTGGGATGTGTAGATCACTGTAAATGAGAGGAGAGCATATTACTTACAGCTTCTGCATGAACAGCCAGAATAGCCTAACTCTACCTAGTATCAGAGGGGTAGCCGTGTTAGTCTGGTTCTGTAAAAGCAGCAAAGAATACTGTGGCACCTTATAGACTAACAGACGTTTTGGAGCATAAGCTTTCGTGGGTGAATACCCACTTCGTCGGATGCAGGCGAAGTGGGTATTCACCCACGAAAGCTCATGCTCCAAAATGTCTGTTAGTCTACAAGTGCCACAGGATTCTTTGCTGCTCTAACTCTACCTGTGTATTTGTGCCATGCACCTACCTACAGTTGGAAACTAAAAAGACTGAGGCTGATTCTTCATTTAGACCCTCAAGGTGCTTGGCAAAGTGTCTCACTGCCATTTGGAATGAAAAAAAAGACATCAAATGTATACTTTTTTAATCAGGACAATAGTACAGCCCCTACTTTACATGAACCTGCACAAATCAGCCTGCATAGATAGGATCCATTCTTCCTTTTCCTCTCTGTCCTAGTCAACATCACTTTCATGCAGAGTTGAGCCTAAACTGAATTTAGAATCAAACACACCCACATTCAGGTTTTTCAGCTGCCCAAACCCATCTTCCAGCCAAACACAAAACTCCACAGGGACAGGTTCAAGACACCAGATTAAGAGGTTCCCCAAACCACTGCACTTTTGCCTTGACTAGGCCCCACCCTCCAGTCACTCCTTTTCCTACAGATATTCTCCCCCCCCACCTCCCCCATTTAATGGGCCTAGCCTTTTCCATGTCTTCCTTCTCAAGGGACTTTTGGCCTGAACTACAAATTTGGGCAACTGAGACCTCATGATTTCAGGGAGATGACAGATACCCTGGCCCAGACAGCAGGAAGTTCTATCTCCACCAGGCATTCCATGAGTGTCCGTGAGACTACAGACCATATTAAACCTTTGTGAGACTGGGATGGGGTTTTTTCCTTCATATTTTTCAAAGGAACTTGCATTTATTTGGAACTTAAACTTGGTGTTTTGTTTAGTTTTTTTTCAATGTGGTTGAGCTGTAGGGGCTATTCTAGTCTACCTAGGTTCTTATACAACCTTCATCACTGTAGTATCTGAGTGCTTTACAGTAGTACATGAAGTGACATGACTAGCATCTGTCACATGTAGTTCATTTTCTCATCTGCTCCCATGGGGAGAATTGTGTGTGCAGTGGAGTGACTTGATCTGGTAGGGGTATGTTTTTGACGGTTTTTTTAAGTGTATATGCTGCTCTGTGGTATGTGTGTTTGAGAGGGCACAGTTGAAGAAGTGCACCTTGCACTTGGAGCAGAAGGTGGTGGGGTTTGAGATGGCCCTTAGTTCCTGGGGAACTTCATCCCACAATCTTGGACTAGCTCCCAAGAAAGCTCTGTCTACCGCACAGATAAGCTTTACTCTGATGTTAGACAGTT
The DNA here is from genome assembly GCF_025201925.1 of Gopherus flavomarginatus. Lineage (NCBI taxonomy): Eukaryota > Metazoa > Chordata > Testudines > Testudinidae > Gopherus > Gopherus flavomarginatus. The sequence continues at coordinate 155,597,555 of NC_066617.1, read as the reverse complement.
CCATTATGCTAGCGGAGCAAAGTTATTGACCATGTCTCCATCCTGGAGTTTTAGGCAGTCTTTTAGATATGCAGGGCCAATTCTATTGAGTACATTGATGATAAGGACTGAGACTTGGAACTTGATTCGACACTCTATGGGAAGCCATTGTAGGATCAGTGGACAGGTTTGATGTGCTCAGAGTATCCTATGTCACTGTGCTGAGGAGACATGCTGCACTGTTCTGTACTAATTGGAGCTTTCTAAGGGCTGAGGACTTCATACCCAGGTATATCACATTGCTGTATGCCAGATGGGAGCTAAGTCATCATCTGTCATGATCAGATGTTTTGTCCTAGCCAATCAGAGATAGAAAGCCTCACTTGTGGATGGTGCTATGCCTCAGAGAGGAATCCAGGAGCATTCCTAAACTATGGACTGAACTGACCAGATGAAGGTGGATACCTTCAACTATAAAAGACTATACTATGACTGCAAAATCTTCACAGTGCTTTCCTCTGCCCAACAGCATGACCTCCCATGCTGGCTGCATTCAGCTTCAGCTAAGGGTTCTTTATTCATGAGCTGAGCTCATCCAAGCCCAAGGCCATTTTAGTGTAATGGTATAGTCGTATGTGGTGAAGGATAAACAGATCTGTGTGTCATCTGATCTGCTCTAGTTCAAACAGGAGTTAACTCAGGGAAGTCCTATGGCCTGTGTTTAAGGCCATAAGGGACCTCTAGATCATCTATTGCAACTTGTATATCACCCACACACTAAACCCAACAACTGGAATTAGACCAAAGTATTACAGCTCTCAGAAGACTAAACTATTGTGTGCCATAGCAAAGATCTGAAGGTCAGAGGAGATGTTAACAATGGTCCCTTCTGGCCTTATAACCTATGAATTTGTGTATTGCTAAGACTTGTGTCCATGTCATCTGACCAGTTCACCTAGTGGCCGTGTCTAAATGTTGAATAAGACCTTAGAGAGAATTGATCCTCAAGGGACTTTGGTTGACTGGGCTATTCAGGAGGACCGGTTGACACAGACACAGACTCTGAGGAAACTGTGTCTTCCCCAGATCCAAGAAACATTAAGCCTTAGAGAGAGGCAGGCATATGTGTAGACTGTTTTATTAAGGTCTGTTTCCTCTATAATGCTTTGATTTGCTTTAGGAAGACCCTTTGCTCACTGTATTAATTATTGGTCTTTTACTCCTGTTGGGGACAGAACTGCAGGTACTGAAGATAAGTCGGGTCTGTTGAGGTAACCATGATTAGCACCTGGGACTGTAGCCCAGGGCCTGGTCTGAGAATTAGAAAAATCACTGGGTTCCTTCACTCCTGACAAAGTTTGAGACTTGAAACCTAACAGGAGCACACTCAAAAAGATCAGTAGTGGTCAGAGGTGCAGTGAGCCCAGTAAGCATGACAGAGCTAACAAGACACACTGACTGTCATGCATCAACAGAAATAACAGCATCTTTATACAGGTTTCTAACAACTGACAATGTTGTAAATAAGAAGAAGAGATCTGCATTACTATGCAAAGTCCTAAGAAACAGCCTCCCTGTTACAAACTGGGGAAAATGTATCTATTTTTACATAGATTGAAAAAACTATAAAGTAATTCCTGTGGCTATAACTAGGGCTATCAAGCTACTAAAAAAAATAATTGCAATTAAAAAAATTAATTGTGATTAATTGTGTGATTAAAAACATTAATTGCACAATTAATCGCAATGTTAAAGAATGATAGAATTCCATTTATTTAAATATTTTTGGATGTTTTCTACATTTTAAAATATATTGATTTCAATTACCACACAGAATACAAAGTGTAAAGTGCTCACTTCATATTATTCTTTATTACAAATATTTTCACAGTAAAAAACAAAAGAAATAGATTTTCAATTCGCCTAGTACAAATAATGTAGTGCAATCTCTTTATCCTGAAAGTTAAACTGATGAATGTGGGGGGAGGGATAACTCAGTGGTTTGAGCATTGGCCTGCTAAACCCAAGGCTGTGAGTTCAATCCTTGAGGGAGCCACTTAGGAATCTGGGGCAAAAATTGGTCCTGAGAGTGAAGGCAGGGGGCTGGACTCTCAATGACCTTTCAAAGTCCCTTCCAGTTCTAGGAGATTGGTATATCCCCAATCTAAAAAAAAATCATTTACCAAAAAATAACTGCACTCAAAAATAAAACAATGTAAAATTTTAGAGCCTGCATGTCCACTCATTCCTCCTTCTTGTTCAGCCAATTGCTCAGACAAATAAGTTTGTTTACATTTGAAGGAAATAATGCTGCTCGTTTCTTGTTTACAGTGTCACCTGAAAGTGACAACAGGTGTTTGCATGGCACAGTTGTAGCCAGCATTGTAAGATATGTACATGTCAGATGCTCTAAAAATTTGTATGTCCCTTCATGCTTCAACCACCCTTCCAGAGGACATGCGTCCATGCCGATGGTGGGTTCCGCTTGATAACAAACCAAAGCAGTGCAGTGCAATGCATATTCATTTTCATCATCTGTGTGAGATGCCACCAGCAGAAGGCTGATTTTCTTTTTTGGTGGTTCGGGTTCTGTAGTTTCTGCAATGGAATGTTGCTCTTTTAAGACTTCTGAAAGTATGCTCCACACCTCGCCCCTCTCAGATTTTGGAAGGCACTTCAGATTCTTAAATCTTGGGTCGAGTGCTGTAGTTATCTTTAGAAATCTCACATTGGTGACTTCTTTGCGTTTTTTCAGATCTTAAGTGAAAGTGTTCTTAAACAAACAACGTGAGCTGGGTCATCATTCAAGACTGCTGTAACATGAAATATATGGCAGAATGTGGGTAAAACAGAGCAGGAGACATACAATTCTTCCCCAAGAAGTGCAGTCGCAAATGTAATTAACACATTTTTTTTAAATGAGCATCATCAGCATGGAAACATGTCCTCTGGAATGATGGCCAAAGGATGAAGGGGCATACTAATGTTTAGCTTATCTGGCACGTAAATTTCTTGCAATGCTGGCTACAAAATTCCATGTAAATGCTGTTCTCACTTTCAGGTGACATTGTAAATAAGAAGCGGGCAGCATTATCTCCTGTAAATGTAAACAAACTTGTTTGTCTTAGGCCTGGTCTACACTATGCGTTTAAACCTAATTTAGCAGTGTTAAACTGGATTAACACTGCACTCGTCCACACAACAAACCCCTTTATATTGATATAAAGGGCTCTTAAAACCGATTTCTGTACTCCTCCCTGACGAGAGGAGTAGCGCTGAAATCGGTATTGCCATGTCGGATTAGGATTAGTGCGGCCGCAATTCGACGGTATTGGCCTCCAGGTGGTATCCCACAGTGCACCATTGTTACTGCTCTGGAAAGTGATCTGAACTCAGATGCACTGGCCAGGTAGACAGGAAAAGCCCTGCGAACTTTTGAATTTCATTTCCTGTTTGCTCAGTGTGGAGCTCTGATCAGCACGGGTGGCGATACAGTCCCAAATCCAAAAAGAGCTCCAGCATGGACCGTAGGGGAGATACTGGATCTGATTGCTGTATGGGGAGACAAATCTGTTCTATCAGAGCTCCGTTGCAGAAGATGAAATGCCAAAGCAGTTGAAAAAAATCTCCAGGCTATGATAGACAGAGGCCATAGCAGGGACTCAGCACAGTGCTGTGTGACAAGCGTAACGGAAAGCCAAAGAATCAAATGGACACTCATGGAGGGAGGGGGGGGACTGAGGACTCCAGCTATCCCACAGTCCCCTCAGTCTCCGAAAAGCATTCGCATTTTGGCTGATCTCCCAATGCCTGAAGGGTCAAAAACATTTTCCCGGGTGTTTCATGGTGTATCTAATCAATTTACCCCCTCTCCCCCCAAAAGAAAAAGGAAAAAAAAATCATTTCTCGCCTTTTTTCAATGTCACCCTATGTCTACTGCATGCTGCTGGTAGACGGGGTGATGCAGCACTGAACACCAGCATCCCCTCCCCTCCCCGGTGGTAGATGGTGCAAAATGACTGATATCCGTCCTCATCATCATCCCATGAGTGCTCCTGGCTGGCCTCGGTGAGGTCGGCCACGGGCGTCTGGGCAAAAATGAGAATGACTCCCTGCTATTCCCGGCAGACGGTACAGAAGGATTGAAAACCATCCTCATCATAACAATTGGAGGCTGAGCGCCTCCCCCCACTTTCATGTCTAATGAAGATTTTGTACTGCCTGGACTATCATAGCAGCTGGAGGCTGCCTCCCCTCATTTTATCTCACTAAAAGGTCAGTGTTTCTTATTCCTGCATTCTTTATTACTTCATCACACAAATGGGGGGATAACTGCCATGGTAGCCCAGGACGGGTGTGGGAGGAAGGAAGCAATGGGTGGGGTTGTTGCAGGGGCATCCCCTAGAATGGCATGCAGCTCATCATTCCTGCGGGATATCTGGGGCTGTGACCTGGAGCGGCTGTGCTCTCTGGTTCTCTAGTACACTTGCCTCATATTCTAGGCAGGACTGACTCTATTTTTAGACAAAACATAAAGAAGGGAATGACCTGAGAAGTCATTCCCAATTTTGTCCATGCGCCCCTGGCCGACCTCAGCGAGGCCAGCCAGGAGCACCCAGGACAGCAGCAGATGGTACAAAAGGATTGATAACCGTTATTGCCAATTTCCAATTGCAGATGGTGATATAGGGCAGGTAACTGTCTCTGCTACCTTGCAAAGGTGAATGAATGCTGCTGTGTAGCACTGCAGTACCGCATCTGTCAGCAGCATCCAGTACACATATGGTGACAGTGAGAAAAGGCTAAACGGGCTCCATAGTTGCCATGCTATGGCGTGTGCCAGAACAATCGAGGGAAAAAGGGCACGAAATGATTGTCTGCCGTTGCTTTCATGGAGGAAGGATTGAGTGATGACATTTACCCAGAATCACCCGAGACACTGTTTTTGCCCCATCATGCATTGGGATCTCAACCCAGAATTCCAATGGGCTGAGGAGACTGCGGGAACTATGGGATAGCTAACCACTGTGCAACACTCCGGAAATCGACACTAGCCTCGGTACATGGACACACACCGCTGAATTAATGTGCTTAGTGTGGCCACTTGCACTCGACTTTATACAATCTCTTTTAAAAAAACGGTGTCTGTAACATCGGAATAATCCCGTAGTGTAGACATACCCTTAGTGATTGGCTGAATAAGAAGTAGGACTTAGTGGACTTGTAGGCTCTAAAGCAGTGGCTCTCAAACTTTTTTACTGGTGACCCCTTTCACATAGCAAACCTCTGAGTGCAACCTCCCTAATACATTAAAAACACTTTTAAATACATTTAACACCATTATAAATGCTGGAGGCAAAGCAGGGTTCGGGGTGGAGGTTGATAGCTAGCAACCCTCCATGTAATAACCTCACGACCCCCTGAGGCATCCTGACCCCCAGCTTGAGAACTCCGATTCTAAAGTTTTACATTCTTTTGTTTTTTTGAGTGCAGTTATGTAACAAAAAAGAAATCTACATTTGTAAGTTGCACTTTCATGATAAAGTTATTGTATTATGGTACTTGTATGAGGGGAATTGAAAAATACTCTTCATCATTTTTACAGTGCAAATATTTGTAATAAAAATAATATAAAGTGAGCAGTGTACACTTTGTATTCTGTGTTGTAATCAATGGATAATAAAATAAAAGTTATGAGGAACAGCTGAAAAGCTGACATAACCTACAGATTTAATTCCCTGATGAATTAATTGCACCATATTTAATATTCCCAATATGAAATTGCAGAGAAATTGGTTCTGTTCCTGCTCTCTGGGAATCCACCAGAGGGAACTGTATCCCCTAATTAAGGAAGACTGATTTGATTTTTCAAGCCTTCTTTTGCCCCAACACAAAATGATGAGAAATAAATGGTGTGCAGGGTAAATTGAAAGCACATTTGAAATGCAAACAGGATTCAAACGTTGACTGCACTGGATGCTAACAACTAAAGTTCTTTAATCATTTAAATGAAGAGTCAGCCAAGTGGAGAGTCAGCCAGAGAGTCAAGTTAAAATAAGAAATAATTTCCTTCTATTCTTTCATGTGGACAAATCAATGTGCTGGGACAATGTGTGCTGAAACTGTACACATTTTCCACCTATTTTATAGGATTGATTTTGGATTTCAGGCTGCTTAGTTTATCATTGTATTTCTTAGAACTGTAGGAGAAGTGAGGAGGACTAGTGGGGTCAAGACCAAGAGGTGATGATAGAGCCTCATGAGAGCCCAGGATTGGAACTGCAGAGGGGATAACTTGGAGTAATGATTTTAACTGAACAAAAGAAAATGTAGGCTGAATAGCAAGAAAATGGTCAGATCTATTAAAATGCAGACTAGTCTTCAAAAATGAAGTTATGGAGTCATTTAAAAGTAGGCTGAAAGAAGTCCTACAGAATAAGTCATTGGAAATAGTCTTCCATTGGTCCACAGGAGAACCAGATGTGAGCTAATACTTGTTTTGCAACTCTATTTTAGGAGACTATATTTTTCCTGATATCTAAAGGTGGTGAACAAAAGAAGAGAGAACTTCAAAGTTTATTCAGTGAAAGGAAAATTCAGTTCTGCACCTTCTAATATATGCTATGGCTAGTTGATTGGAGGCATAAAGCTGTGATCAGGGTTTTATTGTGAGTTTCTTCCATTGCCGAAATGTCATGGTGAAAAACAGATTAAGTAGGGCTTTTTTTACTAGAGAGAGGCTGAAGGTGGACACCTTTGATGGCTGACAGATGATTTGGATGATGAGCCTTCTACTGTCTACTGCTAGTGGCTTAAAAGTAGTTAATGCTCTTAGTCCAAACCAGTCTTACAGAATTTACCACAAGAAAGAGACATTTTCCTCTAGTAATTAATATCTGTGTTTCAGAAACTACTCTCCGTGGTCCCTGATTTTGCCGGGACAGCCTGGTAACTTTCTTCGTTTGTTAGAAGAAAAGGTAGAATCAAATTAAGATATGATAAACTCCTGCCAACTATTTCCACTTGCTGATGACACTGTAATAACTCTGTGCTTGGACGTGGAGTGCCAGAGCTCTGCCCAAATGAAGGCCACATTGGGAGTCTGCGAGGCAAGTCGGACAATCTGTGTATCTGTTCATGGAATAGTTTTTAATGTGGTGGTGCAGCTCATTGGCACCACTTGTTACAACTTTCACTGTGCTATGCAGGTCAGAGTGGCTTTCTCCATTCACTGCTGGGGGCATGATGTATGACCTGGGCATCCCTCCTCTGTCTCACATCCCACAAATCCCTCCTCTGTCTCACATCCCACAAATCCCACCATGCATATACACCCTCCCTCTCACTCAAGTTCAAGACATTGTATTTTACTAATCTGGCTTTTACTTTCACAGTTATTAGGCTAACTGTAGTTTTAGACTGGCAATGCTGCATCTATCCATGGAGAGAAGGATAATCTCTGTCCTCTCTAGTTCAGTGGTTCCCATTGTGCAGTTAAGTCATTGTGCTTCCTCCTTCTCCTCTGTACTGCCTGAGCATCTTTTGTGGGGCATTGAGAGCACAGAAGAGACAGTATCCCTGCACCACAATGACCACTGGCTGCGTGGAGCAGCAACTGCAGGGAAAGTTCTGTTAAGTTCCTGCAGCTCCTGCAGCCCTAGGGTGGATCATACTCAGTGCAGACAGAATCTTCAGAGAAATTATCTGCCAGGCCGATAATGAAGTTTGCTGAGCATATGCAAACAGGGCTTTTCAGAGGCCTATGACTTGGTCAAGTCTGGATGGATTTTCACAAAGATAGCAAAAGGCACCTTCATGACCCCAGGAATAATCCCCTTCTTCAAGCATAGAGCTGCATGAGCTTATCAATGGAACAGTTGTAAGAATTTAGCATGGGGAGCTTCATTCCTGGAAACTGTTGAACTACTTTTGCTGCAACTTTCCAAAATATTCAGCCCAACACAGAGAGCGGGCATAGGAAAACTCATCCTGAATAATTAAAATCTGACAAAGTGATAGTCAACTGAAACTGGACCATATAATCAGAAGTGTTAGGCAGCATTACGTTTAAGACTTGCTTCCGTCTGAACCTATAATAAAAGGGTAGAAATTTGAGAGGACTTTCCTCCATGAACAACATATAAGGGGAAAGTGTTTTTCTGCAAAACCTGGGGCATATGCCCAAGAAACAAATCTGATAAGAAGAATCACTGCTGACTTAATAGTTTTGCCATCTGGTTTACATCACTCAGAATTATGTCAAGCCAGGCTCCCTACCAAATTCTTCCAAAGTCCCAATCCCAGTCTGCCACTACTGGATGCTAAAGTGAGATGACAGCATGAGCCATAGTTATTTGCTCACTATAAAATCAAACAGTATAACTAAGCTGGGCTAATAAACATTGTGATTGCTGTAGAAACTTGCACACATTTACACAGGAAGTTTTTGCTTGGACTCACAAAATTATATGTTTCTCTCACCAACAGAAGTTGGTCCAATATTACCTCACCAACCTTGTGTCTCTAAACTTCAGACTGCACTCGTATAAAAATAATCAAGGGCAAATAACCAGCTGACAAAAATCATGCAAAAAGGTAGACTTGAATGTCAACACTGCTTTGGCCTGCATGCTGAATTGTAGGAGTACATATTTCTTATTTTATTTTCCTCACTATCCTAGAAACAGGGCAAACACTACTTAAAAGAGAGGAAGTCATTATTATTTTAGCTTGAGCCAGTCACAAGTGAGCAGGAAAATGTTGGGAAGCAAATGTTAAATACTCCATCTCCTATAGGTCAGAATCTAAAACCAAGGGTGTCTTTATTTTCTACTTGAAAAACCTAAATATAGTAGTATTGGCCCTTTTTAATCTGTATGTAATGGTGATGGCTGAACACCTGAAAACCCTGATGTTTGGTGAGTTTGCTAGACAATGTACATCCTAAAGGTAGGTGTGTTTACTGAGCATGTGCAACTTGAGAACAATGGCAAAGGACCCTGATGATGACTTCAGCTGAAATGTATATTGGCCCAGTCTGGATTTATCACAGTGTTACACAGTGTACTAATGACTGGTAAGAATAAAAAGCATGGAATGAAGATTTCTGAGCATATTAGCAGACACCGGTAAAGACACTAGGCTGTTTTATGCCCGTTGTGTCTCGCAGAACCCCAAGCAAAGGCTTTTTTTTAACGACTGCATTGATATTTGTAAAGCAAAGCTGCCATCTAGTGGGGAGAAAACAAACAGCGGCGCTTCCCTACCTCTGCCGTGGATGCCTGAGTGCATGACAGATGGAGATAGTGCTTTTCTCTTATAAAATGATATGTAACCAGTAGGCCATCTAACTGGAAAAGAAAGACAACTAAAGAGCACAGAAGTGACCATTTTTGAGGTGTGCTTTTTTTTTACCCTTGCAAATGTAGCGATGAGTGAATGCCAGTGGGTACATCACAGCATTCTCAGTGTATCACAGGCTTGAAGGTAGGAATTAAAGGTGCTTCATATGCTAATCTTAATTCTTCTGCAACTAGCAGAGCATTGGCCAATACTCAGACATGGATAGAATAAAAACGGAAATCTGTACTAGGCCTGGCAGAAAGAAAACGGTGCAAATGTCCCAGGCTTGCAATATTGCAGTTAGGAACACAGACCCTGCCAGATTGCGTCAAAGCAGTGCCTCAGTTACTGAGTGCCCAGTTTGAGACACCTCAGGACTCATTTTCAGAAAATCCTGAGCATCAAAAACGCCAATGGAAGTCAATAGCAGCTGAAAATTAGGCCTAATATGTCTCAAGCTGGCATATTTGTCAACATCTTCAGGCAGAATAATAGTAGATTTTTAATTTGCAAATTAAATTGGGCCTTATGTAGATGGGAACTTTGCACTGATTACTGCGATCAGTGTAGTTGTACCAAGGCAACCTTTGCATCAATTTAGATGGAATATACAAGCCAAAGGTGTTAACATAAGCCAATCGCAGTCCAACACTACACAGTTTTTAACAAGGTTTGGGGTTTGGTATACAGAAACCTCATTCTGCTTAGTACTACGGGAAACAACAATGAAACATCCTTTTAACCTTTTGTTAAAGATAATGAGGAAAAAAATCAGTTAAAAATTTGAAATGTAACGTATTAAGCCAGGTCCTCATTTTAATAGTGTTTCTTGTTCTTTTTCACTTTAGCTGGAGAGAGTTTTTAAAGGACAAACCCCCTTGTCTGACAATCTGTTAAATGGCATTTAACTTGGTAATATTTTCCTTTTGGGGAAGACAGAAGAAATTAGATGGGTTGGGATGGAGCTGTTTCATTCCAGGTGGTATTTGGGATTCAGCTGGAGCTGGCAGAGGTGGTGATGTCACCTGGATTCATGTCTCTGCCTCGGTCTGGTCAGGACATCTCTCAGGATCAAGATGAAGGCCGGATCCTAGAAAATGTGCGGGTGTGGGTGGGGAGCCATCATGGTGAAACTCACTCCAGTAGCCAATTTTTGTGCCCAAGTCTCTTTGTTTAAGGACCCACAAAGGAAGTGGTGGGCAGAATAGTTTTTACACTTATTATTTTATCCATCAATTAGGCCTAATTTCTGACACACCAATTTTGGTCCATTGATTTTTTCAGTCTCGTACTTTTCTTGTTTACCAGGCATGATCTCAGCATAGCCCGTGAGTTATATCAGTAAGCCTGTTTTTGTTTGCACTAATTCAGTCTTCCTGTCTCCCTTTCATACCATTTCCCATCAACATTTGTTATTATAGATCACTGTGACATCCTAAAAACTTGCACTTACTTTTTTAGAGTTGAATTCACAATTAAGGTAAATTTGTAGGCCCAATTATCACAACAGACCCTACTGTAGACAGGCACCAGTAGAGTTTACAGTAGGGTTTCAAGCAAGTGTAAACTACACCGGAGCAAAGCGTGGTTATCTTATCTATGCTAAGGGGTTCACTGGTACCTACAGCAGCAATTGGCCACCAATGACTGTAATCAGCACAAAATCAACAGTTGAGAAATGGCTGCTGATAGTGAAGTTCCTCAGCTCAGCAGGAGAGGAGCTGATGTGCGCTCCCCCGCGCATTAAAACCCAAACCAAGGTAGTGCAGCTAGAATCACCTCCATCACCATCAAATACTCAAATTCCTAATTCTACTCCTAGTCAATTAATTTCCCATCCAACACACATGCCCACACAGATGCCCCTTAATAAATTGTCTGCTACTCCCCACCCACCCACACCCCCTCAGGGAATTAATTACTTCCTTTGTCCACAAACTCCAACACCATCTATGGCCCCCACGTGCACATCTTCATATTCTGCTGCTGCTGTGCCCATTTCTGTTGTTCCCCTTAGCCCTTGGTTTCTGTGTCTGCCCCCACTGCTCTGCTGGGGCTGCTCTGCTCCATCATCTACCCTCAAAGAGCACTCAAGGAAGCTAAGACCATTGCAGAGAAGAAAAATGAATTCTTTAGATTGGTCTTCACTGCAGAGGAGGTGGTGGAGATACCCAAATCAGAGCTCTGCTTTTTGGGTGATAAAGCTGAAGCACTGTCCCACACTGATGTGTCAGTAGAAGATGTTTTAGAACAAACTGACAAATTAAACAGTAATCAGTGACTAAACCTAGCTGGTATTCACCCAAGAGTCCTGAAGGAACTCAAATATGAAGCTGAAGTACTTCTAACTGTGGTATGTAACCTATCACTGAAACAATAGTCTGTCCCAGATGACTGGAAGTTACCTAGTGTAACGCCAATTTTCAAAAAGGGATCCTTAGTTAATCCTGGAAATTACAGGCTGGTAAACCTAACTTGAGTACTGGGCAAATTGATGGAAACTATCTTAAAGAACACAATTATCGGACACATACATAAACATGATTTGTTGTGGAAGGGCCAATATGGCTTTTGTAAAGGTAAGTCATGCCTTACCAATCTATTAGAATTCTTCAAGAGTGTTAACAAACACGTGGATAAGGATGATCTAGTCAATATAGTGTACAATACTTGGATTTTAGAAAGCTTTTAACAGGGTTCCTCACCAAAAGCTATTAAGGAAATTAAGCAGTCCTGGGCTAAGAGGGAAGGTCCTCTCATGGCTCAGTAACTGGTTAAAAGATAGAAAACAAAGGGTAGTAACAGGGCCACCCAGACGATTCAAGGGGCCTGGGGCAAAGCAATTTCAGGAGCCCCTTCCATAAAAAAAAGTTGCAATACTACAAAATACTGTATTCTAGTGGAGGCCTCTGCGAGGCCCGAGGCAAATTGCCCCACTTGCCCTCCCCGCCCCCCAGGAGGCCCTGGGTAGTAATAAACTGTCAGTTTTCACAGTAGAGAGAGGTAAACAGCAGTATCCCCCAAGGATCTGTACTGGGATCTATGCTGGTCAACATATTCATTAATGATCTGGAAAAAGGAGTGAACACTAACGTAGCAAAGTTTGCAGATGATACATAAGTGTTTGAGACAGTTAAGTTCAAATCTGACTGCAAAGAGTTACAGGGGATCTCATAACATTGAATGACTGAGCAAAAAATGGCAGATGAAATTCAACTTTGTTAAATGCAAAATAAGGCACATTGGAAAAAATAATCCCAACTATACATATAAAATGATGGGGTCTAAACTAGCTGTTACCACTCAGGAAAATTCTCTGAAAACTTCAACTCAGTGCTCAGCAGTGGTCAAAAAGGCTAACAGAATGTTAGGAACTATTAGGAAATGGATAGAAAATAAGACAGAAAATATCATAATGCCACTATATAAAGACATGGTGCACCAACATTTTAGTCCAGTTCTGGTTGTCGCATCTCAAAAAGGATATAGTGGAACTGCAAAAGGTTCAGAGAAGGGTAATAAAGATGATCAAGGCTACGGAATGGTTTTCATATAAGAAGAGATTAAAAAGATGAGGGCTGTTCAGTTTAGAAAAAGAGACAATTAAGGGGGGATGTGATAGAGGTTTATAAAATCATGAATGGTGTAGAGAAAGTGAATAGAAAAGTATTATTTCCCTTTCCCACAATACAAAAACCAAGGGTCACCAAATGAAATTAATAGACATCAGGTTTAATAAAAAAACAAGAAGTACTTTTCCATACAGCACACAATTAACTTGTGGAACTTGTTGCCAGGGGTTATTGTAAAGGCCAAAAGTATAACTGGGTTCAAAAAAGAACTAGATACGTTCATGGAGGATAGGTCCATCAACGGCTATTAGCCACAATGATCAAGGATGCAACCCCATGCTCCAGGCATCCCTGAGCCTCTGATTGCAAGAAGCCAGGAGGGGAACACAAGGTAGATCACACCAACTGCACTGTTCTGTACATTCCTCCTGTAGCCCTAGTAGTGGCCACTGTCAGAGACAGGATACTGAGCTAAATGGACAATTGGTCTGACCCAGTAGGGCCATTGTTATGAGAATCTCACCTTTCATTTAAAAAAATAAGTCTTCAGCTCTTACGCTTGCAAAGAAAAGCTTGAAAATGTGAAAATGTGAACCTGAAAGGCTCCCGAACTAGAAGACAGATACAAACAATCCAACATTTGTTATTTTTTTAAATCTCATCATTTTTAAGCCCAAATCATGACTTTTCAGAGCCTGACTCACACTTTTTGAACTCTTGGGCTTGGCAGTACTAGAGCGTGCAGGATTCTCTCACCTCTCCCTAGGCACGAGGGGTGGAGCAGGGCTGGTGGAGGGGGCAGCACTAGCAGCCAGAGAGGCAAAGCTGCAGAGCCAGCTGGGATGCAGGAAGGCTGAGAGCTTGGAAACCATTCCTGACCCCTTAAGCAAGGGAGGGGGTACAAGGGAGCTCTGCTTGCTCCATGTGCTGAGGGTAGATGAAGAAGCTCTGTAGCACATGGAGGAGTATTTTCCCAGGAGGCAATGAGGAAGGACAGCCTATCAGAGGGTTTTTTCCCCAGAGACCTGAGGGCCTGAAAAGCTGCAGGTTACAGGGAAAGCAGGTAGACATGGCAGCCCTTTGATGGAATCCTTAAAAACTAACACACACAAAAGCAGTAGCCGCTTTTGAAATTTGAGGGCTAAGTGCCCACCTGTGAGCCCCTGGTCCTTATCCACTGTTGGAAGGTGGGGGCATGACCAGTGAAGTTCATTGATAATGCGTTCTGGCAGTTCAAAGAAAACTTGAAGTGTGTGTTCTTATTGAGGTACAGAGAGTCTGTATTTAACACTTACATTATATTGATTTAAACAAGTGGTTCTCAAACTTTTGTACTGATGACCCCTTTGACATAGCAAGCCTCTGAGTGCAACCCCCCTTATAAATTAAAAACACTTTTTAAATATATTTAACACCATGATAAATGCTGGCGGCAAAGCGCAGTTTGGGGTGGCGGTTGACAGCTTGCGACCCCCTATGTAATAACCTCGCAACCCCCCCGGGATCCCCACCCCCCGTTTGAGAACCCCTGATTTAAACACTACATAACTCTGGCACAACAGCAGCCTGTTTCTGGTAGTCCAAAGCCCGCACCTTACCAAATGGAGGAGACAGGGGAGTGGTACTAGCGAGAGAAAAACGAAGCTCTCCCTGTACCCCCAATTCATGGTGTCCTGTACTTGCATTCACCGTGGCGATTCTTTTTCGTGCCATTTGAGGAAAAGAGGGGAAAAGTGGTATCAGCAGGAACTGGTGATGTCCAGGGGTATTTGCACCAAAGATCTTTCAAAGTGTTCTCTTTTCCTCCCATCTCTGGGATAGGGTCTGAAATATGGCTGTGTTCAGGGCAACTAACTAGGGTTGGTCTTAGACAAATGCTACCAGGGAAGGGCTCCCAGCATGTGAATTTTTAAGGCCCCAAAGTATGGTGCCCTGGGAGGCCATACACCCCATACAGGCCTTCGACTTGCTCTGCACACGCTTCGGTGTTATTAACTCTGCATTACCTTCTGGGATGCTGCAAAGTCCAGTGGTCTTTGCACTGCAATATCCAGTCCCATGTATGCTGCATTCTGCTGCAGTGGCTCTGTCCCTTGCATTGATGACTGCACTGCCTTCTGTCACTGCCACCCAGCAGTTTCCAGGGCTGTTTGCCAAGCAATCAGTTTGTAATCAATATGATCTGTGTCTTTGGCAGGAACTTTCTTTCAGAACAAATTTAGACATACACAAAAGTACAAAGTTTGCTGGTGGGTTAAGCTTTAATCTCTCGTAGTTGTTTATTCACTCCAGAAAACAAATAGTGGCCGTTCTGTAGGTCTGTAATCCATTTTGATGTCTGGAGTCTCATCTGGTTCTGCTTGCTTTTAAAGCCCAAAGTAAGTTGTTTTTTGCAAATGATTGAGAGAAGAGTGAGGGCTGTGTCTGGGTGACTATGGTTCCTGCTTCTCCTGCTGTGAAATAATTTGATTTCATATTTGTCCTTGGTGACTTTGGCTTTCTTTGCACTAGGAAACTTAAGACCTATAATTCTCCTCTGGTGTGGCTCCCCTTTTGTCTGCTGTCATGCAGATGTGTATTGCATGCACATGTCATGCACCTGTCACTGTGTCACCTTCTCAGAGAAGATAACACAGTGACAAAATCACCCAAGTCCTGTCTACACTACCACCTCCAATATTGCAACTATTACTGGAGTTGCTCTAGTGGAGAATTACAGGTCCCTATCTTTTAGTGGAGAATTAAACATGTTTGTCAGGGATACAGGCCATATCTACTCTTGGAAGTTTGGTTGAGTGATTTTGTCTACATAGCCAATGCGTTTCTCTATGTCTCGAGCACAGGTTGTCATCATTTAGCTGCCTTTCCAACCTAGTAGCTCAAATTGTGTCTATCTGAAGTTCTGGTCCCAATAAGGGTTGCAACTCCTAATTAACTGATATAGAAGGATAGCAGAGTGGGCTGCAGCACTCTCCTGGGTAATTTCAGAAAAAATTAAATTGTAAACAGCACATTTATTCCTAGTCTGAGGCACCTCTATTTCATATGCACGGTAAAAAGTCTATTTTAACTAAGCCTGCAAAATTATTAGTAACAATTTATTAAACACATTTTGCTTCTTTTTCTGTTTTGTGAATTCTGAGGAAACACCTCACACTTATTTCATATTTTGTCATTATTTTCCAAATCATTTCTGAGAATAAGTCTTGGTCTGTATCTTATTCACAATAGTTCATAGATTAATATGGTGAAAGCTCAGAAGGGACCACTGTGATTATCTAGTCTGACCTCCTGTATAACACAAGCCATAGACCTTCACCAAAATAATTGCTAGGGCAGTTTTTTTTAGACAATCAACCAATCTTGATGATAAAATTGTTATTGATGGAGAATCCACCATGACCCTTGATAAATTGCTCCACTAGTTAAATGTACATCTTATTTTCTGTCCGAATTTGCTAGCTTCAACTTCCAGCCACTGGATTGCGTTATATCTTTCTCTGTTAGGTTAAAGAGCTCATTATCAAATATTTGTTCCCCATGCAGGTACTTACATCTTCAAACTTTAGCAGTCATTATTTTTTGTTTTCTTCCAGGTCATTGATAAAAATATGAAATAGCGTAGCAAGAATATAGCATTGCATAGCAAACAGAATAGCAAGAACTGATCCCTGTGGGACCCTACTAGAAACACACCCACTCAGTAATGATTACCTGTTTACAGTTACATTTTGAGACTTATCTCTTAGCCAGTTTTTAATTCATTTAATATGTGCTGTGTTAGTTTTAAATCATATAAGTTTTAATCAAAATGTCATGCAATACCATGTCAACACCTTTCCGAAATCTATTACATCAACCCTATTATCATTATCAATGAAACTTATACAATCTTATCAAAAATAGAGATATCAAGTTAGTTTCAAAGGATCTGTTTTCTGTATAAACCCATTTTGACTGTCAAGTATTTGATATTCAACATTCCTGCTGCTTTGACTGCACACAGATGTCATGCAGTGTTATTTCTGTTCCCTGACTCTATGAAGTAATACTAAGAATCGTATTTCCAGTGTGAACAGTTACAACTACAATTTCAAAATTTTCTTTGTGCCAATATTCTCCTATAGTTGCTCCAAATGTTATACATTTGCCTCTGCACATACTCATTTGCTACAATATTCACAGAAAGCAAACATCAAAGGGACATGAATTCATTACAAAAGTCAACTGAATATTCCTGGAAAATATTTGGTGGTTTTCACTGAGCTCTAATTCTAACTATGAATCGGAACATAGTTTTGCACTGCATTTATTCTGGAATGGGTTTAGATGCAGGTTTCTGTATTTATGTCTTTCAGAATTTTCTAGACCAAATTAAAAAATGTTCTAAGTGAGGGTTGCATATTGGTGAATGTGTGTAGGGCTGGTATCATTTATAGAAGGGTGGAGAGGGACACAGGAAAATGAACCAGCAGAAGGATGTAAGAGAAAGGGCTGCTTTAATTTGCACCTTCTTACAGGCTCTTGTTGGGTGCTTTTCCTACTACAGGCTCACTCTTCCACCTCCAATGTTATGTTCACTTACACCACCTACTGGTAGCAACACGTAACACAGCCATCCATTGATGTTGCTGGCAAATTAAAGAAGTATGGGTTGGATGAATGGACTACAAGGTGGATAGAAAGCTGGCTAGATCCTTGGGCTCAACGGGTAGTGATCAATGGCTCCATGTCTAGTTGGCAGCCAGTATCAAGTGGAGTGCCCCAAGGGTTGGTCCTGGGGCTAGTTTTGTTCAATATCTTTATTAATGATCTGGAGGATGGAGTGGACTGCACCCTCAGCAAGTTTGCAGATAACACTAAACTGGGAGGAGTGATAGATATACTGGATGGTAGGGATAGGCTACAGAGGGACCTAGACAAATTAAAGGATTGGATCAAAAGAAATTTGATGAGGTTCAACAAGGACAAGTGCAGAGTCCTGCACTTAGGATGGAAGAATCCCATGTACTGCTACAGACTAGGGACCGAATTGCTAGGCAGCAGTTCTGCAGAAAAGGACCTTGAGGTTACAATGGATGAGAAGCTGGATATGAGTTAACAGTATGCCCTTGTTGCCAGGAAGGCTAACGGCATTTTGGGCTGTATAAGTAGGGATATTGCCAGCAGATCAAGGGATGTGATCATTCTCCTCTATTTGACATTGGTGAGGCCTTATCTGGAGTTCTGTGTCCAGCTTTGGGCCCCACACTACAAGAAGGGTGTGGAAAAATTGGGAAGAGTCCAGCGGAGGGCAACAAAAATGTTTAGGGGGTTGGAGCACATGACTTATGAGAAGAGGCTGAGGGAACTGGGATTATTTAGTCTGCAGAAGAGAAGAATGAGGGGGGATTTGATAGCTGCTTTCAAAGACCTGAAAGGGGGTTCCAGAGAGGATGGATCTAAACTGTTCTCAGTGGTAGCAGATGACAGAACAAGGAGTAATGGTCTCAAGTTGCAATGGGGGAGGTTTAAGTTGGATATTAGGAAAAACGTTTTCACTAGGAGGGTGGTGAAGCACCGGAATGGGTTACCCAGGGAGGTGGTGAAATCTCCTTTAGAGGTTTTTGAAGTCAGGCTTGACAAAGCCCTGGCTGGGATGATTTAGTTGGGGATTGGTCCTGCTTTGAGCAGGGGATTGGACTAGATGACCTCCTGAGGTTCCTTCCAATCCTGATATTCTATGATGTTCTTTCTGAATTTGGCCTACATTCTCTGTTATTGAAAGTTTTTTTTCTGACAGCTTAACCTTGGAGAAGACAGCATGAAGACAGAGACAGAGACAGTCTTTAATTATATGATCACATACTATTTTTTCCACTACCTCATTGAGTGAACACATTGGACAGTGCTCACTTAATGAGCAGCTATTCATTAAATTAATTTTATCTTCATCATTGACTGTGTGGGCCTATGCATTATTTAATGAACACCAGCGACACATTGCTGTTAATACAGAATTATTATTTCCACAGGGACTTTTCCATAGTGCTCATCACTATAATATCAGGGCTTCACAAACATTAACAAATTGATCTTCAGAACATCTCTAATATCATTATTACCATTTTACAGATGGGGAACTGAGGTACAGAGATATTAGTGTCAAAAGTATCCGCTTATTTTGGGCATCAATTTGCGATGCTTATGGCCTGATTTTCCCTAGAACTTACCATATTATAGCTCTGTTCAGACTATACTCTCACTGATTTCAGTTGCAGCTCTGAGTGCTTAGCTCTTCTGCAGATCAGACCCCTTCTGTTTCAATATAAGCATCCAGAAAATGAAGAACATTCAATTAGTGTCCAACTGTAAAAATTTTGCTTTGGTTGGATCCCACAGGAACTCTGTGGCACAGGCAGGGATAGAATCTAATTCTCCAGAGCAGCATTCAACTGCCTTAACCATAAGACAGTCCTTTCTCTTTCTGCAGCATTCTTCTTTACACAGCCCTGATTCGTTCCCTGAGCATCCTGTTCACTAAATGAGTCAGAAATTCTATGGGGAAAAAAACTAATATTTGATCATGTAATTAAGGAGTGTATCATAATGCATACACAGAAAGGAGCCAAATTATGGTGGCACAGGCAACTTTAACTGTGGCATTTCCTAACTTTTGAGTGATTGACTTTGCAACCTTAATGAGATTTTAATATATTTTTTCTAAGTAATTTCTTAGGTTTTTTAAAAAAGCAAACTGAACCCCCCCCCCCGAAATTCTGTCATGTTAAACCATATTGATTCTCACATGGGTCATCTTCAGGTTTCAAAATCTTAAATCCACAGCACAGCCCTCTACCACTTAAACTAAAAGAATAAGTGGTAGCAGTAGTAGGTTGGCATTCTCTGTGTGGGCCAGCTACTAGGAAGAGGGGGATGAAGCATACATTTTGGGTTAAACAGATATTTGCTGACAGCAAAGGAATGATGAGGCCCAGGGACCTGGGTTCCATTCCAGGTTCTGAGGGGTGTGTTGTCTAGTGATTAGAGACATCTGTCCCAGTTCCCTGAAAACCAGACCCTTTCTGCCCACCAATGCCTCCAGCCGTCCTAGGACCAGCCCCAGTTATCCATCCTCTATCTCCTCATCCCTGTCCATAGCCCTGCCCCCACCCATCCGTCCTCTGGGTCTTCATCCCAGTCTCCCCTTCACCATCATCCCAACCCCTCACTTCTTTACATTACAGCTAGCAAGTGCCTCCTCTTCCCTGCTGAGGAGTCTGTGGTGAATCAGTCTCCCAACTCTCAGTTCCTGTGTCTGCTGCCTCAGCTGCCTCTGGTGGCAAGGAGACACAATTTCAGGGAAAGTCCTTCAGGTCTAGGCTGGAGAATGCTCAGTGAAAACAAAATCCTCAGAAAATTTAGCTGCCAAACTCTATCTCTACCGAGATGTGCAAACTGAAATTTTCAGTCTCACAAGTTGGCCAAGTTTAGGTGGATATTCACAGTGAAGACAAAGGACGTGTACCTTACACCAAGGCAAATTCCAAGTCCCTGGACCAAAGGACTAGAACTTCTCAATGAAACAGTTATTCATGAGCAAAACAATGTATTTTCCCTAAGCTTGTTCTCAGAAATGACGGAACCTCTTTTGCTGAAATTTAAAACAACAACAACAAAAAAACAAACACTCAGCCAGAGGCAGACACCCAGTATGGAAATTTCAATCCAAACGATTAAAGTCTGACAAAGTTAAAAGCAACTGAAAACAAGTTCTTATGAAGGAAGTGTCAGGCAACCTTAACTATTGGCAGCACTACCTGCACCTCTTATTATCATTCCACTGGGAGGAAATAGTTGTGTGACCAACAGCTAGAGCTGCAGATGTGAGCTATACAGCAATGCGCAGTAAAAAATAATACGACAGGCGTAGCATACACAGTATCTGCAAGTGGACTGTGGTACGCAATATATAACACATAGTACATATCACAGGCCAAATTCAGCCAGTAGTTATACCTTACAACCTCACAGACTTCAATGGTATTTCACAGAGTACATAATTTTTCTCTTTATGCTTCAGTTTCTGAAAGGATGAATATTCCACCTTATGCAGTGATCCTACTACACAGGAAGAAGTCTTGTCAGTACTTTGGTTGGAGACCACAAAAAAATAAAATAAAAAAAATCCCTGGACTGCTGCAGGAAGCAGTGTGGTTGGCTGAAATTTGTTTGGCAAATGGTGGCCTATTCAAAATGATATAGTGGTATCCGAGACCATTTCAGATCTTGAAAGCCATCCTCATCTTTATACTCTAAGGCATTCTCAATAGATAGATTAGGGATAAGCCCCTTTCTCATTCCTGGAGGTCGCTTCATCATGGCAGAGATGAGGAACACTGGTTGGTCACTGTGGAGAAGCTGGAGCTGGAATTCTTCTGAAGATAGAGGATTGTAGAGCTGTCAGACCAAGACCAGCACTAAATTAAATTGAAGTGGATAAAAGAGAGACTGCTGACAAAGGGAATGCTCAGGGACCTGATATCTACTCTATGCTTGACATGTTATTCCTCTCTTCTCAGGTGCCTATAACTGTTTTCTGAAATGCCCATGGTATGTTTGTCAGACTTTGAAGCTTATGCTAAGAAGCATCTGCCCAAGACCACTTGGGACTTTTTTGCAGCTGGAGCTGATGAGTGTTGCACCCGAGATGACAACCTCCTGGCATATAAAAGGTAAAGAGAGCTCTTCTTTTATGGGCCAAAATCTTTTAGTCTATGTTGGGATGAAAGTTCTTGATGTTCTCAAGCGTCTAATACTCTCAACACGTATCCCCTGTATAAATGACCCAGAGCAAAATGCACCTGAGTTACTTACACAGTAGCCTCTGGTGTTACCCAGAAGATGAAGGTAGGTAGCATGGAGCTCAGGGGACGCTGAGGGTAGGAATGGGGAGCAAGGGAGTGGAAGCAAGTGGCATATTGTGTAGGTGAGAGGGTAAAGGGTGGGAGTGGCCATAGGGAGTGTGGGGCATTGGGAGTATGGGAATGGAAGGTATGTAGCACAAAGGGCTGAGACTTGAGGGGAA
Organism: Gopherus flavomarginatus; assembly: GCF_025201925.1. Classification (NCBI taxonomy): domain Eukaryota; kingdom Metazoa; phylum Chordata; order Testudines; family Testudinidae; genus Gopherus; species Gopherus flavomarginatus. The sequence continues at coordinate 155,575,595 of NC_066617.1, read as the reverse complement.
ATTGCATGGATAGTGAGACTGGGCAGTGTTCAGGCTGATGATATGGCTAGAGCAATCTGAAGGTTTTTGATGTAAGGGAAGAGGGGTGGAATCCGACAGCAAGTAGCAAAAGTGCAGATGTGTATGGGATACAGGGAAGGCAAATGCCATGGAGCAAGAAGCATTTGAGAGAGTGGTTTTCATGTTCTAGGATGCTATACAGACCACTGAGGGGTGGTATCACCACTTTCCCTGCAATTCCAAGTGCTTCAAATGCTCTGTTGCTGAAGCTCTCTGCCGGGGATGCTCACAGTTAGCAGTGAACATGCCCACTGTCTGTTTGCTGTGCAACCCTGATACAGCAGCAGTTTGCCTTCTGCAGCAACACAGTCACTCCCTGGTTTCCACCAGCTATGGTTGTGCCTGGCAATTTGACCCCAGCATCCACCCCATCCCAAATTTTCCTGAAACCATGTGCTCTGCAATGTCCAGCCGTTTCCTGGACCATTCAGAGGAATAAGGTTTTTTTGGTTCCTCTAAAGAGACAAAATGCACTTTAACTGGAGTTAATCACTTCAGTGCACACACAGCACTGGAATGCTTTACATTAAAAGTAAAACAAATGTATTGACCAAAGGAGATAGATTTTAAGTGATATCAAATTGAAAAAAAAAAAGAGTTAGAAAGAGTTAAACAAACAAACAAAAATAAAAATATACTTTCTAGTTAACAAAACTACAGTCTTGGTTCAAAGTAAGATTCTTTCCACTGGCATTTCCTCTTTGTCTTCCTGCAGAATCCACTTCCGGCCACGCATGTTGCGGGGTATGTCTGTGATAGACACTAGGACTACGCTTCTAGGTACTGAAATCAGCTTCCCTGTAGGGATTGCTCCCACTGGGTTCCACCGGCTGGCTTGGCCTGATGGAGAGAAGAGTACAGCAAGAGGTACCCTGTTATTTCGTTCCTGTAAAACAACAGAGGCCACATTAAAAGCCTGTGGGAAACCTTGAGCAACTCTGATGGCATTTTAAAGTGTGGCCGACCCCCTGAAAATCCGATCCATAAGAATAATACTGAAGTGCCATATTTTAGAGCCACATTCTTTTCCTGACCTCCTACTCCTCTCTCCTTTGCGACGTTCTGGAGACACAAAGCAGTGGGAAAACCACATATGGTCACAGTACTGCAGCACTGTAGTTATCCCCAGCTACCAGAACAGTCTCTTGGGGGCTGCTGTAACTTAGGGAAGACCTGAAGCTATTCCTCCTTGTGCCAGGGACCAAACTGGCCCCCTACTGGCCCCAGGATCTGAAGTGGAGTAACATACAGCATTCTGCCTGTACAGTCCATACCCACTTTATAAAATATGGATGAAAGATCTTGCACTGGGAGTTCTTAGCTGGCATTACCATTGTACCCAGGCAGAATTGGTGAGGAAGCGTCAACACCTCATACTGAGGCTTTTGTAAATATCTCCTGCAGCTGCTGAAGCCATGAAAACCTGTTACATCACCAGCACATACTCCACCTGCACCGTGGAGGAGATTGCTGCAGCCGCACCCAATGGCTTCCGATGGTTCCAGCTGTACATTCATCGCAACAGGGCACTCTCGGAGGGGCTGGTCCGACGTGTAGAGGCCGCGGGTTTTCAAGGCCTGGTGCTCACTGCCGATCTTCCCTACACTGGGAAGAGACGAGATGACATCCGCAACAGCTTCCAGCTCCCACCACACATGACAGTGAAGAACTTTGAAGGAGTCTTTGAGGTTTGGGAAATGATTTTGTGTGTGTGTGTGTGTGTGTGTGTAAGAGAGAGAGCGCGCGCGCACAGATGGGAGCCTCACTGGCCAGCGACAACCCCTGCCTGCCCATAGTGGTGGAGGAGGCAGAGTGAAGGCAGCTGGCTTAAGCAGTGTTACTGAGCATGCTCAGTACAAGCCAAGCAGCATATCAGGGTGGGGGCATGTGACCACACATCTCCCTTCCCCCAGCCACTCACACGGCCTTTGCCACTGGACTACAAAAGTAGTTCCTAGCCTTTTTGGATACATGTTATTTGCCAAACTCAGGCCTGGTCTACACTTAAAAGATTATAACTACTTCAGTGAGGGGATGTGATGTTGTTACTAGTGTGGATGCAGTTATACCAGCATAATGGTGACTCACACCAGTATAGTTATTTCCCTTTTCATATGGGAATAGCTATATTGGTAGATGCATCTTTATACCAATATAACTGCACCCATTCCGGTGGCAGTGGTGTGTGTGGGGTGGGGAGGGGATGGGGGTGGTATTACTGCTTTAACTGTACCAGTATAGTTAAAGTGGTACAATTTTTGTGTATAGACAAGCCCTAAGATCTCAGCTGTGCCAGCCAGTGCTCACCGCCTTTCATTCATCTGTGCCTGCTCTAAATTCTGATGGAGCTTGGGTTGCTCTAAAGCCTGGCCTCACTCTCAGAGTTCCACTGATGGTTACAGCAGTCACAACTGAATGGGAGGTGAGCTCTAAATCCATGTAATGCCCCTGAAGTCACTTTGTTCAACAGCTCAAGTGCCTTTGCAGGGAAGAATTGACAACTGATAGGCATATAGTCCCCTAGTCAGACATTTTCCTTTCAAATGGTTGAATGAAAATCTGTTTTGATTTGACCAAATGTTTATAATCATACTCTGTACGCCAGGGCTGTCTCTACTCTTTTCGCTGCCCCAAGCAGCGCTCTGAATTGCCGCCACAGACGATGGAGGCCGTCTGTGTGCCGCTAGGGTGGCATGTACATTTCCATGGCAGCAGCAATTCGGCAGCACCTTCTGTCTTCAGCTAGAAGACAGAAGCTGCGCCGCTGTGGACAGCTGAACATAGAAGCTGCTGCTGCCGCCACAGAAACGCATGTGCTGCCCTAACAGTACACGGACTGCCCCCGCCGTCCACAGCGGCAATTCAGAGCGCTGCCTGGGGGCAAAAACACACAGACTGCTGCCCCTTGTAGATTGCCGCCCCAAGCACCTGCTTGGAAAGCTGGTGTCTGGAACCGGCCTTGCTGTACGCACACAAGAATCTTTTAATAGTGCTCCCCCTGGTTTCTAGTGGCAGATCTGCATGTGCAGCTCTAACAAAATTATGTGTGGGGAGATTTTACTAAAACATTTTGAAACACCAGGCCAGGTTATCGGCTGCTGAGCACCCACTATTTTTTTCCCCCAGGAGTACTCCAGTGCCGGAGCACCTTCAGAGTTGGCACCTATGCTTCTAAGTAACTTGGCTTAATTCCATTCACTTTTTCAGGCTCTGCATGAGCAAGCAGTTACGGGATACGAGGGAAGTCATGGATTGGCAACTGGCTAAAAGACAGGAAACAAAGGGTAGGAATAAATGGTCAGTTTTTAGAATGGAGAGATGTAAATAGTGGTGTCCTCCAAGGATCTGTACTGGGCCCAGTCCTATTCAACATATTCATAAATGATCTGGAAAAAGGGGTAAACAGTGAAGTGGCAAAATTTGCAGATGATACAAAACTACTCAAGATAGTTAAGTCCCAGGCAGACTGCAAAGAGCTACAAAAGGATCTCACAAAACTGGGTGACTGGACAACAAAATGGCAGTTGAAATTCAATGTTGATAAATGCAAAGTAATGCACATTGGAAAACATAATCCCAACTATACATATACAAATGATGGGGTCTAAATTAGCTGTTACCATTCAAGAAAGATCTTGGAATCTTTGTGTATAGTTCTCTGAAAACATCCACTCAATGTGCAGCAGCAGTCAAAAAAGTTAACAGAATTTTGGGAATCATTAAGAAAAGGATAGATAATAAAACAGAAAATATCATATTGCCTCTATATAAATCCATGGTACACCCATATCTTGAATATGGTGTGCAGATGCGGTCACTGCATTTCAAAGAAGATATATTGGAACTGGAAAAGGTTCAGAAAAGGGCAACAAAAATGATTAGGGGTATGGAGCATCTGCCATATGAGGAGAGATTAACAAGACTGGGACTTTTCAGCTTGGAAAAAAGACAGCTAAGGGGGGGATATGATAGAGATCTATAAAATCATGACTGGTGTAGAGAAAGTAAATAAGGAAGTGTTATTTACTCCTTCTCATAACACAAGAACTAGGGGTCACCAAATGAAATTAATAGGCAGCAGATTTAAAACAAACAAAAGGAAGTATTTTTTCACACAACACACAGTCAACCTGTGGAACTCCTTGCCAGAGGAAGTTGTGAAGGCCAAGACTATATCATGGTTCAAAAAAGAACTAGATAAATTAATGGAGGATGGGTCCATTAATAGCTATTAGCCAGAATGGGCAGGGATAGTGTCCCTAGCCTCTGTTTGCCAGAAGCTGAGAATGAGTGACAGGGGATGGAACACTTGATGATTACCTGTTCTGTTCATTCCTTCTGGGGCACCTGGCATAGGCCACTGTTGGAAGACAGGATACTGAACTAGATGGACCTTTGGTCTGATACAGTATGGATGTTCTCATGTTAAACCAGGTATTCAAAGGAGTGCCTCATTCAAAGCACAATATGAGCACTGAGTAAGGCACAATTCTGCAGGCCTCCTTGCCTCCTTCAGTGTGCATCTTGAATGGGACAGAGCAATCTATGGTGGGTTAGCCACATCCAATTCCCCCCACCCCACCCCGCCCATTGTTTCCTTTTAAATAAACTAGTAGTTCCCTCAAGAAAATGGCACTAAAAGCACACACAAATCAGGAAATGCAAAAGTGATGGTTGCTCATGTGAATGTACTGTGATACAGTCTTCATTTACATGCTACTTTCTGTGGGTCTGGGTGGCACACACTGAATGAGACAAGGTACAAAATGAATGAGAAATGATCTGTGGATCTGGGCCTGATTTGGGCCCAATTGTTTCAGCACAGCGTAATTCCTGAGTATGCATTGTAGTCCATGCACTTACTCTCCGTCTAAACCAGTGTAACTGACAGTACCTTTAAGGTTAACAGCAGGATGGCTGATATGTAGCAAATAGGCAGGTTGCAACCATCAGAGCTGTATGGCTATGGGTAGCCTTCCCTTTTGTATCTGCTGCTTTCTCATCTTGTTTTGAAATACAGTGAATGGAAACGAGACCTGCCTTGGCCTCCATCACACCAGACAGTTTATGCTGCTAGCAAAAGAAGCCCAATGGCCTTGTTTGTAGAAAAAGATATTTTGACAACTGCTGTATCAAGGGCATATGCCCTCCTGTTTCTGCTCTGCAATGTCCTCATTTGCACTCCTGCCCTCCAATACCTTGGCTTTGACATCGCAGCCTACATCCCTCGGAGACTCTTCTTTCCATATCCATTCCCCATAATAATTGTTGTCCTGCAGGGACACACCCTTCACAAAGCCAATTGATGGAACTACTATTAAGTCTATTAATGTCTTCTGTGTAATGTAATGACATTTCCTTCTACTCCATGGCTGCAGGAAGAGAGTTGTACTGAGTATGGCCTCCCGCCTAACTCCATAGACCCTTCTATAAACTGGAATGACATCTATTGGCTGCAGAGCCTGACTCGCTTGCCTATCATTGTCAAGGGAATTTTGACTAAGGAAGATGCAGATCTGGCAGTGAGACATGGAGTTCAGGGGATTATTGTATCCAACCATGGTGGAAGACAGCTGGATGGAGGACCCGCCACTGTAAGTGGAAAGCTGCAATCTGTTGTCATAGGCATGCACATGTGTCCTGACATAGGTAACTGTAGGTTGACATTCATATACATAGCTGTGGTATACCTGCACATACATTTGCATGCCTGTGTGTACTGTAGCAAGGATGAAGTGAAGAGTAGAAAATATATAGATGAGGGTACAATACAGTCTCAGCACCTAATTCTGCCAAGACACAAACCCATTGAATTTAGCAGGAACTGCCTGCAAATATTTGCAGCATTAGATCTTAATGGAATGGAAATTTATAGTCCCTTAAGCCCTAGAGTAAAGAATTTATGTGGCAGAAATCTCCCTGATATCCATCTCTACAAATTAATCACGGGATGTTTGAATGTTTGCATACACCCATGTTTCTTCCCATCTTTTTTCTGTTTCTTTTATCCATGTTATTTTTGCATATTGTCACGTCTGTGTTTTATTGTGACCTATTCACTTTACTATTTTTACTGACTTCTCTCATTTGCTTTATAAAATACAAACAATAATCCAAGGAATTCCATGGAAACATTAATTTGATGCAGTTACAAGGTAGAAAATTTTATGCATGCAGAATATATAAGTGATAAGGTTTTCACTACTACCTTAAATCTTTCTGCTCATGCCTGTACCTTCATGATTTTCAAAGTGTGGGGCACACCGCCCTGGAGACACAAGATTTTCAGAGGGCTGAACGTGCTCAGGAGGGAGGGTGGGGGAAAAAGAGAAGAGATGAGGCTAGTCCCAGGATCCCTGCACTCTAGGCTTCCTTGTTCCCTTTACCCAGCATGTCCAGTGCTGTGCTGCTATCTGCAGACATTAGACTGCCCCCACTGCCATGAGCTGCTTGGGAGATCTTACCAGACAGTATCTGCCTGACTGAGAACCAACTTAGCCTCTTCTGGGACAGCCTGAGCACCCCCAGCTTTGAGGCTGTTTGCTGCAGAGACTGAATATAGGAGGTGGGGGAACTGGTGAGAGGATGGTTTTTATAGGGGACCTGGGGTCTGGGCAGGGCCAGCTCCAGCTTTTTTGCCACCCCAAGCGGACCAAAACCCACCCAAAAATAGAGACGAGCAGCAGCAGGGAATGAGGGACACACCGCCAAAGACCTGGATGTGCCACCCCAAGCACCTGCTTCCTATGCTAGTGCCTGGAGCCGGCCCTGGGTCTGGGGACTCTACTGGGACAGGCCAGACAGGGGGAGTTGCTCAGAGAGCAGGGTCTGGGTAGAAAGAAGGAAGGGAGGTGATAGCACTGCTGGGGAGGCAGGGAAATTCTGCTGCCAACCCAAGGCTGGGTGCTCTGCCAGGGAGATGGGGGCTAGAAAGGGGGATGTCCCAGAACCTGGCTCCAGCTGCCCTTTGAAGGGCTAGGTGATGGACTCCCCTTGTCCAGCAGCCCTGACTTCCCCAACACACTGTGGAGCTGAGAAGCTGTTCGCACACTAAGGACTCCTCACCCAGAGTCAAACCAATGGGCTCCATGCACTCCTTCACCACAGGCCCCTGCCCCTCTGCCATAGCACCTGAGCCCCCTCCTCAGGGGAGGGGTCCTGGAGCTTGCTGATCATCTGGGGACTCTTCTGAATTCAGCATTGTCTGGGGCCCCTCTGTTCCAAGAGGGAACCCATAAAGCATGAAACTCCAAAGGGCATACAGACAAAAAAAACACAAACATATGAGAACCTCTGTTCTACTAGACTTCCAACCACTGCTTTGGCTCCAGCCATTAGTGCAGGGTCTGTCATGCCTTCTGCTGCCCCAATTAACCAGCAGATATCAAACTTAGAAAACTTCAGGCTCGAATTTTGACAAAATTATAAGCAACTGAAAAGATTACTCTAGGAAATGTAACTAACTATTATAATTACAATATAGAAGGAGAATAGAGAAGGGAAACAGATCAAAAGACCAGAGCCTTCTAAAGATAAGGTTGAGACAGTAGTCAAGGTGATTGGGGGTAAAAATGCCTGTCATCAATTTTTGCCCAAACTTCTTCAATCCCTTCTTATTGGCCCTCCCTCCTTCAGTCCATCCAGAATTTCTATGAATAGAAATTCCATGCCTGAACAATGAGTATAGCAGTAGGAATATACTACCAACCATCTGACCAGGATGGTGATTGTGAAGTGCTCAGGAAGGTTAGAGAGGCTACATAAACAGAAAACCCAATAATAATGGAGAATTTAAATTATCCCCCTGTTGACTGGGTACATGTCACCTCAGAATAGGATGCAGAGATAAAATTTCTGGATACAGTTTGTAGCTGGGCACAGACTCACTCGGAAGCACCCCCTGGGAATTAGCTTTTTCACAGCTTTGGAGCACCCTCTGAAAGCCCATCTCACCTTGTTGGGCCCCCATTTCCGCCTCAGACCCCAGTGCCCCTTTCCCTTGGGGTGCTGTTTCCTGGCCCTAAACCCACAGTTTCAGTAGGTCTCCTCTGCCCAGGGAACCTCCACCTCCCTATCCCCACCTTGCCTCAGTCTTGGCTACTGCCAGTCCCCATCTAGCCCCCATTCACTGGGGCAGACTGCAGTGTAAATGCCACTCACCACTAGCAAGGAGGATTTGGAACAGTTGCCTCTGCCTACCCCTTTGGGATGCCCCCTGCAATCCCAGTACCTATTTAGCCTTCCACCAGGCCACAGCCTGGAGATTTCCAGGCCAGAGCTCCCCAACTCCCTAGGCCTTCCCTCAGCCCTGCTCCAGCTCAGGTACCCAGGTTCACTCCCCAGCAACCAGGCTCATCTCCCTCCAAAGACAGAGAGACAGCATCTATCTCAGCATCTGGCGCAAAGCCTTTTTATAAGGGATGGCTGTGGTCTGTTTGGGGTGTGGATCCCAGGTGTGCCTACTTCCCCAATCAGCCTGGGAGCTGCGTGTCCCAGCCACAGCCCTCTGTTGGGCTGTTTTAAGCCCCTCAGGTCCAGAGCAGGTGACCATCCTGCCACACAGTTAATAACTGCTTCTTGGAACAGCTAGTCCTGGAACCCATAAGGGGAGAGGCAATTCTTGATTTATTCCTCAATGGTGCATAGGATTTGATCCAAGATGTGAATATAGCTGAACCACTGGTAATAGCAACCATAATGCAATTAAATTTAACATCTTTATAGGGGGAAAATACCAAAAAAAACCCCACCCTAGTAGCATTTAACTTCAAAAAGGGGAACTACAAAAAAAGAGGAAGTTAGTTAAATGGAAATTAAAAGAAACAGTCACAAGTATGAAATGCCTGCAGGCTGCATGGATACTTTTTAAAAACCTCAAAATAGAGGCTCACACTATATGTATACCCCTAGTTAAAAGAAACAGCAAGAGGACCAAAAAAATGCCATCATGGCTAAACAACAGAGTAAAAGAGGAGGCTAGCGAGAATAAGACATCCTTTAAGAATTTGAAGTCAAATCCTTCTGAGGAAAATAGAAAGGAACGTAAACTCTGGCAAGTCAAGTGTAAAAATACAATTAGGGAGACCAAAAAAGAATTTGAAGAGCACTTTGCAAAAGACACGAAAACTAAAAGCAACAACATTTTAAGTACATCAGAAGCAGGAAGCCTGTTAAACAATCAGTGGAGCCACTGGAGGTGCTAAAGGAGCACTCAAGATAGACAAGGCTGTTGCAGAGAAGCTAATTGAATTCTTTGCATCAATCTTCACTGCAGAGCAGAGGATATGGGGGAGATTCTCATATCCAGATTTTTAGGTGACAAATCTGAGGAACTGTCCCTGACTGAGAAGTTAATAGAAGAGATTTTGGAGCAATATTGACAGAGTAAAAAGTAATAAGTCATCAGCACCAGATGGTATTCACCCAAGAGTTCTGAAGGAACTGAAATAAAAAATTGCAGAACTACTAACTCTGGTATGCAACCTAGCACTTAAATCAGCTTCTGTACCAGATGACTGGAGGAGATCTAATGTAATGCTAATCTTTTAAAAAGTCTCCAGAGGTGATCCTGGCAATTACAGGCCAGTAATCTTAACTTCAGCACAGGCAGATTCATTGAAACTATAGTGAAGAACAGAATTATAAGACAGATAGATAAGCATGATATGGTGAGGAAGAGTCAACACAGCTTTTGTGAATTCTTTGAAGGGGTCAACAAGCATGTGGACAAGGCTGATCCAGTGAATATAGAGTAGTTACACTTTCAGTCAGCCTTTGACATGCTCCCTCACCAAAGACTCCTAAGTAAAGTAAGCAGTCATGGGTCCTCTCATGGATCAGTAACTGGTTAAAAGGTAGAACAATAGGTGGGAATAAATGGTCAGATTTCACAGTGGATAGGTAAATAAAACCCTAACCTTTTGTTTGCTGAAAAATTCCCTTTTTTCTCCCTGAGCTTTTTTTTTTACAAATATTTTTGTCTTTTATCATTATTTTCTATTTTCAAAATAAGAAATGTTCAAAAATGGTTTCTTTTTACATTTTGATTTTTTGAGGAAGAACCTTCATGCCATGTGACCAAAAATGCAATGTAAAAGTATTTCAGAAATGGAAAACGATTAACAAAAATGTCCCACTCTTCACTTCATTTTTTGTGGTTTTTTTGTTTCTTAATCAGCACTAACAAATAAATCAAGTAATCACAACATGTTCATGACACTAGAAAATGGGAGAAACTATTTGGCAAGTAGACTGGAGGACTGCTTTTTTTCTTCAATTTAGAAACACATATACGGCATTTTGTATTATGAGGTGCATTGTTTAATTTCAGTTTAAAAGAGCATAAGCAGTTGCAGAAGATCTTACATGTTTGTACCCCCACCCTTCTCTTCTTACATCTTTCTCTAAGAATCAAAGGATGAGTTCTATGTGGAAATATCTGTTTCTTTTCAGATTGATGCTCTGATTGAAATTGTAGATGCAGTGCAAGAGAGAGCTGAAGTTTATTTGGATGGTGGAATACGAACAGGAAGTGATGTATTAAAGGCACTGGCACTCGGAGCAAAATGTGTCTTCCTTGGAAGGCCAGCTTTATGGGGTCTGACCTACAAGGTGAATGAGGAAATGTGGGGTTTGTACATGCACTCATTCACATATGCACAAACGTTGGGTTACTGACAGAGCTGTGAGGAATATTTTTTCCAGTGAAAAAATTAAACAAAAATGAAATATTTTTAATTTTCATTGTAAAGTTTCTCTGAAAATTATCAGGCTTTTGTTTTTTTCAATGGAAACCCAAAACATTTACTCAAAACCAAATATTTTGCACAGACAAAAAGACATTTTCTATCAATGGACATTTCTCTGGAAATTTTTTCACCAGCTCTAGTTCCTAATAAAGGAAGAAGTTGCAGATAAGCAGCGTTCACCCTGAGTAAAAGATTCCAGCTCTCCAGATGGTAGGTTACCTTGCTCTGTTACCTAACTTTCCCAACTCTTGTGATTTCATGAGGAGTCTTGTGATTATTGAGAATTTCAGGGTTTTTTTAAAAAAGTATATTTATAGCCCTCGTGGCTATGAAGAGAGGTATGAAAATGTAAAATCTAAAGACTCAAAAACAAACAAACAAATAAAACAAAAAAAACCCCAAAATGTATTTATAAAAAAAATCTTGATTTTTAAAGCAATCATATGATTTTGAGGGGCCTGCCTCGTGATATATGAATGCCTGGGGTTGGCAGTACTGGTGATATAGAGACAGGTCTTCTCATTCAGCTATAAAGTTTAATGGCTCCATATTTAGATACATTTAGGTTAATTTTGCCAAATATTTGTACCTGCCGAAACTGGTGGCATTTTAGCCTAGTGAAACATTTTGATGTTAAAGTGCTAGATTTTGAAAGGCGCAGTATTTTGGCACCAAAAGATGGTGCCTAGTGGGATTTTACAAAGTGCTTAAGTCACTTTGGAAAACAGGACTTAGATTCCAAAGTCACTTTGTTTTTTTTTTAATTTACCCAGGGTCACCTTACATTTTTAAAAAATTACGTAATAAACAATCCAAGTTTTTGGTAAAGCATCCATTGTATAGCGTGTCATGAAAACCACTGTTTCTAAAACCACTGTTTTCTGCTACTGTGCTGAAGTTTAAAAGGTTCTTTTGGGCAGGACCAACCACACTATCTTTCCTTAATGTGCTCAAGCCTGCTACCATTTCTATTCCAGTGTCAGCTTTGCTGCTCCAACAATACCATCAAACTCAAGCATTCAAAAACATTGAGGAGACCCCAAAAATCATAAGCCTGGCTTAAATCATGAGATTTAAAAAAAAAATCTAGTAACATCTGGGTTATTTTTATTTGTCTTCTGGCTTTTGAACCTTTTGGGTTCAAGTTTTCACAATAATGAGGGCTGGAGACATTTTTTCCTTTAAATGAAATCTAAGATTGTGATTCAGTGTTGTGTTTCTAGCTACTGGGGCTTTAAGAAAAATAGCAGACTTGTGATAAACTTGCAAGAATTGGCAGCACTGCTTCTGTTGCCAGTAAATACTGTCTTAAAGGGATGTGGAAAAGGGTGTTGGTAAGCTCAGCGCCTCCCTCCCAGACAATGCATAAGAGTAACAGGTGGGATTTTCAGATTTGCCTAAAGGGGGTAGGCACCCAACTCCCAATGAAGGAGAATGTGTGTTGGGTGCCTCGCTTCCCTAAAGTGCTTCTAAAGATCTCACTCAATGTAATTTTGCTAGTGTATGAGACAGAAAATGAAAATGACCATCAATGAAAGAGAGACACTGACATCACCAAGTATTGTGAAATGTAAAACTGAAATCAGAGAAAACTAATTTTCTCTAATACCTTTCCGTTACGGTGATATAGAATAGTAGAGAAAATATAGGTGGACAAAATGTTCAAATGGAAATGTGATTTTCTGCACTATTTTTAGGATCCATAACTTTTATCTGAAAAACTTGTATCTTCCAAAATGTAAAGTGCTTAAGACTTTATTGAGCACTACATGTATGCAAAATTTACAGTTTTGAAACAAAGGCATTAGAAGAAGTTATCTGAAAGCACACTAAAAAAAACCCCCAAAAAACCAACCCCCCCACCTCACACATCTAGAAAATGTCTGAGGTGAAAAACAGCTCAATTTTCTTTCTTCATTCAGATACAGCACAAAAAGTGAAAATATCTAAATTAACTTCTTGTGAACTAAAATATCCATAACCTAAGAAGCCATCTGTCTGAGTGTCTAGAGAGTCTCTAAGGTGTTGTCCCGACTTTCATAGTAAATGTTTGCTGTGTTGCTCTGTGACTGCATTCCTCTTACCTTCACTGTTTTCTCTGTTTGAATAGGGCGAAGAAGGGCTTCGAGAAGTTTTGCAGATTTTACATGATGAATTTCGTTTGTCAATGGCCCTGGCTGGTAAGATTTTTTTGCTGTTTGATTTGTAATTAATGAGAAGCAGTATTGCCATCTTAGAATGAGCACAAAGGCACTACATGCAAACAGCTGGATCAAATCAAAGTGAGGGAGTTTGAAAAAGGACCGCTCAGTGCAACAAAAATAATTCTATTCACAGGATTTCAGGCTTGTTGCTTTATATGAATGCATCAAAACAGAGTGGGTGGAAAAATTCTCACTGACTAAAACAGGAAGTAAGTCAGGGTACAGCCTGGACAACCCAATTAACTTTATTATGAGGTACAAGCACCTGAAGGATAATAGGGGTTATAAGGAATAGTCAGCATGTATTTGTCAAGAACAAATCATGCCAAATCAACCTGATTTCCTTCTTTGACAGAGTTACTGGCCTAGTGGATGGGGAGAAGCACTAGGCATGATATACCTTGATTTTAGCAAGGCTTTTGACACAGTTCTAAATTCTCATAAGCCAACCAGGGAACCGTGATCTAGATGAAATTACTGTAAGAGGGGTGCACAACTGGTTGAAGGAATGTACCCAACGAGTACTTATCAATGGCTTGTTGTCCAACTGGGAGGACACATTTAGTGGAATCTCACAGTGGTCAGTCCTATGTCCAGCACTATTCAATATTTTCATTAATGACTTGGTTAAGGGAAAAGAGAATAAAATGTACAGATGATACCAAGCAGGAAGGATTGAAAGCAAGTTGGAGGACAGGTTTAAAATTCAAAATGACCATGACAAATTGGACAATTGAATTCAACAAGATAAAATCCAGCAAAGACAAGTACAAAGCACTTCACTTAGGAAGGAAAAATCAAATGCACAACAACAAACAATGTAGGTGGCCATACTGCTGAAACAGATCTGGGGGTTATAGCAGTTCACAAATTGAATGTGAGTGAATGAGTTGTCAATGGGATGCATCTGCAAAAAGTGCTGATATTATTCTGGGATGTATTAACAGGAGCGTTGTATGTAAGACACAGGAGATAATTGTTCTGCACTACTCAGCACTGGTGTGGTCCCAGCTGGAGTCCTATGTCCATTTCTGGGTACCACACTTTAGAAAAGATTGGACAAAGTGGCAAGAGTACAGAGGAGAGCAACAAAAATGATAAAAGGTTTAGAAAACCTGACCAGTGAGGAAAGGTTAAAAAAACTGGGCATATTTAGTCTTGAGACAAGAGACTAAGGGGGGACTTAATAACAGTCTTCCAATATGTTAATGGCTGTTATAAAGAGGATGGTGATCAATGTTTTCCATGTCCACTGAAGATAGCACAAGATGTGGTTGGCTTCATCTGCAGCAAGGGAGATTTAGGTTAGATATTAGGAAAAACTTTCTAACTCCAAGGGTAGTTAAGGTCTGGAACAGGCTTCCAAGGGAGTATGTGTTCCCCATCATTGGAAGCTTTTAAAAATAAGTAGGAGAAACACTTGTCAGGGATGGTTTAGTTTTACTTGGCCCTGCAACAGTGCAGGGGACTGGGCTGGATGACCATTCAAGGTCCCTTCCAGTCCTCCATTTCTGTGATTCTATGACCACTTTACTACAAGGGTATAGAAGATTAGATCAGGGAACTGGGGATCAGGATTAAAGCGTTAGAACCATGCTGGTTTCAGTTGTTAGGGTTCATGAAAACCCTCTTTCATTTTTGCTTCATATGGGTTCACACACTTTGCGTTTTGTGAGAAAGTGGGCTGAAACTACTTTTTTACCTGGTTTGGGTTAAAACCATGCAAAACCACTGACCAGGGCTAAGCAAAAATTGGAATTTCCATCCATTCTGATATTTCAACACTTCGTTTAATCCTAAATTGGAATGCACTGTAGTTCACTAGTACCGTAGCTCAGGAGGCAGCAGTGTATATTGCAGTGCTGATGGTGTTGGCTGTTACAATTGCATATAATATGATTTACTTTTATCTTTTTCCTTTAAAAAAACAAAGAATTCACAACCTAAAAGCTACATTCAAAGTAAATTATGGAGTTTTTAAAGTCAAGCGCTTGAAAGTTAGGAAATGCCAGAATTAAGGATGTCTATGTCACCTTAATTTGGCCCCCTGTGCGTATGCATTCTGATAGACTTTAACTACCTCATCACAGACTGTACTATTTTTTCCACAGGATCCTTGTCTCATTCAGTGCACAGCATGGTTGGTGCTGAGGGAATGTGACAGCTGCTGAATACTTTTTTTAATGATCTCTGGTCATGTGTGGCCCCAAACCTTGTTTACTGCCCACCGTCCGAACCCTGGACTGGACACATAATTATTTATTTCCTAGTGGACTTTTCTGTGGCACTCACCATTGTAGTGTTGGAATGTTTCAAAAACATTAATTTCCCTGTAAAAGAAGAAAATACCAACACTTCCACTTTACACATGGGAGAACACATTGAAACTTTGGCAAGGACTAGAAATCCGTGATCATTCCACCAGAGCACACAACCTTACTGCCAAAAAGATTGAGCATCCACTACTTTCATTAACATCAGTTGCAGTCATGAGTGCTCAGGAGTTTGAAAATCATGCCCCAGGATCTCAAGTTAGGCTTGCTGAAAATAAGAGACACACCATGATTGGCCACTTGCAAAATTTGTAGTTTAAGTCATTTGCACAGCATTATATCGGAAGTCTGCCAGCTAGCCAGGGATAAAAATTCAGATCTGGGCTGCATTCAACTGTCTTAACTATGAGACCCTTCTTTTCTTGCCTGCATGTATTTGCCTCTACTCCATCCATCCTGTGCACTGAGAGAGGCATTTTTGCCTATGGAAATAATAGTATGTGATCACATAATTAAAGACTGTATCATAATGCATGTGCCCAAGGGGGCCAAAATTTAAATTATGCGGTCAGTCTTAATTCTGGCATTTCCTAACTTTTATATGTTTGATTTTTGCAAACTTAATATTATTTATAAAGTAGGTTTTTGGTATGTAATTATTATTTATAGTACATTAGTGTCTAGAATCCTCAACATGCTACGTGCTGTACATACACTTAGAAAACTCTGGTGAGTTTACAAGATAAAACAAGAGTTTTATTGTTCCCATTTTATAGATAGAGAACTGAGAAAGATTAAGTAGCTTGCTTCTGGTCACACAGGAAGTCTGTAGCACAGCCAAGAATATAACCCAGACCTCCCAAGACTTAGCTCAGTGCCTTAACCATAGACCATTCTTTTTCTCAATAGTCATTTTTAACCCTGTATTTTATTTCAGGCTGTCACAATATCTCAGGAATCGACCGAAACCTGGTTCAGTTCTCCAAGTTGTAAATGGCTTAAGCAATGCCCACTAACCAGACAAATGGAAGCAGCTCCTAATCACTATCAAACCCTTGAGTGTTCTCCGTAACAGACTCCCAGCTGTTCCACTGTCCCCCAACAAGCACCCCAGTCCCTTTAAGCTGTTGAATTCCCCTCCTCAAAACAAGTGAAACGATCAAGATCTGTAAGGGTTTGTCTACACTACGGGATTATTCCAATTTTACAGAAATCAGTTATTTAAAACAGATTGTATAAAGTCAAGTGCACCCGGCCACACTAAGCACATTAATTCGGTGGTGAGCGTCCATGTATCAAGGCTAGTGTCAATTTCTGGAGTATTGCACTGTGAGTAGCTATCCCATAGCTATCCCATAGTTCCCACAGTCTCCCCTGCCCATTGGAATTCTGGGTTGAAATCCCAGTGCCTGATGGGGCAAAAAACATTGTTGCAGGTGGTTCTGGGTACAGCCTCGCCCCTGCCTCACCCCTCTCTCCATGCAAGTAGCAGACAACCGTTTCGCACCATTTTTTCTGGGTGAACTGTGCAGATGCCATACCATGGCAAGCATGGACCCTGCTCAGATCAAGACAGCAATCATGGAAGTTGTAAACACCTTGCGCATTCTTGTGCAGTCAGTGCTGAACCAGGACCTGCAAAACCGGTCAAGGAGGAGGCGGCTACGGCAGCGCGGCGAAGAGAGTGACGAGGACATGGACACAGAATTCTCTCAAACTGCGGCCCCTGTGCTTTGGAGATCTTGCTGGTAAAGGGGCAGGTCCTAGCCACTGAACGCCGATTTGGGACCTGGGAAACAAGCACAGACTGGTGGGACCGCATAGTGCTGCAGGTGTGGGACGATTCCCAGTGGCTGCGAAACTTTCGCATGCATAAGGGCACTTTCATGGAACTTTGAGACTTGCTTTCCCCTGCCCTGAAATGCCAGAATACCAAGATGAAAGCAGCCCTCACAGCTTAGAAGCGAGTGGCCATAGCCCTCTGGAAGCTTGCAATGCCAGACAGCTACTGGTCAGTCGGGAATCAATTTGGATTGGGAAAATCTACTGTGGGGGCTGCTGTGATGCAAGTAGCCAAAGCAATCATTAAGCTGCTGCTACAAAAGATTGTGACTCTGGGAAATGTGCAGGTCATAGTGGATGGCTTTGCTGCAATGGGATTCCCTAACTGTGGTGGGGTGATAGATGGAACACATATCCTATCTTGGCACCTTGAGCACCAGGGCACCCAGTACATAAACCGCAAGGGGTACTTTTCCATGGTGCTGCAAGCACTGGTGGATCACAAGGACGTTTCACCAACATCCACATGGGATGGCCGGGAAGGGTTCATGACGCTTGCGTCTTCAGGAACACTACTCTGTTTAAATGGCTGCAGCAAGGGAATTACTTCCAAGACCAGAAAATAACAGTTGGGGATGTTGAAATGCCTGTAGTTATCCTGGGGGACCCAACCTACCCCTTGATGCCATGGCTCATGAAGCCATACACAGGCAGCCTGGACAGTAGCCTGGAGTTGTTCAAGTACAGGCTGAGCAAGTGCAGAATGGTGGTAGAATGTGCATTTGGACGTTTAAAGGGACGCTGGCGCTCATTACTGACTCGCTCAGACCTCAGCCAAACCAATGTCCCCTTTGTTATTGCTGCTTGCTGTGCGTTCCACAATCTCTGTGAGAGTAAGGGGGAGACGTTTATGGTGGGGTGGGAGGCTGAGGCAAATCACTTGGCTGCTGATTACACGCAGCCAGACACCAGGGTGATTAGAAGAGCACACCAGGAAGCGCTACACATCAGAGAAGCTTTAAAAACCAGTTTCATCATGGGCCAGGGTACGGTGTGACTGCTGTGTTTGTTTCTCCTTGATGAAACTCCCTCCCTTGATTGACTCATTCCCTGTAAGCCACCCACCCTCCCTCTTCGATTACCACTTGCTTCCTAAGGAAATAAAGTCACTCTCGTTTAAAAATCATGTATTCTTTATTAATTTGTTATAAAAAGAGGGAGAGAACTGATAAGGTTGCTCGGGTGGGGTTTGGGAGGAGGATAGGAGGGAAGGAAAAGGCCACTAAAAATTTTTCAAAATAATGACAACCTTTTCATTGTGCTGTCCACTGGGGTGGAATGAGCGGGTGCACAGAGCCTCCCCCCATGTGTTCTTAGTCGTCTGGTGGGTGAGGAGGCTAAGGAAAATGGTGAGGGGGGAGGGCAGTTATACAGGGGCTGCAGTGGCACTCTGTGATCCTGCTGCTGTTCCTGAAGCTCCACCAGACGCTGGAGCATGTCAGTTTGATCACGCAGCAGCCCCAGCGTTGCGTCATGCCTCCTCTGATCTTCCTGCCACCACCTCTCATCTCGAGTGTCTCTTCTCTCCTCACGTTCACTGACATCTTTCCTGTACTTTGATACCACGTCCTTCCACTCATTCACATGAGCTCTTTCATCTTACATCTTTTTTTTCCGCCGCCTTATCTGAGATAGCTTTCGGGACGGAGGAGGGAGACTTGAAAAATTTGCAGCTGCAGGAGAGAGGGAAAAAAGAGAGAGAAGTATTTAAAAAGATACATTTTACAGAACAATGGTTATACTCTTTCACGGTGAACAACACTATTCACCTTACACGCCCTCCTTTCCCAAATACCAAGCAAAGCCCGTTGAGTGCTGCTTCTTTCCTGTTAACTTGCAGCACCAGAACTGCCCCCATCCGATTCTCTGGGATCATCGCTTTACCCCTCCCCCCACCGCGTGGCTGGTATCATGGAAGATTGCTGCTAGCCACCCTCCCCTACACCACGTGGCTGGTAGCAGGGAAGATCCCAGCTATCCAAACGCGAAAAAGCTCAGTGCCAATCACCCCCTGCCCTCCTCTCCCTGCTTGGCTAAATGCAGGGAAAGATTTCTTTTAAGCCACAGGCAAACAGCCCAACCATCTCTGTCCCCTTAATTAAATTCCTGTATTTCAACCAGATTACCATGAACGATATCACTCTCCTGAGGATAACACAGCGAGATAAAGCTCATCCTCCTCTTCCTCCTCCTCATCTTCCCTGTCTGCAGAATCCTCAGGCAAGGATTCTTTTGGAAGGTAGTTCTGTTAGCACAGAATCCTCTCCCCATATAGCAATCAGATCCAGTACCTCCCGTGCGGTCCATGCTGGAGCTCTTTTTCGATTCTCAGACTGCATAGTTACCTGTGCTGATGATCTCTGCGTGGTCACCTGTGCTGATCAGTTCTCCACGTTGGGCAAAAAGGAAATGAAATTCAAAAGCTCGCGGGGCTTTTCCTGTCTACCTGGCCAGTGCATCCGACTCCAGATTGCTGTCCAGAGCGGTCACAATGATGCACTGTGGGATAGCTCCCGGAGGCCAATACTGTCGAATTGCGGCCACACTAACCCTAATCTGACATGGCAATACCGATTTCAGTGCTACTCCCCTTGTCAGGGAGGAGTACAGAAATCGGTTTTAAGAGCCCTTTATATCGATATAAAGGGCTTCATTGTGTGGACGGGTGCAGGGTTAAATCAGTTTAACACTGCTAAATTCAGTATAAACGCATAGTGTAGACCAGGCCTAAGTAACATCACTGCATGTCCTTATCATCACAACCCTCCCCCTCCCCACATACTAGAGTGACCAGACAGCAAGTGTGAAAAATCGAGACAGGAGGTGGGAGGTAATAGAAGCCAATATAAGAAAAAGACTCAAAAATTGGGACTGTCTCTATAAAATTGGGACATCTGGTCACTCTATCACACACACACTCTCCTCCTCCCCAGTCCCTTCTACTTTAAGGCTAAGCTTGGACACAGCAGGGATCAGGCCTTATTTCCGTACAGAGCACCATGCATGCCTATGGCCCTGTATAAATATTCATTTGGCCACCCTGTGGTCTCCTCACTGGCAGATCAGTGCAGCCATATGAGGTCCCTGAATAACGATACTGGCATAAGCTCAGTTTAACAACAGGTATTTATTTTTGGAATAGTGTACAGAACATCCTGCTGCTGGTACAAATAGTTTCCATCTCTCCCTGAGGCAGAAAATACACTTCTATTTCTTCTCCAAGTTACTTTTTGAGACAGGGGTCTTTCCATCCTATCTGGGAGGAGCTACCGCCTTTGGGGGCTGCCTGTGGCTGTGCCATGCACACAGGACCAGCCAGCACAGTGCCTTTGTTAAATAACTAGTAATAATGAACTATCTTTCTACCACTCTTCCCATGTTCTTTTTTGCAATCCCCTGTTCCTCCCTTCCCACGGTTGTCTTCTTACCTTCCATCTCACATCACTCAGAGTATAGCCCTCTGCTAGTTTCCCTGTGTATCATCCCTCTTCCCCCTTTCTTCTATATCCCACTTTGGGACTGTCCGTAAATAACAAAATGCATTAATGGGTGGGAAGGTGGGTCTTTAATTTTGTGTGTTTGTTTCAGTGTTACAAGTGGTGGGTGGGTCTTGAAAAATCAACAAAAAAAATGTCTTATGTAATTAAGTGACAGCCCTTTCTCTCCCTCCATGTCTTCTGTCTCCCCTCTGCCTGGAATTTGTTTCTTTATTTCCTTTTGCCTTCCCCTACATCATCTCTCTTCCTTCTCTCAGGAACAAGCCATTCCATCCTTTTAGATTATCCAGAGGCTGTTAACTAGGATGATGCGTCTTCCCACTTATTGTCACATTTTGCTTTTTAGGCCTTGGCTACCTGCAGAGTTGCATGGTTGAACTAAAGTTGATAACTTATATTGATCTATCAGAGGGGTAGCCGTGTTAGTCTGGATCTGTAAAAGCAGTCTGTTAGTCTATAAGGTGCCACAGGATTCTTTGCTGCTTATATTGATCTAGTTACAGCGATGAAAGCCCATGCGGACACATATTTTGTTATAAGTGGGACTTACTTTGGTTTAGCTTAAATCAGCTGGGAATTGGTTTAAACTAAACTGAAATAAGCCAATCTATACCAAAATAAAGAATGTCCACATGGTTTTAACTGAACTGGTTTAATAACTATGATGGCTCTCATTTGATGGTTCTCAGGGTGCCCAGGACTGTGAGTCATCTCATTACACCCTTCCTCTAGCAGGAGGTAGCCTGGCCTGTGCTGGCTGGGTGTTAGCTCCCTAATGCGACCAGCCTGTCAGTCACTCAAGCACTGTCCTCCAGGCTATGCCAGACCTGTCTTCCCTTGTGGGTTAACAGTAGGTGCACCCCAGTCCCTGAGTCCCTTTGAATCATTCCCCTGTGATTCCCAGCCCTTGACACTGGCTACTCACATAAATCTCAGATCCTTTCCCCGAGGAGAGCAGTGTACCCCAGTTTATTAATTTTACCTTAAATCACTGCTTCTGTATAACACACAGCACTTGTGAGCACTTATAATCAAACAAAAAAAGGTTTATTTAAGAAAAGCTGGAGAGGGATAGCTCAGTGGTTTGAGCATTGGCTTACTAAACCCAGAGTTGTGAGTTCAATCCTTGAGGAGACTGCTTAGAGATCTGGGGCAAAAATCAGTGCTTGATCCTGCAAGGGGATTGGACACAAGGTTTCTTCCAGTTCCAGAAGATAAGTATATCTTCAGTTCTTTAAAAGAGAGCAGTGGAAACAAATGGTTACAATACAGAATAAAATGTGAACCTGGATTGACACTTATTAATGGTTACCTCTCCTATCTAATAAAGTAGGGTTTCCCCCCCCACCAAAGTTCAAGCTGTTGCAGAGCTGATTGGATTCACAAGAACTAGAATCCAATTTTTCATGAGAACATCTCAGTACCTGTGAGAAAAAATCCCTGCTCCCTGAGATGATGACTCAGTGAAAGGATGCAAACGGTCTTTCCCCCTCCTCTGGTATAGTGAAACAGGCTTTTGTCTTTATTCATAAACAGGGTGAACCCCTTTCTGTTGTAATGTTCCTTTTCTACCTTCCAGTGGTTCTGATTTGTTTGCACACTAATACGTGTCCCTAGCAGCCCTTTCTCCTTTTCCTTCCTTCCATGTTTGCCACACACTTGGTGCCAAGGCAGGTGGATGGAGGCATCTGCGTGGGACTGTACGAGGCACATTTTCCCTATCCTGCCACTCATAGGTCCTGATTGCATGTGCCACCCAGCCATGGAGTTGTCCAAACTGTTCCTGGAATGCATCCAGGGTACTGCAGGAGCCAGGACTGTTGTAGACATTAGAGATAGCAGCTGCTCAGCCAGCTCTCTCTGTTGTGCTCTATCTTCCTCCCTTAACCATTGCACCTGTTCCAGGAACTGCAAAGTGAGCACCTGCTCCTGCGCCGCTATCCCGTCCTCAAGCCGCAAAGCTACCCTGAGCCTTTTCCACTTGCCTCCTGCAGGTCTTTCCGCTTGCCACAAATCCCTTTGCCTTTGGTACTCGACCTGCTTGTTGGCCCTGTCCAGAACTTCAGTCACAAGTTCATCCAAGAAACGCTTCTTCTTGGAATGGTTCATGAAGGTATAATTGATGAGCCAGGCTTCTGCAGTGTGGGTGAGCTATGGAGGTACAGAAGCCTGTAGAGGTTGAGATTGTATTTGGGACTAATGATTTCATCACCCATGGAAAGCCTGGACTGCATTTAACAGAAATGGACTACATGTGAAAATGGACAACATTTGAACCTCCTCCCGTACAGTTCAGCCTTTACAGGTGGCGTGTGACACTCTTGGGTTGGTATCAAGCAGCGTACATACAGGGAATGTAATATAAGATTCGCATTCCAACAAACTGGAATGTACTCGCAAAACTGTGTGCCCTAAATATTCTCTTTTACATGCTTGTTTTACTGTTTGTGTTTCCTGGTCTCCATTTTTAATTCAATGTGGGGGGGTGGAGAATGAGGGGACTCCACGGTGCTGTCATGCAATCCGCCATTAGCAGATACATGCTGCTACCCAGGGCTTATATCTTTTGCACTGATTCTTAGAGCAGAAATCCCTCCTGTTCCTATATTAATAAACACAAAAAGGAGCTAGAAACTTACTAGGCTCCAGGGCAGCTTCTCCCTCCTCCCTTTCTTCTGCAAGTCCCGCTGTGAGCTGTTCCTTTGGGGTAGGGAGAAAGCTCCTCTGAGTATGGCCCCAGGATGTGCTGCAGCAAAGTCTCCTCTAGGACCCATTTTATTAGGAAAGTCTTTTTATTTGCCACATTTGGTGCCTGCTTGTACCCATCGATTCCCATGCTGGCTTCTCAGGCCAGCAGGACGCCATCCCAGCTGATCAGGTCATTGTGCACTGTTGGTGACTCCCTGCTTGGCACGGTGCCCCGCACCCAGTCAAACTCATCATAAAACTGGCACAATGTCAGCGAGTTGCCAGAGATAGTTGTAGTCCCTGGTTTTCAAGTATTCAGTCCTGAGCCACTGAATCAGTTCTCTGTACTGGTCATAGTCTGTTATATTTCTAATGCTGCCAGCTTCTTTGCTATTTGCTGGTATAAATGGTCATTCCTGGTACTCTTACTAAAATCCATTGTTTTGCTGGCCTCACAAATGAATTTAAATCTCGCTTTGTGTCCAAAACCATGAAGCAGCATGCCTTGTAGGGCTCATTCTGGTCGGTATCCATTGCAAATGCTGAAGATTCTCCTAACGTGTTTGCAGCTTGCAGTCAGGATAAAATGGAAGGGTTAAATGCCAAGCTGCTGCATTGAAATGGGGGGGGGTGGAAGGATGTTCCATTTCCCTGGAGTTGACTTGATTCTTGGGAGAGAGAGGACAAGGAAGTTGTCCCACAGCATTCTGGGATACTATTGGCAGACTGCAAGGATCTGAGTTTGGGCAGGGACTACTTCTACACTGAAAAATGGTAGGGCTCGAACCCTTGGTCCTGAGTTGACTCAAGCTCAGACCCTCCACCCTCGTGGGATTCTAGGACCCAGGGCCTGAGTCTGATTTCAAGAGCTTTGTTTCTATGGAAGGGGGTTAGGGCTTGAGCCTGAGTCTGAGCTTACATTGCTTTGCAGATATACCTTTAAGGTATGTCTACATTGCAATAAAACACCTGAAGCTGTCATGTCAGCTGACTTGGGCTCATGGAGCTCAGGCTGTGGGGGTATAAAACTGTAGTATAGATGTCTGGGTTTGGTACCCTATGAGGTGGAAGAATGTCTCTATCTCTGTCCTCCCATGTTGACATCACATCCTCATGCTGATTACATATGAACTGAGTCAGGTGAATAAACATTCTTTATCTGACAGAAAACTTAGTTTATCAACTCTGCCTGTAAAACATACATATACACAGATACATCACTCTTTAAATATTTCCCATACATACATCATGATGTGATTAAGAGGTTCAGTGTAATGTAAGCTGCCACTAGACATCTCATATAACCCGTTTTGGATAAATACTATGAAAGCATGTGTGAGGTGTAGTGAGTTTGTCAAGCCTGATACAAGTTGCTGTTACAGAACATTGAATCCTCTGCCAGTGGACACTGAAGAGTTTTCTTGGGCACAGTGGGAGGCTGGACTAATTCTCTACACCAGTCAATAGGTGGTCCATGGGTCAAATCCGGACCGCCAGTTACGTTTGAACAGATTGAAAAATATTTGTATGTACTTACTATGATCATTAGTGCTGTTTTTTTATTATTTTTAACCCTCTCATTCTCTCACAATGAGATCTCCATTACATTGCATTGTGAATTAATGATTGACTGGTTCTTTTAAATTCCTTATTTGCTTAACTTGAGCTATCATCAGTTTCTGCCAATAAAAAACCAAATGTAAGTTCCGTTTTAAAAAAATTACATTTTCCACTTTACGCTCATAGGCTCATTTACACTGTTGAAAACTGCAGTCCTGCCTCCAGCGTTTTCAACGTCTAACAGCACTGTGTTTAAACATGACAGCAAAAAACAGGGAAGTTGACACCGAAAACCATTCATTTAAAGAAGCATGGACCGTCCCTTACTGTTTTATTTTGCCATAATGTCCAAAAGCTTGACTAGTATGTTTAATTTGTACAGAGCCTGTTGTTAAAAGTGGGAACGTCAAATGACACAACGAAACAAAGCATATGGATTTTGACCATAAGTATCCACTGGGCTCCCGTTTAAGCTCAGACAAGATTGCTTCATTAAAAGAGGAATATTTTTAGGACAGAAATATGATTTCAAAAGCTACTTGTGCTCAGGAAAAGACAACTGAAGCCTCACTGAGGTGTCTGTGAGTAATGGCAAAACACAGGAAACCTTTTACGATGCAGTCATTATTAAACAGTGTGTGGTTACTACAGCTGAAACTCTCTTTGCGGAGAAGAAAGACGTTGTTGACGCCTTCAGACAACTGTCGCTCTCAGACACCACAGCTATGAGGAGCACTGAAATGATGGCACAAGACATTTTCAAGCAGTTGGGTGAGAAACAAATCAGGAAGCTTTTCCGTGGCAATGGACAAGTCCTATGATATCAGACCACAGCTCAGCTAATGCTGTATGTCTGTTTCTTTATGGAGCTAAATTTGTGGAGTATTTGTTGTCCTTTATACTGCATAACAATCGCACAACAAGTGAGAATTTGTTTATTCTGTTCAAATTTTTTGTCTAATGAAGGTTTTGCTGTGACTCAGATTGTGTCAATTACAACAGATGGTGCTTCTGCCATGATTGATACTCACTGATAGCTTGTGAATCATCTGCAAGACTAGAACCCCAGTCTGATTTTCTAACAATGTGTAAACCACCAAACCACACTTTGTGCAAACCTTAGCGATGAGTATGCTAATGTAATGTCAATGGTGATTAAACCTGTCAACTTCCTTCAGTCCAAGTCAATCCTGCAACATATACAGTGCCAAAGCTTTCTTTCAGAAGTATCTGCTGATTACTATGACCTGTTGATTCATAATGATGTCTGCTGACTGAGCCGAGGGCAAGTACTAAGAAGGCTGTGGGAAATTTAAGTTCATGTGGAAGAATATCTACTAACGTTCCAGGGGAAAAGGCAGAAGAGCTACATGCATTTTTGATGGATGCCACAAGCCTGAGCATCCTGGCCTTCCTTGTTGATTTCACAGGCTACTTCAATTATTTCAACTTAAAGCTACAGGGGCAAAATCTCCGTGTAGTGGATCTACACAGCAGTGTCACTTCATCTGAAAACAAACTGAGTTTCTGCAAAAGTGATTTGGAAACCGGAGAGAAGCTGCATTTCCCGACACTGCTAAGTAGTGAATCAGATGGCGTCATTTCTGGACGGGCATCTTCAAAACTTCCAGCAGAGGTTCCAAGAATTTAAAAATGTTAAAGACGTCATCCTGTTTGTAAGGAACACATCTCTGGTACAAGCAAATGGCAATCAAGCAAAAGCATCATTTCCAGATGTTGAAAAAGCAAAATTACAGCTGGAGCTTACTGATTTACAAGCAGATGAAGAGCTTAGGGTGTGGCACACTGAAACTACATCTGAAACTCTCTGGACAATCCTTGTGCTGGACTCCAAGTATCCACATTTGAAGATGGTGGCATTTAACATCTGGATTATGTTTGGGTCAACATACGTGTATCACTCGGCATTCTGAACAATGACCAACATTAAATCGCATAATCACTGCGTTTTGACATATAATCATCTGTGCAATTGCCTCTGTCTTGCTTGACTGAAATCATTCCAATCATCAAGGCCCTTGTCCAGCAGAAGACCTGTCACATTTCCCACTGACAGTGAGTATTATAATTATACATTAGTCACATATATTTTATTTTATATTTGTATTGCCATATACGATTACATTAGTAGTAGTGATACGACAGTTTTAACAGGTATTTCACAGTAATTATACATGATTTTTTTGCTAAATATTTGTATGTGTGTATTTGTTATTGGAAAGACTTGAATTATGAAGCTAAGATAGAGAGTTCATGTGTACTAAGTGTTATTTTCTTTCAGACTCTGATACTAATATTAAATAAGCCACAAAAGGCTTGAAAGTTTTGAGTATATTTATCTATCTAGCTATATACATACATGCCTACAATGATTGTATTTGACAAAACCAAAGTTAATACTCTTTTAAACTCAAAACAAATTCAAAACTTAGGACAGTTGTCTGAAAGTGTTTTAATGCTAATGCTTGCAACTATTTGACATTTTATCTGTGCACTTTCTCAAAGTCTCAGATGTAATTTATTACATCTTTCATGGAGGTTATTTTAAGTTATACAGTGGTTTGATCTTATTTTTCATTAAATACACTAAAAATATAAGCAATGGGGTGTATTATTAACATATAGCATTGTATGTGTTTGTTGAACAGGGGTACTTGCACTGTAAAAAATGTTTCTCTGGATTCTGGACCTTGACAAAAAATAATTGAATACCTCTGGTCTACACTGACAGGACATTTTCCTCCAATCTTAAAATGTTAACAAATAAAACCTTTCCCTCAACCCATTATTTTATTCCAAACATCAAACCACAAGAAATTAAAATGAATTGGTTCAATTTTAATCCAGTTTAAAGTGAGCATATGGAATAGACAGTCTGAAAAAGATATAAAATCACAGGCCCACTTTAATATTATGTATACTATCTGGAAGCGCTAGTCCTTCTGAAAATTTGGATGTATGGAGATTTTTATTATTAACATGGATTTCTATCCCTTCCAAAGAAGTCTGTGAATTAGTTGGGTAATTTGCTCTGTCTTGGCAAGCAGAAACTTCAGCTCATGTAAATCAAAGTAAATTTGATGCAGATTTACATCAGCTGTGGCTCTAGCTTGCCGTGTCTACAGCACTTGAGGCATTATGTTCATTTTCATTTAATATTTTATTTGATTTTTTGATAAACCAAGAGAGAGGGAAAGGACTGTTTTGACTTGGGCCCAGTGTGCCTTGACATTATTTAGCTTCTTCCTCAGTAGGGCCTGATAAATAATGTTCTACTACAGAGAATTCCATATAGAACCACCCTCTTTCCAAACAGTTACTAAAATTGACTTGAAAATCCCAGTTAAACATTTTTTCATCAGAATTTGCCAAGTTCTGATGGAACCTGCCTGGTTTCCTGCCATCTCACCTGCCCATCTCGACAGCCCACTTAATGATTTTTTTGGGAAGCCTGGGATTCCAGGCTTTGGCTTCTGGCAGTCAGGCTCCCAGGGCTTCCAGGAGTTGTGGCTCTGAAACAGCCCATTATGTGGACTGCCCTGGAGCAACTCCATTTCCTTTTGCAAAGCATTTCAAAATGTTTGTGTTTTGTTCAGAATTGGAATGAAACCACATTTTTTAATTTTTAAATCCCCTGCAAAAAAAATGACCTTATAGGTACTCCTAGCTCTTATAGGTACTATTTCCCATTGTTCTCAACAGGACTGAGGTCAGACATTGCCCACAATTAGGTGGCCATTTTGAGAAGGGCAACTATCTCCTATTGTTTTTAATAGCATTCAAGCCACAGGCTGCTCTTAACAAGAAGACACTTTGATAAATAAGCTGGGGAAATGCAGGCTCAGTGGAACTACAGTTAAGCAGTTACATAATTGATTAAACAACCACAAGCAAAGAGTAACTATTAATGAGATGATGTCAGATTAGAGAGAAGGCTCAACTGGGGTTTCACAGGGATCTGTTCTGCATCCGATATTATTTAACATCTTTATTAATGACCCAGATATAGGAATAGACAGCATACTGATAAAATGTGCAGATGACACAAAGCTGAGGGGGGGCAGGGTGGGATTACCAACACATTGGAGGCTAGAGCTAAAATTCAGAGGGATCTTGCTAAATTGGAGAAGTGGGCTATAGACAACAAAATGAAATTCAACAAAGACAAATGTAAGATGTTACACTTAGGAAAGAAAGACCAAATGCACAAATGCAGAATGGGGGATAACTGGCTTGGCAGCAGCACTGCTGAGAAGGATCTGGGAGTTGTGGTGGATCACAACCTCAACATGAGCCAATAATGTGATGCTGTTGCAAAAAAAGCAAATGCAATTTTAGATTGCATTAACAGGCATGGCATGCAAGTTATGGGAGGTGATAGTACCACTCTACTCAGCACTGATTAGGCCTCAGCTGGAGTACTGTGTCCAATTTTGGTCATCGCTGTATAGAAAGGATGTAGGGAAACTGGAAAGAATCCAGAGAAAAGAGACAAAGATGATCAAAGGAATGGAATGCAAACCATATGAGCAAAGGCGGAAGGAATTGGGTATGTTTAGTTTGAAAAAGAGGAGATGTGGGGGACACATGATAGTGGTCTTTGGGCTTCCATAAAAAAGATGGAGAAAGTTGTTCTCTCTTGCCACAGAGGGCAGGACAAGAGGCAATGGGTTCAAGCTACAGCATAGCAGGTTAGATTAAATCTCAGGAAAAACTTCCTAACTGTAAGAACAGTAGGACAATGGAACAGGCTGCCTAGGGAGGTCATGGAAGCTCCGTCACTGGCGGTTTTCAAAAGGAGACTGGATAGTCGCCTGTCTTGGATGGTTTAGACACAACAAACCCTGCATCTTGGCAGGGGTTTAGACTAGATGACCCTTATGGTCTCTTCTTACTCTGTGGTTCTATGATTCTATGATTCACTCTCACTGGAAACAATGGAGCAAGGTGGCCATTTTGAAAAAGAGCACCTTACCTGAGTTTTCTCTGGCCTTGACCAATGTTCCACTAAGAACAATGGAACATGGAAGCCCTTTTGAAAGAAAGCAAATAGGGAGTTTCCCTGAAGATAATTGTTATTCACCAGCCTTTGCTGACAGATAAACTTTCAGTTATTAACGTTAATGGCAAAAATGATAACTAATCCTCAATATATCTTTTCAAACGCTACCTGTTACACCAGCCCTACTCAACAGAGAGAGTAAGAGGGAGAAACTAGGGGCATATGCCAGGGGAATATGAGATGCAAAAGGTGGGGGAAGGTATGCAGGAAAATGGGGCAACGGAGATGTGTGAGTTCAGGAATATTGGGAGATGCAAGAGGCTCTGGGACATTTTGAGGGCAGGAGATCAGAGGAAAATGAAGTGTACACTGTGGATGCTTTGTGCTTCTCTGGCAATGCAAAACAACTGTAAATACAGCTTACCTGGCCAGTATGATCTGGTCAATTTGGGCTGCTCCAGATTGGCATAAAACAGTGGGAAAGTACTGGTGAATCCCTGGGTCTGTGTGGACACTGGAGCCTGGGGTTCAGGCCAAGGTTAAAATATTCTTAACCTAGGGCTAGAAATCAGTGTAGATGTTCAAGCCCTAAGTTATCAAATCCACCGTCTACTGATTCGAGTCCCACTCACCCTGGGTTTACATTACAGTGTAGATGTACCCTAAGAAACAGGTTGTACTTTTTTGTTTTACATGCAACTTATTGTTCTTGTTCTCCTTGCTGACTATCTCTTAAATCTTAATCTTTGTGATAAACTTGTGTTTGTTTTCACTATCGGTAGATGCCAGTGCTGTGTTGTTATAAAGGACCAGAGCCTGAGTTGTAGCAGTTAAGCTGTGTGTACACTGTCGCTAGGGGGACAGCTTACCTGCTAATTACTGTGAGTGTCCAGTGACAGAAGCTAAATGCTGCCGGGAGCACTCTAAGGACGCGGGGGTTGGTGTGTACTGACCACTAGCCTGCACAGAAAGGGCAAGGTCTGCAGAGACCAGGAAGTCAGTGCTGGTGGGACCAGAGGCTGTTGGTTTCAGGGAGCTGAATCACAGCAGGCCCAAACTCCTTCATGCCAATGTCAGGTAGTGGCAAAGTACCTCACAACCCTGAGTATCCCTGGGGAGTGTCACAGTCACTCATTTGTTTTATTACACATGCTGTTCTGCTCATTATCCAGAGTCTTTCTGGACATTAGTTATACTCTTTCCTAGTTCTGGGGGGAAGTAAGTTACTTTATTCTTCCTCATGAAGCAACTTACTGCACCTATGCACCCATCAGCTACTCTGGCCAGCAAGTAGGGGGAGCCCCAACTCTCCCTGCTCTTTGTCCCTCTTATTGTAGCAGGGAGTATTGAGTGAGTAGCCTTTGCTCTCCTTTCGGGGCTGGAGTCACAACCTGAGCAGAACCACACAGGAAAGTAAGGGTGGGGAGGGGCCAGCATGGCTGAGTAAAAGTTGTGACAGTCTCTTGCGGGCCTGATCCTGTTCCCACTAAACTAGCCCATTCTTATACCACTCACTGCTGGGCACCGAGGCCCTTCTCCGTTCCTGTTGCTCTGCTCTTCTCTTTTCATTTCCTCCATTTCTTCTTACAAACAACTTTTGTTTCAGGCTTTGCTTCTTGGGTCACGTGGTGTAAGCGATCCTACTATTTGCTTGTTTGTCTCATGGAAATCTGTTCAGATCTGGCTACATAATTAACTGCAGAAAACCCCTGTTTCCCTTCCGTGATTCACACGACAGACCTTGTTTCTGGCTTGCTGCCAAAATCCCTCAGCACTGTGCATGTGCCAACCAGCAACTCACAGCAATAGCCCAGAGACACAGAGCAGGACCTCCAGACAGGACACACACTTGAATTGGGTCAGAAACCTGGCACGCTTTTTAAGGAGCCATTTTGCTCTCTGGTTTCTCAGCTTTTGTTTTTTAAAACAAATAAAGATCTAAATGTTATGGCTGTGAAGCAAATCCTTCAAAGTGGGAAGTGACTGTAACTCATGCATGTGTGAGCAGAAAGCCTTAAACAATTGCTTTGAACACCATGAACTTCAATGAGTATTTTTATGATTACCCCCTAGCACCATGGTGCCTCAGTCATATACCTATCGTGTTAGGTGCTGTACAAGTACAGAGCAGAAAAATAGTTCCTGCCCCAAAGAGTTTACAATCTAAGCACAAGACAAGAGATAACAAATGAATAAAGACAGACAGGGGAATACAAGGAAACAATGAGAAAGTATTGGTAGGCATTGGTCCCAGTGAACCAGCGGCATAAGAACGGCCATACTGTGTCAGACCAAATGTCCATCTAGCTCAGTATCCTGTCTTCTGACAGTGGCCAATGTCAGGTGCCCAGAGGGAATTAACAGAACAGGTAATCATCAAGTGATCCATCCCCTATCACCCATTCCAGCTTCCGGAACACTTTTTAAAAATTGGCGTCACATTAGCTATCCTCCAGTCACTTGGTACAGAAGCTGATTTAAATGATAGGTTTCCGCTTAACTGTTCTCAAGTTTTTTTGTAGGTATCATGGCAAAGGAGAGTTTTAAGGAGGGATTTAAAGGAGAAAAATTAAGTGGGTTTGAGGATATTTATGGGGAGCACCTTCCAACCACATGGGGGCAGCCTGGGAGAAAGCATTAAGGTGCTTGTTTGAAAATTTAACAAGTGGATGAAAGAGACTAGTATCATGAGCTGACCAGACGCAGGAGTCAACCTCTTGATATTGACTGAGCAACACCAGGCAGGGTGGGGAAAGGCTGTGAAGAGTCTTGAACATGAAGACAAGTGCCTCATGTGTGATGTGATCGAGACAGGGAAGCAAGTGGAGGGATGCAAAGAGAGGGGTTGACAAGATCAAAGCAGGTAGGCTAGGGAAATGCTCTTTGCAGCAGCATTCTGAATAGATCTGAGTGGAGAAGACTGCACTGATCAAGGCCAGAGAAAAGGTCTTGTTGCAGTGATTGAGACATGAGATGATCAGAACCTGGAGGAGGGTTTTAGCTGTGGGGATCGGAAAGGCCATATCTTAGAGATGTTAGGCAGAAAGAATCTGCGAGACTCAAACATAGCCCAGATGGGAGGACCTAGAGAGAGGGCCAAGTTGAAGGTGATGCGCAGGTTATGGGCCTGGTGATGGTTTTGTCTGCCGTGATATGGAAAAGAGTTAACGGGGAGGTTTGGGGGATGGGGAAGATTATAAAAGCTCTGAGTTTGAGCTTGCAGCTAGACATTCTCAAGAAGATGACAGAGAGACAGTCAGAAAGCTGAAGGGGAAATGAGGAGGATCCTCCAAAGGACATACTGGAGGAGTTATTACAGGTGCAGGAGGCGAATCAGGAGAAGGCAGAGTAATGGAAGCCAAGGGAGGACAAGATTTCAAGAAGAACAGCATGTCGACTGTATCAGAGGCAGCTGATAGCTCAAGGAGGCTGGGGGTGGAGTACTGATTCTGAGATTTGTCTAGAGCAGGGGTGAGCAAACTTTTTGGCCGAAGGGCCACATCAGGAAATAGAAATTGTATAGTGGACTATCACTGCTCACAAAATTGGGGTTGGGGTGCTGGGGGTGTGTGCGGGCTCTGGGGTGGGGGTGAGGATGAGGAGTTTGGGGTGTAGGAGGGTGCTCTGGGCTGGGACCAAGGGGTTTGGAGGGTGGGAGGGAGATCAGGGCTGGGGTGGGGTGTGGGAAGGGGTGCAGGTTCCAGCTAGGGGGGGCTCTGGGGTGGGGCTGGGAATAAGAGATTTGGGGTGCAGAAGGGTGCTTTGGGCTGGGATTGAGAGGTTTGGAGAGCGGGAGGGGGATCAGGGCTGAGGCAGGGGATTGGAGTGTGAGGAGAGGCTCAAGAGGTGAAGGCTCCAAATGGTGCTTACCTCAAGACGCTCCCAGAAGCAGTGGCATGTTTCTTCTCTGGTTCGTATGTGGAGGCACGGCCAGGCAGCTCTGCACACTGCCCCATCTGCAGGCACTGCCCTTGTAGCTCCCATTGGAGCACATAGGAGCCAGAGCGGGGCCATGCCATGGCTTCCAGGAGCCACGTGGTGCGACCCTGTCCCAGGGCCCCAGCCAGAGCTCTGCTCACTGCCGAGCCACATGGTACAGCTTGCAGACTGGCCTAAAATGGCTCGTGGGCCAGATCTGGCTCGTGGGCCGTTTTTTGCCCATTCCTGGTCTAGGAAAAAGCCATTGAAGACTGGCAAAAGTTGTTTCAGTGGTGTACCGGGGGTGAAAGCCGGATTGGAGAGGGTCTAGGATGGAATTGCTTCTGAGAAATCCCAGACAGTGACTGTAAACAGTTCATTCAATGAGCATAGAGATGAAAGGGCAGAGGAAAGATGGGGTGATAGCTAGAGAAGCAAGTAGAGTCATGGGATTTTTTTTTAATATGGGAGAGACTAAAGCATTTTTATAGTATAAGGGAAAAGAGCGAAGGGAGAGTGAAAGGTTATAAAGACCAGAGTAAGAGAGGGGATGAGAGTGGGCATGCCGGAAGATGGGATGGGATCACTGGAGCAAGTGGAAGGGTTAGAGGAGGTGAATAGATGAGAAACGTCTGCATCTGTGTGGGAGGAAGAAGGAGGAGAGCATTGCAGGAGGAAAGAGGGAAGGAAAGATAAACTGGTGGGAAGATTTTGTCAATTCTTCTCTTGGAAGAAATCAGTACGTTCCTGTGCAGAGAGAAAAGAGGAAGGTGGAGGATTGAATCAAAGGTGACAAAAAGTCAGCTGAGATTATGGTATGGAATTCACTTGAGGATTTATGGGGCTTTAGTGTGCAGCAAGCTAGGGTGTCAATCTACAGCGCACCAGCCTGCTGCACACTAAATGGCTATGTGGACACAACTGCAACACAGTAAGAGTTCTGTAGTGTGCTTTGAGCACTAGATGAAAGTGCACAATGGAACTTGTAGTGCATAGCAGTAGTGGGGTCCACTTGGCTTATTTTAAGCCATCTGAGTGAGGCCTGGTTACAGAAACTACTATTTTCTTGTTTTTTGCTAACTTTTAATTTTTCTGCTTGAGTAAGCTGTATATTACTAGGCTATGAGTCAGCTCTGTTACCAGGAGGTGACTTCATTCGGCTAAAATTATAACACTTCAATGTTGCCAGTAAGTCTTTGGATGTTTTTTAAAAGTGCTGAGAGTGAAAATATGTGTGCCTGGAAGTGAGTGAAGAATAGCAATGATAGCCACTAAGTCATGTATCATGCACAGACTCTGGAGGGTCCTAGAGGAACTCAATTATTGATACCCATGGCTGAGACCCTGGGTGGGTGAAAACTACATTTGTGGAGTCATCTCCTGTTCTTTTTATATCTGTGGAAGGACATTTGTAATTGCCCATCCCTTAACTCTGATTGAACTATGTTTTTGAGGTCTGTATGAGGTCTGTAATTCATTAATTTGCTTAGAAAATCTCCAGAGAGGTGCCATGGGGCAGAAAAAGCCAGAACTTGTAACCTTAAAGACTCAGATAAACATGGAGGAAGATATAATCCTTGGGCCACCATAACACAAGACGACTTTGCTCGCTCTCATCCTGAGGCTGGCTGAAGGAAGGATGAGCTCAAGGCTTCACAGGTCATGTCAACCTGTTTTGCCAAGAGCCCAAGGAAGCCAGCTGGCACATGGTACTGACCAAACAACATCACCTGAAGTCCTAGCCTTAAAGCTAAAGAGCACGCAAACTGAAGAGCTAAATTTCTCTTTAACTCTATCTTTTTTTTTTTTAAGGTGGAGATATCCATTATATTACTGATTTTTTCCCTACACCTCTTCAGGAGTGAATAAGAGTGTGAGTGTCAAAAAGAAACAGCATGTGCATATTTAGATTATAAATAAATGTTTATTTAAGTCATTTTGGGTTAATCTGGGTCATAAATTAGTGTTACAGAAACTGCTTTGCCAAAAAAGGGAAAGTTAGAAACTGCCAGTGACCTAGCATCACAGAGAGGAAATTAGTCAAGGAAAGAGAGGACAATGAAGGTTACCTAGTAGTAGGGAGACTTTGAAGGGCCTCAGAGCTGTGAAGTAGATGACGCCTTTTTAAGGTTCCAGGGATATTAGGTATAAGAACTGGCCATGTGTTGTGCTAACTTCATGATTTAAACCTTGATTGTGTTCACTTAATGATTTTGGACAATTGTTGAATCCATTTCAAATTACAGTCAATTTGTTGATTCATTAACTCACTTACAGTTGTAACTCAGATTTGATAATTGTATTGTTAATTCACAGATAATTAGCAAAATTTGTAGTAGCTAGTTTTAAGGAAAATCTTAATAGATTTTTAGTTGTTTTTATTAATTTAATAATAAAATCCTTAAAAAATCACAACACTGGTTCTTCTTCAAAAACTGCAATGAGGGTCACAATACTTTCACCCAAGATTAAAAGTTAAAGGGTAATTGTGTAAAGTGTCAGAGACCCCCTTAGTTCTGGTTCTAAATAAACAATTTTATCCCTCACAGTCATCAATATGGAAGTTGAAATCACTGAGGCTGAGTGTGAGAGACTGAAGAGAGAGAGAGATTGAGAGCCAGAAGTCAACATCAGAGAGGAAGGCTGGTGGAGAGGAGTTGGGTGGATGGTAGATGACAGAACATGGAGCGGAGAGGTAGATGCAGGCTGCTCAAAAGAGAAAGATTGTGGATGGGGGAGAGGAGGAGTCCAGCACCCCCACCCCATGGGTGGGGAATGTGAGAAAAGTTGTCATTTAAATGACAACATTGTTAATGTAAGCAGAGTCTGAATTAGCTCTCCCTGACATCTAGTGGTGAGCTGTGGAAAAAGACTTTAGGAACAGATCTTGTTTGCATGGACACACCAACCCTGCCTTGGGGCTCAGTAGGATGGGATTGCTTGCCCAAATGATCACTTGTGGCTGGTGTTGGGTCTCTGGTCTTGTTGTTATTGGGGCAGGAGTAATAAAGGGTTGTTATCCTTGTGTGAACAGAGAGCAATAGAACTGTACCTGGCATACCCCAATGGAGGCACTCACTCTCAACTGAATGGCACTCGCTAGGCAGGGGACAGGGGTTCCAAAGCCCAATGAATTGGGCTGGCAGGCAGCCTGCCTGCCTGCGACACTATTTGCCCCTTCTGCTCTTCATGTTATGCTAACAACTAATTTAGATTTAATTGAGAGTCTTGTTACATCCTGCAGAGCTGAAATCACTGATACCTAGATCTAAGTATTAGACCTATTTTGAGACAGTGTCTCTATTGCAAGAGACTGCCCAGTGTGCACCAACAGTGAGGCTCCCCAACTAACAACTGAAATCACTGAGAGCTGTGTTAAGTGGGGGGCCCTGAAGACATCCTGGTGAGTGGCCAGCTGGGTGGCTGGTGGAGAGGGGAAGCAAGCAAGTGTAGGTTGGCTGGTGGAGAGGCGTGGCAAGCAGTCAGCAGAGAAGCAGGTGGAGAGGGCCACAGCAGAGCGCCACAGAGAGGTGTGGCAATTGGCCATTGGGGTGACAAGTGAGTGCTTGAGCAGTGGAGCATGTGAGGTGCCTCTTTAGCCCCCCCCACACAGGGTGGGAGGTGAACACTGTGGATGAACCTCTGAACTCTGGGACCGCACTGGCCAAGGACAGCAATTGAATGGGGTATGGAGAAGGGACGGGCACGTTAAAGAGACTTTTGGGCTGCTGGACTTAAGAACCTGAAGGGAAAAGGACACTGCCCAACTTACTTGTGAGTGGGTCTTTTGCTCATGGTTTGTGTTTATGAACCCGAGTGCGGTGTTTTCACAAATTAATGCTGAGTTACTTCCCTCCTTTTATTAAAAGTTTTTGCTAGATTCAGACTCCGTGCTTGCAAGAGGGGAAGTATTGCCTCTTAGAGGCGCCCACGGGTAGTGTGCAATTGTTTCAGGTCACTGGGTGGGGGCTCAGGCTGGTTCTGTGTTGTATTGTTGAAAAGGATCCCCTAGATACTGAACCTGGCCCTTATTGCTGATGTCTTCACTTCACAAAAAGGTTACATTAACTATATCACTGCTGACCAAAACATGTTAGAAAGGAGAGGAGATAGCATATAGTGGGAATGTGCACAATTTGCTGTGAGTGGTGTTTAACTTTGTTGTGTTGGAACGTTAGCCACATTTTAGCTTTCCCAAGCTGATCCATGGAGCCAAAAAGTCAGAGGGGAGAAAGGGGAGTCAAGGGGCATCTGAGTCTCACCTAGTGGAGACTCAATTCCACAGTCCAGCAGGGCTTCCAAACTCTGTCCCCGTGGCCAGCCTTTGCTAGACTAATTATGTGATGGAGAGCTGTTAGTGAGACTGGATCACTTAATTCAAAATTTTTGCAGGAGGCCATCAGTTGTGTGCTCCTCACTTTCTAGATGCCCAATGTAAAGCTCCTGGGACCCGATTTGAAGAGGAGCTAAGTGCACACATCTGTGTCTGAACTCAATGGACAGAGTTGATGCTCAGCCATTCTGACATTCCTAAAGATTATACTGCCTTAATGAGCAGAGGCCTTGGAGTCAGATAGGTCCTGTCTCTGCCACTGATTCACCTTGTGGCCCTGATCAATTCACTTCATCTTTCTGTCTCACTTTCCCAATCTATAAAATGTGGATAATAATATTCTCCCCACCCCTAGTGGCCAGGGATGTTCTGGTGTTAATTAGTTAATGTCTGGACCCTGTTTTGAACATATGAAATACTATAAAAATGCAAAATACTTTGAAAAATCAACTCAAGGCCTCAAGTTGGGGTGCAATCACTAATAGCCCAAAAGTTAGTGGAGCTTTTTGTAAATTTTAACCTTAATCTATCTGTACCTTATTCAATTAGCCATCTATAAAATGGGAATAGCAGCCCGCTGGTATCTCAGCTGGAAATTGTGAAGGTAAATTCATTAATGTTTGTGAGGCTCAAATACCCTGGTGATGAGTGCCACAGGCAAGCCCACAAAGCAATTAAGTCCATATTCAGTGCAGGGCTTGGGAGCTGTGCAGTAAATAAGGCCTTACACATTGCATAAAGGCAGGATAAAAAGAAACATTGAAAACTGCCTCATTCACTTTCTGAGCCCCATCCATCCTGTGCACTGAATGAGGCAGCATGTGCTCGTGTAATCAAAGACTGTATTATAATGCCTACATATGGGAAGTGAAGTAAGGCTGCACAAACTTTCTTCATTCTGGCATTTCCTAACTTTCAAGTGTTTCTCTTGTCAACCTAAATAACTTTCTTTCACATAGATTTTTTGATACATGATAGCATATAAAAACAGACAAGCAACTACCAAGTTTGGTACCTTTTAATATTTCACTTGTCACTTTCTACAGCCCTTTGTCTGTCTTGACTATTTAGCATATAAGTACCCGGGCAGTGGGGGCCCAAACAGTGAGTAGGGCCTATAGGAGCTAATTGAATACCATTAATTATTTTTATTATTGTTATTCTTATGTTCTTACTTCAAGCATGAGGATGGGGGAAGGGAAGCTTATTTCATTAATAAGTGTGAGGTGCTCAGATGCTACAGTGATTAGTGCCTCTGAAAAGCCTATAAGTATTTTAATACCAGACATTTATGTAGTTGAGCATGTTAAGAAATGAGAAAGCAAATTTTAATCTGATGCCTCAGGATGTAAACTGATCACCGCTGTGCTCAGGAGGAAGGTCGCACCATTACAGAATTGGCCAGGCACATTGTGAGGGACTTTTATTGATCATTTGAGATTTCAAGCATAGGCCACTAGACTTCATGGACAATGGGTCTGATTTGGCATTGCAAATCACTTATTATTCTTTTATTTTTAACTTACACTTGGCATATTCCAATGTTTTATGTTGCTGCTGGGAGGAGCCATTATGTTGACAAGTGACTTCGTGGAACATCCCGCTTTTAGATTGGTTTAACTGGAAGAAGGGAAAACACATCTACTAATCTTGTCCTGTTAAGACCTGAAGTTGTCTCTGAGATAAATATGTCTGCACTGATACTCTAGAGTCCTTCACTTGTGGGACTCTCTCTGTGTTCCAGTAATAACAAACCTTGCTGGAAGACACTCAACCACATAGATAAAGCCTAGGAATAACACCACATCAAGCACTGTGATAGATTTCAAGGATGTTCCCCGACAAAGCAGCAATGCATCATACTGATAACCCAGGCCACCTGTGGGGACAGCGCTGAAGTGGCCCCTTTGTCTCTCCCATCTCCTGGGCTGGCATGGAGCTGTGGTGGCAGCATGTTCAGGCTCTGGGAGAAAGAATAAAAACAGCAGTTTAAAAATATATATATATATTGGTAACTTTGCTATAAAATACCCATCACAGAATTCCACAAGGAGTGAGAGCTACCGTTGTCACAATGTCCTCAGGCCAGAGATTTGGAAGGGTTTCAGAAGCTATTTTTCACAAACTGAATTAGTCCCCACCCCAAAACCCAAGCCCCCTTTTCTGTCTCCTGCACAGTTGCATTGTGTCTTTATTTGCTGGGAGTTCCTTTGGTGTAAATTCAAGCAAAGCCATATTTACGGATGATCTCAAACCTGGAAGTGCTGTAAACACATCAGGAGGGCAGAACTGAGCTGCAATGCATATGGAAAGGCAGCACAAAGGGTGCTACTGGTTGTGGGGAAATTCAGCCCTAATTAATGTAAAAATCTGTACCCAGGAAGAGGAAATAAACAGCTGAGTTATAGCTGTATCCTTCACATTACAGTGCATAATTTTTCATCTTTAACCCTCTTCTAATATTAACTGCGGTGAGGTGCTGGCTACAGCTGAGGTGGGAGATGGGGAAGGAGAGATTGGTAGAGGAGGTGTCCACAAGAGGCTCTCTACTATAAGGCAGTGAATTGCAGGATGAAAAAGTTGAAGAACTGTGATAAAGAAATAATGGTTCCTAACATGAATATGTAACACAGACATGTTCCTATTGTTGTCCTTTTGCAGAACAGCAAATCTGGGGGCCTTGCAGGTCAGTTTTCCTTAGGAAGAGAAACTGGTGATTTTTTCTACCATATTTATTCATAAACCCTGTTTCCTTAACGAGAGGTTATAACAAACTGCATGCAGGTGCACAGCTGGTGTCGACAGGAAGGTGGTGGCTTCCTCAACCATGGGATGCTTTTCTGTGAAGGAGGATTGCTGGGCAGAATGGGCTACATCTGATGAAGAAGGGTCATCGAGTCAGAGTTCAAGGACAGAAGGGCCCACCAGATCAGCTAATCTAAGCTCTTCTATATCAAAGGCCACCAACACCACTCAGCCTCCACACACTAAAGCCAACTGGAATTAGACCAACTACACTCCTCAGGAGACTAAACTATTCATAGATTGTAAGGTCAGAAGAGATCTTTGTGATCATCTAGTCTGACCTCCTGTATAATACAGGCCATAGAACTTCCCCAAAGTAACTTATAGAGCAGATCTTTTAGAGAAACATCCCATCTTGATTTAAAAATTGCCAGTGATGGAGAATTCACTATGACACTTGATAAATGGTGCCAGTGGTTAATTACCTTGACTGTTAAAAATTTATACCTCATTTCTAGTCTGAATGTATCTAGCTTCCACTTCCAGCCATTGGATTGTATTATACCTTTCTCTGCTAGATTGAAAAGCCCATTATCAAATATTTGTTCCTCATTTAGGAACTTAACTGTAAAGAAGTCATTCTTCAACCTTCTCTTTGTTAAGCTGCATGGACTGAGCTCCTTGAATCTGTCACTATAAGCATGTTTTCTAATCCTTTAGTCATTTTCATGACTCTTCACTGAACCCACTCCAAATATTAACATCCTTCTTGAATTGAGATGCCAGAACTGGTCACAGTATTCCAGCAGCAGGCGCATCCTTGTACTTTGTACTGTTAAATTTCATCCCATTTCTGTTGCTTCAGTCTTCAAGGACATTTAGTTCTTCCTGTAAAAGATTCCGATCTACCCCTGTACTGGTGATGCCTCCCCACTTTGTATCATGAGCAAATTTCATTAGCACACCTCTACTTTGTGCCGACATCAGTAATGAAAACATGAAATAAGATTGATCCCAAGACTGATCTTTAAGGAAATCTCCTAGTAGCTTCCCTCAATCTTAGTGACAAAAGCCCACAGGGAAATAAAAATGGTGCCCTCAACAAAGGGCTGGGGGGGAGGAACATGGGAAATAGCAATCAGATCATTAGCGAGACAAGTGGGAAAATAATGAGACAACCTGTTAAACACCTTAGATGTTTATACACTAATGCAAGGAACATGGACAATAAACAGGAAGAATTGGAAGTCTTGGAAAACAAACCTTTCTTTCCCCATCTCTCACCTTCCCTGTAGCCACCAGATTGTTCTGTGCAGGTCTCACGTTCAAGTAGTGAGCCTTACTGAGTCTCTGAGTTGGGATGGATAATAGGACTACAAGTAAATATTGTGTCCTAAAGAGTTTTAATATTTTTCTCTGATTGAATCAAATTTTCAGTTTTCCTCCAAGAAAAAATATGTTTGCTTTCTTTGGAAATCCTGGGATGAATTTATGAAGAGGGCCCACAGAGCACTAATGAGTGTGATCATTAGCTATAGGATATTAAGCTGTTTTTTCTTAATAAACTCATCATGTCACCCAGAAAGAAAACTTTCACACCAGCCTCTGATGGGAATATATAGTTTCAAGGTTTTGAACTATAACAGCTGAGCAGAAAATCACAGATAACTTTTTTAAAGATTTGTTGTCATAAGGGAGGAATTTCCAAGGACTTGCCATTGAAACACTTGCAAAAATTGTCTTATCATGTTTGTAAACTTGAGAATCCCTTGATTCCTTGGGCCCAATGACACTTCTGATTTGCTGTTTATATCTGAGAGCCTGGGGATGGGGGGAGTGAAATGATGGTTCCAAAGCTATACACCAAATCCTTGGTTAGTTACTAAGCACTATTCATTAACACTGTGTAAAAAGGGGAAGGACATTTAGGAATTATTTGTGCTAAGGGTTAAATAAGAGTTTTTTAAGTGCCTGCTCCAACTCTCTCTGGGCCAGAGAGAGAGAGATGGACTCTAGTGGTTACGGTACCCACTTTCATAAATGGAGAACACTTCGCCAAATTCACAGCCAGGAAAAATGTGTCATGGATCATGAAATCTGGTCTCCCACTGTGAAATCTGCTCTTTTGTGTGCTTTTACCCTACACTGTACAGATTTCAGGGAGGAGATCAGCATGTCTTAAATTGGGGGGGTCCTGACCCAAAAGGGAGTTTGCAGGGTGGTTTTAAGGTTATTTTAGGGGGGAATCATGGTATTGCCACCTTTATTTCTGTGCTGCCTTCAGAGCTGGGCAGTTGGACAGCATTGGCTGTTGGTAATACCATACCATGCCATCTTTACTTCTGCACTGCTGCTTGCAGCAGTTCTGCCTTCAGACGTGGGCTCCTGGCCCGCAGCTGCCACTCTCCAGCTGCCCAGCTCTGAAGGCAGCACCGCCAGTCAGCAGAAGTGCAGAAGTAAAGGTAGCAATACTGCAACCTCTCCTACAATAACCTTGCGACTCCCCCATGATTCCTTTTTGGGTCAGGACCCCTACAATTACAGCATTGTGAAATTTCAGATTTAAATAGCTGAAATCATGAAATTTATGATTTTTAAAAACCTGTGACCATGAAATCGACCATGAATTTGGTAAAATCATAGAATATCAGAGTAGGAAGAGACCTCAGGAGGTCATCTACTCCAACTCCCGGCTCAAAGCAGGACCAATCTCCAACTAAATCATCCCAGCCAGGGCTTTGTCAAGCCTGACCTTAAAAACTTCTAAGGATAGAGATTCCTCCACCTGTCTAGGTAACCCATTCCAGTGCTTCACCACCGTTCTAGAAAAAAAGTTTTTCTTGATATCCAAAAAGAGCCCTACCTATCACAGAATACCCTATAGTCAGATGGTGAGGGCTCTCATCTGTGAGGTGTGGTGGGGGATGTGGATTCAAGTCTTATTTGAGCCTCAGTCTCCTACAGGTGGGGTATAAGGGAGCACCACTGCTGCCTTTGTTTTTTGTGAGGAGGGGATGACCTGGGTTAGGCACTTAACTACAGAAGAGGGTTCACATCTGTGACTCCCAAGTGACGACAGGCATCTCCCTCTGGCTCACAGTTAGGTGCCTAACTCCCATTGAGAGTTGGGGCTTAGGCATTTTCTATTGGCAAGCTTCAACAGCTTCTCACATAACATGC
Organism: Gopherus flavomarginatus; assembly: GCF_025201925.1. Classification (NCBI taxonomy): domain Eukaryota; kingdom Metazoa; phylum Chordata; order Testudines; family Testudinidae; genus Gopherus; species Gopherus flavomarginatus. Next base: position 155,531,524 of record NC_066617.1, on the reverse strand, counting down.
TGGCTTTTGTGGCTCCCATTTTTAGGCACCAGACTGTCTGCATGCACTTTATAGGGAGCCTGGGCATCTAAATCAGGGTGGTGGAGTCCACACACAGAGTAGTAGGGTGCCTAAAGTTAGGCTCACCGTTGAAATGCCTAAGTTCCCTTTGTGGACCAAGCCCATCGGAGGTTGCGACAGTCCTACTAGGGCTTTCTAACAATAAGAATTTTTTAGTTGGCAGCACACATTTCTAGGCAACTAATTCAGAGGGTTCGTCAGAGTGAGCATTTCTCTATTTGGGTGAACAAGTCCACAAACTTGTTGCACAGCTATCAGTGTTTATTGACTTTCCTTGGGAAGAGATTTGAATCCATAGATTCTTTTCTTCCCTTGCCATGGAGGAATCTTTTTTTTTTAAACTTTTTATTTGGCATTGAAAGAATCATCTGTCGGCCCACTCAGGAAGTGCAAAGCACCCCAAACTTGCACTGAAGTCCCACTCCTCTCGCATATTTTGTTGTGCTCTTAGGGTTGTGAGCACACAGAGTTCATAGGTGCTGAGAGGTAAAGTGATGCCAGCAGACCTTCTGGGACCTTTCTTTAAGAAGAGGAATGGTCCCACTATTGTGGGGAACTTTCCTGGCTTATCTACTGCCCCCGTTAAATGGGTTAGCGAAAGGATCTGAGTCCTCACTCCCACTTCCTTTACCCAGACACCTTCCTGACCTCGAGGGCTCCCCTTCCACTCTCCTGTGTGGCAGAGTCCTCGTAACCCCAGCAAGGCTGGGCCCAGGATTCCTGAGGTGCTCGACCCCCAACCTTGTTGTAGTCACTTGGGGCAGGGGCTGGGGGGTCCCTACTCCGGGTTGCTCTCTCTGCACTGGGCACTCCCTTGACCCACTGATCATTTCATACAGTTCAAACCAAATACAATTTATTAAACAATAATCAATTTAAAAAAAAACAAGGAAAGAATGGAAAATGTTAAAGGAAAACCCGTCATCCCGCTCTGTGGCACAGGGACATCACAATCAGCCGTCTTTGGAATGCAAGGGAAGTTCACAGTCTGCACAGTCTGTTCCTCGCAAGTCCCGAGCCTCCTTCTCAGGCCCTGGATGTGCTGCAGGGATGCTGAGGGTCAGAAACTTGCTCTGGTAGTGGCCACATGCTCTCAGGCTCCAGGACCTAGCATTGTCCCCGCTCTGTAGGGGTTATGATCCCTCCAAGTTTGGCCTGCAAGACCTCTTGGCTGGGGGCGTCTCCCTGAGCTGGTTCCTCTGCCCAGGATCCCCCTCACTCTCCCCAGCTGCTCACCGCACCTGACTCTGGACTGCTTCGAGCCTCCAGCACCAGCCTCAGCACAGCTGCTGCTCTGCCTCCAGCTCATTGGGCTGCATTTCTGGCTCCTCTGGCTCTGGTTGCTGCAGCTCTGCTCTCAGGACAGGTCTGTTCCATGGGCTGCTTCTGTGGCTCTGCTCCCAGCACAGGTCTGCTTCCTGAGCTGCTCCTGTGGTTCTCTCTGGCAGCATGGCCCTGCTCCCCAGCTCAGCTCAGGTTCCTGCTCTCTCCTGGCTAGGCCCCCCTCTGTTCCAGGCAATTCCAGATCACAGGGAGGACAAGACCTCCCTGGCCTCCTGATTCCCTCATTAGCTTTCCCCCCCAGTCAGTCAGGCTGACCTGGAGGGTCATTGGCCTCTCCCCATTGCTGGGAAGTCCATGGCTGCCTGAAATACATGAGTTTATAGATGACTTAAAAGAGAACGTATATGCCTTTAAGTATATAGACCCTATCTTTAAGAGTTTCCATAGCTGTAATTCCTCTGCTCCCTGCCCCCAACTCTCCAGACCTCCAACAACTCTGGGAGTACCAAGTTGTCTCTGCCTCCCCCAACGACACAGGCTATTATGGAAGAATAGCAAGGCACACTGGGAACCGTGATTCTGCCTCTGCAAGGAGAGTGCATCCTGTCTCCTCGTTGATCGGCTAGAGCTGTGCACAGATGGGCCATTCACAGTGGCTGTTGGGTTAGGAGAAAAGGCAGGCCCTGAGGCACAAGCACCCACTCTCTAACAACCAGAGAAGGACGAGAAGCATAAGCCAAACAGGCCAAAACCTCTGAAACAAAAACTCACAGTTTGGCCCTGTCCATGGGTTAAGTTAGTGGGAAAGGGTCCAAGTTCCAGCACTAGGCACAGATTGCAACAGAAATGTTCACAGGGGGATTTTATTTCTGTCCCAGAATGACTAGGCACAAAGGATTACATTTAAACGGGCATTCAGAAGTCAATTACTTCAAGGATGTTCTCCAAACCAATGAGGAGTGGGTACGGGGGAGTCTTTGTGTCATCATTAATCCAAGGCAAGTGAGGAGGGAGGGAGGGAAAGGGAGATAAGTGTAGTGCCAGATGTGCAGTACATAAATACTGGCCACTCTTTAGTTCCTGCCTCCTGAACCCTAGGAAGTTAGAACCAGGGCCAGAGACAGAAGACTGTGAGGTTTATTTATTATATACATTGATTTTAATGGTTAACTTCTTCCAATTTGTGAATTTCCTCATCTTATATATAATATCTAATTAGTAAGTGCTTAGTGATTTGCTGTGAAAAAAATGTATAGGCAATTTCTGAAGATTAATGTATCAGTGAAGTTAATTGACAGGTTAATGAAGTTGTTGAGTTAGGGTTGGTGTCTGAAACTGGGTTGTTTTTTCTGCTGGAATCTCTTTCTGGTGTTATCACTGATTTCACTGGGCTTCTTGAAGTTGATGCTGTGTCTTTTTCTTCCCAGTCAGGAAGAGGAGCTGCCTTTCCTGGGTCTGGAGCTGGTTGGTTTGCAGCTAGGGAGCAATCAGGTGCCATGTCTTTAGCTGGGGTGAGCTGTCTGGTGACAGGAGCAGGGGGATTTCTTGGCCAGAGAATTGTCCGCTTACTGCTGGAGGAAGAGAAGGAGCTGGCTGAGATCCGAACCCTGGACAAAACCTTTAGCTATGAGGCACGCAGGAATTTTACAAGTAAGTGATTATTGTTAGGACAGGGAATTGGAGGGGGATTCTTAAGATACACTCTCAAGTAGAACCCCTTGGAAGGTTTTCCCCTTTTATAGATTTGCAGATCTGGGACTGATTTATCTCAAGCATACTGTGTTTCATTTGCATCTCCAGTAAAGATAAGTAAATGTGGCACAAAAATCAGAGGTGTTAAAATAAAATGGCAGTAGCTTCACTGATGACTCTTGGGGCCTCTACATAATACAGAAGATTATTAGTGTGTTGCAATTAATTGGATGGCACCCACCTAGTTTTCATTAGTTTGATGCCTACAGGGCAAAATCATTACAAAATTCCTCACCATTGATTAGAACAAGTGAAGCCAAGAATCATTTTTCATTTGTGGGCACTGTAGGTCTGGGCTGAAAAGAAGAGAGCCCAGCCTCGGAATATGAGGGAGTTCTGCATGTCAGGATCATGGGACATTGGCAGAGTAGTGTGCGGGGGAGGACTCCAAGACTGGAACAGTAGGGGATTCTGCAAGTCAAGAATGTGATATGCTGACTGAGCTATTAATTTTTATTATAATAGGGCCCAGCAGCCCCAACCAAGACTGCAGCCCCATTTTGGCAGGCAGTATTCAGATAACCTATAATAGGAGACAGTGCCTGTCCCTAAGAGTTTGCAGTCTAACTAAACAAGACAGAGAAAGGGTGAGAGAAATAGAGTATTATTATCCCTAGCTGGGAAACTGAGGCACAGAGATTAAGTGACTTGTCCAAGGTCACACAGGACATCTATGGCACAGCAAGGAACCAATATTTTTAAAAATGTCTAAATGATGTAGGAGCTTGAATCCCATTATCAAAAATGACTTAGGAGCTTACATCCCTTTGACTTGTAATGAGCCTTAGGCTTCTAAGTCACTTACGCACATTTAAAAATGTTACCCTCAGTCCAGAGCCTTACCCACCAGATCATCTTTCTCTGCAGCCATTTTCTTTACGGAATCATCCTGTACAACTGGATAAAGAATAATCATGCTTCTATAGCATTTTAAAGCAATTTATAGACTTCTACAGCAGGGATATAATTCTCTATTCATTTGCACAGGGTTTTAGGATAGCTTTTTTAGAGAACTCTGCTGGTTGGTTTCACCCCTATTAAATTCTATGCCAGATTCCAGTAAGGGTTGGCCAATGTCCCCTACAGCTCAGGTAATGTATCTCACACTTCAGCAGCAGCCTGTGCTATTCTAGTCTCAAGGCAGTTCAGACAATACTGCAAAACCTGCACTCACAAGTGGGCCCAATGTCATGGCCTCCTCACTAACATGTGCTGTTTACTGTTCCTGTAACAGTATAGCACAAGGTGAAGCATGAGCGTCTTTGTGCTAACTCAGAGCTCTGTGGGGATAAGTTAGCCCCCTGAGGAACCAGAGCCACTATCTGTGTAATGAAACCCTGACTGGCCGCAACAAAGGTCTCTTTTCTTCTATTTAACAGGAAAGCTCCATCCACTATTCCCTAAAACTCTCCCCCATGACCCTCCCCCAACATATGCCAGATCTGTGCACCTTCTCTCTCACACTCTTTGGGTATTTCTATACTACAATAAAACAGCTGCATTTGGCCCATGTCAGCTGACTCTGGCTTCCAGGGCTTGGGCTGCAGGGCTATACAATTGCAGTATAGATGCCCAGGCTTGGGCTGGAGCCCAGACTCTGGGACTCCGAGCCAGGATGTCTACACTGCAATTACACCTGCAGCCCAAGCCCTGCAAGCCAGAGTCAGCTGACACAGGCCAGCCGCAGCTGTTTCATTGCAGTGTAGACACACCCTTTAAGATCTGCCCTCTCTCCACTGCCAAAGCAAGTGACACATTGACTCTTGGGATTTGCAAATGGGAAGGGGCCAAAAAGAGTGGCACCACAAATATACTTGACCTATCTCTGAATGACACTCCCCCTCCAAAACCAGATAATTAACTTTGAGCCCCCACTACCATCCCCGTCTCTGTATCTGTAAATGTACGTCTAGTGACTATGCTTCAGTGATCTCTCTCAGGAGTAAGTGAAACAATTTGAGCCAGTACGCTTATCACAGTTAGTCCCTGACGTACGGATTCCTGTTCCAGATGTAGTGTTGCTGTAAGACCATTGAGCTTGATTCCTCTCACCGACATCCATCCGTTATATCCTAATGTAACTCCATTGGCTTCAGGAGAGTTATTCCTGATTTACACTGAAATGAGAAGATCTGGGCCATTATAGTCTTTTGTATGTACTTATTTCTGGATTTCTTTCAGGCAGCACTGACACAGGCGTGCAGAGCACACTGACGCGTTCATTTCATGAGTTCTTTTAATCTGAATGTCCTTGAAAAACAGGGCGTGACGACATGTGCATTTAACAGGTCTTAGCTTTGTATTTGTTTAGGTCAGGGACATTCACATTTTGCCTAATCCAGGGCTTCTTACTGGGCCCCATTCAACTTGCATAAAATAGAGGAGACTGCTGGTTCCTTCATCCTCAGTATGAAGGTGTGCACCGTGGAAGAGTCAGGTCCTAGCATGCAATGGGGCCAGGATTATCCACTCCAAAAAAAGTATTGTGAGTGGAGCCCTGTAGTTACTGACATTTAAACCTCCTTATTAAGAATGAATAAGTTAATAGGCCATATTGAAGAATCCAGGTCGTGGGCTCCACCCTGAAATTTATCTATACCACTTCCAAGTTTCCCAGTTGTACTCTGGTCTAGTTTATTTGCCCAACATTATATTGCAAGCTTCTTGAAACATTAGAAATATTGTTAGGTGCTCAATTTCTTTCAAGGAGCATTCTCAACCATTTTAAAGCAGCAGCTTTCATGCCTACCGCAGCAGCTATCACTTTACAGAGATTTGTATTTGCCCAGTATTTAAGCATGACACCTAGTGCCAGATGTTCCAAACATGGACAACTAACTCAGCAGCATTCCCCATTGGGAAGGGTAGTAGGAGATTGGCATATTGTTGTGTATTATTGTTGTTACTGAAGAAAACTGGTTTAGGAGATTCCACTACAGAAAATCTCAATATAGCAGCTGCCATATTAAATCCAACATTAATGTAGAGCTGCAATTAGATTTGTTTGCCCTTGTAGCTGCACTAACAAGAGACATGCACGGTACACCTAGGACTTCACAGTAGTATAGCTGATCTGGGACCAATAGAGCACATACATATAAATGGCTCAGCTTCCCAACAATAAATCAGGTCAAGATGTGACAAATCATTTAATTTAATTAAAATAAGATGTGGTTTCACTATTTTTGCTGTGGATGCCTGAGCTACATTCTTTTAATCAGCCATCTATTTATCTAGGAATTGATACAGTCTGCCTGACTGCACCATCTAACTCATAATAACTCAGCAGTAGTTAGGAGCTATTCGAAGGAAGATTGACAATAAAATGTATTGGGTAAATTTTCAGAAATGCCTAAGTCCCTTAGAAGCCTAAGTTCTAGTGTTTGCATGTGTTTTAAACAATATGTAGAAGATAGAGACAAATAGTTTTGGGCAGCTAATATGACTGAATTGGTAAGGCAGATCCTGCTTGCAGTAGCACTTATAGTTTATTAGAATAACCATAAATTCTTAAGCACAGACTGACAAGCAACGGGAAGTACCCTTGTTTACAGCTCAGGTAACACAAAGTGTGAGGCATGTAGCAAAACGTCTGCACAGCCAAGGATTGTATATGTCTTAGAACAGATACAGCCAAGGATTGTATATGCTTGTTGTTCAACAGAATGTACCACAATGAAACGGATGGGTCAAATTTCTGCCCCCTCCCCCAGCCCCAAGACACACATGCTTTTCTGGTAGCTGGTTGAAGACTAGACACATAAAAGTCATTTGTTCTTTGTCTCTGACATGCATCTTTGTAATAACCTCCCCTTAGCATTAATACTCCCTGCTCATTGGTCTCCTCATCCTCTCCAGGGCCTAATTTCCCTCTCAGACCAACGTACATCAGGAATAACTCCGGTGTGAATCACTGAACTCAATGTGAGTAAAGCTGATGTAAATGAGAAGTGAATCTGGCCTATGTTGTACTCATGAAGCAATTTCCATTGATTTCAGTGGAACAGGACATGGCCTACAGTGAGCGCATTTTAGCCCCGCTTCCCAGTATACCTTTAGACTAGGATTCCATTATGCTAGGTACTGTACAAACACATGGATTTTTCTGATGATAATCCTAATGTTAGTAGATGTTAGAACAAGCCCCGTGACTGCATATTTAGAGAATATTCACAGGTGTCTGAGTGGGCCCATTTTACATATACACAAATAGAAAACTGGTTTAAGGGGTTTTGAAAATGTAAGTAGGTAATAATGTGAGCTATAAAATGAATGAGTATGAGAGAGAATGTATCAGTCACCAGATATGTGGCACTGTTTTTAGATTAAGACGTAGGTCTTCTTATCACTTCATAAACCAGTAGTCAGGTCAGAAAGACTATGTGAAGAAAAATATATGTATATATAAAAACTAATGGCAGAAAGGGGAAGTTGATAGTAATGAACAGAAATCAGAAGTTAGGAATAGTAGAAAATTGATAAGAGAAGCAAAAGAACAGACCACAAATATCTATGGCCAGCAGTGTTAAGGACAATAACAAGGAATTTTTAAAGTATATTAGGAATAAAAAGAATCTTGCCAGTGGTACTGGTCCATTATTAGATGAAATGGTAGAATTATCAATAATAATACAGAAAAGGCAGATGTGCTCAATAAATATTTATGTTCTGTACTTGGGGAAATATAGATGATATAGTCTCATCACATGGAGATGATAGCACTTTTTCCATTCCACTAATCTTTCTGGAGGATGTTAAGCAGTAGCTACAAAGGTTAGACATGTTTAAATCAGGAGCTCCAGATAACTGGCCTCCAAGAGTTTTAAAAGAGCTGGCTGCCTGTTGATTTTCAGTAAGTCCTGGGGCATTGGAGAAGTTTCAGAAGAATGGAAAAAAGCAAATGTTGTGCCAGTTTTTAAAAAGGGTAAAAGGGATATCAGAGCTGTCAGCCTGGTATCAATCCTGGGCAATATAATGGAGAATCTGATATGGGACTCTATTAATAACAAACTAAAGGAGGGTAATACAGTTAATGTAAATCAACACGGATTGATGGAAAATAGATCCAGTCAAACTGATGCAATATCTTTTTTTGATGAGAATGAAAGTTTGGTTGATAAAGGTAATAGTGTTGGTGTAATATATGTAGCCTTCTGCACCGCACAACATTTTAATTAAAAAACTAGAATGATATAAAACCAACAAGAACACATTGAATGGATTAGAACTGGCTAACTGTTTGGTCTCAAAATGTAATTGTAAACAGGGAATTGTCATCAAGTGGGTGTGTTTCCCGTGGAGTCCTGAAGGGCTCAGGTCTTGACCCTGTGCTATTTAACATCTTCTATAACCTAGAAGAAAACAAACAAAAAAATTACACTGATAATGTTTGCAGATGACACAAAAATTGGGGGAGTGGTAAATAATGAAGAGGACAGGTTACTGATTCAGAGTGATCTGAATTATTTGGTATACAGGGTGCATGCAAAATTATGTGTTTTAATATGGCTAAATGTAAATGTATACATCTAGGAACAAAGAATGTAGGCCATACTTACAGGATGGGGGGAATCAGTGACTCTGAAAAAGATTTTGCTGGATAATCAGCTGAACACAAGCTCCCAATGTGATGGTCTATCCAAACGAGCTAATGTGATCCAGAAATGCATAAATGGAAATCTGGAGTTGGGGGTTAAAAGGTTATTTTATTTTTGTATTTGGCATTTATGTGACAGTGATGGAATGCTGTGTCCGGTTCGAGTGTCTACAGTTCAAAGATGTTGATAAACTGGAGAGGGTTCAGAGAAGTGCCAAGAATGATTAAACGATTAGAAACACGCCTTATAGTAGCAGACTCAAGGAGCTGAATCTATTTAGTTTAACACAGAGAGGGATAAGGGGTGACTTGATCACTTTTTATATGTACCTGCATGGGGAATGAATATTTAATAATATACTCTTCAATCTAGCAGAGAAAGGTACAACAGGATCAAATGACTTGGCAACAAAAATGATTAGGGGTATGGAACAGCTTCCGAATGAGGAGAGATTAATAAGACTGGAACTTTTCAGCTTGGAAAAGAAATGAGTAAGGGGGGCTATGATTGAGGTCTATAAAATCATGACTGGTGTGGAGAAAGTCGATAAAGAAGTATTATTTACTTCTCATAATACAAGAACTAGGGGTCACCAAATGAAATTAATAATCAGCATGTTTAAAACGAACTAAAGGAAGTATTTCTTCACACAACGCACAGTCAAAAGGTGGGACACTTTGTCAACAGATGTTGTGAAAGCCAAGATTATAACAGGGTTCAAAAAGGAACTAGATAAATTCATGGAAGATAGGTCCCTCAATGGCTATTAGCCAGGATGGGCAGGGATGGTGTCCCTAGACTCTGTTTGCCAGAAGCTGGGAATGGTCGACAGGGAATGGACTACTTGATGATTACCTGTTCTGTTCATTCCGTCTGGGGCACCTGGTATTGGCCACTGTCAGATGACAGGATACTGGGTTAGATGGACCTTTAGTCTGACCCAGTATGGCAGTTTTTATGTTCTTAGGTTGAAGCTAGACAAATTCAGACTGGGAATAAAATGTACATTTTAAACAATACATGTAAATTAACCATTGAAACAATTTTCCAAGGGTTGTGGTGGATTCTCCATCACTGATAATTTTTTAATTAAGATTGGATGTTTTTTCTAAAAGCTCTGCTCTAAGAATGATTTTGTAGAAGTTCTGTGTTATACAGGAAGTCAGACTAGAGCAAGGGTCTCAAACTCAAATGACCATGAGGGCCACATGAGGACTAGTACATTGGCCCGAGGGCTGCATTACTGACACCCTCACCCTCACTGCCTCTGGCCCTGCCCCTACTCCACCCCTTCCATGAGGCCCTGCCCCTCCCCCACCCCCATTCCAACCCCTTCCCCAAACTCTCCACCCCAACTCCACCCCTTCCCTGCCCCATTCCAACCCCTTCCCCAAATCCCAGACCCTGCCCCGTCTCTTCTCCGCTTCCTCCTGAGCATGCAGCTCCCCGCTCCCCCCCTTCACCAGCTGTTTGGCAGCGGGAAGCGCCTGGAGGTAGGCAGAACAGCTGGGATGCAGCGCACTCAGGGGGACGGGTGAGGGAGTTTGGCAGCCACAGGAAATAACACGGGCGGGCAGGGAGATTGGCAGGCTGGAACAAATAATTCCTCGGGCTTCAGCCACGTATTTGAAACCCCTGGACTAGATGATCACAAAGATCCCTTCTGATCTCAGAATCTATGATTGGTTAGTCTCCTGAGGATTGCAATACTTTGGCCTAATTCCAGTTGTTGGATTTAGTATGGAGGACTGGTGTTGGTGACCTTTGATATATAAAGGAGGTCAGATTAGATGATCACAATGGTCTCTTGCGGCTTTTGAATTTATGAAAAAGAGGTATTAAAATAGTTTTTTTTAATTAATAAAAGTTCATTACTGTCATATTAAATCGGCAATGGGATATCCACAGAGAAAACTTCTTAGAAGCTCTTTGTATTCAGTGCCAAAGCACAAATATCTATATCTATATATTGTGACAAAGTTCCTCCTCTACCTTTGTGGGTCCTGCACTTATTGGCGGATTTGCTCACCTCAGAGATCTTCCCCTCTGGTGGAATCCACAGTCTGGGTCAACTCCTCCTGTGTCTGATCAGGAGTTGGGAGGTTTGGGGGGAACCCGGGCCCACCCTCTTCTCTGGGTTCCAGCCCAGGGCCCTGTGGATTGCAGCTGTCTATAGTGCCTCCTGTAACAGCTGCATGACAGATACAACTCCCTGGGCTACTTCCCCATGGCCTCCTCCAAACACCTTCTTTATCCCCACCACAGGACCTTCCTCCTAGTGTCTGATAATGCTTGCCCTCCTCAATCCTCCAGCAATACACTCTCACTCTCATTCTCACTCTCACTCTCAGCTCTTTGCACCTCTTGCTCCCAGCTCCTCACACACAAATCTCACTGACTAACTGGGAGGCTTTTAACTAGTTCCAGCCAGCCCTTGATTGGCTTCAGATGGCCCAATCAATGTAGTTATCTCCACTGCCTTCTAGAAAGATCTTAATTGGCCCGAGGTGTCTTGATTAGCCTGGAGCAACTGCCATTTGGTTACCATGGCACTAAAGGGATTTGGTTAGGCTGGGGCTAACATACCTGTTCCTTACTACTTTACTGTAGCCATCTGGCCTTGCCCCATCACTATATATATATATATATATATATATATATATATATATATATATATATAAGCCTTTCATCATTAAAAATCTGGGGTGGTAGCCTGGCTCTAATGAAGTCAGTGGTTAAATGCCAGGATTTCACCCCTGGATTTCAATTGTGGCTCAGGCTGTAAGTGAAATAAACTGGGGTTGTGGGGGGTGTCCCTTGCCTGCAATGGCCATTTGTTAACATCATAATACTGTAGCTGTCACAGCATGAGACTATAAGACAGGGGTTGGCACCACTATGTTGCGTGACAGACACTTGACAAAATTACCATACTCAGTGACGGACGTTGGGGCACAGCACAACTTGGGAGCAATGTATGACCTAGGGCTGGATTTGCAGAGGTACTGCAGGTCAGGACTGAGATGAAGCCAAACCAGCTCTAGGACAGCAGGTTTGCTGCAGGTCAGGCTTGAGGTACATTAGCAGATGTGTGTGTGGAGTCCAGGCCTGGAAAAGCAGTGGTCTGGCAAGTCAGGACAAGGTGTATCAAGAGAGCAGAGTCTAGAGCCTAACACTGGACTAGCAGGAGGTGCTGCAGATTAAAACTGTAGTGCTTTATGAAAGCTGAGACTGGGGTCCAGCCCTGGAGTAGCACAGAGTTCAGGACTTACAGGCCTCAAAAAGATATGTGAGAACGGCATTGGAAGAGCTGTGGGAGTAGGGCTGGAAGAACAAGGAGGTTTATTGGACAGGATTTGTGTGCATCTGCAGAGCTGTGTGTGCACCTCATGACTGGAGGGATGCTGCCAGTCATCTTTAAGGGAAACGCCTACTTTCATGAGTATCAAAGCACCACATGTATCAACCTATGTACTGCACAGTGTGCACAAAAAAGAGATTTGTAGCCCTGCTGTAGGCAGTTTTCTGGGACTTGCTGGCACTGAAAGAAGTTTGTCTTTTTTTTTTTTTTAAAAAAGGACCAAGTTGTATGTTTGCCCCAAACACATTCCAGAAATTAGCAAATATAAGAATTATATAAAACTGTAACTAGAGCTTAAAAGAATATAGCCAGTGGGAAAAGGCCATATAGTTTGCCTGCCCCCATAATATCCCTCAGGTCAAGCAGTCAGTGCTCCACAACTGCAACCATGAGATCAGCATAAGCATTTCTCTTGGCTGGGCGCCTCACCACTCCCTTTATTATGCTTCTTTGACATGCCAAGGAAGGCCCCTTTCTTTGTTTCATGTTGCTCTTGCAGATTTCAAGGGTCAGACTGTGGTGAAGATCCTAGAAGGGGACATCCGGGATGCTACATTCTTGAACAGCGCCTGCCAGGGTGTCTCCCTTGTCATCCATACAGCATCCATCATTGACACCTTGGGCCTTGTAGAGAAGCAGTTGCTCTGGGAAGTCAATGTAACGGGTGAGCAGAGTGAATTTCCTTTATAGTTTTAAGCCGTGAGTCTACAGCAATAACCACCATCTGCCTAGGGAAGGACACAATTGTGGTGACCGAGCACCTGATTCACAGAGTTGCCCTGCTGTGCCTTGTGCAGTCATTTACCCTTAGCCAAGGTGTGTGTAAAACTTTGCTGGGTTGATCAGGTAACATTGTGCACCTACTTTGCAGCAGTGGTAAGATGCAGGGCAATGCAAAATCAGGCCCTGAGACTAGAATGAGGGACTTCAGGGAGAGAAGACACCTGTTAATTCCTATCTTCTGTCACACATTTCCCTGCCCCCTAAGGTGCAGTGCAAAATTATTCCCTACAGCAACAGTAGTTTGGCTTTGGGAATAGATTGTCATAGTCTTGTTCTGACTGGGCCTTTTCAGTACCCACACACGTCATCAAAAGGAGGAGAATCCCCATGTCCATCATGTTAACAGGCTGAAAAATGCACAGAAAGGTATTTTTAATATCACTTCCTTCCACAGCCCCCCTTCCAGCACCTATTCCCCTTCTTCTCCATGGCTGCAGAGATTTGGCTGTGTTTAAAGTATTACAGGTTTTATATGCAATTACTCTCATCTCCTATAACCACCTCCTGGACTCTCCCAGGCCTGTGCTTCTTCTTTCCTTTCCCCCTCTCTTCACCCTTGTCCTTCCCTCTGCCTTTTTTCCTGCAATCAAACCTCAAAGGCAGGAGGGGTTCTAGGTCCTCTCAGATGCTCACTGTTAAAATTCCTCATCAAACTGAAGGGTTTAAGTGATTTCCCTGTCAGTGATGGCGTCCCCCTTCCCAGATCCTCCTAAACCAGCTGTGCCATCATCTGTCTCTGGGCCTCTTTCAAATAGTGATGAAAAGCAAATATTGTCCTGCTGAAATGCTCTAGGTTTCATCAAATGTCAGGGAATCTCAATACATTTCCCAGGAAAAGGAGACCCCGCTACCCTCCTCCCTCACACCAGAACATTATCCTCACTTAAAGTTATGCTTTGAGCCCTGCACTGTGCTCCCCCAGTACTCAGTGGATCCCTAGAGCTGTGTCACTCAAAACTAGTTGATCTACCCCGTTCTGCCATCCCCTGCCTTGGCTGAGAGAGCGTTTTTGTTTAATTGACTATACTTCCCGGTCCTTTGTGCCTCGCAACAGCAGGCATGGACCTGGGACATAGGGCTTCTCACAGGCAAATGGATACTTTTGTGGGAATCCCTTGTTCGGATATTGGCCACCCATCATTGTTCAGATTAAAATTACTGCTTTTCCCTGTAGCCAGGCGTGTTAGAACATAGCAAGCGCCGCTCCATGGCCACTCACTAGGACTGCTGTGAGGGTGCTCCAGAGATACAAAGGTTTGGATTCCCCTCACAGAAGTCTGGTGGCTGGCTTGAACAGAGCACCCAGCTGGATCTATGACACTTAGCTTCATCGGAAGCAGCTGGGGTTACATTTCAGTTATAGTTCATGGTGAGAAAGAAGAGGAGGAAGGGAAGGGAAATTGTGGGAAAGAAGGAGGGAAAGGGAGAGAGGCAAGTGGCAGTCTGAATCTGCTTCTGTTACCCATGAGCTCAGCAGCCAGCACCTTTAATTCTATTTGTTCAGTAGAAAGTGTGAATTGAAAGTGCCCACAAATTTCAGCAGAGAAGGCAGCTGGCCAGGCTCCTGGTGGAAGGGGACAGGGAGAAATCTGGGAACCTTAGGGAAAAGGTATCTATGGATGGTGCATATATATATACACACCTCTACCCCAATATAACACGACCCAATATAACACGAATTCGAATATAACGCAGTAAAGCAGTGCTCCGGGGGGGGTGGGGCTGTGCACTCCAGCAGATCAAAGCAAGTTCGATATAACACGGTTTCACCTACAACTTGGTAAGATTTTTTGGCTCCCGAGGACAGTGTTATATTGGGGTAGAGGTGTACTAACTTAGAAAGGGTATTTATAATTCTCCCCTCACTATTTTCTCTTCCACTACATATTATTTTTTCACAGCAGAATACATTACATAAAATCCTATGAAAGCCAAATTTATTAACGGTTATAACAACAGGAGAGAGGCTGGGGAGAGAGGCTGGGGAGCTGGAGCTGAGACTGCCAACCCCTTCCTTTAGGCGAGAGGCAGAATTTTGAAAAGTCTTTGCACATTTATAAAACAACCTCAATGTCCCTCTAAACAGCAAGTGTCTCTACAAGGTTCTTACTACAGCTAGAAACTAAAAACTAAGGCTGAATGGAAAGTGTTTAGTAGAATTACCTGTAGAGAGCACCTGATAGCCTAGCAATCCTGCTCCCAGGCCTCAAAACCGGAGGCAAAGACAGGTGCAGAGAGCACAAAGGAACCCCAAAACACACTTCCCAGTGTGCAGTAAGTACTGAAGTCCCCCTCAGGCTCCACCTGAGAACACTAGCTCATTAGTGATCGGCTGCCTTGTGGCCATCCCAGCATCCAGCTACATAGATGATGCCCCTCAGGATAAACTTTGTGTTTCTGCTTGATAACTAACCTCATCTAATAAAGGTACATGTCAAGCACACATAGGCAGTGACACTTAAAAGAGCCAGACCGCAGACATTGATCAAGCTCCAATTCTGATTCACTCATGTTGTTAAAGAATTTTTCTGTTTAAATTATCAAGTCACGATCCATACTGTGAGGATAAAGGTCTAGCCTCCTGCACAGGATTCACAGGGGTTGGAGCTGCCTCCAGCTTTTTATGTGGAGATGCAGGGTGTGAGAGGGAACGCTGCCTCTCTCAGCCTCCCCTCCAATTGAATTATCTAGGAGGAGACTTCATGGTGTTTTCCTCCATCAAAGTTTCCTCTCATGAGTTTTACTGCAGGGAGCAGCTGACCCCAAGCAAGGACTTTGGGATTTGGCCCAATACCATCAAGCGTTTGTATTTCCCTCAGTGACCTCATTCACCTAATGGAGAGCTCATTTCAAAGCTCTTAGGGGACTATATAAAAATTAAATGCAATGAAGAGTGAAACATTGGGTCTGAGAATTCAAACCCATAAGAGTTGGGAAAGAGAGAAGTTAAGTTGAGAGCAACCTAAACCAGTGGTTCTCAAACTAGGGCTGCCACTTGTTCAGGTAAAGCCCCTGGTGGGCCAGGCAGGTTCGGCTGATCACAGCTCCCACTGGCCACAGTTCGCTGTTCCAGGCCAATGGGGGCTGCAGGAAGCAGTGCGTGCTGAGGCGAGCCGAGGGACGTGCTGGCCACCCTTCCTTCAGCCCCCATTGGCCTGGAGCAGCGAACTGCAGCCAGTGGGAGCCACGATCGGCCGAACCTGCAGACACAGCAGGTAAACAAACTGGCCAGGCCCACCAGGGGCTTTCCCTGAACAAGCGGTGGTCCTAGTTTGAGAACCACTGACTTAAACCAGGCTTTCTCTGCCACACAATCACATACAACTTATCAGTGGTCCAGCTAGTTTTTGTTTGGTGGGTTTTGTTTGTTTGTCCAGGCCCTTATTCCATCCTGACTCAGGTAAAATTTCCTCTCAAATCAATGGGACTACTCATGTAAGTAAATAACACTTATGTGAGTAGGAATTTACAGCACTGGTCCATTAAATAAATATACACTACATGACATACGAGCAAATTAACATTGCTGTGAGTACCTGAACTTTTGTATTTCCACAATATTTTATTTTAAATCCACATCCTTAATACAATTTTCTATGCATTTAAATTTATCGGGGTCAGAGTTGTATTGAACAGATCCTACTTCTGAAGATCTCCCCCTCCACCCGCCAATTTTGTACCTCGCTAGTTTTTCATTATTTTTAAAAAAATTTCACTGGCATGGAAAGCTAATTAAGAACTTTCCCTAAAACCCTTATTGCTTGTCATCTGGACATACTGACTTACGTGAATTCAATTTTTGTAACTATTTTATTCTTGGCTGCATAACAAGTGTTTTTTTTTTTTATTTTAAACAAGGTCTTTATTACTTCCTAGCTGTTCAAACATCTTATCTTTATTTTTCTTCTTACAGACTGAAGGAGTTCAGTATGTCAGTCAGGTTAAAGTCAATAATTCCTCCCACTTCTCTTCTCATTATTAAACAAATCTAAATTTTTCATCAGTGTTTCTTTGTCCTTTGATAAAACTACAAAAGCCTTTTTTATTCCCCATAGTACCTTTGGCAATATTAACCCGTTCTGCATTTTGCTTGCTTTGTCTTTTCCACTAACAGACTGAATAGTCTTGCTTGGACATTTCCCTTCTTTATTTCTAGCTATTATTAATTTAACACTCAGATCTTTGATTTCTGAAGCCATGTTGGGAATTTATTGTTTATTTAATTTTGTCTGTTTTGTTGTGCTTGGAAGACAAAGTTGAGCATGCAGCCTTTGGTGTATGCATTATAATAGCATTTAATTTGAAAAATAATGTGATTGTGCATATAAAAAACACTTATATTCCATAAAGAAAGCTATGGTAAAGACAGCATCAAGGTTCTAAAGAGAAAAGCAACAGTCAGGAAATGCCAAAGTGAAGGATGCACTCTGCTCCCTGTACATTATAATATAGTCTTTGATTACATGATTATATACATTATCTTTGCAGCATCTTACTTGATTCAAGGCCTGATCCAAACCTGATTGAAGTCAATGGAAAGGTTATCACTTAATAAAGCTGATTTTGAATCCAGCCCTCAGGCTGCGGTTTAAACAAAGCATTTCAAACACATTTCACAAAGCACTTAGGCACATGTTTCTGTCTCAAGAATGGACTGTAACACTGGGGCCTCAGTACACAGGATGGATGGTGCATAATAAATGAGGTGGTGTTTTAAAGATCCCTGCCTCAACTGTGTAAATTTGAAGTTAATGAAATTACTTTGAGTTTACATTAGTATAAGTGAAAGCAAAATGTAACCTCTCAGTGCACAGCCTAGACAGTATACAGACCAAACCAAAAACAAGTAGTAGTTTGATTAAAGAGCATGTATACGCTTTATCCTTGTATAACTCAAACAGCTGAGTTGACCCCCTCTTCCCAACTAAAAAATAAATAAATCCAAAAATATTCAGTTTGGTTGAACCTACCACCTAATTCAAAAGAGGATTCCTGTCAGCCTCCAGAGTAGGGAACTGATAGTTTCAGGGGGAGCTGTGGACAGCTGTTTCAAGAGATGCTTTTTCAAGCTAATAACCATACCTTCCCCTGGTTGGGGGAGGACTAAATCTGAATCTCCATCAGCAGGGATCACTCTGGCTGCAAGCAAACTAGGTAGCGGCCTAGGGCGGCAGATTGCTGAGCAAATCCATTTGGGGGGCTTGTCCGCACAGGGCTGCAGATTGGTCTACTGGGGTGTGAATGGCAAAGCGCTCTAACATGCAGCACTCTCACTGCCCCATGTGGACCCTGCTGGCACGAACTAAAAAATACCTAGTTCACATTGATGTAATCCTCTTTCAAGCAGTATTAGAGAAACACACACTAGCTACTTTTCTTTTAGTTCATGCCAGCAAGGTCTACACAGGGCAGTTAGAGTGCTCTGCTCCTCCCACCCCCACCCCCGCAGAATGGTCTGCAGTGCCAGGTAGTCAAGTGGGTAGGCTATTTTGAGAATGGCAGCAGATTGTTTTGAGCGGCCTCTGTCCATTAGGCAGTCCAGTTATCTACTGCTTTACTAAGATGTTCCTCTTTTCAAGGTACCCAGCTACTGCTGGATGCCTGTGTCCGCAGTAATGTCCAGCACTTCATCTACACCAGTACCATAGAAGTGACAGGCCCAAACTACAGAGGGGACCCCATCTGCAATGGGGATGAAGATACAGCCTACGAGAGCACATCAGGATTTCCTTATGCCCAGAGTAAGAGACTGGCAGAGACATCTGTGCTGAAGGCAAACGGCCAGGTGCTGAAGGATGGTGGCATCTTCCTGACATGTGCCTTGAGGTCCATGTACATCTTTGGAGAAGAATCCCCGTTTCTCCAGAATCACCTGGATAAAAGCCTCTTGAATAAAAATGTCTACCTGCGGATTTCTAGGAAGGAGGCTCTGGTGAATCCTGTATATGTGGGAAACATTGCATGGGCTCACATCCAGGTGGCTAAAGCCCTGAGGAACCCGGAAAAAGCCAAGCACATCAAAGGGCATTTCTACTACATCTCTGATGACACTCCTCACATGAGCTATGCTGACCTAAATTATGAGCTGACCAAGGAGCTGGGGTTTGGGATTGAGCCCCACCCGCCCATGCCGCTGATGATGCTGTACTACTTTGCGCTACTGCTGGAGATTGTGAGCTTCCTGCTTAGGCCCTTTGTCAAATACATCCCCTCCACCAACCGTCATCTTGTGATCTTGCTGAACACGCAGTTCACGTTCTCCTACAGGAAGGCATGGCGGGATTTTGGCTATGTGCCCCGCTACAAATGGCAAGAGGCCAAGCAGCGCACCAGCCAGTGGATTGCGTCAGTGATTCCTCAAAGGAGGGAGTACCTGAAAAACAAGGCTGCCTAAGCCGGAGAGAAGCTGAAGCATGGCATGACGAGCAGGCCCATGAGCCACAGGTGAGCTGGAGGAATTGCAGTAAAAGACAACTACAAAGCATTGAAATGTGAAATCTGTGTAGTGAAAAATTGGAATGAATAAAGATATGACACTCTTCATTTGTTTGTGGTGGATGGGCTGATTTACCAGTTACTGTATAATCCACAGCCACCTCTTCCTCTCGGCAACACAGATATTTTTATTTGAGTAGAGTCCCTTCTGAAATATACTCAGCCCTTCCCTTTCTCTTAACTTTATCTGAGACTTTTGGAAAAGGAGTAAAGGCTCCATTATTATCTCTCCCAGCAGTGTTTGGATACCCACACACACACGCCACACTCCACTTACCATCGTCAGATTATATCTGTATAAAACAAGTGGGAGCAACCTGACTGTAGAAGCTCTTATAACAAGTAGGGACAGTAGTCCATCTTTTCAAAGTGGTGTCTAATATTTTTGTTTCCTTTTTTAGGCTCCAACTTTAGATACCTTTCTTAGGTGCCCAAATATGGGCTTCAGCTTCTAACATTATGCCCCATTTTTGAAAATATATATGGAAAATTTCCTGATATGATATGTGTTAGTGAACTGGGCAAAACAAGTTCTACTGTTCCTGATTCTGTCGCTGATTTGCTGGGTACTTTGATCACATCACTAACCTTTTTGTGCCTCAGTTTCCTTTAGTTGCGTTACAAGGAGAACACGACCTACTCCCCGGACAGTTGTGAAGATTAGTTAGCTAATGTCTACCTATCAATTTGAATGTGCAAAGCACTATATAAGTGCAAAGTAATATTCTATTAGTGCTTTGTGGTGGGTGATGCCCTTGGCTATCTTAAGGCTGTCAGCCTATAGCCCCTTAACTTGCCAATTACGTAACTATGGTGAATTTTATGGAAGCCCAGTAAGAGCAAAGGACAAAGCCTATAACAAAATTAAGAAAACAGATGCTGCAGGAAAGCCATGGTACCTAGAGGGGGTTTCCCTGCAAAGTTCATAGATTCCAAGGCCAGAAGGAACAGCTGTGGTAATTTAGACTGACCTTTGTATAACACAGGCCACGGAACTTCCCCAAAATAATTCCTTTTGAACTAAAGCATATCTTTTTCAAAGAAAACCAATCCTAATTTGAAAATTTCCAGTGCTGGAGAATCCACCACCATCCTGGGTAATGGTTCCAACAGTTAATGACCATCACTGTTAAAAAATTACACCTTATTTCCAGTCTGAATTGTCTAGCCTGTAGAATAACAAATAATCTTGCAAGAGAATTCCATGGGACTTCCAGATATCGGACTAGGTGCTAGAGGTTAGAGTAAGATGGTATGCGCTTACACGCAGTCTCCACATCTCTATAGTGGCCATAATAGTTTCTGCAGAATTTGAGCTTTTATTTAAACAAAGCTTCTAGCTTGTTTCAACAGATAATCTTCTGAATGTGATCCAGTGCTGCACTGTCTTCCTGAATCTACAGCCAGCCTGAAACAACCCTAAGAGGTGGGAATTTCTCTCTTCACTTCAGCATGGTGTTAATGCTGAAACTTAATGATACAAATTAAACTATTAATAGATTTCATTTTCAGAGGTGTTGAAAGCCTCCATTGGGACTAATTCTCTTCTGCCTCGCACCTTACTGTCATTTACAACACTGCAAACTTGGTGAAAAATGTTACCATTTTGCTTAAGTATAATTGCATACCCACTTTTTTTCATAGATTCCAAAGCGAGTAGGGAACCCTGTGGCCATCTAGTCTGACCTCCTGTTTGACACAGGCCACAGAATTCCCCCAAAATAATTCCTAGAGCAGATCTGTTAGAAAAACATCCAATCTTAATTTAATAATTGTCAGTGATGGAGACTCCACCACGACACTTGGTAAGTTGTTCCAACAGTTAATTACTCTCACTGTTAAACATGCACACCTTATATCCAGTCAGAATTTGTCGAGTTTCAACACGCAGCCATTGGATCATATTATACCTTTCTCTGCTAGACTGAAGTGCCCGTTACTAAATGTTTGTTCGTCATAGGTTCCCATATAAGTCCTTGTAGACGGTGATCAAATCATCCCTTAACCTTCTCTTTGTTAAGCTAAATAGGCTGAGCTCCTTGAGTCTATCACTGTAAGGCATGTTTTCTAATTCTTTAATCATTCTTTGGCTCTTTGCAAGATACACTGAAGTAAAAACAATCACTCATTGACTTTAGCATTGCTCCTTAATCCCTCCCCACATTTGTAACTGGTGAACAGTTTGCAGATGCCTCCAGCTAAGTAAGGGTATGGCTACACTTGCACTTCAAAGCGCTGCGAAGTTTCGAGTGTGGTCGCAGCGCCAGCGCTGGGAGAGAACTCTCCCAGCACTGCACGTACTCCACATCCTCTATGGGTGTAGCTTGCTGCGGCACTGTTTACACTGAGGCTTTACAGCGCTGTATCTTGCAGCGCTCAGGGGGGTGTTTTTTTCACACCCCTGAGCGCGAAAGTTGCAGCGCTGTAAAGCGCCAGTGTACCCATGGCCTAAGACTGCAGCGGCATAGTACTCATTCAACTACTGTTTTCAGTCTCAGGTAGCTGGAGGCTTCTTGTTAGGTGCTCAGCAGTTAAAAGAATGGGAAGCTGATTTTCACAGGGACCAAGTAACCCCAACTCTAAAGTCAATGGGTCTGAGATTTATATATATCAAATTCTTCTCCCATTTCCCTTGCACATTGGACCAGCAGGAATACAAGGGCTACAGACCCACTCAAACTGTTTATAAAATGATTTATTAGCCCATAGCTTTCTCATCCTGAAGGAGACAGAAAATGTCTCCCATAGGCTGTATTGTACATTAATAATCACTGTATAAAACCAATGTTGGGTTAAAGCCATCATATCTCACATCTCAGGAAAAGAGAATTACAAATACATTAAGGAACAGATGTGCAACTAAAATCTGGAATCGTCAGGTCCCGCCTAGGTTCACCTCAACCAGCTAAAAGATGCCAAAATGCAACTTACCATGTCTATTCTAGTGATTTACAAAAGGTATTTTAAAATGTTTTCACTAACATGTTTTAAAAATACACATTTTATCCTTCTCTAGGCAGGGCTCAAATAGCCCAATCCTGATAGGTGCTCAATATCTATAATGTGTCTTCAATGAGAGACATATGCTCCATTGATCAGGCTCCAAATTAAAGGCACTTTAAATAATTAGTGTCCCCAAAAAGACAAATGTTTCTGGTTTTGGTTGTATCAGTTCTGTAAAATAAACTGCTAACAGCAGGCAAAGGAATTAGAGGTTTGGCAAAATGAAAGTGTCAGACACAGAGGTCTTGTCTATCACACAAACTGATTGGGAAGCGGCCTCTAAATTTTTTTTTGTGGTGTGGGTTTAATTTTGTGAAATCATTTTAGAAACCAAGTGATGCCCTGTCCACATAATTCCAGCATGAGAGAGACAGCTAAACATGTTTTAAAATCAGTCTCCTAACACAGCAGGTTCTGCAGCACAGGCAGGGCTGGAGCAATCTGCAGCTGCTGCTTAGCCCCAGAACAATGTGCTGTTATTTTGGTTGACATAGGAAGCAATGAGGGTCTGATTCTCCACTATCCTACTCTTTGTGTTACTTACACTTGCTCAAAGTGAGTTCAAAGACTAAATGCTACCAAATCAGAATTCTCCATTCACTCACACCAGTGGCAGTGGATCACATTTATTTTGCATAGGTGCAAATAATTATGCAAGTGGGTACAAGGTGGGTGCATAACTGGCTGGATAACCGTACTCAGAGAGTAGTTATTAATGGCTCCCAATCCTGCTGGAAAGTTATAACAAGTGGGGTTCCGCAGGGGTCTGTTTTGGGACTGGCTCTGTTCAATAATTTCATCAACGACTTAGATGTTGGCATAGAAAGTACACTTATTAAGTTTGCAGACGATACCAAACTGGGAGGGATTGCAACTGCTTTGGAGGACAGGGTCAAAATTCAAAATGATCTGGACAAATTGGAGAAATGGTCTGAGGTAAACCGGATGAAGTTCAATAAAGACAAATGCAAAGTGCTCCACTTAGGAAGGAACAATCAGTTTCACACATACAGAATGGGAAGAGACTGTCTAGGAAGGAGTATGGCAGAAAGAGATCTAGGGGTCATAGTGGACCACAAGCTAAATATGAGTCAACAGTGTGATACTGTTGCAAAAAAAGCAAATGTGATTCTGGGATGCATTAACAGGTGTGTTGTAAACAAGACACGAGAAGTCATTCTGCCACTCTACTCTGTGCTGGTTAGGCCTCAACTGGAATATTGTGTCCAGTTCTGGGCACCGCATTTCAAGAAAGATGTGGAGAAATTGGAGAGGGTCTAGAGAAGAGCAACAAGAATGATTAAAGGTCTTGAGAACATGACTTATGAAGGAAGGCTGAAAGAATTGGGTTTATTTAGTCTGGAAAAGAGAAGACTGAGAGGGGACATGATAGCAGTTTTCAGGTATCTAAAAGGGTGTTATCAGGAGGAGGGAGAAAACTTGTTCACCTTAGCCTCTAATGATAGAACAAGAAGCAATGGGCTTAAACTGCAGCAAGGGAGGTTTAGGTTAGACATTAGGAAAAAGTTCCTGTCAGGGTAGTTAAACACTGGAATAAATTGCCTAGGGAGGTTGTGGAATCTCCATCTCTGGAGATATTTAAGAGTAGGTTAGATAAATTTCTATCAGGGATGGTCTAGACAGTATTTGGTCCTGCCATGAGGACAGGGGACTGGACTCGATGACCTCTCGAGGTCCCTTCCAGTCCTAGAGTCTATGAATCTAAGTGCATGGCTGGGGGGAACAAGGCTGAGTGCTTCCCCCTTGTAGTTGCTGTGGGAACTTTGAGTATCCATGAACATCTTCCTATCAAGAATCTGTGCCCAAATAAGGGCTGTTTTTCATGCTGTTTGATTTTGCATACCTCCCTACAATTCTTTTTTAGGGGTCTTAGAAACCTGCCTTTAGTTTTTAACAAACCTTTTGCAGTTTACCTGACCTGTGGAGGCGCTATTATGTTTGATAATATTGTGGCTGAATACTCTATAAACTGATAGGCAGGGTACTGACTTGAAACGTGGCTGCACATAAATGGCACAAGCACAGTCTGCAGGCAGGGGACAAGGCTCTCCTCCCAACATTAGAGTGAGCAAGCATAATCTTTGCACAATATGGTATGGAGCTGTGACCAGGACAAGTCAGAGGCAAAGTGAAGTATGAGGTTCCTGACAGTAAAACTCCAGAGCAGCTAAAAGATACATTCAGCCCTGGTTCACTCAGCTAACTCCAGGGATGGACACGGCTCTCAATGTGTACTAGACAAATCATTTTTGAGCAGTGACCATGAAGGCCCTATCTACACTAGGAAGATGAGGTGTGCTTAGCAAACGTGTTTGCTAACACCAGTTAATTCTAGTCTAGACAGGCCCTAACAAGACTGCTTTGTTCCTTTTCAGTGAAGTTGACTCTAAGCTATACAGGGCCATTCTACCCTAGAAACAGGACAGTAGGAGATAAGATGGGAGAACATAGGGTATTTTTTTTAAAAAAAGTTTTATTTCAGAGGGGGAGACACAACGCAACAGAAAATTAGATATTATAACATGTACCAGAAAACTGGGATATTTTTGCCCAGATTTAACTGAGCTCCTAAAATAGCAGCTACAAATAAATATAATCTAAAATGAGGAAACCATTGCTGGAGACAATGCCAGAGAGCACAAAGGGCACTTTGTCTTCCTCAGTTCAGTAAGTGAGGCATTTCCCAGGACACTGGCTCTGACATCTTGGAGCCTAATTTATCATTTTTGACTTCTTAATAAGACAATGAAATATATATTTCCCCTCTTGTCCCTCTATTTTGCTGTACTCCAAACAATGTTCCTTAGCACCAAATTCCCTCTGCACCCTAATTCCTCCCACCTCCCAGCCCTCTGAATCCCAAATGGTCAACTTCCCCAGCTGCCTCTCTCATCTTGTTCCCCCCGATCCACAAATGATTGATTCCTATCAACATCAAACTCATTCCCAACACTCAATGCCCCCATCCATCCTAGAACAATCTACTTGCACTAAGAATGTGCCCCCTCCTTTTACAGTTTCTTCTCGATGTCATCACATCATATAATAATTTATGCATCAGTTTCTGTGAGCAGGACAGGGGCTCTCATGGCTGTGCTTTCTACTCCATGTGGAGTTTATGGTGTTGGGCAAGGTGACTCTTGTAACGAAAGCTTTTCCCACACTCAGCACATTTATAGGGTTTCTCTCCTGTGTGGATTCTCCGGTGCCTGACAAGGTGTGAGCTCTGGATGAAGCTTTTCCCACATTCAACACATACGTAGGGTTTTTCACCCGTGTGGGTTCTCTGGTGCTGGGTAAGTGTTGAGAAATCACTGAAGCTCTTCCCACACTGAGCACATTCAAAGGGCTTCTCTCCGGTATGGATTCTTTGGTGGTTAATAAGGTGAGAGTTCCGGCTGAAGCTTTTCCCACATTCGTTACAGAGGAAGGGTCTCTCTCCTGTGTGGGTTCTTTTGTGAGTGAAAAGGTGAGAGCTCACACTAAAGTTTTCCCCACATTCACTACATATGTAGGGTTTCTCACCTGTGTGGGTTCTCTGGTGTTTAATTAAGTCTGAGCGCCAACTGAAACTTTTGTTACATTCAGTACATTTATGAGGTTTCTCTCCCGTTTGTGTTATCTCATGCTGTGTAAGGTTCAAGCTCTGACTGAAGCCCTCCCCACATTCAGTATATACATAGGGTCTCTCCCCTATAGGAATTCTCTGGTGGATGATGATACCTTGGAGAGCCTCCAAATTTCTTTCTGGATGAATGGAGTTACCCAGTATCTTACCAGGAAGGTCTCCCTGATGCGTTTCTGACATGTACTGGCCCTCATAGGCCTCCTCCTCATCAGGGCTCTGGAAGACATTCTCTTCAAACCCCTCTGATATCGTCCCACACTGTTCCACATTCTCAGGACCACCTTCCTGGGGGTTCTTCTCCTCATGCTCATTCACACTCTCACTGTCTCCTTGAATAAATACAAGCCAGACATGAGTGTTTGGTAAAAAAGAAATCTAAGAAAGGGAAATTGCAGAGAGTATGAGTCAACTAATTAAAATGTAAGACTGGATGTGAGAAGGAAAATCCCAAAACCTACACCACAAAAAAAAGAACAAAAGAAAGAAAAAAGAAAAAGAAAAATAGCCACTCCCCAATGAGGAGAGGGCAATTTTGCTTCAAAACCTCAAATGAACATGTAGAGAAAAGTTTGGGGGGGAGGGGGAGAGAGAAAGACAGAACTCTGGCCAGAAGTCAGTCAGGACTGGTGGAAAACCATAAGTGAGGCTTGCCAGAAATAACTGCTGGCTGTAATCCCAATGCAGAGAAGATAAGACAGTATGGCAAGGGTTTTAAATGAAACAAAAAGTTGGATTTTCAGCAATTTCTGAGTTGGCTTAACTTATTCCTCACCTGTGGAGGCCCCAAAGATGATCTCCCTTTCCTTGGAGTCCTGGAGAACTGGAGCACACGGCTCTTCCTCTCGTTCCATCCAGAGATGATGGCAGGCTTAGGGACCCTGCTCATGGCCATTAAAAGGGTCAGTATCACACCTGGTTACATCACCATCAAGTATTTCCTATTAACAACCCCCAAAGGGGCACAAGAACAAAAATTCATGAGACTAACTTAAAAATTGTTATGTGTCCCCCATCAAGCATTCCCAAGTACGACTGAACCCTCAGGGGCACTCTAATGAAGTAGGGTATGTCATATTTAATTTTCAGTCTGTCTTCTGATTTTATATTTCAGAACAGGAAGACCACCCTGCTGATATGTACATGAAACACACACACACATACACACAAGGAAATACCCTCCTGTTTCTCCTCACAGATAGGAGGGGCACTCTCCCCAGCATCCTCCTATGCTCACCTTAAGAATTCCCTGGGGAACTCTCCCTAATTACCTGCCATATACACCTTGATCTGGGTGCTGACACCTTTGCCCCTGTCCCGCTCCTTCTAAGGCCCCTGTCCCTCATAGTTTTGCAGCAGAGGGCAGGTGGGGCCAGCACAGAGCACCTCTGGTGCCGGTGGAGGGAGGTAAAGATCATTCTCTTCTATCTCTAAACATCCCCATTGCTTTCACTTTTCCATCCCACCTTCCTTGGCATTACATTAAACTGCAAAGGAGTTACTGCTTCTGCCCGGCCGGCTGGCAACTCCCTCACTGCTTACAAAGCAAGGAACAGGGTAGAAGTTCTTCAGGGAGTCAGGGTGCCTCATGGAGGAACCTGCGCTCCAAAGCCACCTGCTTGGTTGCCAACAGAGGCCTCTAGAGGCCATAGTCAAAAATACTGAGCTGAAACACAGCTGCTAGCAAGTTTGTAAGTGGCTGCTAAGACAAAGTGAAGTTATAAGAGTCATAGAAATTTCACATGAACTGGCCACCCTGAGTGTTTGCTGCAAAGCACTTCCCCTCAATATTAAAGTTACCCAATTCTTCTACTGGGAGGAGAGCTACATTAGTAGAGAATATAGCACCACTAGATTATAAACTCTCAGAGGCAGAGACTGCCTCTTATTAGTATACAGCACCTAGAACAACTTCAATTTTTTTTTAATTAAAAGATTCTACATTAGAGGCTTCAATCACAATCCCATTCATTACTCACAATACATTTGCACAAGTTGGCAAGACCTGAACAGTTACATACACATTAGGGGTCAGGAGAACAGGGTGAGCGTATTAAAATTTCCAAAGACAGACCAAAACACGTTACTTTATTATAATTTTTTAAATCTTATTTTTGAGGCAGCCTGACTCATGATTTTTGAACTTCTGTAGTTGGCAATACTGTAATATTTTGTTACCCGCTCACTTAGCTTTGACAGTAGACAGCAAGTTTAAAATTGCTTGAGGTCCGAAAGTGCTGCCAAAATAGCATCCAAGCTCATGGGAAAGGATCAGTCTCTCTCCCTCTTTCCTCAACCATCTCAACTTATTGTTGACACCCTTTGCCCCCAAGAAAGGTCCTTCTCAGCAGGGAAGCTAGGAAAGGGAAAGAGAGGAGCAGGAGAGCAAGTTATGTCTTTGGGGCTACATTTGCAGTTGAAAGCTGTACGGTCATTTTTTGAAAATCAGTTAAAAATTCCAGGGCAGGTGGGGAAGAAGATAAAAATTGTTGTCTTCCCCAAATTAATGCCCCCATTAAATATTACTATTTGCAGTTAGGTTTCAGCTAGTTTATCACTTAGGGTCAGTTCAATCCAAATGTGGCTTTACAGTGTACCTAACCAGAATTTAGCAAAATTACAACCTTAGCAATTCAGAAGCCAGTCTACAAAATCCACCCAGGCAAGAAGAGTTCCAGTACTTGCTATATATGACCTGGACTCCCCATCTAATCTATTTACTGACAACTGAGAAGGGAAGCTACTAGTATCAATGAAAATCTACAACCAGTAGGATTAAGCCCAATAAGAAAGGGTTTTTTTCCATTATATCAAGAACAAAGAGCCAGATTCGAAAAGGTATGCAGGTGCCTAAATTGCCTCTTTAGGCACCTAAGTCCAACATTTGGTGTCACTGACATTCTCAGAATTGCCACTCAGATGCCATCTAACTCTGCCAGTGTCTAAGTTTCTACCACTAAGCATACACAAAGCAAACGAAGTAAGTCCTCATGCTGCCCCATAGCAAACAAGATACTCGGTGCCCTCACTGACACCTCAGCCTCAGTGGGATTCTCAAAATAAGCATCCCCTACATTTCACCAGCGGGGACCCAATCTTCAGAATATGCCTGTAGGATCAGCCTTACACAAAAGACAGATGAGAATGAGCAGGTCAGGAATTTTTCGGGCTCAAAGGTGCAGATAAAAACAGTTAACTATTCATTGGAGCAGGGATCTGATCCCAACTTTCCTGCATCCCAGCT
Organism: Gopherus flavomarginatus; assembly: GCF_025201925.1. Taxonomy (NCBI): domain Eukaryota; kingdom Metazoa; phylum Chordata; order Testudines; family Testudinidae; genus Gopherus; species Gopherus flavomarginatus. Next base: position 155,502,299 of record NC_066617.1, on the reverse strand, counting down.
GAGTACCCTAACCACTGGGCAGTGGAGCTGCTTTCTCCCTGTCCCCGTTAATATTTATTTCTACAAAGTGGAACAGCGCCAATAAAATAGATAGAGAGAGATCCACCTCAGAATACCTGATAGTCTGGTGGTTAGGGCACTCACCTAAGACATAAGAGGCCTGGGTTTAAGTCCCATTTAAGGTGGGAATGTCAGCGTGTGTGTCTTGCTCTCTGGGTATTAGAGAAAGGAATGACCTGGTTTAGGAGCCTAACTGTGGTGGAGGGTTCATGGCTGAGAATCCTAAACAAAGAGAGGTGCCTCTCTCCAGCCCATGAGCCATGTGACTAAGGCCCAAATCAACAGGACTTTGATACCTTTGAGGATCTAGGCATTTCACTCCTGTTCAGTTTGCTGGCATCTGAGAATCCTCTCCTCAGGTGCCGAACTCTCCTCATGCATGGTATAGGGAGCTTGCTGCCTAACTCAGGGCAGGAAATTCCATGAGGCAGCAGAGCATCTGAGTTAGGCATTGCAACACCTAAGTACCTCTGTGAACCTAGCCCCAAAATATGGTCAAACTGTCAAGGAGGCAGAAGAGATTGGAGTGTTCAATAAATATTTTTTTCTGTTCAGTATTTGGAAAGAACCTGAATGACACACTTGTAGCTTACATTGATAACGAAACACTTTCTATTCCAACAGTAACCAATGATGGACATTCAACACCATCTCCTAACATTAAATATTTAAAAATCTGCAAGACCAGATAATTTGCACCCAAGAGTTTTAAAAACGTTGGCCAAGGAGCTCCTTGACTTTTACTACATTTTGGAATACTGAATATGTACGTTGCCAAACAAACAAAATATTGATTTTTTGCAGGGATTTCAAGTTTAGTTGACAAAGATAACTGTTTTGACAAAACGCACTTAGATCTCTGGCACTACTGCACAAGTCTGATTAAAAAGTCAGCATTTTACATAATGTAACATTAAACATTAAAACTGGCTGATAGGTCTCAAAAAGCAATTGCTAACTCTCTCACACTTGAAGCCTTTAAATCAACACTGTATCCCTTTCTAAAAGACATGCTGTAGCTCAGTCAGAAGTTACAGGCTTGATGCAGGAATCATTAGATGAAATTGTATGATCCGTGTAATGCAGGGAACCAGATGAGACAATGGTCCTTTGGGCCTTAAAAATCGATTAATCTATTAAATATTTATAACAGGTCCATCACCAAGGTATCTGGGTACTAATAATTTCAGTCAGTGAAGACGTTAATTATAGCAGATCCATATAACTAAATAAAACATAGGACTCCATTTTTAATACCAACCACTGTATATAAATATTCGAGAGCCAGTCTAAGGAAGGGGAAATAGATGGAAACCAAAAACAGAGAAGACAAAAATATACTGTCTCCCTCCTGGCCCCGCAGCACAATTGCCATGTAATCTACCAGTCTGGACCAGCCAGGCAGTACAATGGGCACTAAATTGAGGCAAGCAGAAGGTCCCCATGGTTTGGTCTAGCAAATGGGGAGAAGAAGCTGTAAGCCATTTAAACAGGATCAAAGAATCTGCTATATATTGGGGGGGCACAGGGATGGGGGGTGTTGGATTTTAAGGGTGAAAATAGGAGGAAAGATTCAGGCCACCAAACTCTAGCACAAGGAAGGAGAATGTGGTTCTCCTCTCATCAATATGTTCAAAAGAGTGACTGACAGAGACATGGGGAAGAGAAAGAGCTTGGATCTTTAAATAGAGGGACTAGACTCTCCTCTGCCTTGTCTGTACATCAGTGCAAAGCGGGCGGGGAGGGAAGGGGGGTGTAAAATGGTACCATTGTGATTTGGTAGCATTTTACAGTGACTTTGTACAAGTGTACATAACTACACAAGGTTTGAGGCAGTAGAGAATCAGACCTGGGTTGTTATACTTTTCTGGGTCTCAGAGAAGGGTGGTAGGAACTGTTTTCTACAGAGACAGAGAGTGAATCAGACCTTTTTTGGTGCCCCGTGGCACCAGTGGGCTCTGCCCGCTCCCCATTGCAGGTTGCAGTTACCAAATTATCAGTGATGGAGGAAGAAAGGCTCTGTGGGGAGCTAGGGTTGAAAGTTGCACTGTGCTTTCACTTACTCTATATCACATCTTCCAACAAAGCACTTAACATGCATTACAGGAGACCAGTAAGGAAAAGAAGATTAGCTCTTTTTGCTTCTTTATGATGGATAAAGAGAGCCTTGAAGGTTTTTCAAAAAACAAAATGCACACAACATGCATGAGGGGGTTCTTTGTTTTTTTACATTAGGAATTCAGGTTTACTCTGGAAGACTTTATTGATGACTGGAAATCTGGTAGGCATCACAAGAGACTGAAATCTGAACATGGGGAAAGGTTTATTTTGTTAGAGTCAAAATACTTTAAAAACTTTGTTTTTGTAAGCACCAATTTAATTCCAGTAACTAATATGGTCTCTGCAGTCACCCGCCACCAGTAAGCACCCACTGTGTAGCCTGGAATGCCCACCACCACCAATCTTGGCAGGTCTGAGAGAGACGACCATGGGAGGCTGGGCTGCTCACTGACTCTACGTACAAGCCAGAGAGCACTATTGGTCAGGGCAAGTGACCCTGGGAACTCCCTTTCATTGGTACTTGAGCCCATGAGTTTTCTATCCCAAATGCACACAGTTTATCTCATGCTCAGAATTGGCAGATCCATCCCCTCTTAAGATATTACCCTCAATCTCAGCACAGCAATGCCCCAAAGGTGTCTAGACAATCACCGTGAGGGCTGTAGCCCTTATCACATTTATTAGACATGGGGCCCATACAAAGCAGCATGCAACACTCTGTCCCAATCCAGGGCCAAGATGTATTGCCCACCAACAGATGGAGCTTCGATGGGCATCCGGTTGACATGGGAGAGCTCTGGTTTCCATGCCTTTCTCAGTCACTCTCCTGCTGTATGACCCTGTCACCAGGGCCATCCCTAGGGAGGTGCGGGGCTCAGGACATAGGTGCCGAGTTTCTATCTGCCGGGTGGTGCTTCCCTTGGCTCTGCCCAGACCCTGCCCCACTCCACTTCTTCCCTCAAGGCCCCACTCCTGCCCCACCCCTTCTTCCCGGCTCACTTCCGTCCCCTCTTCCGAGTGCGCTGCGACCTCCCTCCTCTCCCCTCCCCCCAGCGCCTCCAGATGCAGCGAAAGAGTTGATCAGCCGTAGGCACTGGGAGGGAGAGGGAGGTGCTGAGATGCGGGGTCCACCGGTAGGCAGGAAGTGCTGGGGGAGGTTGGTAGGAGAGAGGGGGAAGTTGGTAAGAAGGCTCCTCCTCATCCCACCCCCTGCCCCACCTCTCTACCTGCCTACTCATGAAGTATGGGGGCCCCACAAAGTGCAGAGTCTCGGGTGGTCACCCCCATTTGCCATAACCTTGGGATGGCTCTGCCTGTCACTTTGGCTCCTTTGCCTATGTCAGGGGTGGTCAACTTGTGGCTCCAGAGCCACATGCAGCTCTTCAGAAGTTAATATGCAACTCCTTGTATAGGCACCGACTCTGGGGCTGAAGCTACTTGCACCAACTTTCCAGCGTGTCGGGGGGGTGCTCACTGCTCAATCCCTGGCTCTACCACAGGTCCTGCCCCCACTTCACCCCTTCCTATTCCCTCCCCTGAGCCTACCATACCCTTACTTCTCCCCGTTCGCCCCCAGAGCCTCCTGCACACCACGAAACAGCTCATCGGGAGGGAGGAGGAGGTGCTGATCATCGGGGCTGCCGGTGGGCAGGAGACGCTGCGGGGGAGAGCTGATGGGGGGCTGCTGATGTATTACTGTGGCTTGTTGGCAATGTACATTGGTAAATTCTGGCTCCGGCTCAGGTTGGCCACCCCTGGCCTATGTCTTGTCATTTTAGATCAGAAGGCCTAGGGTAGTGACTGTCTCTCAGGGACACTCGATGGGGAGGGCTCTAAGTTACTCCAGAGAATTCTTTCCCTTGTGGCTTTTGCCCACATGCTCAGGGTTTAGCTGATCGCCATATCTGAGGTGAGGAAAGAACATTCCTGTGGGTCAGATTGGCAGAGACCTTGTGGGGTTTTCGCCTTTCTCTGACACATGGGGCCCAGATCACTTGGAGGTTTAAATTAGTGTAAATGCTGAATTCTCTGGAACTTGAAGCTTTTTAATCGTGATTTGAGGACTTCAGTAATTCAGCCAGAGGTTGGGAGTCTACCAGGGGCCGCTCCAGGCCACAGCACGCCAAGTGCGTGCTTGGGATGGCATGCCGCGGGGGGGCGCTCTGCTTCGGGGGCATGTCTGCGGAGGGTCTGCTCGTCCCACGGCTCCAGTGGACCTCCTGCAGGCGTGCCTGTGGAGGGTCCGCTGGACCTGCGGTTTGGGTGGAGCCGAGGGACCAGCGAACCCTCTGCAGACACGCCTGCGGGAGGTCCACCGGAGCCATGGGACCGGCGACTGGCAGAGCGCCCCCCCGCTTCATGCCACCGCTCTTGGAGCAGTGAAATGTCTAGAGCCGCCCCAGGCGTCTACTGCAGGGTTGCGGGTGAGGACATTCTGTCGCCTCAGTGTACGGTGACCGGACGGCAAATGTGAAAAATCATGACAGGAGGTGAGGGGTAACAGGAGCCTAGATAAGAAAACAGACCCAAACATCGGGACCACCCCTATAAAATCCGGACACCTGGTCACCCTACCTCCGTGTGCAGGAGGTCAGACTACAGACCCGGCCATGACAGTCCCTGACACCCTTCTGCCCTCAAAGTCTGTACGAATTATTGTGTCTCCACCAGCCCATGCGCTGCGGCCCCGGGCCTAGCGGGAGGCGGGGGAGGCTGTAGGAGCCATACGGGGCTTGCTTGCCCAGGCCGCCCCCGCTGTGCCACACCTCCCCTGACTCCTGCCCGGCGGCGGCTCCCCGTCCCCGGGCCACGCCCCCTCGGCCGGCTGCGCTGCTGCGCCCTGTCCGCGGCTCTCCCGGCCCCTGCTCCCGGCCGGGCCCCTGCCTCCCCGGCGCCCGCGCCGCTCATCCCCCGGGCCGGGCGGCTCCATCGCGGCGCAGACGCCGCGGACACGTCACGCTCCCGCCGCCCTCGCTCGGGGGCCGCGGCTGCTGCTTCCCGCAGGCCGGGGTGGGGGGGGGAGAGGGCCCTGCGGGCAGCCCCTGCGCCTCTGCCCCGCGGCCCCTTCCTCCGCGCGCGTGCGGCCGCCCCGCCCCTACCTGCCGGGCTCGCGCGCCGCGCTGTCTCCCCGCGCGCGGCCGGACAAAGGGCCGTGGCCGGCGCCGCCCCGACAACTGCCCCGCGCTCGGCCAGCGGCTCCCCCGCCCCTGCCCCCCCCTCTCGCGCGCCCCAGCAGCGCCCCTCAGCCACGTCGGCTGCGGCTGTCAGTCCCCGCGCACCGCAGGGCCGGGCCGGTCTGTGCCCCGCGCCTGCCTCGGAGCCCCCCAGCCCGCTGCTTCCCCCGCACAAACCTGCCCCGGTGGCGCCCCGCACGGGGAGGCCTGGCAGGGCCGCTGGCGGCTCGCAGTCTCCCCTCAGTAATGTGCTTTGCAGCAAACAGGGGCTGCCAAGGTTGTGGGGTTTCCTTAAGGCCGGGGTTAGAAACACGAGAGGCCCCAGTGCTCCAGCTGCCGCGCGGCGAGCTGAGGGTAGGAGCCCATAGAAACATCTGGCGCGGATAAGGTTAAGTAGGTGGGGGAGCGTTGGAAGAATCAGGGCCATGGGACGAAAATAGCAGCTAGTCAAAAAACCCAAACCCCAACTGTTAGAAAAGTACAGCCCGGCCCTGGTCACAAACGTTTAAAAAAACAGCCTTAAGAAAACCAGCAAGGGGTTAAGGGCAGCCAAGGCAATTAGGTGGGGGATAAAATGATAATACAGTTGGCAAAGACTGAACAACAACCCACAAATAGAGCTAGTCGGGCTGTGTGAAATTTGCCTCTGCAGATGGCCACTGTGAGAGTTACGCATTGCACCCAAGATGGAAAATCAAATAAAGGGGAAAGCAGGCATGGGCTCAAATATCTTAATGTTTTAAAAACACTGTGCCTTCCCCCTCCTATTTCTGTAAATCGTTTGGTGGGGCCTTGATCCTGCAAACACTGATATAAGTAACAAAGTTTACATAGGTATGGAGCGGTATTGAACTTAATAAGCTGGTTCTTAGGTTGCACTGGGGGCTTGCAGGACAAACAGGCAGGGGTGGGGAGTCTGAACATTGCTGGCATGCAGCACAGCGCATCTCCGCTGTGGTCTATGTGGGTCCAGCACAGAAGGTCAGTTTGGATGTGTGGTCATAGATCTGTGCATATACAGATCCAGTGACCTCAGTACCCTGAGCAATCAGCATATAAATAATTCTGGAGTCATTGGGGCAGGGGGACTGGACCCAGAGTCTCCCAGGTGGGTGCTCTAACAACCAGTCTACAGTCATTCCTACTGTCTCAGTCTTGCACTCTGTCTCTGGCCCAATGAGTATTTCAGTATATATAAAGTCTCTGACAAGTCAGGCCCTAGACATCTTAAAAGTGGGCACCCAAAATTAGTGGATACTTGACCGTTTTAAGGCCTAGTTTCTCTGGCCTCCATTAATTATCTGTAAAATGGAGCTAGTAATACTATTTTGTCATACAAGGATCTTGTAAAAATATATTCATTAATATTTGTGAGGTACTGAGATACTACAGTGATAAGTATCCTAGAAAAGCTCATAAGGAAATTGATAATTCTGTATTCAGTGCAGAGTTTAAATGATATGCAATAAATAAGATATGAGACAACACTGAATTCTGAAGATAAAATGCTTCTGATTAGCTTTCCATTCAGAGAACATAATGCATCCTGTTCACTGAATGAGGCAAGGGTCCTGGGGGAAAATAGAATGTGCCATCCCCAAGTGAAGAGGGAGATCATCATACTTGAACCATCAGATTGTACACCTAGGCAGAAAAATAAGTGAGGCAGGACAAAAGTCCCCCTCATAGCAGTACTGGCCAAGCCCAAAGGCTTGGAAGACCAAGATGTTTGGAAGCCAGCCGCAGCAGGGCAAGAACTGAACTGCAGGGCCAGTCACCTAACACTTTCTCCACAATGGATTAAGAGCCAGCTGCAAGGCAGTAGAATGTTCGTAGTGGGTCAGACCACTGGTCCTGCTAGCCATGTATCCTGTCTCCTGACAGTGGCCAATGCCAGATGCTTCAAACAGAATGAACAGAACAGAGTAATTAAGAGTGATCCTGCCCTTGTTGTCCAGCCCCAGCTTCTGGCATGTGGAGGTTTAGGAACACCCAGAGCAGGGGATTGTGTCCTTGACCATCTTGGCTAATAGCCATTGATGGACCTATCCTTCAGGAACTTACTTGGCCTTCACAACATCCCCCAACAACGAGTTCCACAGGTTGACTGCACTATGTGATGAAGTGCTTCTTTTATCTGTTCTCAATGAGCTGCTTATTAATTTAATTGAGTGACTTTTATGTTATTTGATGGGGTAAATAACACTTCCCTATTCACTTTCTTGACACCATTCATAATCTTACAGACCTCTATCATATGCCTCTTCAGTCATCTCTTTTCTAAGCTGAACAGTCACGTCTTTTTAATCTCTCCCCATATGGAAGCTGTTCCAAGCCCCCAATCATTTTTGTTACCCTTCTCAGCATCTTTTCTAGTTCCAGTATATTGTTTTTGAGATGAGGGGGGCACCAAAACTGCATGCAATATTCAAGGTCATACCATGGATTTATATAGCAGCATTATATTTTCTATCTTACTATCTCCCTTTCCTAATGGTTCCTAACCATTAGCTTTTTTGTCTACTGTTGCACATTGAGCAGACATTTTAAGGGGAACTATCCATCATGACTCCAAGATCGCTTTCTTGAGTGTTAACAGTTCATTTGGACCCCATCATTTTGTGCATATAGGATGAATTATTTTTTCCAATGTGCATTATGTAGCACTTAACGTTTGATTTCATCAGCCATTTTGTCATTGAATCACCCAGTTTATAACTCTTCACAGTCAGCCCTGGATTTAACTATTTTGAGTAATTTTGTATTGCCTGCAATTTTTGCACCTCACTAGTCCCTCATTTTTCCAGATCATTTATGAATATGTTGAACAGCACAGGCCCCAGTACAGATCCTCGGGAGACTCTGCTATTTACTCCTCTCCATTGTGAAAATTGACAATTTATGGCTACCCTTTGTTTCCCATCTTTTAAGGAGTTCATTAGATGACCTTCCCTTTTATCCCGTTGCTGCTTACAGTACTTTGCTTAAGAGCCTTTGGTGAGGGACCTTGTCAAAGGCTTTCTGGAAAGTCCAAGTACACTATATCCACTGGATCCCCCTTGTTCACATGTTTGATGACTCCCTCAAAGAGTTCTAATAGATTGTGGAGGCATGATTTCCGTTTACAAAAACCGTGTTGACTCCTCCCCAATATATCCTGTTTATACATCTGATAATTCTGTTATTTACTATTGTTTCAACCCAGTTTGCCTGGTACTGAAGTTAGGCTTAGTGGCCTGTGATTGTCAGGATTGCCCCTGGAGCCTTTAAAAATATCAGCTACTGATAAAACATAAACTGCAGGTTGGATGCTTTTTGACTAATTCATGTGTTACATTAATCAGCCTCTTTAACAGAGGGCTGTAATGTAGCTAAAGTGATAGGTTACATACAGTACTACAGTGAGTAGTTCTGCAATTTCATATTTGAGTTCTGAAGGACACATCTGATCCAGGTGTCTTGCTACAGTTAAATTTGTTCCAAAACCTCCTTTATTGACCCCTCGGTCTGGGGCAGTTCCTCAGATTTTTCACCTAAAAATAAAAGGTTTGTTTGTGAGTATCTCCAGCATATCCTCTGCATTGAAAATCCATGCAAAGAATTAATTTAGCTTCTCCAAAACAGCCTTATCTTCCTTGAGTGCGCTTTCATTACTTTGATTGTCCAATGGGACTACTGATTGTCAAGCCTCCAGCTTTTGACGTTCTAAAAAAAATTGCTATTAGCTTTCATGTCTTTTGCTAGTTGCTCTTCAAATTCTTTTTTGGCTTGCCTTATTATGCTTTTACACTTGATCTGCCAGGGTTTATGTTCCATTCTATTTTCCTCACTACTATTTGACTTCCAAATTTTAAAGGAGGCCTTTTTGCCTCTAACCAAAAGGAGGTCTTTTTGCCTCTTTTACTGAGCTGTTCAGCCATCGTGGCCTTTTTTTTTTTATCCTCTTGATTTTTTTTAACTTGGCGTATACATTTAGTTTGCACCTCTATTATGGCAGGTGGAATTTCTCCTTTATGGATATTATTTTTCATCCCACTGGGTATCTGGCATACATCCCACCAATCAATAGTGGCATTCCCGGTTTAGTGGCTGAGGACCTAGCTCGCAGCAGGTCACACTGGATTATGTGGTACCAGTAGCAGGCCAAACATGCCCAACCTGACAATATGTGATTATCTACAGATCTAGAGCAATCTGTGATTGCCAGTTTCCAGAGGGCGATAGCAGCACATTTATGGACTGATACCATCTCCCTTTTCTTTGACCTTCTTTGAATCTGGATCTCCCACATCCCAGGTGAGTGCCCTAACCACTGGTCTACTGGGTGTTCTGTATACACATGTGCACTCATCCTCTGCTGTCTTATGTATGAGGCCTGATCTGATGGGTATGTTCTGAGAATACCTACCAGATCAAACCTCACAGGGGAGCCAGGAGAGGGATCACTTGAGTTGGGGCTTAGGCATGAATTAGGGCTCAGAATTGCTTGCTAGCTGTGGGGCAGCATCAGGACTTAAGGCGACTTTGTGTATGTCTACTAATGGAAATGTAGGCACCTATAGGGTTAAGCAGCACTGAGTAGTGGCTTGGAGGATATCAGGGCATCCAAATAGAGACTTACAGTCCTAAAGAGGCAGTTATGCCACAAAGGCCACGTCCAGACTAGGTATTAAAATCGATTTTAGATACGCAACTTCAGCTACGGGAATAACGTAGCTAAAGTCGAATTTCTAAAATCGAGGTACTCACCCGTCCAGATGGCGCGGCATCGATGTCCGCGGCTCTCCGTGTCGATTCCGGAACTCCGTTCGGGTTGATGGAGTTCCGGAATCGATGTAAGCGCGCTCGGGGATCGATACATCGCGTCCAGACTAGACGCGATATATCGATCCCCGAGCAATCGATTTTAACCCACCGATGCCGCGGGTTAGTCTGGACGTGCGCTAAGTACCTTTGTGAGTCTGGCCTGCAGTGCCTCTGGTCAGCCACAATGAAGAATTAAAGCAGTAAAAACTCTTTTATTCAGGCCTGCAAGTAAAGAGCAGCCAGAGGAAACCATCTGCAGTGTCCAAGTGCCAGTTCCACACAATCCAGAAACCAGACTGCATATCACTGAGTGCCATCTTATCTATTATTAACTATTTGCATACATACCGATATAATGCTCTCTTATCGCATCCTTATTTAATGGGCAACTTGTTGCCTTTGAATAATCCTTCACTTAAAAGCAAAGTGACAGTGAGTGCAAATTTGCTGCCTCTTCTCTTCACACCTTGGGGATAGGTGGGGGTTAATGAGGCCATTTAGTGTAGCTGTCAAATGAGAGTCAATCACCACGTGGGGGTTGCAAGAAGAACCTATTCTGCAGCAACCACTTGTGCCAGGATGCAATAGTTTGAAAATTCCTTAAGGGGTGCATTTTTCTGGCAAGGCTCTCCCCTGACACAATTCACTTGCATCCCAGTTACATACTCCTTTGACAATGCTTAAAAAGTGCCAGTTCCACTTGTGCCTGTTTTTTAGTGGTACAAAAGCCCAAATTTTTCTTGTAAGCTCTTTGAAGCATTCACACTGTGTTTCAATGGCCCTCATGTGTTGCTCCCCCCAAGTGCCCCCTGCTTCTTGGTGCTTTGTTAGCTGTCTTGACCTGACCTATCCTATGCCAAGGAACACAGAAAATCTGCTTTTGAAAAGTTTCATCCCCACAACAGTAGCCTGTGCTTTACAAACCTGCCAAATGTCCCATTTTGCAGAGGTCACCAGAGTTAGCAAGAACCCCAGAAAGCAAGAAACAGCAACTTGCGTACGTACCTACCTACCTTTCTCTGCCCAAAGAGCACCTGTCCCTTACTGTGAGAGACATAGAGGAGAAATGAGAAACAAGACCATAGTGGGGGGAAATCAGGGCAAATGGAGGGCCCAGTGAGATATAAGAGACAATTGGAAGAAGGCTCAGAGGGACACTGGAGGACAGAAAAACCAGAGACACGATGGAGGGAGACATATGGCTGGTGTGGGAGAGGACACAGGGAAATGGGAGAAAACAAAGAGAGACTATGGCATGGCCAGGGCAAGCTTTTGCAAGATGCACTTTGATGCAGTGCCCAGGTCTCCTAATTTGTCCATGTAGCTGGGCTTGCACCTAGAGCCTTTGAAAATAGTATGACACAAGGCTGTGCACTTATGTCCTACAGTGTGCTCATGTGAATTGGCTGTTTGAGATAGAGGTACTGTGGGCAAGGCTTGTGGGGATAGAGAGAGGCTGATATTTGAAGGATTGGATCCCCAAATGAAAATATCAGTCTATTTGTCCATCCATGCTGGAAGGGATTTAGAGAAGTGACCACTGGGTGGTGTCAGTGCATAACCTTTACCTCATTTCAGCATTTTCCCTCAGCAGTTATTAGCCCAGGGGAAAAATGCAACAGCAGAATATAGGTCAGATCCTGAAAAGCATCCTTCAATAGCAGTCTTTGCTTCAGGAGGAATGAGTTTGTTGTCAGGGATTTGGCAAGACTGGTACTTGAACATTCTTGCATTAATTAGAGCTAGGCCTGCTGGCTCCATCAGTCGGTAGGTCTGTTTACTACAGGGTGGCACTTCCATCACTGGATTCCCCTCACCTGCTTCTTAGAGAGTTTTATCCTTAAAGCCTGTTCTACCGTTTTTATTGTTATGTTTCTGTGTTGAGAGTATTTGCATTTTGATTATGAGTAACACATTTTTGGCTGCACCTGCAGGCAGTCTTGTGAAGTGTAAGGCTGTGGGCATTAGGCAAGCAGATCAGAAAGGCAGAGGAACATCACCTTACAACCCCTGGGGGTGAGGGCTAGGCGGCAGAGAGATTTGCATTAAACTGCAAATCTGGAGCTCTCCTACTGACTCCTGTCAATATTTTTCTGCCCTTCACAACCGTTATTACAAGACAAGGTCTCATACTGTAACTGCGGGGGAATAGCTATCATTTATCCATTTCACAGATCAAAGAGTTTACACAAGGTCACTTTAGGCAGCACTGGTAATAGACCCAAGGCCTCCGTTAGGGAAGGATTTATTAAAGAGGATATTCTATAGCCTAGTAAAGAGGAGAGGATAGACATTAATAAATTACAGGTAGAAACTGAAGAAAAACAGTTAATCAAAAAACTGCTCAATTACATCCCCTGAAGACAGACGACTAAATATTGACAAATTTTATGATCACAGAATCATAGATGATTAGGGTTGGAAGAGACCTCTGGCGGTCATCTAGTCCAACCCCCTGCTCAAAGCAGGACCAATCCCCAACTAAATCATCCCAGCCAGGGTTTTGTCAAGCCGGGGCTTTAAAAACCTCTAAGGATGGAGATTCTACCACCTCCCAAGGTAACCCACCCTCCTAGTGAAACAGTGTTTCCTAATATCCAGCCTAGACCTCCCCCACTGCAACTTGAGACCATTGCTTCTTGTTCTGTCATCTGCCACCACTGAGAACGGCCTAGCTCCATCCTCTTTGGAACCCCTCTTCAGGTAGTTGAAGGCTGCTTTCAAATCCCCTCTCACTCTTCTTTTCTGCAGATTAAATAAGCCCAGTTCTCTCAGTCTCTCATAACTCACGTGCCCCAGCCTCCTAATTATTTTCATTGCTCCCCACTGGACTGTCCCCAGTTTGTCCATATCCTTTCTGTAATGAGGGGGGTAGCGGGTTCAAAACTGGATGCAATACTCCAGATATTGCCTCACCAATGCTGAACAGAGGGGAGTAATCACTCCTCTTGATCTCCTTGCAATGCTGCTACTAATGCAGCCCAATATGCCATTAGCCTTCTTGTCAACAAGGTCATACTGTTGTTGACTCATATCCAGCTTCTCATCCACAGTAATCCCGAGGTCCTTTTCTGCAGAACTGCTGCTTAGCCAGTCGATCCCCAGCCTGTAGCAGTGCATGGAATTCTTCCATCCTAAGTGCAGAACTCTGCACTTATCCTTGCTGAACCTCATCAGATTTCTTTTGGGCCAATCTTCCAATTTGTCTAGGTCACTCTGGACCTTATCCCTACCATCCAGTGTATCTACCTCTCCCCTCATCTTAGTGTCATCTGCAAACTTGCTGATAGTGCAATCCATCCCATCATCCAGAGCATTAATGATTATATTGCTTGTATACAAACACTAGAAGCCTAAATACTAAGATGGATGAACTTGAGTGCCCCTAGTATTAAATAAGGATATTGACATAATAGGCATCATAAAAATTTGGTGGAATGAGGATAATCTATGGGACACGGTAATTCCAGGTACAATGTATGAAGAAATGACAGAGTGCACTTAGGGGGTGGGGAGGGTGGGAGGCACTATATTTTAAAGAAAGCATAGAATTAAATATACACCGCTACCTCGATATAACATCACCCGATATAACATGAATTTGGATATAATGTGGTAAAGCAGTGCTCCAGGGGCAGGGGGGGGCTGCACACTCTGGTGGATCAAAGCAAGTTCAATATAACATGGTTTCACCTATAACACGGTAAGATTTTTTGGCTCCCAAGGACAGCGTTATATTGAGGTAGAGGTGTAGTAAAAATCTTAAATTAATCAAACAGTACCATAGAATCTCTACGAATAGAATATAGCAGTAGGAATATACCACTAGTCACCTGACCAGAATGGTAATAATGATTGTGAAATACTCAGGAAGATTAGAGAGACTACAAAACCAGAAAACCCAATAATAATGTGGGATTTCAACTATCCCCATATTGACAGGAAACATGTCACCTCAAGAGATGATGCAGACAGGGGCAGCTCCAGGCCCCATCATGCCAAGTGCGTGCTTGGGGTGACAAGCTGCTGCGGGTGCTCTGCCGGAGCCACGAGGGCGGCAGGCAGGCTGCCCTCGGCGGCTTGCCTGTGGAGGGTCCGCTGGTCCCGTGGCTTCGGCAGACCTCCTGCAGGAGTGCCTGCGAATGGTCTGCTGGTCCTGCAGCTTCGGAGGACCTCCCGCAGGCACACTGCAGGAGATCCTCCAAAGCAGCGGGACCAGCAGACCCTCCGCAGGTAAGCCGCCGAAGGCAGACTGCCTGCCATGCTTGGGGAGGCAAAATGCCTAGAGCTGCCCCTGGATGCAGAGATAAAATTTCTAGATCCCATTAAGAAAGCTTCTTGGAACGGCTAGTCCTGGAACCCACAAGAGGAGAGGCAGTTCTTGATGTAGTCCTAAGTGATGCACAGGCTTTGATTCAAGAAGTGAATATAGCTGAACTGTTCAGTAATAACAACCATATATTATCAAATTTAACATTCTTATAGGGGGAAAATACAAAAGAAACCGACCACAGTAGCATTTAACTTCAAAAAGGGAAAATACACAAAAATGAGGAATCTAGTTAAATGGAAATTAAAAGGAATAATCACAAGAGTGAAATGCCTGCAAACTGCATGGAAATTTTATAAAAACACCATAATAGAGGCTCCGACTATATGTATACCTCAAATGCAAAAACAAAAAACAAAACACCAACAACAGTAAGAGGGCCAAAAAAAGTCACCCTGGCTAAACAACAGAGTAAAAGAGGTGGTCAGAGACAAAAAGACATCCTTTAAGAATTGGAAGTCAAATCCTACTGAGGAAAATAGAAAGGAACATAAACTCTGGTAAGTCAAGTGTAAAACTATAATTGGGCAGGTCAAAACAGAATTTGAAGAGCACCTAGCAAATGACTAAAAAATGATTAGCAAACATTTTTTAAGTACATCAAAAGCAGAAAGACTGCCAAACGATCAGTGGGACCACTGGGCAATTGAGGTGCTAAAGGAGCACTCAAGGAAGACAAGGCCATTGTGGAGAAGCTAAATTAATTCTTTGCGTTCGTCTTCACTGCAGACGATGTGAAGGAGATTCTCACACTTCTTTTTAGGTGACATATCCAAGAAGTTGCACCAGACTGAGCTATCAATACAGGAGGTTTTGGAACAAATAGTAATAAGTCATCAGGACCAGATGGTATTCACCCAAGAGTCCCAAAGGAACTTAGATAAGAAATTGCAGAACTACTAACTGTGATATTTGACCTAGGGGTTAAATCAGCCTCCATACCAGATGACTGGAGGATAGCAAATGTAACAACAATTTTTTAAAAAGCTCAAGAGATGATCCTGGCAATTGCATGCTGGAAAGCTTAACTTTAGCACCAGGCAAAAGTGTTTGAAACTGTAATGAAGAACAGAATTATCAGACACATAGATGAACACAATATTTTGGGGGAAGAGTTAACATGGTTTTTGTAAAGGGAAATCATGCCTCCTTAGTCTATTAGAATTTTTTTGAGGGTGTCAGCGAATGCGTACAATGGTGATTCAGTGGATGCAATGCTTTTGGACTCTCAGAAAGCCTTTGACAAAGTTCCTCACCAAAGGCTCTTAAGCAAAGTGGGATGTTATGGGATAAGAAGGGAAGTCCTCTTCTGGATCAGTGACTGATTAAAAGATAGGAAACTATGTTAGGAATAAATAGTCAGTTTTCACAGTGGAGAGAGGTAAATTCCAGGGTCCCCCAAAGATTTGTACTGGGACCAGTGCTGTTCAACATATTCATAAATTATCTGGAAAAAGGGGTGAATAGCAAGGCGGCAAAGTTTGCAGATAATAAAAAATTACACAAGATTGTTAGGTTCAAAGCCAACTGCAAAGAGTTATAAAGGGATCTTACAAGACCAGGTCACTGGGCAAGAAAATGGCGCAATGAAACAAAATGAAAGTAAGTGTTGATAAATGCAAAGAATTGCACATTGGAAAAAATAATCCCACCTATACATACAAAATTATGGGCTCTAAATTAGCTGTTACCACACAAAAAAGAGTTTTTGAAGTCATTGTGGATAGTTCCCTGAAAACATCTGCTCAATGTGCTGTGGCAGCCAAAAAAGCTAACAGAATGTAAGGAATCATGAGGGAAGGGATAGATAATAAGACGGAAAATATCATAATGCCACCGTATGAATCCATGTTACTCCCACACCTTGAATACTGTGTGTGGTTCTGGTTGCCCCATCTCAAAAAAGATAGAACTGGAAAAGGTGCAGAGGAGGGCAATGAAAATGATTAGGGGTATGGAACAGCTTCCATATGAAGAAAGATATTAAAAAGACTGGGACTGTTCGTCTTAGAAAAGAGATGGGAGGTGGATATGATAGAGGTCTATAAAATCATGAATGGTGTGGAGAAAGTGAATAGGGAAGTGTTATTTACCCCTTCACATAATCAGGTATCATCCAATGAAATTAATAAGCAGCAGATTTAAAGCTAAGATAAGGAAGCACTTCTTCACACAACACACAGTCAACCTGTGGAACTCACTGCTAGTGGAGTAGTGAAAGCCGAAAGAAAAACCGGGTTCAAAAAAGAATGAGATAAATTCCTGAAGGATAGGTCCATCAATGGCTATTAACCAAGATGGTCAGCAATGCAACCCCATTCTCTGGATGTCCTAAACCTCTGACTACCAGGTGCTGGGACTGGACAACAGAGGATAGATCAGTCAATACATTGTCCTGTTCTGTTCATTCACTCTGATGCATCTGGTAAAAGCCACTGTTGGAAAACAGGATACTGGGCTAGATGGACCATTGGTCTGATCCAGTATAGCAATTTGCATGTTCTTAAGTAATATAATAAGACATCTAAAAGCAGCTGAGCTTATTCATTCTGTCTAATAGAATTTTGTAAGGTGTATGTCAAATTAGGTGTTTCTTTATCTGCTGAAATACATATAGACTCTAGTGTTGCTTCCACATTTTCTGTATCTTAGGTTGTCAAGGCTCATGCTTTTACATGCGGAGGGCCCCAGTTCACTCCCTGCAGACATTGCAAACAGAGGTGGTGTCACATTTGGCTATGCTGTCTGTAACCACTAAACCACAACCAACTTCTTGCTCCTGGAAGAGAAGCCGAAGCCCAGCACTCCACTGGTGCTCCGCAATGTGTGTATTGTGTCTCTCTGGATGGGCTGCTACATGTAGAGGTTAGTAAGCTGCTTCCCCTCTCTCCAGTTACTCCTATAGCAGAAGTGGAAGAGGTCTATACTGTGGCTCTGAAAGGGGGAGGGTCAAACCTAGTTAGAGGTGAAAAAAATATCCACACATCTATAAGAGTTAGTGTAAGGACCCTGGATTAACTGCAGGAATGATTTTATATTGTAAAACATTATATTTGGATGTTGTGTTATTATTTGTTTTTCTGTTGCATTTTTAGTGTTTGTATTTGATTGGAAGGCGCGGTCTCCTTTAAGAACAGAATGTGGGAAACAGCATGTGTTGGAGACTGAGTGGTGTGATATGACCTGTGTGCCCACGGTCTGGAAGACTCTGCCTGCCTAAGATCTGAAAAGGTCAGAACTTGAATTAATAAACTTATTTTCCCAGTAAACAACCCTCATTCTCTTGCGATGCTGCTCTGGGTGTTGTTAATGCAGTGTTGCCAGATCTCATGATTTTATTATGAGACTTGTGGTATTTGATGTTTTTCTTAAAGTCCCTGCTGCTGGAACCAGAAGACTGCAGGAGAATCTCAGCTTTCCTTCCCCTTTGTACCCACCCCACATACATTTCTAATCCTCCTGGTTGCAGAGAAAACCTTGAAAAATGAAGCTAGAGCACCCTAAAGATTTCAAAACCAGCAGGCAAAGAAAAAAGAAGGCAACATTTATTATTTAAAACAAAATATCATGATTCTTGGGCCCTGACTCATGATTTTTGCACATTTGAGGCTGGCAGTACTGCTAATGAACTACAGAGTTTTTCACCAGTAGGTCACAATCTGAATCCTGCCTAGCTCAGCAGGGATTAACAGCTGTTCACATCGAATGGATGTTTGGTGGCCCCTATTTAAGATGAGGTTCACTTCTAGGTTCCACATCATTTCTTCAGACTGTCTCTCACCATGTGATTGTACTGGGCCTAGCCCGATGGCTCCCTGATCCCACTTAGATCCTCTAATTAGAACTCCTGCAGCAGGGGCCAAAATTGCCCTTTTCACTATAAATTTGTTTGAAGTGGCATCACTGCAATTGTTATACACACATTGGGATGAGCAGGAGGAGTTCAAAAATCAGAAGACAGACCAAAACCCATGATTTGATGTTGGGACTGATCTCATTCTATTTTGGAGTCTGACTTGTGATGTTTGAACTTTTGGGATTGGCTACACTATGTTTTTTCAATAGACTTTTAGTATGTATCCAACAAGTTCTTGGAATGCATTGGAGACCATTTTTTATTTCAGAAGGTGGAAAAAACTGTAAGGGGAGAGGTTATTATAGATTTGTTTTTGACAAATAGGGAGGAACTGTTTGAGAATTTGAAAGTGGAAGGCAGCTTGGGTGAAAGTGATCATGAAATGGTAGAGTTCATGATTCTAAAGAATGGTAGGAGGGAAAACAGCACAATAAAGATAATAGATTTAAATAAGGCAAACTTTAGCAAACTCAGGGAGCTGGTAGGTAAGATCCCATGGGAAGCAAATATAAGAGGACAAACAGTTAAAGAGCTTTGGCAGTTTTTCAAAGAGACATTATTAAGGGCACAAGAGCAAACTATCCCACTGCGTAGGAAAGATAGGAAGTATGGCAAGAGACCACCCTGGCTTAACCAAGGGATCTGCAATAATCTGAAACTCAAAAAAGAGTTCTACAAAAAGTGAAAACAAGGTGAAATTACAAAGGATGAACATAAACAAATAACACAAGTATGTAGGGACAAAATTAGAAAGGCCAAGGCACAAAACAAGATTAAACTATGTAGCAGCACAAAGAGTAACAATAAAACATTCTGCAAATACATTAGAAGCAAAAGGAAGACCAAGAACAGGTTAGGCCTGTTACTCAACGAGGTGAGAAAAATAATAACAGAAAATGTGGAAAGGCAAAACTGATAAATTACTTTCCTCTTTCAATTTTGACCAAAAAGGTAAGTAGCGATTGGACATCTAACATAGTGAATGCTAGTGAAAATGAGGTAGGATCAGAGATTAAAATAGAGAAAGAACAAATAAAAAATTACTCAGAAAAGTTAGATGTCTTCAGGTCACCAGGACCTGATGAAATATATCCTAGAATACTCAAGGAGCTGACTGAGGAGATATCTGAGCCATTAGCAATTATCTTTGAAAAGTCACGGAAGATGGGGGAGATTCCAGAGGACTAGAACAGAGCAAGTATAGTGCCAATCTATAAAAAGTGAAATAAGGACAACTCAGGGAATTACAGGCCAGTCAGCTTAACTTCAGTACCCAGAAAGATAATGGAGCAAATAATTAAGCAATCAGTTTGCAAACACCTAGAAGATAATAAGATGATGAGTAACAACATGGATTTGTCAAGAACAAATCGTGTCAAACCAACTTAATAGGGTAACAAGCCTTATGGATAAGGGGAAGTGGTAGATGTGTTATATCTTGGCTTTTTGATACTGTCTTGCATGACCTTCTCATAAACAAACTAGGGAAATACAACCTAGATGGAGCTAATATAAGGTGGGTGCATAACTGGTTGGAAAACCATTCCCAGAGAGTAGTTATAAGTGGTTCACAGTCAAGCTGGAAAAGCATGTCAAGTAGGGTACACAGGGATCAGTTTAGGTCTGGTTCTCTTCAATATCTTCATCAACGATTTAGATAAAGGCATAGAGAGTGCACACATAAAGTTTGCAGACAATACCATGCTGGGAGGGGTTGCCAGAGCTTTGGAATATAGGATTAAAGTTCAAAATGATCTGGACAAACTGGAGAAATGTCTGAAATAAACAGGATGAAATTCAATAAGGACAAATGCAAAGTCCTCCACTTAGAAAGGAACAATCAATTGCACATGTACAAAATGGGAAATGACTGCCTAGGAAGGAGTACTGCAAAAAGGGATCTGGGGATCATAATGGATCAGAAGCTAAATATGAGTCAATGGTGTAACACTTGCAAAAAAAGAAAACATCATTCTGGTATGTTTTAGCAGGAATGTTGTAAGCAAGACACAAGAAGTAATTCTTCTGCTCTACTCTGCACTGATGAGGCCTAAACTGGAGTATTGTGCCCAGTTCTGGGCACCACATTTTGGGAAAGATGTGAACAAATTGGAGAAGGTCCAGAGAAGAGAAATAAAAATGATTTAAGTATCAGAGGGGTAGCTGTGTTTGCTACTTTTACAGATCCAGACTAAGAGTTCTGTGGCACCTTATAAACTAACAGATATATTGGAGTATTAACTTTCGTGGGTGAATACCCACTTTGTCAGATGCTAGGTATTCACCCATGAAAGTTCATGCTCCAATAAGGTGCCACAGGGTTCTTTGCTGCTTTTACAAAAATGATTAAAGGTCTAGAAAACATGACCTATGAGGGAAGATTGAAAAAATTATGTTTGTTTAGTCTGAAGATGAGAAGACTGAGAGGGGACATGATAACAGTTTTCAAGTACATAAAAGGTTGTTAAAAGGAGAAAGGAGAAAAATTGTTCTCCTTAACCTCTGAAGATAGGACAAGAAGCAATGGGCTTAAAGTGCAGCAAGGGTGGTTTAGGTTGGACATTCCTAACTGTCACGGTAGGTAACCACTGGAATAATTTGTCTAGAGAGGTTCTGGAAGAGCAGGTTAGACAAACACCTGTCAGGGATGGTCTAGATAATATTTAGTCCTGCCATGAACCTGTTCCTGAGTACATTTTAAATTCAATAGTCTTTCCATGAATATTCAGTTTCACTCTCCAGGCAGGCTCTGTGTCATCAGACATGATAGATCCCAGAAACAGTAGCTGTTCATTGTCTGTACTATTAGTCAGCTCCCTCATTGCTTTGGTGCGGCAAACAGCTGCAGAATGTCCATATTTTGTGCATCTGTTATGCCTTCTGCTTATGGCAAAACATATATCTTTGGGCTATGAATTTTTCCACGCTTGTGCATGTAGGCTGAACGGCTTTAGTGTTTGACTCAAATTTGTCCCTCTTAGCCTGGGAGTTCTCTCTCATTTCCTCAAGAGTTTTATGATAATGACTTTCAGCTTTCATGCTGTCTACAGCTTCTAAGCTAGTTTCAGGTTTTTCAAGTTGCTCCTGCTTTTTGTTCTGCTGTTTGAATAGTGCAGGGGAGTGGACTAGATGACCTCTTGAGGTCCTTTCCAGTCCTATGATTCTCTATTATTCTATGTTAAAAGCTGTTGTAAGAAGTTGCCAGAGAAAGCCATTTACACTGCACATGTTCTATGGGGCCTATAGAACCCAGGGACGCAGCATGTTAATTGACTTTGCGGGGTTATTTTACATTAAGGGAAATAAAAAGAAGAAATACTAAAGTCTGCAGCAGACAGCAGTCATAGAGTTGGAGGTTGGAAGAGACCATATTATCGGGACGTGTACTTTTGCTCATTTCAGTATTCCAGACCAACTAGGGAAGGACAATGAACCACAATTCACTGGAGCAGAATTTAAGTCATTCTGCAGGAAATACAATTTTGATCATGTTACTAGCAGCCTATATTACCCACAAATGAATGGAGAGGCTGAGATAGCTCTGCAGACAGCCAAGAAAATCCTACAACTGGAAAATCCATTCCTTGCTCTTCTAAGCTACCAATCAATACTAATGGCAGCTACTGGATACAATCCAACACAACTCCTAATGGAAAGAAAACAAAAAAAACAGTTACTTACCTTGCCGTAACTGTTGTTCTTTGAGATGTGTTGCTCATGTAGCTGTGTGCTTGCCTCAAACACCGCCGCTGAAAAGTTTTCCCTCATTTATGAAAAGTCAGTAACCATTTTTTATTCTTTGAGAGCTTCCTCATGTCCATTCCAATGTAGGTGACTCCCAAGCAGTTGTGCAGGTGGAGGGTTCAAAGTTATTGGTATGCTGATTGTACTGCCACTCAGACAAACCCAACATGGTCTCTAGCCTGTTGGGTGATGGCATAGTGAAACGTGAAAGTGTGAACTAATGACCATGTTGCCACTCTGCAAATGTCCTGGGTAGGAATGTGTGCCAGAAATGCTGCCAAAGATGCTTGGGCCCTCATGGAATGTGCTATTAGGCAAGGGGGAGCAGAGACCTTTGCAAGGTTGTAGCATGAGCAAATACAGGAAGTGATGCAGGAAGGGTCTCCTGTCTGGGCTGAGATGGGAGACCCTTCATCCTGTCTGAAATGGCTATGAAAAGTTGAGCAGATTTCTTAAATGATTTAGCCCTTTCTATGTAGAAGACTAGTGCGCATCTAATGTCCAGATAGTGGAGCCTCTGTTCCTCTCTGTTGGCATGTGATTTTGGACAGAAGGCCGGAAGGAAGATATCCTGGTTACTATGGGATTGGGAGACCACCTTTGGAAGGAAGGCCAGATGCCAGCGCAATTGGATCTTGTCCTTGAAGAATATTATATAAGGTGGTTCTGACATGAGGGCCTGGATCACCAAGATCCTCCTGGCAGAAGTAATGGCCACCAGGAAGGCCATCTTCCATGACAGGTGGAGCAGTGACCATGTTGCCAGTGGTTCAAATGGATGTCCTGTCAGTCTTGCCAATACCAAGGTGAGGTCCCAGGAAGGGATTGGTTGCCATACCTAGGGGTACAGTCTCTCAAGACCCTTAAGAAATCAACTAAAGATGTAGTTTGAGAAAACAGAACAGCCATTCACCCAGGGATGAAAGGCTGAAATTACCACCAGATAGGCCCTAATAGATGACACAGTTAGCCCTTGCTGTGCCAGTGAAGTAAGTAGTCTAAAGTGAATGGCAGTATTGACTGTGTGGGTGAGACACCTTTCTGCGTAGACCAAATCAAGAACCTTCTCCACTTTGCCAGGTAAGTGGACAGTTTTCTGCTCCCTAAAAGCACCTTGTGAACCAGCTCCAAACTAGCTACCTGGGGCAGAGGTCTTCTCTGAAAGCCCCTGCTCCTTCTATTATAGTCTTGGTGGGCAGGTGGCAGTAAGAAACGGTAGCTGGTTGAGGCTTATAATGTTTCCTAGAGGGAGCCGGTGTACATAACCCTAGGGACTTCAGGGTGGCCCTCAAGTCCTTCAGGCTGTGCGGCTTAGAGTCTGTCTGCTCGGAAAAGCGCAATGTACCCTCAAAAGGAAGGTCTTGTAATGTCTGCTGAAGCTCAGGAGGGAGGCCTGAGAATTGAAGCCAAGGCCTTCTGTGCATTTCCACCACTGAGGCCGTGGATCAGGTTTCAGAGTCCACCATGTCCAAGGCTGTCTGCAGGGACACCCTTGCCACAGATTTGCTTTCTTCCACTACAGCTGAAAATTCATACCCAGACTCATGTGTTAGTAGCTCCTTAAATTTCAACACAGAGTCCCAGGAGTTAAAATCATACCGGCTCAGGAGCACTTTCTGACTTGTGATCCTAAATTGGAGATCCTAAAGCTACCAAAGATGTCTAGTTTTTTGGCATTCTTGGCCTTGGGGGTTGGCTCCTGCTGACCTTGTGGAGAGTCTATCAGTGCCAGACTCAACAGTACTCATTCCGAGGCAGGAGTCAGTGGCACCGTATGTGTTACTGGAGCCTTAGAGTGCTTTGGCCTGGGCTGCACTTTACTAGTGTCTCTCTGCCTCGCCAGCCTCAGAGCTGGAGAGCGAACTCTGTTAGTTTTTTTCTGCTTCTTTCTCAGCACTGATGATGGAAACAGTGCTGAGAGTCCATTGCTGGAGCAATCTTCAGCACTGGGGATGATGGACATTACTACGGCTCATGAGAAGCAGGAGCATCCTTCCTCGGTGCCAGAAATGAGGACCGGTGCTGAGTCTCTCTTAGCGTAGCCAGGTCGCTCCTTACTGAGGCTGAAGTACTTGGTGCTGAGAATGAGTGACTTGGCTCTGAGGGAGGTTGTAGTGCTGCCTCCATGAGGATAAACCTGAGCCTAGTGTCTCTTTTTGGGTGTCTCTTTTTGGTGTGGGGCCCGAAGTCTTTGCAGAACTTACAGTGCTCCCATATGTGAGCTTCCCCCAGGCACTTAAGGCAGCTGAAATGATGATCACTCACTGGCACAGGCTTGTGGCAAGATGCACAAGGCTTAATTAAACCCATAGACTGAGGCATGCCCCAGTACCGGGCAGGGATTAACCCTACACAGTGGGGATTTGCTAACCTAACTCACTAACTCAATCTAACAATTGAAACTTAACAACTATGAATACAGATAACTAAATACAACAAGTAGAATAAAGTCCACTGAAGGAGTACTTGCAAATGCAAGGACAAGGTAGTTCCAGCGACCATCCTGGGAGGTAAGAAGGAATTGAGAGGGCTGCAGGTTGGCAGGACACTTTATACCGGTATTCTGAGAGCATGACTCCAGGAGGCACCAAAGCTGACCTGATGGATACCACGGAGGGAAAACTTTCTGGCAGTGGTACTTGGGGTGAGCACATACCTACATTGGAATGGACATGGGCAAGCACTCCAAGAGCAGCTGTTCCAGCTTTGGAAAATAACTTATCTCCAAAGTGGATAGACATGAAGAAAGGAGCCAAACTAGATAAAAGGCTAAAAGAGCTTAAAGAGCATTTTTACAACAGGTGTCATCATAGATCCAGGTCATCATGTTCATGTCAAACTGGATGGAATAAAAAGATAGATAAATCCAGCTGTCATAAAGAAAAAGACTTCAGTGCCCAGATCATGTGAATAAGACTGTCAGTGGAGAGTTCAACAGAAACCGGTGACATGTACAGTTGGTTACACAGAACAATCCACAGCACAAACTCTACAGATGGCAGAGGAAGAAGACAACGTGAGGATTCCAAACCCACCACACCGATTTATTGCAACTAATGGACAGGCAGATGTCCAAGTTCTTACATTTTTGGGTCATGTAGTTAGAAAACCAGTATGATTGTGAGACACTTAGACTGATATATGCCGAACTTCAAAGGCAGCATGATAATGTAAATAGTGTAAATGGTAGGATTGTAGAACTTTAAGAGGGAGATGTAATGCAGTGGTTTTCAAACTGTGAGTCATGACCCCAAAGTGGGTCGTGACCCCATTTTAATGGGGGTCACCAGGGCTGTCTTAGACTTGCTGGGATTTGGGGGCCAGGGCCAAAGCCTGAGCCTCATCGCTTGGGGCTGAAGCTGAAGGCTGAGGGCTTCAGCCCTGGGTAGCTGGGCTCAGGTTACAGGCCCGTCTGCAGCTGAAGCCCTTGGGCTTAAGCTTTGGCCTGCGCACCAGGGGCAGCAGGGCTTGGGCAGGCTCAGGCTTCAGTCCCCCCCTTGGGGTCATGTAGTAATTTTTGTTGTCAGAAGGGGGTTGCGGTGCAATGAAGTTTGATAACCCTTGGTGTAATAGAATGCAACACTGTATTATACTGTTCAGCCACTGGGTGGCACTGTGTGTAACATGACTTATTTAAGCTAACCTCAGCCATAGCTGGCAGTGCATTAAAGGATCTCATAGTGGACATATCTGGTGTGTATGTCTCTCAGAAGGAGGCTTTATAGCCAGTTTATATATGATACAGTCTATATCTGGTACCTGCCAGTAACAACTCTGCAGCCTACTGTGTATAAGTATTAAATGACAGGCACCATCCAGTTTGTCAGTTTTACCCTCTGATGTCCACACTCAGCCTTAACTCTGTAGTCTGCGTGCAGAGGGTAGTAATGGAGGAGTATGGAGGCCTGAACACAAGGTCAGATGGGGCAAGATGAGAGGAAAAGACTAAGAAGCTACGTGCTTAGCATCCCTTCTGCTTTCAACTCCGTCCCATCTCCACTGTTTGTCTTGCTAATTTAGAGTTTATAGTTTAAGCTTTGTGGAGCAGGGGTCATGTCTCTTCCCTGTTCTGCGAGGTACCTGGCAATTGGAGGAATAATAGTGATAGGAAGCGTTGCCCTCTAATAAGTCCTGGGAGTCTGGTGTTGCTGGGGAAATACCGCAGAGCCCTCAGAATCTGTTTGTGCTGTCTGCAATGTGGAGTTTGATGGAGGAGAGTGATGGACACAGAGAAGGAAAGAAAAAGAAGTCAGGAAAGAACAGAAAGGAAAAGGAGAGAAGAGGCTGAAGCATTTCATCTTACCAGAGACTAACCACTGCTATCCAGCCCAGTTGGGGAGTGCTGTCTCAAGTGACAAGCTGACCCAGACATCCCAGGGCTTAAGGGGAGGAAACTAGATGACAAAGGAGAGGGGGCAAGCAAACAATTGGTTATGGAGTCTGATTCTCCACACTTATACTGGTTTTACACCGGTGTAAGACCACTTATTTCAGCAGTAACAGAGTGGAGAATTAGTTTAACAATATGTGGAGGTGGAATGGTTCCAAAGGGAAAAAATTGGACCACCTTCCCTGCATCGAGCTGGCTTCTGAAAAAATCTCCCCCAGATTCATTCAACATTTTCCCTCCTCTTTCACCAGTTCACTGTGAATGAGCTGAAATGCCACAGACAACTTACAGCAACTGTGGAAATATATATTTGACTAGGAATCTCTCTGATTAGTTCTGTATCTGTCTACTAGGGCTCTAATCCTGATAGATATTCATTTAATAAAGGGACCAGCTGGCTTTTTCTCCTCCATGTAAACCCCAAACTCAAAATTCTGAATTCTGTCAAGAGTAGCTCAGACTCTGTATGCACATGGGGATATGGGAGTGCTTAATAGGCCAGCTAGGAGAATGGGCCTTCTTGTCTGTATGAGCAAAGCCATAGATAAACCCTTTTACACTGCGTCATCGGGAACGTGTGGGCAGGGGTCGTGTGGCTGAAGCCCCCAGCAAATTAATTATTCTTCACTGAAATGGTTTTCTGGCTTTTCCATTGCTCTATCTCTCTGGTGGTTTGCTGAAAGACCTACCAGGGGTGCATGTGATGCCAGCTTGTGCAAGAACTGGATATGGGGGCACAATAAGTGTGAATGCTATAGCCTGTTTATAACTATAGGCGCAAATATGCCCCATACAGGATTGTGCCAATGCTAAAAAAATAGCATTTAATCTTCCCTCAGATAGTTAACTGTACAGCCTTGCTAACTGACACATATACGCCACCCCATCCCTTGCCTATAGCTGCCTTGCACAGTGGAAGCCTTTGGATGGAAGATGACTGAACTGCTGGCTAATCTTAGTATACAGGAACAAGCACTGGTTTTTCCCCACAGGTTTTCACCTGCTAGTAATTTGGCCTTAGGTATTTTATGTTGCCTGTGCCCCTGTAGCCCATTGTGCCGGAACACGATTGACATACCACTGACATTTCACTTAAACAAAACACACCTACCCCATAAACAGGAGTGACTTGACATGAATGAAAGCCCTCCCCTCACAGTACTCTTAAAATGGCTCCAGCTTCCCTGTTGCGTGATAGATGGCAACCGTAGATCTGCACATGACAGGGGAAACGTAGCAATGCTCCCTTCTTCAAACATATGCAGTTGATGAATGAGCCAATTGGCTGAATATGTACATTTTTAGTAGTATATTGGGGGACTACACAATAGAATTTGACTAGAATGAAGTCACGTAGTCCAGAAGCATGAGACTAGGGAGCGGAGTGGAGAGGAGTGGTGGTCTCTGGAGAGTTGCTTGGGTATGTGTATGGTAGGAATGGACAGTTATGGGGAGGCAATGTCATAGGAGTAGGGTACAGGGAGATGGGTTACCTGTAGGGGGTGTTTTTCCATGGGGATCAGTCGCTATGATAGTGGGGTGTGGTGTACCATGGGGATAGATCGCTGAGCAGGACGATTCAATGGAGTGGAGTGCCATGGGGTAGGCAGTGTAGTGCAGGGGCTGTTGAGTGGGGGGATACAAGGGAATGAAGGCACAAGGGGTACTGTCGTGTTAGGGCACAGGGGTGTAAGCTGCTGTGGGGCAAGGGCTGCTATGGATGTAGCTTGCTGCGAGGGTGTGGTGCAGGCAGGTGTGTTGCTTGGGAGGAGCAAGGGCAGAGGAATGGAATGCTGGGTGGGTGTGGTGTGTGGGAGTAGGGTGCAGTAGAGCGAGGGCACAGGGAGTGGGGGGGGACACATCAGGAGGGATGCATTGCTGCTGGCTTGGGGAGCCGTGCGGGAGTACAAGGGACTGGGGTATTGAGAGGGTGAGATACAGGTGTTGGCGTTCCATGGGCAGGTGCAGAGGGTTGGGTACTATAGGAATGTGGTGCACTGGGGTAGGCTGCCAAGCAAGTGAGGTGTCACGGAGATGGTGTGCCGACGATAGGACGTAGCAGGGTTGGGGCACAAGGAGTGAGGGATTGGAAGGGAGGGTGTCCTGGAGGTGGTTGGGGGCTGAGGAAGTGTGTGCTGGGGATGAGGTGCCATAGTGGTGGAGTGCTGTGATGTGGAATTCTGTGGCAAGTGGGACTATAGTGGTGGGGGAGTGGATGTGGCATGCAAGGGGGTGATATTGCTATGGGTCTGCGGTGCACAGTCATGGGGTAGTCATAGGGGTATGGTGTAGAAGTGGCATGCCATGGGGGTGGTGTGCTGGAGGTTGGGATATCATGGGTATGTGGAGGGGTGCAGGCTGTTAAGGGAATGAAGGTCTGGGGATTTGATTACCAAGCAGAGCCATGCAAATGGGGTGTATAAAGGGTGGAGTGTCAGGGCAATGACATACCGTGGTGATGGGATGGTGAACAGCAGGCTGACATAGAGATGGGCTGTCATGTCAGTAGGTGGAGTGTATTGGGGAATGGTGCAGGGGAGGTGATGTGCATGGAGTCGGTGTCATTGGACTGGTGCCCAGATACAGGTTCCATTAGGGGAGGGATGATACGGGGTGCTGTGGAGGTTGGGTGCCTTAGGACTTGAGCAAATGGCTGTTGAATGGATGGGCCGTGCTTTGCCCTGGGGTTATGGGGTTGGATGCAGGGTGATGGTATGCTGTGAGGGCGAGAGGTGGGGGAGGGAGGCATCAAATGCCTGGAGCTTGGATGTGTGATGGTGAAGTTCTGCAGCTGTACAGTGCTGTCAGTGTAGGGTGCTGGGAGGAAGGGGTGCTGGGCCCTAAATTGGTTGGATTAACTAGGTGGGTGCTGTGGGTATGGGGTGAAATGCCATGTGGCTGTGCTGCACATAAGTAGGGGTGCTTTAGAGTTGGGATGCAGAGGGATGGGTCCCTGTGGATAAGGTATCATGAGGCATGGGGGGGGGTACTGAGTTGGGTGCTGGGGTGTGTGTGTGCCATGAGCATGGGGCTCAGCAGGGTGAGGTGCTGTGGGAATGTGGTGTGCAGCATGGGGTGCTGCAGAGGTGTGGGGAGGGAGTGTTGTTGGAGTGGTGTGCATGGCAGTGTGGTGCAGAGCGGTGGGTTGCTGCCCATGTAGGGTAGTATGGGGGATGGATGCCATGGGGTTAAGTGGAGCCCGATGAGGTATGGGATGCTAGGTTACATTGTTTAATGCTTAAAAATCACCATTTTTAAGTGCTAGATGTTACCTGCTTTTATTGTGAAGTGGAATGAAGTAGAATCCAAAATGTGTTCACTGTACTGCAGTGCACAGACTGTGCTTGTGGTTCAAGTGAAATTGTTCCGTATTTTTGCAAAGGGCGTATGGGGAAATTATTACAGTCTAGGAGGATTCCTCTATATCTGTTCCCTACATGCATAACATTTAAACAATAACTAAGAACTGACTTTTCTCCACATGGAGAACACATCATTGCCAGTTAATCTGCTGTTCTAGCACAGTATCAGGTCCTAGATAATTTCTTTTCTTTTCAAACATAAACATCAAAAATTAAGACATAACTGTGTAAAATGACAAGCACAGGTTGCTGTATGCTTGATTGCATCCTGAACAGACCCCAAACTAGGAAATCATCTGTTAATGGTAGCCAAGAGATGTGGGAATCTTAGTTTTGAAATAGCGGACTTTGAAGAATGTTTAACACCGGAGAGGAAGTGCCTGGCTAAACTGGTTGAATGGAATGCTACAGCACCAGCAGGACTGCAAAATGAAAACCAGTCCACAGCGCAGTGCCTCAGCCTATTGCTAAGAAAGGAGGGTAAGAAGACAGCACATGCCTTTTTTCACATAAAGACATTCTTTATTTGATATTTTTTATATACAATATTACTTTTCATCTGTAAAAAGTACATATGCAGGGTACCAGGTTGGAGGCAGCCGGAAGGTTCCCAAATCAGAAGGTTGTCTCTTGCCCCTCTGTTATTTCAGAGGAAAAATAATCTGTGAATTTTATGCAAAGTGAGTGAGGCAGAACGACAGTGCAACTTCCACCAAGAGTGACAGGGATTGAAAACAACAGATTCTGACTGAACCAAGCCATGCAGTATTCCCTCTAGCTTGTAGTGGTTCTCAACCTTTTGGGCAACTGTAGAGCAGTTGTAGAAGCCAGTGCTTGCCCTCCCTTTTAGAACGGTGCACACGCTAACCAGTAATGGAGCTCAGGTTGCTCTCAGTATGACAGCCCAATCTTCACTTTGGGTATGAGTAATGTTTCCCAAAACAAGGCATGTGAAGGACTGGTTGAAGAGTTATGGTGGTAGTGCAATCAGACTACTCAATTGTCCTCCAGAGCATCAGCTTTTATTTCTTTAAAATAAAGTCAATCTCTGGGTGCTATGCCTGTGGCAAAAACCTTAGAAACATGGAGTAAGGCCTGGTCTACACTAGGAAATTAGGTCAATATAACTACGTTGCTCAGAGGTGTGAAAAATCCACACTCCTGAGCAATGCAGTTAATCTGACCTAATCCATGATGTAGACAGCGCTAGGTCGACAGGAGAATACTCCCATTGACCCAGCTATCGCCTCTTGGGAAGGTAGAGTAACTACGCCAATGGGAGATAGTGTCTTCACTGATGCATTACGGTAGTGCAGCTGTAGTGGCTTATGTGTAGACATACCCTAAGTGTAACTCGTGTAGAGATGTCTGCCTGAGCTGGTAGAGAGCATGAAAGGATAGCTCTGAAGTGTGAATGTCCCATGCATTTCAATGAATGCTAATTCAGATCCCAGTGATGATGCTTTAAATGTCCACATTATTAACTATTTCACTGCTCACCACACTAGGTTGGAGAGCAGAAGAAATATCCTATGATGAAGCTCTACACCAGCATTTCCAAAAGAGATAAGGGGGAGGAGCATCTGGGAGCCCAGGTGGTGTATAAATTAAGATCTGTAGGCCTTTAACAACACATGGCAGGGCCCCTAGAACAGTGTGATTGGTTTCATTTTCCAGCATTCAAAAGTTTGGCAAACACTGGTTCAGAGTGTGCACCAAGGAATGAGAGGTAGCAGGGGCAGTGCATGGAGGGTTATCATCTTTAAGGTTTGGGGCAAGGGAACCTAAGCACCTTGAGCTGACTTGGAAACCACAGAACTGTCTCTGACTTTTCACTGACTTCAGGTTTGTTCTCTGGATCTCCAGAATAGCTACAATTGTATATACAAAAATCTTCAATAAGAGTTTTAAGGAGCATTTTGTGCAGTAAGTGAGCAGCTGGAATGTCATTTTAGCTTTATTCAGTAAATGGAGGAAAGCCAAGAAGGGAACTGTCAGGTGTGCTGGGCACCCACAACTCCAGCTAAGTCACTGGGAATTGCAGATGTTTAGCCCCTCTGAAAATCAGGCCCAAAATGTTACAAATAATGGCTTTGCTCCTGGTGGATTCTGGCCTACAGAGGCCTGACTGGGACGTGTATTGCACATTCGTACCTTGAGTGCATGCAGACAGAAAACGGACTGTTTGGGGATCTCCAGGCTCTTTCTCAAAGCCAGTTTGCCACAAGTGCACACTTTGTTTTCCGCTCTTGTTTCTTCCTGTAAGAACACAGGGTGCTGTAGAAACTGCCAACCAAGACAGCAGCCACTTGAATGAAAGCCAGAACTATGTGTTTGTTTGGTTAGAAGATACAGCACAAGACTTGGAGACAGCTAACACTAAAATATCACTCTGTTAAAAAAATAAGTATCTATACCTTCAGAAAAGGCTGTAAAACAGCAGCAACAGAATGTAAGTGACCATGTTCTAGTACGCCACATGTACCCAAGAGAAAACAGAGTCTGAGCTCTTGGCTGCAGCCAACTCCATGCTGCAGGTCAGTATCCCAGCTCTGAAAAGGGCTGAGAAAAAGCCTACCACCTGAAGTCAGGAGAACAAGATGGATGCTTCAGCATCCATGTCTGGCTATTATGGACGTCCTGCTCAGAACTCACAACAGCCAAACTCATTCTGCTCTGGGGCAGCCCAGAATGCTGCAATGCATGAGGGGTACAGGAATTAGTGCACAAAATGTATTACTCTAGAAGTAGGCAGCACATTAGTAGCTTTGAGGGAGATGAGCGATTGCATTCTAAATTGGGATATGGTAGAAACCAGCAGATCCTGGGATAACTAGATGACAGGACACAAATGTCCTTTATTTTGAACCTGTTGCATGTTTACACACAGGAGAAATGTCACTACTGTACACCTGACTGGAGAAAATTACAATCCTCTTGCCATGAAGTGGCTCAGGACCTAAATTCAAATACTTCTTGTGGCAGTGAATTAACCCCAGTGAGACTTACACAGGCAATTAATTTGAGTGGTGGTTCTGTAATTCAAACCAGTGAGATGGGAAAAGAGTAAACATCAGGGAGAGGTTTGGTGTTTCTATTTTTGGGACTCTAGAATTTTGTCCTTGACCTTTCCCTGAAGAGACGGGCAGCCATTCCGTGCTTCCACTGGCCAGGAGGAGTATGGGTTCGCTGGGGTAGAGCCGGTTACTAAAGACTCCCTGCTTTTCCTCAGTCCTCCTTCAACACAAAGAGGCTTACAAAACTAAGGCAATGAAGTGCAGGTTCAAACTGGGACTGGAAAACCTCAATTTAAACCACAAAATATTAAAATGGAAAAGCATTAGCTCTTCAATTAGTCATTAATTTCTAATTAGAAAATTACATTTTGTGGCAGTAGTAAAAGGAATCAGTTTATTTTAATTTGAAGTAAACAATTACTTGAATCAGAATTTACTACATTCATTACCTTGACTTTTTTCAGATTAGTTTTTTTTACTAGTGCTGCAAATTACAGTAATTGAGTAATTAGTACTAAGATAAAAACTCTTGGCATTTCAGTGTTTTCCAAGCTCTCCCTCTTCCTCCTCTTAAACTGAAATTGCAATCTGGCAAAAAAATCATTTGGTTAACATTTGTTCCCAGAGTACACCACATCAGAACTGCCATGACAAGTTTGTTAATCTTTAAATTGTTTACCTGCTGCGTCCGCAGGTCTGGCCGATTACAGTTCGCCATCGCAGGCCAATGGGGGCGCTGGAAACGGTGGCCAGTAAGTCCCTCGGACCGCGCCGCTTCCAGCAGCTCCCATTGGCCTGGAGCAGTGAACCGCGGCCAGTGGGAGCTGCGATCGGCCGGACCTGTGGACAGGGCAGGTAAACAAATCGGCCCGACTCGCCGGGGCTTTCTCTTTACAAGCGGTGACCCCAGTTTGAGAAACACTGCTTTAAATTAATGCCAAAGAGTAAAGGAAATTTAGCATTAAGGTGGGACTTTCATCATGGGAGTCAGTGGTTCTACCATTCTCTGTCTCCATGCATGGTTCTTGGTCTGTGCATTAAGGCCACAGGCTTATGTGCTTTGCTGAATTGGGGACTAAAAATGGAAAAACTAAATGCCACTTTAGATATACAAAATGGAGCAGATTGCAGCCAGGTCACTCAGGCCAAGATGGGACATTGCATATTGGGAGATAGAGTGTTCTGCAGGACACTGCTGTGCACAAAAGATGAAGGTGGCCATGGAGTTCACGGTAGTGCTCAGTGGGCTGCACTTTCCTGTCTCCATCCCATCCTGGAGTTCCTGTTGTGGAGATGTTCTCATTATAGAAAGCTCATTTTCAGGGGCTTAAAACTCAGTCAAAGCAAAAAAACCCATACCTCTCTTTAAGCTAACATGAGGGGAATGAAGTACTGAGAGCCTAGAAAGGCTCAGATAATTAAAAATATCACAGAAACCAAAGACAAAGGTGTTTCGTGGCTGGCTGCCTAGTAATAGTACTTCCCTCTGTAGTGAACTGACATAGCTACAACAGGACTACTGTAAAGGCAGCATGTTCATCCTGCTCGTGTGAAGAGGGCAGAAGCACCTTAAGATGATCTAGAGCCAGCCCCTTCTCAGCTCGAGGGACAGTGACCCTGGGGAAAGAATCGTGGGAGCTGTGAGAAAGAAGAGTAAAAAAGGAGGTGAGCAGAATCCTTTTTCGCTCTCAAGGTGCTGAGGCTGGGGGGAGAGATGATTTGCTTTTGAAGATTGAGTTTCTTTAAATAAATATAGCCCACAATGGGGTACTTTGCCCTTTTGTTGTATTTTGAGCAAACAAAATGGAGACGCCTTCAAGATCTCAAACATGTTGAAAATTTGGTCCCGAGGTGCGTGGAAATAAATGACTTACATGTAATATCCTACTTTACCCAATGAGGCATGGTAGGCAGACCCAAAGGCCAATAGCATGAATCTTATATATGCTTTTAATAGAATAAGCCATCTTCCCTAAGGTTGTTTTATTGCCCACTGACTGGAAAGGAAACACTTAAAATATGTAACCAACAATCTGATTCCAGTCTATGCATGCAATGTTGATTTAAGACACTTCTCTAGTCGGCTGTCAGTGAGACAGGATGTCTGGTACAGAGCTGCCCACTTAAGCAGAAAAATTGAAAGAAAGGAAATGTTTAGAAATTAAAGCAGCAAGTGAAACTCACTTTAAACAAACCTTACTGATGTTAACAGGCGTTATTTCTGAGTGCACAGGATTCTATTCTATAGATGAGAAGAGATTCTCAGTAAAGGGAGACAAGAGTCAGGACACCTATGCTGTAAGTGAAGACTGAAATGCACTACCCCCATTAACTCATGCTGTTGGGCCTGAACTCAGAACAGTGGGGTTGCTTCAGCCAGCAATGTCCAGAGGAAATCATAGAAGTGTAGCACTGTAAGGGACCTCGAGAGGTTCTCTAGTCCAGTCCCCTGCACTCAGGGAAGGACTATGTAATAACTAGACCTAATGTATGCAGGTAACACAGCCTTACTAACTGGAATTATTTGGTATATTAGTGTGTAATAGATTTTACCATGTTTCCAGAGAGAATCTCATGTTAGCTTTGCATTGGGGGCAGTTTATGGCCCAGATAAAACTTGTTTTAATAAAGCAAATCTGAGGCAGTTTTGGTCTCTTGCCATACACCTCAAAAAAACAAGGCAAGACTTGAGATTTACAAAGTGAACATTGTCCAAATAATAAAAGCGAGAGTCAAGGAAAAGGACAGGTTGCATGGACAAATGTAATGCAATGATACAAACTACTATATCTCACCTAAAGAGAACTGTGTCCTAGTGAATGTGACGCAGTCTGCCACATAAACCAGGATGGGCAATTTCTGTTGTTGTTATCTCTGTGGAAGTGGCAGAAAAGGACTGCTATAGGGGAGTGTGGCCTTTCCATATGACAGGATTGGTGACCAAAGGAAACAGGACACTTAGCTGTGTCTTCCATGCTCTGTGCCCATATCTTGTGTGGTGAACTAACAGCACAGTGCTGCCAGTAAATTACAAAAACAAATGCTTGGTAACTGTTCTCTGGGTGTGATTGTGCTTCACACGTCTTTGGACTTTGTTATGAAGGGGGTAAATGAAAAGAAGGCAAAGGTCTGAGAGGCACTGGGAATGGCTGCCAGTCTCGGCAAACTGATGCAGATTAGAAAATTCAGACAGGTACAGAAAAAATTTCGAATCCTGGTGCTGCTGGTGCAGTTACGTTGCTTTTTTGTTGTTGCTTTGCTCATGCCATCATCAAAATAGAAAGAAAAAAACCAAAATGTCTTAGTCTCTGGAATACACCCCATCTGAGTAGGAGACAAGTGTGCAGTTTCTTGCAAAGGCCAGCAGCAGCAAACTTCAGCCCCGGGCCAGGAAGCCTGTTGTTCCTTTGGCTGCTGGACTCTATATCTAATAACAGACTCCACTCTGCTGTTCGGGTTCAATGCACACAAGGTCTCTCTCTGTCCTGCAAATGCCCCAGTAGCGTGTTTTGGTCATGTATAAAAAGGAATTATTTCAGAGTTTACTTATCTACAGGTTGAAGAGCTTTGGGGGCAGAGGTTGTTTCTCACCCTGCGTTTTGAATCAGATTAACCAAATGTCTGTCTCCTCTCCAGCCTAAAGTCTCAAGTGGTCCATGTAAACAAAACACAGCTGAGTGCAGTCTCTCCTCCTCTTCCTGGAGCTGTTTTTATCAATAAGCAGGATTTCCTGAAAGTGTGGTGTTGGCTAAATGTAAAATAGGCAAGGGATGAGCTTCTGTGTTAAAAACCCAGTTGTCTAAAGGCAGGAGGTCATCATTGGAGAAAAGCAGATACAGATACCTGGACATCAAAAGAGAAAAACAGGGGTTTAAGGATGGCAAAAGCACAAGGCATGGAGCCTGATAATGGCCCCAGGCTGGCCTGTGCCTGCATCCTCAACAGCCAGCTGCCCTAGACTCCTCTCTGCACCAGCTACTCAAACACATACCTACCCACAGCACCCACCTGCCCCCATGAATCCCCATGCCTCAAAAGCTCCATGCATCAGCAGCTCATGAACTCTATCCTCCTGGAGCCCCAGCAGCCTTCTCTCCATCTGACCAGTCAAAGTCTTCCACCCAGCTATGTCCCCAGACACCCATGAGCATCTACCCTGCCAGAGATAAAATGTGTTGTGCATCATCATGTCTCACCATCATCAGTGCTCTGGGCAGGTTGTGTTCACTGTGTTACATTTATCAGTATATGCAAATTATATGCAATATATGCTATTACAGAATTTATATGAACTGTCACATGAAATGGTACAAAACTTGGCAGCTATGAAAACTCATTACTGCCCAATTTCTATATTCACAGACTAATTACAAACCGCAGCCATTGAGGAGACCCTATCACACTGTTTGGGAGTTTAGGTATGGTAAAATGAAACAGAGCTCCCACAAACCAGAAGAGTTTTTGCTTATAAAGTTACACTTTCAGGTTTTAGCAGCAAGAGACATATCTGAGAAGTAATTAAAATTAAATTTTAATATATTGAAAGCTGGAGCTGAGGTGAAAATATGCATACCCTGCAAGAGATCACTTAGGAGAAGGTGAGGCAAGGTGCTCAGCTGAGGAGGATGTGATGCATTTTGTATATCTCTCTTAACTGTCATATTGTCCCATTTCCCCAGGTCATCTCCAGAGCAGAGAGAGAATCAGCCTGTTGTGTGTGTTTTCTTCCTCATCATTAATTTTATTTTACTGATTAATATACACTCGTTTTCTTGATTCTAAGGGCATGTCTATACAGCAAATGAAGGTGTCATTTTAGCACAGGCAGGCATACCTGCACTACCTTTAATCTAGCTAACGGGTAACAATAGCAGTGAAGATGTTGCTGCACAGGCTTTGAATGGGCTAGCCTCCCCAATACAAGCCGGCTGGGGACCTCCATACGTACTCAGCTTGCCTACCTGCACTGTACTGCAAATCACACCTTCATTTGCTGTACAGACAGACCCTAAGAGCTCAAGCCCTCGGAAGGGGAAGCAGCAGCTGATTTCATATGACTCATTTGCCAGAGCAGAGGACTAGAGCTGAGCCTTTGGGAGCTGTGTGGAGACAGGCCTCGGCAGAGTGTGGCACAACCTCTGAGGTCAGCTCCAAATGGAAACATCCTAAAGTCCAGGGGTTCTCAAACTGGGGGTCAGGACCCCTCAGGGGGTCATGAGGTGTCAGACTCCACCCAAACCCTGCTTGGCCTCCAGCATTTATAATGGTGTTAAATATATTAAAATATGTTTTCAATTTATAAGGGGGGGGGTCGCACTCAGAGGCTTGCTATGTGAAAGGCATCACCAGTACACTAGCTTGAGAGCCACTGCTCAAGCCTTTGGGGAACTAGAAAAACTTTGAGGCAGTAAAATTCTGGTTTTCTTTATTAATAAATGGTTGGTCATTTTACCATATTCATTTACAAAAAAAGTGTGCTACATGTGGAGTTATTATTTAACATTTATATTGCAGTAGCAACCAGGTCAGGCCCCCATTTTTCTAGCAGCTGTACAAACATATAGAAAATTACAGTGTCCCACCCCAAAGAGTTTACAGACCAACGGACAACACACAACAGTGGATGAGACAAGTAGGTCAGGATGAGATGGGGGAGATAGAGTAACACAAATAATAGAATGTGTGCAATTCTCAGGCAATCAGGAGCAGCAATCATAATGCCACCTGCCCATTATCATGGGGGAACTCTATCCAGGGAAGCAGTGACTCTGAAAAAGACCTGCGGGGGTCATGGTAGACAATCTGTTGAAAATGAGCTCCCAGTGAGATGCTGTAGCCAAAAGAGAAAGTTAAGGGGGTGACTTGATGACAGACTGTAAGTACCTACATGATGATCAGAAATTTGACAATAGATGGTTTTCAATCTCACTCACAAAGGCTGGAAGTTGAAGCTAGACAAACTCAGGCTAGAAATAAGGAGCATATTTTTACCAGTGAGGGTAATTAACCACTGGAACAACTCACTAAGAATTCACCATTAATGGAAATCTTTAAATTAAGACTGGATGCTTTTCTAACAGATCTGCTCTAGTTCAACCTGGAATTAATTCAGGGAAGTTCTATGGCCTGTGTTATACAGGAGGTCAAACTAGATGATCACAATGGTTCCTTCTGGCCTTGGAATCTAAGAATCAGATTGTATTTTAGTGTGTCCATTATGGAAGAGATGATTTCTGAGGAGGGTGTTGGAGGAGGGTCAGATGGTAGCTTCATGGATTTTGACTGGGAACTTTTCCGTATGTATGGAGCAGCATGGGAGAAAACACAGAAGTGTTTGTCAGAGTCATGGGGAACTGGGCTATCAAGGGTGGCATCAATGAGAAAGGCAAGAGTCAACCTTACTGTAAGATAAAAGGTTGGCCAGGCAGGACAGACCTAGGTTGGGAAGGGCTTTGTGAGATGCAGCAAGAAGTTTGGAGTCTGATTGTAGTGGAAGAGGGTCAGCCAGAGGAAGGGGTGACAATCAGAGTGACGAGCCTGGAAGATTATTTTAGCAGCAGCATTTGAGGGGATTTGAGGGGAGTGAGGCTACAGACATTAAGGGTAAAGGAGGAGGAGATTGCAGTAGCTGAGATGTGAGATGATCTGAGCTTGGACAAGAGTTTGGGCAGTGTGGGCACAGAAGAGAGATCAGCTTTTAAAGATGTTGTGCAGGAGGGAGCAGCAAGATTTAGACATAATTTGGACATATGGACAAAAGGAAAGTGTTGAGTTAAAAGATGATACCAAGGCTGAATGACAAGGAGAATGGTGGTACTGTCCAATTCATAGAGAAAGGTTGGGGAGAAGAGCAAGGGGAGAAGATGGAAGGAAGAGGGCACAAGAGGAAAAAGAAAATGTATAGAAGAGGGTAGGCTAGAGCCATAGGATAGAAGTGACTGGTCATGATAAGTAATCGGTTACATACAACAAGCCGTTACATTGTGAGTACATGAAACAAGAAATGAGACCTATGATGATTCAATTCTGGAGCAGATAAATCCAGCAGAAAAAAGCAATGGAGGAAGGATTCAATATGTAAATAATCAGTCAGTGACATGGACGGTCAAATAGGGAGTAGTCAGTAGAACCCAGTGCAGAGGGCACTTGAGCTGCCCAATGAGTACCGCTGAGGGAAAATGTTTCTGACAGCCATGCGCTGGGCACACAGACTTCAATAGTGGACTGGACATGTGCAATCGTTCGAAGAACAATTAGTTTTTTAAAACAAATATTTAGGATTAATAGTCATTTTGCCATTATTTTTCATAATGGAAAGTTTGTGATTTTTTTCTTCAGCCTTTCTTGACAAAGGAGATGTCTCCATCTCCCATTTTTCTTGACAGGAATGGTTGAAAAAGCACTAATAAATTTTTCAGGAATTTTTCAAAGGTTTGAAAAATGTCAAAATTTCATTAACATTTTTTGATAATCAAAAAATTCCAACCAGCTCTAAAGCTGTTTGAAAACCCAAAATGTTTTACTAAATATTTTTTGTTAATTTTTCATTGAAAACTGAATTTGACAAAAACGTCTGACAAAAATGCAATATTTAGGAAAATTCTACCAGCTCTAGTTCTTAATAAAAGTGAGACCAAAGGGCTGCACACAGTTAAGATGTCCTGTTTCCAAATGCATACTGCCTCCAATTGTTACCAACAGGCGTGAAGCCAGCCTGTCTGGATGGAAGATTATGGTCCCTTCTTGGGAGGCTGAGAGGAGCATTGTGAGGAGCAGATACCCTGAGAGAGTGGACATTCTTTCTAAGGGCAGTGTGTGGCCTCGATCCCATTGAGAACAACAGGAGTAGTAGCCATCTTTAAAGCTCTCCGTGGAATTTTATGGAGTAGAACATTATTCTTCAACCTCTGCTGAAGGGGAAATTTCAGTCATGAAGAATAATGGCAAACAATGTCCATTAATCCTAAACATTTTTCAGTGGAGCTTATGCACAAGATTTCAGTGAGTTTTAACTACATAGGAAGTTTGAAGACTCTAAACCGTTCGTTTAAGACCAAACCAATCAAACCAGTTAAGAGATTTAATTTTAAAATTCTCTGAATAGTCATTCTGTACTTAACAAGATGACACTCTATTTTTCATAAATATAAAAGATGCTGGCTTTAAGTGCAAAACTCAACTCAATCTTAACTATGGAGTGTCAGCAAAGCCTCCATAATACGTTGTTATCTCCATATAGATTCCTATCATGGCATCCATCATGGCAGCATCTCAGTACCATTGGTGTGTTCTTGTACAGTAGTTGCTAGGTTATTACTTGGGAAAAAAAGTGGGAGGAAGATCCATTACTTGGGACATTTAAAACCAGATTAGATGAAATACTGGAGAACAGACTGCATTACCATCTGGAAGATGAACTAGATGTGTCCTAGTAGAACCATTTCTAGTTAACAAATTTCGACTAAACAAAAATATTTAAAGATCTCTAAAATTTGAAAACATGCTGAATCTGGCTTTGAATTAAAAGTCACTCCACTAAACAAACATTCTGCAGACATAATACAGAAAAAATATCCAATAACCATGTGGTGGATATTTGTACCATGCCATATTTTCCCATTCACAGTCCCCCATCTTGGTCATTGCAACATGCAGGCAGAGTAGATTCTGCAAGAACAATGTCCTGGCACTTGGTCATGTAAAACATGTTGATTCAGTGCAGCTAAAATTAAATGATCTCCTTACAAATGGAATTTGTTTAGAGGTGATAACCTCTCCTTTTCCCTGGCAGTTTGTGTTCTGACTAGAGATATAAGAAATCAAACTGAGGTTTTAAGAATAATAAGCTTACACTTCTGTCATTGGGGGACTTTTGCTATGGTTTCTCTGGACTGGAATGGGAAAACCACGGAACTCCAAAATAAAAACCAAAAAGAGGAAAACACTGTGATGATCTCGAAATTGAAGTGTTAATCCAATCTATTATTTTAGGCACTGGGTAATCATACAGTACGTGACACTGCCCCAGGCTATTTTATGGGAATATGCATAAAGAGAAGTTTGCTTACTTCAGAGTTTCAGCAAGGAAAAAGCTCTGTTGTACATCATCATATGCAGGAGATGAGGAATAGACATCCTTGACTCCCGAAAATCCACCACTGACTCGGCAGTATTTGTCAATAGCCTGTAGAGAAGAAGTAAGAACAGAAGAGGCATATTTTACCTGCACTTTAATATTTGAAAAGATACGCAAAGCAAGGATTGACCAATACTGACCAGAGTACACAGCAACATACTCTGCTAATGGTATTGAGAATTACAGCTGAAATAATGGGCGAAGGACAGTCATATCACTGCACTTTGTAGACAGGAGAGCTGGAGGAGTTTTAGAAACTTTGAGATAGTTTGTCATGGGCTCATGCAGAAGGTTATTAAGAGGGGGCACAAAGGATTGTATACATCACTGGGGGCTGTCTGCTGACCCATACAGGCTCCTCCACCTCCCTTTGGACTCCCACGTGATCTCTTCCTTTCCTACTTAAACTGAATTTTGACCCCAGCTGCACTGGTCTGAGCTGTCCCAGCAGGGTTCCTGGTCTTTGAAATGGTGCAATCCAGATTCCTGAGCACACAAATACTAAGAGGAATCCTAGAATCATAGAAGATTAGGGTTGTAAGAGACCTCAGGAGATCATCTAGTCCAATCCCCTGCTCAAAGCAGGACCAACCTCAACTAAATCATCCCAGCCAGGGCTTTGTGGGAGTGGCTGGATCCCAAATCCTCAAACCCTTGCATGTCACCCAAACTTGCCCACAGGTCAGCACCTAGCTCTCTCTACTTACTGCTGCAAAAAGCACAAAGGAAGAAAGAAGGAGTGCAAAGAACACATTAGCTGCTCAAAACACCCCTTGTATGAGCCTCGTTATTCTACTCACATCCTCATACTTTTGGCACATGAGAATAACAGCTATTAAAACCAGGTCCAAAGAAATTATTCTGCAATGATTCACAGATTAGTTGGGTTTCCCTGCTGACTTGGTGGTGCCTCCTCAGCAGACATCAGCTATTCGAATAGGCTCGTGCAGGGAAGGAGAAGGCACAAAGATTAGAGAAAGTGTTTGGCTTCAGATGCCTGTCATTATCAAACTACAGAACACAGCTACCTGTAGTTCAGTTATCTGTGATTTGGCCCATTAATCTGTATGAGTCTTTTCTCTACAGGCTATTGTAGGCCCGGTTTTCTGCTAATTCTAATTTCTGTTCGTTATGCTCAACAGAAGCTGAGAGGAGTTGAAGCAGGGGAACAAATGCAGTGTAGAAACAGATGTCTCTATACACAAAGAAAATGAATTCTGACTAAATGAGCTACTCACAATCTATGCTTCAACCTTGGAGGGCTGGAAACAAAAGAGATTCTCCACTGGAAATGTATGTTTGTGAATATCTGCAGATGCAATCAGGGAAACTAGCAGGGGAAGTTAACGTGGTTTCCCCTAAAACTGTAGGACTGCAGGTTAAAATTGTCCATATCTATGACACAAAATCCAGCAGTATCAATCAAATAGTCAAAGTGTGTGGCATATAAAAGTCTAGGACTATTATAAAGAAACTTTAATTCATTCGGACTCTTAAAAATGAGGGTAGATGAGAAGGTGGGGAATGGGAACACCAGGTCTCAGCATGACTGTCCTATCTTTAACATAGTCACCTGGCCACAATGCATGCCAGCATCTGTACTTTCTTCAGGAAGCACCTCTATTCAAGAGCATAGCAGCCACTGAAGACTTTTGGAGGCTGGACTTTTGGAGGTCATGCTGTCTGTTCCTGACAGATTTTAATTTCCAACAGCTATTATAAATGCTGATAGCAACATAAATACTATAGGTTAAAAACAATACTTTGCTTTTACAAAGTATGTTACAAACATTAGCTAATTAATTCACACAAGACCACTATGTGGTAGGCATTAAAGGGCAAAAAAATTCATGAATGAAGAGATAAGGTTTCCCAGTGATGGTTTGTGACTTTCCAGAACGTCAAGTTCAGCAAAATTCAGACTTCTGAAAACCAGGTAATACACAGTTAAGGTAAATGCCTACACAAACTTAACTTTGCCTCCTGCAAGTGGACAATAGCCACTGAGAATTATCTGTATGCACTCAGCTTCATTCCCTCTTAGGTGTAGCTGTACTGAATTTCTGGAGCAACTTGAAAGGGCAGTTCATGTGATATGAGATCTGGGAATTAATTAGAGAAGCATCACAGAGCTGTGACAGTGATATGCAGAGATCTGGGTCTGAGTCCCCTCATGTGTTATTAAAGTAAGTATGTACATGTGTACCTTGAGGTTCCAGTTGGCATCACTTCAATACATAATTGTGTACGTTGTATCGGACTGGGCAACAAAATGGCAGACGAAATTCTATGTTGATAAATGCAAAATAATGCACATTGGGAAACAATCCCAATTATACATACAAAATAAGGGGGTATAAATTAGCTGTCACCACTTAAGAAAGAGATCTTGGGAGTCACTGTGGATAGTTCCCTGAAAACATCTGCTCAGTTGCAGCAAAAGTCAAAGCAAACAGA
The DNA here is from genome assembly GCF_025201925.1 of Gopherus flavomarginatus. Taxonomy (NCBI): domain Eukaryota; kingdom Metazoa; phylum Chordata; order Testudines; family Testudinidae; genus Gopherus; species Gopherus flavomarginatus. The sequence continues at coordinate 155,457,907 of NC_066617.1, read as the reverse complement.
ATGTTAGGAACCATTAGGAAAGGGACGGATAATAAGACAGAAAATATCTTATTGCCTCCATATAAATCCATGATACACCCACATCTTCAATACCGTGTGCAGTTCTGGTCATCCCATCTCAAAAAAATATAATTGGAAAAAGTACAGAAAAGGGCAACAAAAATGATTAGGGGTATGGAACAGCTTCCGTATGAGGAGAGAGATTAAAAAGACTGGAACTGTTCAGCTTGGAAAAGAGACAACTAGGTGGGGATATGATAGAGGTCTATCAAATCATGAATGGTGTGGAGAAAGTGAATAAGGAAGTGTTATTTACCCCTTTACATAACACACGAAACAGGGGTCACCCAATGAAATTAATAGGCAGCAGGTTTAGAACTAAGACAAGTACTGCTTCACACAACACACAGTCAACCCATTGTTCTTATTGCCAGAGGACATTGTGAAGGCCAAAAGTAGAACTGGGTTAAAAAAAGAATGAGGTAAATTCCTGGAGGATAGATCCATCACTAGCTGTTTCCCAAGATGGCCAGCGACACAACCCTATGCTCTGGGTGTCCCTAAACCTCTGACTGTTAGAAGCTGGGCCTGGACAACAGGGGACGATCTCTTGATGATTGCCTGTCCTGCTCACTACTTGTGAAGCATGTGGCACTGGCCACTGTCAGAAGACAGGATACGGGGCTAGATAAACCATTGGTCTGTCCCAGTATGGCCGTTCTTACGTTCAGTAGCAGGGCACTGCGGTGGTCCTCCCTGGTACTGTTATGGTGGTTGCAGGGCATTGCTCCAAAAGGACAGTTTTAAGGTTGTGTGGGTATTTAACTTAACTCTTGTTTCCTGTTTTTCAGAAGTTTGATCTTTGCTGAACTCATCATTCTGCAAGGGCACAGGCTATCACCAGGCAACCTTAACGCTGAATTAACAAAGACTTTGCCATTTAATTTTTTAGGTTTTTTAAACCGAAAAAGAAATGTTAGTTTGTAGGAGTTAGTGATCATTTAGACTGGTGTAGTTCTCACCTAGGTTTGCAGTTGATATTCTACTGCAGCTAGGTACTAATCAAAAGACCTAGCTTTTATATAGTGCTTTTCATCAGTAGATCTTAAAGAACTTTACAACATTATCCTCACTTTTCATATGGGAAACCAAGGCACAGAGAGATGAAGTGACTTGCCAAGGTCACCCAGCAGGCCAGTGGCAGAGCTAGGAATAGTCCCAGTTCAACAGTCTTTCCACTAGGTCACACAATTACTATGTGATTCCATTTTGCTATAGTGGAATAGGGATAATGGTCATACTTTGAAATGTTTGCAATGTGTAGTTACTAAAAGGGCCAGTGAGAGAAATCTCGATGGTCTGTGTTCTAAAACCTTGACAATTTTATTATATAGACAAAGTGAGGGAGGTAATATCTTTTATAGGACCAACTTCTGTTGGTGAGAGAGACAAGACTTTGAGTTTACAGGTTTGACTGGTATGGGGGTTCTTGAACCCAGATTTTCTGTGTCCAATGCCATTCCCACAGATTGTTCTAAGAGGTGGAGCTTGAGCTTCACATCCCATAATTTTCTGGTTTTAGTGGAGAACAAAAGCACCTGCTTGGAAAGTGCGGTTCATCCAGGCAGAAAAGGCACCTGCTGTGCCCATCTTTAAGCAGGATTAGTTTGTATGATGGGTAGGGATTGAAGCCCACTGTTTTTGAGTCTGTCATCTTATGATCCTATATGTGAGGGGTGGGGTCTGTTTTGAGGGTGGAAGTTGTTCAGGGAGGTCTGATTGAAGGATTTCAATCCGGACAAGGATTATTGAGTCCAAAAGGTTGAAGGTAAAGGGATGAAGATTGGTTTGAAGAATTTCAGAAGTTTAGATTAAGATAGATCATGATAGAGTTGCTAGCAGATAGGACACTGCTAGGTTCCATCTCACTGCCATGGGTGGTAAGAGGGAACTGAGGGATAGTCATGGCTGCCCACTCTTTATGTCCTTGTATGGGAGCCAATGCAGCCCCAAAGGACACTGTTAGCAAAAAGAATCCAGTCACATGCATAAAATGCATGTGCCCCTACAGTGGGATCCATGCTGACACATATTTGAAGAGCATGTGAAGACGCTGCCCTGAAAACTGTGGAAGGAGCTCAAGGAAGAGCTTGGTGTCCTCTCACACAAAGAGGCACAGGAAAACACTGGGGGTTAAAGCCTCCAAAGCTTGTCTCAGAGAAACCTTTACTGGGACTGGGATTCTGCCTGGGCGTCATGGCTACTGGGCTCTATTGCCAACTCTGCCACTCACTTGTTGTGTAACCTTGAGCAGATCACCTCTCTATAACATCCATTTCTCCATCTGTTATACAGGAAAGATAATAATAATCACCACCACCAACATAACCAATCTATCTTACAGGGGCTGGTGATGACTAATAAATTATTGTTTGGAAAGTGTTTGGGATGAAAAGAGCTACAGAAGAACAAAGCAGAATAATTCTATTGACTGAGCCAATCAGCAGTTACCTGTGCTGCTTCCCAGCCCCACTGCCTGTACTTGGGATCATGTGTAAATCTCCACATATACCAGTAGGTCTCGATCACCTCTGGTCTTAGAATGTAATATTTTTCATTCTGCCGCACTGCCACTGCCTCTAGGCCACCATCAAATTTGAATGCTTCAGGACCCAGCTTTAATGCTGCAGAGAGAAGAGAAAAGAAAACAGGAATACTTTATTCCTTTCCAGTCTTTGGGAGAGGGAGTTACACAAAGCATGCAAAAAAATCTGAAACAAAATCTAGCTTTTCTTTGAATAGTCTCATAAATATTTCCTATTGTTGAGGCTTCTAATATTTCTAATGAATAATGTATTTGATCCCTGTGTTAAATCTACTTATCTTGACAGGAGAATAGTAGTCCCCTTAGAAACTAATAAAACACTAAGAATATAAGCATTTTAACACATTCAGTTATAAGGTAAAATTAAACTGAGACAGATTGGTTCTTGCTATACATAAGGAAAAGAGAAAATGGTCAGGAACATTTTTAACATTCTATTGATTTAATATGGCAGGATGAGAAAAGGCCTGAGAAGGTGAATTAGGAATCATCATCGCAGATAGTCTGTATTTCCATCTAGGCCAGAGGTGGACAACCTGCTCCATCTATGCCTCAGTTACAGAAACTGCATTACCTGAGCAGGAAGGATACAGAGGCCTGGTCTACACTAGGCGTTTAAACTGATTTTAGCAGCGTTAATCCGATTTAACGCTGTACCCGTCCACACAATGAGGCCCTTTATATCGATATAAAGGGCTGTTTAATTCGGTTTCTGTACTCCTCCCCAATGAGAGTAGCGCTAAAATCGGTATTACCATATCGGATTAGGTTAGTGTGGCTGCAAATCGACGGTATTGGCCTCTGGGCGGTATCCCACAGTGCTCCACTGTGACCGCTCTGGACAGCAATCCAAACTCGGATGCACTGGCCAGGTAGACAGGAAAAGCCCCGCGAACTTTTGAATTTCATTTCCTGTTTGCCCAGCGTGGAGCTCTGATCAGCACAGGTGGCGATGCAGTCCCAAATCCAAAAAGAGCTCCGGCATGGACTGTACGGGAGATACTGGATCTGATCGCTGTAGGGGGAGACAAATCTGTTCTATCAGAGCTCCGTTACAGAAGATGAAATGCCAAAGCATTTTAAAAAAATCTCCAGGCTATGATACAGAGTCCACAGCACAGGGCTGCGTGACATGCATAACGGAAAGCCAAAGAATCAAATGGACGCTCATGGAGGAAGGGAGGGAGTACTGAGGACTCCAGCTATCCCACAGTCCCCCCAGTCTCCGAAAATCATTTGCATTCTTGGCTGAGCTCCCAATGCCTGTAGGGTCAAACACATTGTCCAGGGTGGTTCAGGGTCTATCTCGTCAATTTACCCCACCTCCCCCTCCGTGACAGAAAAGGGGAAAAAATCGTTTCTTGACTTTTTTATATGTCACCCTATGTATACTGCATGCTGCTGGTAGACACGGTGCTGCAGCAGTAAACAGTAGCATCCTCTCTCCACCCCTCCCCGGTGGCAGATGGTACAGTGCAGAAGGACTGGTAGCTGTCCTCGTCATGAGCCCATGAGTGCCCCTGGCTGGCCTCAGCTGGGGGCGCCTGGGTAAAAATAGGAATGATTCCCAGTCATTCTCAGTAGATGGTACAGAATGGCTGGTAACCGTCCTCATCATAGCAACTGGGGGCTGAGCTCCATCAGCCCCCTCCCTTTCACGTGTAAAGAAAAGTTTCTGTACTGCCTGGACTATCATAGCGGTGGAATGCTGGGCTCCTCTCCTCCACATCGCTTAATGCCCTGCCTGGACTATCATAGCGGCGGAATGCTGGGCTCCTCTCCCTCACATCGCTTAATGTCCTGCCTGGACTGTCATAGCAGCTGGAGGCTGCCTCCCCCTCATTTTATCTCACTAACAAGTCAGTGTTCCTTATTCCTGCATTCTTTATTACTTCATCACACAAATGGTGGGGGGGGACACTGCCACGGTAGCCCAGGAAGGTTGGGGAGGGAGGGAAGCAACGTGTGGGGTTGTTGCAGGGGCACCCCCCGTGAATGGCATGCAGCTCATCATTTCTGCGGGATCTGACACGGAGCAGCTGTGCTCTCTGATACCATGGTTCTCTAGTACACTTGCCCCATATTCTAGGCAGGACTGACTCTATTTTTAGATACCATAAAGGAGAGATTGACTCGGGGAGTCATTCCCATTTTTGTCTTTGCGCCTCCGGCCGATCTCAGCCAGGGGCACCCATGACAACAGCAGACGGTACAGAACGACAGATAACCGTCATCTCATTGCCAATTTACAATGGCACAGCAGACGGTACAGAACGACTGATAACCGTCTCTGCTATCATGCAAAGGCAAATGAATGCTGCTGTGTAGCGCTGCAATACCGCGTCTGTTAGCAACATCCAGTAGATATACGGTGACAATAAAAAAAAAGCTGAACGGGCTCCATGGTTGCCGTGCTATGGCATCTCCCAGGGCAATCCAGGGAAAAAAGGCGCGAAATGATTGTCTGCCGTTGCCTTCCCGGAGGAAGGAATCACTCACGAGTGACGACATTTACCCAGAACCACTCGCAACAATGATTTTTGCCCCATCAGGCACTGGGATCTCAACCCAGAATTCCAAGGGGTGGGGGAGACTGCGGGAACTATGGGATAGCTATGGAATAGCTACCCACAGTGCAATGCTCTGGAAATCGACGCTCGCCGCGGACCATGGACGCATACCACTGAATTAATGTGCTTAGCGTGGCCGCGTGCACTCGACTTTATACAATCTGTTTTACAAAACCGGTTTATGTAAAATCGGAATAATCCTGTAGTGTAGATGTACCCAGAGAGTGGTGCTGCAGTGGCCGCTGGAGCTGAGACCAGGGATCTGCTTTCACTTTCTGGAAGAAGAGTAGAGGAGGGAGGGCTGTCTACCTGCACTTGAATCAAGGAGGCACATGGAATGCAGCACACTCTTATAATACATGAGATGGCCCCAGTGTCAGTCTGGCTGGACTTTTAATGCCTCTTTCATGAACTCTTCCAGGAGTTTGAAATATTGCTTCTGCTCAAGGCAGGGCAGAGGAGGAAAGACAAATTAAACTGCGTATCCTGTTGGACAGCATCCTTCTTCCATGCAAAGAAAGGTCTAGTATGGGGGTCCATCATGGATATTTTACTATAGTCTAACACAGTGCTCAACTCCAGATGTTTTATCTAGGTATCTGGGAGATAGAGGGGCCTCGTTCTAGGCAGTGGGGGCAGAGAATGATTTTGGAAACACACAAGAGTGCAGAGTTAAACTATAACAGGACTGGCTCCTAAAGAGACTTTAGCCAAGTGAAGGTAATATCCATGGGAGCTGTGGGTGTTCAACACTGTCAAAATTAGGGAACTTATTCACGTGCTTAAGTATGGATTTAGGAACCTAACTCTAGAGACTTTAGTCCTAATTTTGTCCTTTATTTTTATATATGTTTCATTATAAAACTACAGCTAGCCTAGAAACTAACTAGCTAGTGAAAAGGAAAGAAAGAGTCAGAAAACCAGTGTTGCTTTCTAACCTCTAATATAAAAACTGAGGAAGAGACCCTCAGTAGTTTGTAGCTGCAGAACCAGTCCATCAGTATATAGTGTCATTTTACATTTCCTAGGAGAACAACTATCACATCCCTCCCACATTTCCTTTGTCTGTTTGTCTGATTATAGCCAGTCGTGGAACAGGGCCAGTACCTGCTCTTACTTGGGCCCTACCTTGTCTGAAGTCGTTTTCATGAATCAGTCACTTATGCAGTTTGTGCTATTGGGAATGCAGGAATTACCACTATGGATAAAACCAACTAATGTAGTATCCAAGACCTTGAAAGTTGCCATCATCAGACACTTCAGGGGAAGGTGCAAGCGTCTTCATAGACTCATAGACTTTAAGGTCAGAAGGGACCATTATGATCATCTAGTCTGATCTTCTGCACAATTAAGGCCACAGAATCTCACCCATCCACTTCTATAACAAACCCCTGACCTATGTCTGAGTTATTGAAGTCCTCAAATTGTGGTTTGAAGACCTCAAGCTGCAGAGAATCCTCCAGCAAGTGACCCGTGCCCCATACTGCTGAGGAAGGCAAAAAACCTTCAGGGCCTCAGCCAATCTGCCCTGGAGGAAAATTCCTTCCTGACCCCAAAAATGGCGATCAGTTAAACCCTGAGCATGTGGGCAAGATTCACCAGCCAGCACCCAGGAAAGAATTCTCTATAGTAACTCAGATCCCAACCCATCTAACATCCCACTGGGCATACTTACCGGCTGATAACCAGTGATCAGTTGCTAAATTAATTGCCAAAATTAGGTTATCCCATCATACCATCCTCTCCATAAACTTATCAAGCTTAGTCTTAAAGCCAGATATGTCTTTTGCCTCCACTACTCCACTTGGAAGGCTGTTCCAGAACTTCACTCCTCTAGTGGTTAGAAACCTTCATCTAATTTCAAGTCTAAACTTCCTAGTGTCCAGTTTATATCCCTTTGTTCTTGTGTCCACATTGATACTAAGCTTAAATAATTCCTCTCCCTCCCTGATATTAATCCCTCTGATATATTTATAAAGAGCAAGCATATCCCCCCTCAACCTTCTTTTGGTTAGGCTAAACAAGCCAAGCTCTTTCAGTCTCCTTTCATATGACAGGTTTTCCATTCCTCGGATCATCCTAGTAGCCCGTCTCTGAACCTGTTCCAGTTTGAATTCATCCTTCTTAAACACTGGAGACCAGAACTGCACACAGTATTCCAGATGAGGTCTCACCAGTGCCTTGTATAACAGTACTAACACGTCTTTATCTTTGCTGGAAATACCTCACCTGAAGCATCCTAAAACTGCATTAGCTTTTTTAACGGCCATATCACATTGGCGGCTCATAGTCATCCTGTGATCAACCAATACTCCGAGGTCCTTCATGGACAACTGTAGAATAAACAGCCCACAGACAGTTTCTAAACTCTGTCAGTTAATGGCTGGGGTATGTTCTTAAGCATAAAGGTCTATGTCCTTTATTAAATGAAACCCCTATATAATACAAATCTGGGTGTTCTCAGTATCCATATGTGTCTATCCCTTTTTGGAATCTTGCTAAGCTCTTAATTTCTATAGTATCCTTGTGACAGTGCATTCTGCAGGTTGATTGATCAGGTTTTAGTTTGTTGCATTTCCAATTTCATTGACTGTCCTCGTGTGTCATGTGATTGGGTAAAAAGGAGTGGTCAAAATACCCTCTCTTCACAATGCCATTTTTTTTATGTACCTCTATCATGTCCCTTATTAGTCTCACTATACTACATAGAACAATATTATACCCTAAATCACACTGGCATAAATCTGGATTAACATCACTAAAGTCAACAGAGCTACTTTAGCTTAACAGTAGCGTAACAATAGAGATTGGCCTCCAAAGTTTTCACTCATCACATAGAAATTTCTCTAGGCTCCATACCATTTTTGTTGCCGAAATCAAGATTGCCTTTTTTTACATGTATCTTTGATGAGATGGAGTGACAGGAAATGAACACAGTATTGCAGACGACGGTGTCCTGTGATTTATATGATGACATTATTATAGGGGAAGCTGGCAGTGACCCATACACCCCTTTAGATTCCATAACACTTTCTATTATAAAGGATTCTTGCCATAATTTCTTTGAGAAATTCTCACCCCTCCATCGTTTGTAACAGCCTTTGATATTTGGCAGGGGAATGTCCTCAGGGTACAGAAAGGAAATTTCTCATGAAAATTCCATTCAACTTTTGCTGAGAAATGTCAAAAGAATAGAATGCAATTTCTCTTCTCTCACATACATTCCCCAAAGCAGTCGCAGCTGCCCTGAGAATACCTGGAAGCTGCCAATGCAGCTGTAGGAAGGGTGTGATGAAGAACTGGTTGGGCTGGGCTCCCCTCACCCAGACCCAGCACATGACCTTAATATGCCCCCTCTGGGCGTACTTCATAGTACAAGAGCTCCCCCAGCTTCCACAGTGGGAAAGAGCTAGAGATTTTGGCCAGGCCAGGCCAGGCCAGATGCTCTGCCACTGACCACAGCACCTGGACCTAGAGGTTCATTCCCCACTCTGGTATAACAGCTTCCTCCTGCCCTCACTAACAATTAGTCCTGTACTCAAGTGGTAACAGTTTGTGCAGCAATCCGGAAAATTCAGGACTGAAATCCTAATACTTATTGGGGAGGTTGTTACCTTGCACACTGGATAATTTATCTTAACCTTTAAATACAAAAAATGTTAAATGAACATTATTTAGATTGCAATGTTAAGCACTTGAAAGTTAGGAAATGCTGAATTGATGGTTGCTCAAACAACCTCGTTCTACCTCCTTTTGCCCATACATTATGATACAACCTTTAAATATGTAATCACATGCTATTTTTTCCATAGGACCTTTGCATCATTCAGTTCACAGGACGGATGAATGAGGAATAGAGGTTGCACAAACAACCATAAATCTGGCATTTCACAAGTTCTGAGTGCTTGAATTTATAAAATATTCTTTTACTGTAGCTTTTTTCTATGTAATATTATTTAAAACATTACTATCTATCCCCTTTCTTATATAGCCTGACCTTTTATTTGCTTTTCTAACTGCTGCTGCACATTGAACAGATTCATTGAGTTGTCCAGGTTTTTCTGTCCTGAGTTGCTACTATTCATTTAGAACCCAATAAGATGAAATTACTTCTTCCAACATGTATTACTTTGCATGTGTCAGCAGTGAATTTCATCTGCCACTATGTTGCCTATTCCCACCAGAGCTTCTCACAATCTTTTCTAGCCTTCACTACCTTGAATTATTTTGTATCACCTGTAAATTTGGCACCCATCATTCACCTTTTTCCAAGGGAGTTTAAACACTAATCCTGATCTTTGGGGCACCATCCACTTTTGCCATGATGAAAATTCGACCAATTATCTGTATTCTTTGTTTTCTGTCTCTTAGCTAGTTTCTAATCCATTACAATAATTTAAGTAGTCATGTGGTGAGATAAAGCTTTCTCTATAGCTTATTTGTGAGGAACTTTGAGAAAGGCTTTTTGAAAGTCCATTTCTCCTTTATCCACAATTTTACTGACACACTCAAAGAGCTCAATGATACGAGAAGCATAACTTTCTTTTACAGAAGCTGTTTTGGTTTGTCCGCGTCATATCAAGAAGACCTTCGTATTTTAGAACTGATGATGGCCTCAGTAAATCCTGATCTAAATATCATGGAGTCCAGTGTGTTCTATCAAAATACTTTCCTGATCCAGAAAATCGGACTACATCACCATTGTCACCTTTGTCCGGCTTGTCCTCGTCAGTCCTTCCATGAACACAAGTTGACACCACACCATTCTGTTTTGTTGCGAGCACGTTCTTTCCATTTCTGGCCAAAGAGTTTCGTCATGGGATCGGCCCAGCGCATTTTTGGTCTGCCCAGTGGTCACTTGTGGTCTCTGGGGATCCAGTCATTGATGCAGATTGTCCACCTATTGTCTTGCCTGCAGACTACATGATCCGCCCATCTTCGCTTTGCTTCATACATTGCCTGCACTACATCGGTCACCTCTGTACGCCTTCTGATCTCATTTGGCATATGATTCATGGAGCAATATCTTACACATTCGCCTTTCCATTGCTTTCTGGGTGACAGTAAATTTTTCTTCCTCTACTTTCATCACTGACCAACTCTCTGCTCCGTATATCATTGCTGGCAGAACAGTGGAGTTAAACAGTTCTTTCATTGTCTTCATGGGCAGTCATAGGTGCCAACTCTGTGGGTGCTCCAGAGCTGGAGCACCCACGGGGAAAAATTAGTGGGTGCTCTGCACCCACCAGCAAACTCCCCTCCCCTCAACTCTACCACCTCCTCCTCCTTCCCCCCACCGAGCACACCTCATCCTGCTCCCCCACCTACTTCACAGCGCTTCCCCCCAGCCGCTGCCAAACAGCTGTTTGGCCATTCTTGGCGGCGGGGGGAGAGAAAGGGGAATGTGGTGTGCTCAGGGGAGGAGGTGGGGAAGAGGCGGGGCCTGGGCAGGGATTTGGGAAAGGAGGTGGAATGGGGCAGGGACGGGCTGGAGTTGGGGCGAGGACTTTGGGGAAGGGGTTGGAATGGGGGCGGGGGTGGAGGGGGGTTGAGCGCCCACCGGCGTGAGCAGAAGTCAGCACCTATGTGGGCAGTTCATCATCCGTTAGAGACGTCTTTATTTTGTTGAAACTTGCCCACCCCGCCTTTTGCCTCCTACTGCATTCCCCTTTGAATAAGTTGTCTCTGCTCAGCTGCTGACCCAGGTAAATATATTTGTCAACCACCTCAATTTCTTTCCTGTTTACCGTGATAATTCCTTCTGCACAATGCTCATTCTGCATCCACTTTGACTACATCACCCCACATAAAAATGGACAAATACAAAAAAGTAGGGTGGGACATCAGAAGTGAAAATGTCTGAGTCTTATAACCACACTGAAGGGGATGTCAACAGTAAAAAGTTGAGGGGACATGAATTCAAATGAGAAGATAAAAACTGAACTGCAACCTCCTTGTGGCTGGAATAGGAAAGGGTTTTTTTTCTTGTGTCCCTTGCTGGCAATATAGCTTATGTATAGTAGTTGACGGCATGTGGATATAAACTCAAGACATCTTCATTCTGGAGAAAACTTTAACTAAAATGAACCTCAGACACAAAGAAATCAAGAATAAAAGCAGCAGACTGATCCTCAGCTCCCCAAACTGTGCGAAGGCTTGCCCTTTAAAGTCAAACATTTTAAAGAATTTTATCACTGATTCTTTTAATGAAGTTAAATATAATGACGCTGAAGAATGCTTATGCAATATTACTTCAGCATGTTTTTCTATTCCTTTGATTTGGATGAATTTTGTGTAAATGAAACTTAACCAGGAATGGAGCTCTAGATTCACCCAAAGATGGAAACAGTGGCAAACGCATTGCAAGCCATAGTACAGTGATTTGCAAATACCCCCAGCCTTGACCTTGAACTACCAGCTGTACTATACTGGCAACAAAAACAGACTCAGTCTCCAGGTTGCTGGTACCATCTGAAAATGCCTTTGATTGGATCAGTTGATTGTGCTTTATTAAGTGTGTAAGTTCTCTAATGCAAGTGTAGATGAGCGCTTCGTTGCTCATGGTACAAATTCGCTGGAGACCACTCTTTCACACACCAGTGCCCTTTTATTTCCCAGCCTTTTCCCACCACCACATATACACAGCTATCTACAATTCACTACCAGCCAGGTAGCCCCTTAGGGAACAGTTTAATCTTACAGCAGCTGGGAGCAACAGGCCCTCACTCCTCGCTTCCTGTTCGTCCCCTCCTACTTCCTTCCTGCTAGCTTTATAGGCAGGCTCACAGGTGATTGCTCTCAGGTTCCTTTAATGAGCCACACCCTGCCAGTTCCAGCCAGTTCCCCTTGATGGGAGCTATGCTAGCAGGTTCTGAGCTAACGGGCTGGTTCAGTGCCTCTTAAGCCAGCACCTTGTTACAGCAAGCTATCATTCAGGACAGCCAAAACTGTACAGACCACCATACTCTTAACAAATCAATTATAACTGCAAATGAAAATCAAACCAGAGGGTCAGTTACATAATAATTGTACGAAGTGCTGGTTCTGGGGCCCATGCATGCAGTTCTGCACCATCTTTAAGGCGTGGTCTTTTAATACTGAGGGGACACAGTTCAGGGAATACACAACAGGGATTATGTAACTTCTGGTTGCTGGGGTGTTTGCTATAAATAGAGACAGTCTGCCCTTATCAATGAGAGACCCAGGGTCATGGAAAGAGCTAGCTTTACTTGGACTATCTTGGCTGATAAATGTGTCCATCAGTGTTCAATGATATAATGCTACTGAGTTCCAATGCCCCAAAGTCTTCAAGTTTAATTGAATATCCTTTAACATTTCACTGTCTTCATTTTCAAACTGATTCACAATTTCACCAAATTGTTGGAAATGCTGTACAACCTGCATCTGTTTGTGAACTTGCACAGCCAGCAAAAATGTACCAGTGTTCATTTTAGCCAGAGGCAGGAGGGCACAGTCATGACAAATGGGATTTTTGAACCATGGAAAACAGCAATTCACCAATGTGACTTCAAATTGTAACATTTTCACACACATATTCATGTTTCAAGAGGGTGAGGCTGACTGACAGTTATTACTATAAAAATGGCTGGGGTTTTTCTGCAGAGCACATTCTCATTTATTAATTATTTTGCTAAAACTATTTTAAGTTGGTTATAGAAAACACTACCCCATGTACCAATGCTCTCTCAAATGTAGTTTTATCATCTGAATGATCTGCACACAAAACTATATTTAGAAAACAAGTCAGGGATAGACATCGATGACCAAACATAAAAGTCTTAAGGTCTGAGTCTACATTCACTTACACTGGCCGCATAAATCAGGAGTAACTCCAATTAAGTCAAGAAAGTTACACTAGCATAAAAATGATGCGAGTTAGAGGATGGTCAGGCTCATGCATTCAAGACAAATCTCTTGAATAATCCAGCCACCTCTCTTTCCTGTGTATTTCTACTGTGCAGGGTCCTGTTAAACTAAAATAATTAAATTGATAATATCTCTTACTTGTTCTGTCGTATGACTCATGACATGTATGTGCAATCTCAGCTCCAAGTTGCAAATAATGTCCAGCCTTATCATCTCTGGAACCATCTGCTCCAAGTGCAAACATTCCCCCAGCAAAACAGGTGAGGTGGCCCATCTTTCTCTCAAGGTGCCCATTTTTCCATTCCCCAATGTATGTCAGTCCTCCGTTAGACTTTCTGATAAGATGTCTTTCTATCGCCTGCAAGGAGATTGGGATAATCTTTAAATACTGGAAACAGTCAAGATTCTATCTGTTTTTACTGTGCTTTAAACACTATATATTTCTGACCACAGATCTTGTGTTAAAATATTAATGTCATTTTCAAAACAAGAATATTTTCCCTTCTTACCACATTTATCTATGAACACTCTAAAAACACATTCAACATGGCAAACACAAAAATTAACCACAACGTAATTCTATGGTTTAGAAATCAAGCATGTAAAAGTAATGAAATTCCAAAAAATCAAGGGTTCAACAACAAAATTAACTCAGTCACATCTGAAGTACAATTTACTTCTGATACATTTTATGACAGATATCTGCAGGTGCTGAACCCAGGACCTCTTCATTTAAAACCATATGACTCTACTATTGAAAATAAAGGCTTATGACTCATTAGCTAGCAGCAGTAGCAGCCTCACAAACTTCTTTATGGGCACTAGCCACTAGAGCAGGACAAAGACCCACGCTGTGTTAATGTGGGTTACATGGTATTTTTAGTGTTTGTATTTAAGATACTTGAGCTTTATTATAGTTGATTTATTAAAACCAGAACCCCATATATTCTGTAATTTTGTGACTGCAGAATCCCCCCTTTTCTGCCGAACTGTTCTCCAAATTCTCTACATTAATTAAATAAAATTGTCCTAGCCCTTCTGGTTGCAGAAAAACCTCAAAACTGTAAACTGTGTGTAGCTGATGTAATAGTATCTTCCTGAGTCCACAGCTAGCTAGAAACAATAGCTCCTGAGAGATGTGAACAGCTCATTCATCTCAACTGGGCCTCACACACTTCAGGATTTTGCAACCACAAAATCTGTCATTTTCCCACGATGCTACAGAAGTCAGCACTTTTGCAGTGGAATTTGCTATTTTGCTGCAACCTGCCACCAAACATTTAGCTTTCTGTATTCCTGCTCTGCCAGAATCTGCCTGTCGATGCTTTTTGGCCATAAGTGGGAGTAGACTCAATTATAAAGCACACTCCTTGCATTGTTCCATGGAGCCAGGCAGCAGAGGTCAAGGAGCCAGAGCTGGAGTCCAGCTTGTAGCCAGAAAGCCAGAAATGTAGGCTGGTGGATTAGGCTGCCTGGAGAACAGTTCAACCGCCTTGAGACCTGAGAAGATGAGCCAAGGAAGTCAATTACAAGCTCTCCACTTCCCTAGCAAAAATGTGTCTGTCTGTCTGGAAAGCATTATGAGAGCTGAATTTGGCAACCTGGAGAGTAAAAAAACCCAACCTCAATAATAACCATCAAAAATATCAACAAATTTTACACCAGTAACTATTTCAATTTTGAGCCATATAGATGTTTGTAAGGGGGTGGGAAGATGGGAACGAAGGGTATTTTCTGGCAGTAGAATAAATCAACATTTTGGTAGAATTTAGCACTTGTTGCCATGGAATTTGTTCCCATTCTGTTGTGAAGTACATGATACTCTGCTAAAGGTATTTAATTTCTGGGGGTTGACATCTGCAGAATAGATTCTGTTCCCTTTTCCTTCTTCACAATTGCTGCAAGGAGAAGAGTGTCGCAGCCAGACACAAGTGAGAATGTAAAGGTGGCAATGGTGCTCTTTTCCCCACCCAGTGAGAGTTAGGGGAGTGAAGTATGGGTGAACTCAAAGTTAAGCTTAGTTAAAGACTAAAGTCTACTCGAAGGTTAAGGCCTAAACTAAACCACTTAAAGAGTTTAAAGAGCTTAAGGACCAGATTTTCAGAAGTCTTTATGGTCATGCCTCATCTGCTGTCTGCGTGACTATACAAGTGCCCTTTGATTTGGGAAGTAGTCCCTGAACCCTCTGTGATTTGGGAAGTAGAGGCACTGCTTGCCCCTGTTCTCCTGATTGGAAGCAGGATGCCAAGAAGGTGGTACAGAGAGAGTAGGGTCATGGTCCTCCGCACTCTACACTACCCCTCAGAGCTGGGCCAAAATAGAGGGGTCAGCAATCTGCTCTATTCTAATGATGGAGCAGATTTTGCATGTCCGATGCATGTCGAACAAACGCAGAGCTATTGTTCATTACAGGCAGGCCCCCTCCTCAAGGATGTGTTTTAGTATCCACAATTTACTCTTAAATGATTAAGGCGCCTAAGCTCTTAGTTTAGCCACAGTTTCTGAGCCATCTTGAACACTGAAATCAGCTGAGTGCTAAATATGGCCTTAAGAGCTTATTTGTCTTTAGTTCTTAAGCAGCAAATAAGAGCAGTACCAGTTCTAATAATCCGTAGCTTCACTTTTCTCTGAGAACTCAGCTGGAGAGATCCAGTGCACACGAGCCAACATTCTAACTTTGAAAACACAGAACTCATTTTTCTTTACCCACTGCACCACAGGGGTGTTGTGGGGGATTAGTTAATGTCTGTACACAGCTTTGAAAACAAAGTGCTACAAAAATGCTAAATATAAATTACCATCAGTTGGATTTGTTTTTCCTTTCTCAGTGAGAACTATAAAACAAACTAAGTTTCACATTCCTTCCTCCATCCATTTTTAAGTTCTGGGAACACACACAAAAATAACTGGACTATGGAAAGAAAGTGTATTTTGTACTCTACCCCTTCCACTTCAAAAATGATATGAAGAGATTTTGCTCAGATTTTCCAAAACCAAAGTTAGAAACATCACCCTTAAAGGAAGAGTTGAGAAAGTTATGAGCAATTACAAAAGAGTAGGTTGATTGGAAGCTGGAACTTGGTTTTAAAGAGTATGTCTACACTGCAGTGTAAGCCATGGGTTAATGGGAGTCAAGTCAGCAGTCCCTGGGTTTGAGAACCCAGGGCTTGTCTACAATAACTGCCAACCCTAAGTTAAGAATTTTTTAACCCAGGTCTCAAATCAGGGCTCTGACATCCACAATACAGTTGAAACCTGAGTTCAACCAACTGTATTCCACACTTCCTAGCGCCCTCCAGAAATGTGATTGCTTTGTTCGTGGTACAGTGTGGGAAAACTTGATCATCCATGCAACACGTTATGGGAAGTTTGAATGGCCTGCCAGAACATCCTCTAAGTCATCAATTTTGGTAGGTGTGCTTCCAACAATGGAAGCCAAAAAAATGGAGAAGTCACCATTTCAATAACTTCTTTTGTTTGGGCTTTCACCCCTGTATCAGGACGCAGGCAGAGCTTCCATGAGACACTGGTGGGCAGTTCAGTGGTGTTTTCTCACCCACAAAAGGCACCTGACAGAGCTCATAACAGAGCAGGAGGAGGAGGAAGACACAGACATGGCACATGTGAACTGGTTGATGCTGCTCCTGACACTCAGTACAGCTGCTGATGCCCCCTACATAGATGAGCTCTTTGGAGCAGGGCCACAAGCACAGACTGGTGGGATCACATCATCATGCAGACCTGGGATGACAAGCAGTGGGTCCAAAGCTTTTGCATGAAGAAAGCTACATTTCTAGAGCTTTGGGAGCAGCTTGTCCTGACCCTTCAGGGTAAAGACACATGGATGAGGGCAGCCATGCCAATCCAGAAGCAGCTTGCTATAACTGTCTGGAAGCTCGCTACCAGTGCCATCCAGTCTGGTGTTGGAAAGTCAACTGTGGAGGTTTCGGAGGCAATCAGGCATGCAGGGAATCCTAAGGAGGCAGACATAAAAGATATTCCTGAAGTAAATTGCTGGCTTTGAGAGAATGGGGTTTCCAAATTGCACTGGGGCCACAGATGGGACCCATGTGCCCACAGTTTGCCCTCCTCAAGATACAGAAGTACATAAACCACAAAGAGTACTACTCTATCATTACCCTGGCCCCCATGGACCACAACGGCACAGTTATGAATGTCAGTGTTGGCTGCACTGGAAAAGTTCATGATGCCAGGTTTTCCACCAACTGGGAGTCTATGTTCACAGAGAGCCTGGGACACTGTTCCTACCACAGGACATTGTTATAAACAGAGTTACTGTCCCCACTGTTTTTCTGGGGGACCCCATGTACTGCCTTTTGCCTTCTCTTACGAAACATACCCTGACCTCAGAGGCCCTGGCAAAGGGAGGTTTAATTACACTGTGAGCAAGTGTAGAGCAGTGGCTGAATGTGCTTTTGGCTGACTGAATTCTGGCTGGAGATGTCTGAAGACCTATTTGCATTCCAAGTGTCATCAACGCTGTCCACATTATTGTAATGTGCAGTGCTCTTCACAATATTTTTTAAATCAAAGGTGAGCCATTTTCCTACGACAGCTATAGGCTGCTGAATCGGTCAGAAAGTGCACCTATCACAGCTAAAGCTGGATGCATCCAGGCAACAGAAATCATAATTGCTTTGTGCTCCCACATTATGGATTTGCATGGGCCAACAGAACATGGAGAATTGTACCTTTATGTCTGTGCTTGTTTGGTGGAGGCGGGCACTGATTGTTCGTGTGGTAAGGGGGGCTGATTGTCTTGCATTGTGCTTTTGAATGACATGACTGCTTACGGAATGGGGGGAGGGGAACGGTATGTCTTGATGTAAATAACTGATGTATGGATTGATGCTTATAGCTGTATCGAGATGTGAGGTTTGCATACAACCTCCCAGTTGTCCCTGCCCATGTGTTTACCTTTATTATTTGAAATTCACATTATATGATGTGTTGCATGATAACAATAAAATGTATTTATAAAATAAAAACCTTACACATGTATTGGAAAAGTACACTATTAAACCATTGCCTGTCAGGCCAGCTGCCATTAGCGCACCAAAGCACTAGTAACACCAACAGCTTTAAAAGTAAACAAGAACAAAGTGCATAAACAAGTGCAAACAGTTAAACTATGTACAAGACACGCTCCCCTCACTATTGTGTGCCCCCTACTCCTTCCTTCCCTTTTCTCTTCCTTCCACATTTGCCATGCACTTGGTGCCAGGGCAAGAAGGTGGAGGCATCCATGGGGCAGGGGTTCAGCACGAGGACTGAATGAGGTACATTTGCCCTGTCCAGCTGCTCAGGTCCCAACTGCATGGGCCACCCAGCCATGAAGTTGTCCAAACTGTTCTTGGAATGCAGGCCAGGGTACTGCAGAAAGGATTTGGGCCACGGTGCAGGTGCAGCAGGAGCCAGGACTCTTGCAGACGTTAGAGACAGCAGCTGCTCAGATAGTTCTCTCTGTTGTGCTCTATCTTCCTCTTTTAATCATCACTCCTGTTCCAGGAACTGCGAAGTGAGCGCCTGCTCCTGCGCCGCTATCCTGTCCTCAAGCCGCAAAGCTACCCTGAGCCTTCTCCACTTGCCTCCTGCATGTCTTTCCTCTTGCCACAAACCACTTTGCCTTTGGTACTCGACTTGCTTGTTGGCCCTGTCCAGAACTTCAGTCACAAGTTCATCCCAGAAACGCTTTCTCTTGGGATGGTTCATGAAGGTACAATTGATGAGCCAGGCTTCTGCAGTGTGGGTGAGCTGTGGAGGTACTGAAGCCTGTAGAGGTAGAGGGGCCTGCAACAGGACAAGACACTGAGGGTTACTGTCTCAAATGTCTCAGTGCAGAGGCACAGAAACAATCATTTTGGACTTTCAAGGCCAGAAAATGTTAAATTTTGAAACTGAACTTCAGTGTACTGGCAGAGGGCTGCTTTAGAGCTCCCTGGACATAGCCGGGTTAATCCCAGTGAAAGAAGTGCTGAGAGAATGGTATATTAAAAATTACAACTTCTTTTTTTTAAAGTTTTTCAGTGAAATGGAGTTTTCGGGAGACGTTGGTGGCTGTACTACATAAGCCTTCTCTATCACTTCAGGCTTTGCACATTCTGGAGGCCATAACAGTTCTTGTGGAGCCCGACTGACAAAGAGAGG
This sequence comes from Gopherus flavomarginatus, assembly GCF_025201925.1. Taxonomy (NCBI): domain Eukaryota; kingdom Metazoa; phylum Chordata; order Testudines; family Testudinidae; genus Gopherus; species Gopherus flavomarginatus. Next base: position 155,438,677 of record NC_066617.1, on the reverse strand, counting down.
TGTTATTCCAAGCTGCTGGTGGGAAACCAGATGTGTTTGTCACTGAAATATTCAAATGTATGCAGTAGTGCTGGAACTAGGGGTGCTGGTGTGCTGCCGCACCCTCTGGCTTGAAGTAGTGATACCAAACCCCAAAGACATGGTTTCCATTATCAGGAGCCCCACTATAAAAATTGTTCTAGCACCCATGAATGTATGATGACTGAACAGCATATCTACAAGTGGAATGGGCTGGTGAGCTACTAAGGTGACCCTGGAAAATACATCCTTCCCCGAAATGTGACTACTTATCTGGAGTTCCTGCTACAGGAAAAGTCTGCAGCTATCAGCACCTGGGATTGGGTCAGAATTCATGCGGGAATCAACAGGATATGGCATTATCTTCCAAATGGTTTAGTGCCTCCCCATGGCTTCCAATACAGTCTGTTAGGACTGCCTGCAAACACACAGAACTCCATTGCCATCCCCCTTTCCCCCGGCAAATTTCTGGACTGAATTCAAACCCCAGTCGTATTTGGGACTAATGATTTCATCACCCATGGAAAGCCTGGACTGCATTTAACAGAAATGGACTACATGTGAAAATGGACGACATTTGAACCTCCTCCCGTACAGTTCAGTCTTTACAGACGCTTGTTACACTCTTGGGCTGGTATCAAGCAGCGTACATACAGGAAATGTAATATAAGATTCTCATTCTAACAAACTAGAATGTACTAGCAAAACTGTGTGCCTTAAATATTCTCTTTTACATGCTTGTTTTACTGTTTGTGTTTCCCAGTCTCGTTTTTTAATTCCCCATGGTAGGTGGAGAGTGAGGGACGCCAAGGTGCTGTCATGCAATCTGCCCTTAGCAGATACATGCTGCTACCCAGGGCTTATATCTTTTGCACTGGTTCTTAGGCCAGGTCCACACTACAGTGTTAAATCGATTTAAACAGCGTTAAATCGATTTAACGCTGTACCCGTCCACACTACAAGGCACTTAAAATCGATTTTAAGGGGTCTTAAAATCGATTTCTGTGCTCCAGCTAAACGAAAGGAGTAACCCTAAAATCGATATTACTAAATCGATTTAGGGTTAGTGTGGACGGAAATCGAAGTTATTGGTCCCATTCTTTTACTGAGCTACCCAGAGTGCACCGCTCCGGAAATCGATGGTAGCCTGGGACCATGGACGCACATCACTGAAGTAATGTGCCCTAGTGTGGACGCGTAAAATCGATTTTATAAAATCTGTTTTATAAAATCGATTTTATTAATTTCGATTTTACTCTGTAGTGTGGACGTGGCCTTAGAGCAGAAATCCCTCCTGTTCCTATATTAATAAACACAAAAATGGAGCCAGAAACTTACCAGGCTTTAGGTAGCTTTGCCCTCTTCCATTTCTGATAACCAGTCCTTCTGTGAGCTGTTCCTTTGGTGGGAGGATCAAAAAGCTCCTCTGAGTATGGTCCCAGGATGTGCTGCAGCTTCTCCTGCAGCAAGGTCTCCTCTAGGACCCATTTCGTTAGCAAAGTCTTTTTATTTGCCACATTTGGTGCCTGCTTGTACCCATCGATTCCCATGCTGGCTTCTCAGGCCAGCAGGAGGCCATCCCAGCTGATCAGGTCATTGTGCACTGCTGGTGGCTCTGTGCTTGGCGCGGTGCCCCGCACCCAGTCAACTCATCATAAAACTGGCACAATGTCAATGAGTTGCCAGAGATGCAGTTGTGGTCCCTGGTTTTCAGGTACTCAGTCTTGTGCCACTGAATCTGTTCTCTGCATTGGTCATGGTCCGTTAAATTTCCAAATGCTGACATCATCTTGGCTATTTGTTGGTATGAATGGTCAATCTTGGTACTCTTACTAAAATCCACTGTATAGCCAAAATCTGGCTGTGCTGTCATGATCACAAAGTAACAAACTTTGTAATGGATTTCTTCTAGTTGGCATTCATTGCAAATGCTGAAGGTTCTCCTAATGTGGGTTTGCAGCTCAATGTTCAGAATAAAATAGAAGGGTTAAACGCTAAGCAGCTGCACTGGAACAAGGGGGCTGCTTCAATTTCTCTGGAGTTAACTGGTGATTTTTGGAAGAGAAAGGACAAAGGAAGCCATCTCATTGCATTGTGGGATACTGTTGGAGGACTCCAAGAACCCAAGTCTGTGGGGTGGGGGAAGGCTGCGTCTACAATGTAAAATGATAGGGCTTGAAACTTGGGTCCAACCTTAACTTGGGCTTTGACCCTTTATCATCATGGTGTCCTTGGACCCTGGGTCTGAGCATGAGTCCAAGAGATTTGCGTATAGAAAGAAGGGGGGTTAGGGCTTGAGCCTGAGCCCAGGCTTACACTGCAATGTAGATATGCCCAGAGACACAGAACACTTACAGACATATGCTGTCATCCATGCACTAGAGATCAACTCTGATTAACTATTCTATGGATTTAATAAAACATCCAAAATGTAGTTAGAGAAAACAATCAGCTATACAGAATTTCTGTCTACAAAAATAGGCCCTGATCCTGAAAGCTGTTCCATATGGGTGGACCCCAATGCACGTTTGGACCCACTTTAACTTCCCTGTGTCTCCATGTAAGCACAGGGGTCTGCCCATATGGAATCACTGGCAAGACTGGGACCATAGGGAGTACAATGACAGATATAGTTTTAAGTGTTTTGGGCTGATCACCATGAAATAAGAAAAAGAAATGGGGTTTACATATTCACAGACCACGGTGATAATGAAATACTTTTGATTCCAACAGTAACTAGGGAGGATGCTAAACAGCAACTGATAAACATTTTTAAACATGTAGGACCAGTAACTTGCACCCAAAAATATCAAAAGAGGCTGAGGAGCTGAGGTGCTCTCTGAACTACTGATGTTGCTTTTTAACAACTCCTGGAATACTGGGGAAGTTCTAAAGGACCAGAAAAAAACTAACATTTTGCCAAAAATTAAAAAGGGTAATGGGATGAACTGGGTAACTACAGATCAGATTAATCTGACATCAGTTCCAAGCAAAATCATGGAAAGGCTCAGATAGGATGGAATTAGTAGAGCTAGAGACAGCAGCAAACTCATGCAAATCAACATAGCTTTGTAGAAAATAGGTCCTCTCAAAAACATTTCAAATCTTTTTAAAATTAAATCACAAGTTTGACAAGAGTAACTGTGTTGACCTAGTAGACGTCAGTAAGGCATTTGACGTATGATATTCTGATTAAAAATGTAGCATTATATAAAATCAATGTAGCACATAGTAAATAGATTAAAAACTTGCTAACAGACCCATCACAAAACACAATTACAAATGGGGGATCATTATCCAATGGGGGCATTACAGTGGGGCCTCTTACGCAGACGCCTGTACTCTAAGTTGTCCAAAGTAACAAAATTAAAAGTCAGAGTGTTATATAAAACTGTATGGGAAAAGGTACAAAAGGGAGACAGAAAAACTGAATTAGTCAAAACAAGAGTCTACTGATACCACCCAAGGATGGTGTTAAGATCAGGACTGGTAAACAAGAGGAGAATGGAATTGGAAGCTAATGAAGCAAAACTGAAGTGTCAGAAATTAGGTCTAATTGCTGGACCAAATAATGAGGGGATAAACTATATCCCCCATCATTCCCTTTTGGAGTCCTTAAAAATAAGACTTCATGGATCAACATTTTTGGAGGCTGGGTGGACCAAAAGGAGCAATCTTTACCACCATGGCTCCCACCACTATCTCTTGGAACTCCAGGAGCCACTGTGACACTATTGGACTTTCATTCTTCTGATCCTGAGAGATGTCCTGCCCGCACTGGGCCAGAGCGAAATCCACATGATATCAGCCTCTTCACTGGCCCCAGCTAAATCACCTGAAATGTGAGATTTGGGTTCCTGCTGTCCTTCCTATCGTATGTGTCCTTTTGCTTCCACACCTTATTTCTTCTCTTTCCTCTCTTTTTGCTTTCTGTTTAATAAGAACTTGGCTTAGCTGGCCAGGACTGCATTTTTTGCAACATTGCTGTGAGCCAGTAATCAGAGAGGCAATGAAAGCAGTATCTTAAACAGCTCGATTCTGCTACGAGTTTTCTAGGCCTTGGAGTGGCTGATAAGACAGTGTGCTGTGCCTGTGTTTCTTCATCTGAAAGGTTGCAAGTGCGAAAGTCAGCGCCAGAGACCGAAGCTGCTTTGTATCTTTGCAGTTCCTTTCTCTCCTTTTGTGTGTGTTCGTCTTGTTGTGTCTTTCCCCAAAAAGGACATTTTTACTGTCTTTAATATCCTCTAAAAGACTGTCAGACTGTTTTTTTTTCCCTTATAAAAACTCTCTACATCTAAAGGGAGAAGGAACAAGGAGCATTCTTAAAATAAAAGCCTGACTTACTACTTTACATTTCAAATGCTTTAACTGCTTTTCCTTCTTTTTTAGCGACAAAGAGTCCTGTGGCACCTTACAGACTAACAGACGTATTGGACCATAATGCGTCTGACAAAGTGGGTTTTCACCCACGAAAGCTCATGCTCCAATATGTCTGTTAGTCTATAAGGTGCCACAGGACTCTCTGTTGCTTTACAGATCCAGACTAACACAGCTACCCCTCTGATACTTCCTTCTTTTGTGTAGCTTTAATAAAAGATCAATAAGATTTTTAGTGGTGGATTTGCCATTATAAGCAGGCTGAGGTCTCTGTGCTCAAAAACTGGAACCATGTTTAAATGTTTAGAGTTGTACAGTGAAAAGATGAAATAGACCCTTTGACTCTTTGAATTAATTTAATTCCATCAAAATTAACACAACAGATCCCACAGGGATCAGATCTTGGTCCAATGCTATTCAGTATCAATGATCTGGAAGAAAATAGAAAATCACTGCTGAAAGTTTTTAGGTGACACAAAAATTGGCAGAGTTGTTAACAATCATGAAGACAGGTCAGTTCTACAGAGCAGGTAAAACAAATAATAAGCTGGGCATACTTGAACAGCATGTGTTTTAATATAGCTAAATGCAAGGCCATACACAGAATCATAAGACTGGAAGGGACCTCGGGAGGTCATCTAGTACAGTCCCCTGCACTCATGACAGGACTAAGTATTATCTAGATCAGTGGTTCTCAAACTTTTTTTTTCGTGGACCACTTGAAAATTGCGGAGGGTCTCAGCAGACCACTTAATGATCTTTTCAAATGTTGTTTGTATCATTAGCTAACTACTGTAAAGTGCTTTGGAAAAAAGCGCTCTATGAAAAAAAACCTTAATAATAAGCATTTTTTTTGTGCTACAAATAAAAGCACACAACTCGTATTTTAATATCAGTAGTCTTACCTTTCTAATGTGATGGATGTGCCCTCTCTCCCCCGCTGAAGCAGCCCCCAAGCTGGGGCTGGGAAGGAGGGGGAGTCTCTCCCTGGCAGCCACAGCCACAGCTAGAGAAAGTCATCTTTCTCTGGCTGCCGCAGACCTGCAAGTCCCAAATCCCCCCACCCCCTCTTCTCACCCCACTGCCCCCTATTCCCCCCAAGTCCACCACCTTACTTTATGTGTGCGTCTTCTCCAGGGTCCAGGCACCTAATCAGTGGAGCCATGCCTCCACTAATTAGGTAGGTGGTCCTTCATTCTCTCGTGTGTGGCCACCCAGACGCACACCTTAGAGGGAACTATCCGCGAACCACCTGAATGGAGTTTGTGGTCCATCAGTTTGGGAATCTCTGATCTAGACCATTCCTGGCAGGTATTTGTCTAACCTGTTCTTAAAAATCTTGAATGATGGAGATTCCACAACCTCCCTAGGCAATTTATTCCAGTGCTTAAACACCCTGATGGTTAGGAAGTTTTTCCTAATGTCCAACCTAAACCTCCCTTGCTGCAATTTAAGCCCATTGCTTCTTGTCCTATCCTTAGAGGTTAAGAAGAACAATTTTTCTCCCTCCTCCTTTAACAACCTTTTATGTACTTGAAGACTGTTATCATGTCCTCTCTTAGTCTTCTCTTCTCCAGACTAAACAAACCCAATTTTTTCAGTCTTCCCTCACAGGTCATGTTTTCTAGACCTTTAATCTTTTTTGTTGCTCTTTTCTGGACTTTCTCCAATTTGTCCACATCGTTCCTGAAATGTGGCGCCCAGAACTGGACACAATACTCCAGCTGAGGCCTAATCAGCGTGGAGTAGAGTGGAAGAATTACTTCTCATGTCTTGCTTACAACACTCCTGCTAATACATCCCAGAATGATGTTTGCTTTTTTTGCAACAGCGTTACACAGTTGACTCATATTTAGCTTATGGTCTACTATGACCCCCAGATCCCTTTCCATAGTACTCCTTCCTAGGCAGTCATTTCCCATTTCGTATATGTGCAACTGACTGTTCCTTCCTAAGTGGAGTACTTTGCATTTGTCCTTATTGAATTTCATCCTAATTACTTCAGACCATCTAGGAATCAATAATATAGGTCACATTTATAGGATGGGGGATTGTGTGGGCCAAATTAACAAAGAAGATTGTGTTTGAAACCACAAGAGTGTAATCACATGAACAGTGTATCACAGCATTAGCACAGAGGTCCCCAAACTATGGGGTGACTCCCTAAGGAGGCACAGAGGGGGGGTCCAGCTGGAGCCCGGGCCAGCTCCCACCAAGCCAGCTCCCACTGGGCCACCCAGTTCTGCTCCTGGCCCCGACTCCAGCTGCTGGCCCTGCACCTGGGGCACCGGCTGCTGGCCCCGCACTGCAAGGTAAAAAGCTTGGGAACTACTGCATTAGTAGTATGCCTGGAATAATACTGTGTCTGCCTACAGAGATGTGTCAAAGATTATCCAACAATGTATGAAAATCTATATTCTAGTACTATATTTAATTGGTGATCATACTCATCAAGGTGAATGGCCTAAACATTTAAAACATTTTAAAGAAAAAAACCTTATAATTAGCCTCTTGACTCTTGACAAGGAGTCCCATTCTCCCCCAGTCTGATCTGGCAGGAAAAAATTAAGCCACAGGTCATCCTAGGAGTGCACCATGCATGACCCATAGTTACTAGAAGCATAGAAGCATAGTTACTAGAAGCATAGTTACTATGCTGACACCACTCAATGTTAAGATCCAACAAGATCACTTTACAAGGTGGCATGAAAAACACTGCAAAGAGAGTCACCGTGGGACGACATTGGTTTGTACCAGCTACACAATTACTAAGTAAAAATTTTGTATAACATCCAAATGCTTTCAAAAATAATTTAAGGAATAAAAAATTCCGGACCCCAATTCCAAGTGTCATTACATACATTTAACTGGCAAGAAGACTATCCATGATGTCATGGGGAATTTTGAACATACAGGGTTGTAGGGCCAGTCCCAATTAAACTTCACCTTGATTTTCTGTAGCTAATCTTTTTGAAGGAGTTGATATTTTTTTGTACGATACACTGCACTAAATAGATTCCACTGAAATATTTTTTCTTAAACTACACAAAAGGAAAAGTTTCTGTTGTATTCTTGGAGCCTTAAGAACAATCAAATTGTTTTCCAAGTAGACTTAATAAAACAGGTAAAGTCGTGTGCTTCCCAGTTATCAAAAGTGGTTTTTTCAGTGGCACTATTTTTATCCATTACATAGAAAAATTCAGCGAATTATAATCACCTCAATAGCATCGTCGTACATTTTCCTTGCCTCTGTGTCCATTTTGTCTGACATCAGCCAGGCTTTCAATAAGTATTCATAAAAACTGTCTCCCAGCCCGCCCACGGATGTGTGATCTATAACAGAGAAAAAGAGAAAAAAGTGTAGGGGATTTTAATACAGTACCACCTTGGATTTATCCAGGACAAAATTCTACATTTTCTTTAAGCCCCTACCAGTTTCAAACCGTCATTATTTTAATGCAGTTCAGCAGCTATTTCCCCTCAAACCTTTTATTTCATTTTCTTGGAATCTGTCCCACAGCAGACTTCACAGTTTTCCTACTGTGCATGTTCAGTATTCCTCATTCTGTGTCATTTACAAAGTAAAGCTGACCCTTCCATGGCACAGATTTAATGTAAGGAATGCTTTGGCTCCATTACACAGAACTTAATCTTTTCATTGTTTGTTGTTGTTGCTGTTTTAAATAAATAAGAACATACACTCTCAGATTCAATAGCAGGGATATAGTTGGAACATGTAGCTATATAAATTGTACAAACCCATAGGGAACCTGTTCTTTCAAGGATATTTTTATTATTCATCATGAAATAATAATTTACAGAACCTGCAAAATGTACCAAGGTAAATACTCATATTCATATTCGTTCACAGTTAAATTGGTGACTACTTTCCTTCGCAGTACACAGTGCAAGCCTTGTTCTGTTACCCCAGGTATAGTTCAACTGGAGTTGGGTAACTGAGCAAGGCATGCACTGTTCACTACATTGTTAGCTGTGCTTTCTTGCATATCTATTAGAATCCAACGCTGGGTCTCCTTAAGTACATATACAGTGATCCTTACAGTGATGATTTTCATTTCAAAGGCTGCTTATCCTCAGAAGTCATATTCATCACATTCAAATGCATGTTCACTTGTACCCACAGACAGCACAGTAAGGACATCAGAGAATACCTGTGAGAATCTGAAGAATCTACATACATAATGCATGCTGTTTTATATTGGGGACTCTCCATGGGTACCTGTGTCAGACTACGAGTTTTACTTTCAGTGGGGGATTTGTTTTCCTTCTCTGCTGTCGTTTACCTTCATATTAAGCTAAACCCACAGGAGGTGACAGAAGAACTCACCAAGGAAATTAAAATAAATAATAAGAGGTTTTTTTAGGCTACGTCAACACTAACACTTCTGTCGGTAAAATTTTGTTGGTCAGGGGTGTGGCAAAAACACTCCTCTGACTGACATAAATTACACTGACAGAAGCGCCAGTGAGGACGGTGCTATGTTGGTGGGAGATGCTTTTGCCTGGCATAGCTACTGCTGCTCATTGGGGGTGGTTTAATTATGTTGGCATAGAGCAGCTACATGGGAGACCTTATAGGGTTCAGCTGCAGCAATACAGCGGTGCTGCTGTAAGGTGTGTAGTGTAGATGTAGCCTTAGTTACATAGATAAAAAGGGAATAAGGAAGAATGAGGCTGGGTCACTACACAGTGTGGATGGAAAGGAGATTAAAGATAATCTAGGTATGGCCCCAAAACTAAATGAATACTTTGCCTCAATTTTCAGTAAGAATGATAATATAGAGCATGTGCATGAAGACAGTATGGCTGATGGAAATGAGTGTCTATAACTGGAAATTACCACACGACGTTGAAGAAAAACTTGAAGAGCTTAATGTGCTCAAACTGGGGGGACTGGGTAATTTCATCCCAGAATACTGAAAGAACTGGCACATGAGATTGCTAGTCCAGGAACAAGGATTTTTAATAAATCTATTTGGGTGATAGTACCATATGACTAGAGAACGGCTAACGTTGTACTTATATTTAAGAAAAGGAAAAAAAAGTGATCCAGGCAATTACAGACCTGTTAGTCAGACCACAACAGGGTTAAAAAAAGCACTAGATAAATTCATGGAGGATAGGTTCATCAATGGCTATGAGCCAGGATGGGCAGGAATGGTGACTCTAGCCTCTGTTTGCCAGAAGTTGGGAATGAGCGACACGGGATGGATCACTTGATGATTACCTGTTCTGTTCATTCCCTCTGGGGCACCTGGCACTGGCCCCTGCTGGAAGACAGGATACTGGGCTAGATGGACCTTTGGTCTGACCAAGTAGAGCCATTCTTATGTTCTTATGTTCTCAGTAGCATGCAAGGTTTTAGAGCAAATTGTGAAGAAAAGAACAATTAAATTCACAAAGTCAGATCATGCCAGACTAATAAATTTCCTTCTTTGAGAAAATAACTGATTTTTTAGATAAGGGAAGTCAGTAGATCCAATATATTTGGACTTCAGTAAAGTGTTTGATGTCCCCAGTGGGTCCGGGGACAGAACAGGCCCACTGTTCCTGCTGCATGTTGTAAGAGGCAACTAAAAGGGGGTTGCCTGGAGATGGATGGGCTCTGCCAGGTTAGAAATTTGCCCAAGACACACCATATGATGAACAAGTCAATGATGTCAATACTGGATTGATCGCAGCCCAGGTTAATAATGACCGCGCCATCCATCTCCCACCAGGGCAGACATGACAAGTATACTACTGGTGTGTAGCAGGGTGGTTACCCGTGCCTGCCCTTCGGGGCTTAAAACAGCCCAGGAGAGGGCTGTGCCTGGGACAAGAAGCCTGGGCTGATTGGGAGAAAGCAGTCTCAGCTGTGGCCAGGTCCCAATCAGGTCCAGCTGGCCCCTATAAGAGGCAGTGAGCCAGGAGCCCAGTCAGTCTCCTTCTGGCTGTAGAGGGAGAAGGGCCTGGCTGCAGGGAGCTAGACACAGGGTACCTGAGTGAAGCAGGGCTGGGGAAAGGCAGAGGAGCTGGGGAGCTCCTGCCTGGAAAGCCCCAGGCTGCGGCCTAGGGTAAGGCCAAGAGGTACTGGGGGTTGCAGGGGGCAGCCCAGGGGTAGGCAAAGGCAGCAGGTACAAACCCCTTTGCCTATGATGAGTGGCTGATACTGTAGTCTGCCCCAGTGAATGGGGGCTAGATGGAGACTGGGCAGTAGCCAAAACTGAGGCAAAGTGAGGATAGTGGGTTGGGTGTTCCCCAGGGAGGGGAGACCCAGATTGGTGGGGTACTGCCAGGGGGAAGCACCCCAGCAAAAAGAGGCACCGGGGTCTAGGGAGGGACTCAGGGCCAGAGGACAGGCGGATCACCGGCCTGCAGAGGGCACTCCAGATGCTGGAATGAGCTAATTCCCTAAGAGCCCAGCAGGAGGCGCCGCAGGGGTAAGTCTGCACGTTGACATGGTGTAACCCCAACAAAGAGGGTCTGTGGAAGATATAACACTACCATAGCCGCATGGAATATAAGGACATTGAAACAAACAGGGAAGTTGAAAGAATTCATGTATGAAATTGAACAGTACACCTGACACCTCCTAGAGATTCTCTGAGGTCAGATAGAAGAACTTTGGAGTGGTACTAATGGAAGAAGGCCATGTATTCTATTACAGTGGAGAGGACAAACATGTAAATTGCATAGGATTTTTTGTGCATAAAGATATCAAGAATTCAGTATTAGGATGCTGCCCAATGTCCAGCAGGCTTATTTCCATCTGTCTAAAGGCAGTCCATTTAATATCACAGTGGTACAAGTCTACACCCCTACAACAGACTATGACAATGAGCAAATTCAAGATTTTTACAATCAGATCCAAGACATCATCAATAAGATTCACAAGAAAGATATCTTGACTGTACAAGGAGATTGGAATGGAAAAGTGGGTACTGACACACAGGCAGATTGGCAAGATTATTGTGGCCCTTTCTGTAATGCAGTAACTAATGAGAGAGGATTGAGCCTTTTGGAGTTTGCCAGCTATAACAATCTGGTTCTTTCAAACACATTAGGAACACATAAAGCATGCAAACGATCAACATGGCACACACCTAATGGTCTACGTCACAGCCAGATCGACTACATCATGGCGCAAAATCAGTTTCATTCTGGGATTAACAGAGCTAAAACAAGGAGCTTCCCCAGTGCTGATATGGGAAGTGATCGTGATCTTGTGATGCTAAATTTTTGACTGTGGCCAAAGCTCACCAGAACCAAGTTTGACTTAGAAAGATTCAGAGACTGAAACATTGCAGAGTAATTCCAAGCAATGGTCGGTGGAAAATTTGCCCCGCTGCTTACTCTAGAGGAAGACATAGAAACAATGATCAACAATTTCAATGCTGTAATGAATGAGGCAGCAATGGACATCCTTGGGAAACATCGTAAGAAGACAAAACCATGGGTCACAAATGAAATACTACAACTGTGTGACATTAGAAGAAAACTTAAGGGAGACAAAAACAGCACTGAGGGAGCTGATAAATACAGAGCGATTGGCAGAAAGATCAAGAAAGGAATGAAGGTGGCCAAGGAAATATGGATTGAAAAACAGTGCTCTAAAATTGAAGAGTGTACCGATAATAAAAATAGCAAACGAGCCTTCCAGGTTGTAAAAGATCTGACAAAGGAAAGATGGACCAAAGCTAGCGCAATTCAAGACAAAAAGGGGAACAGTCTTATAGAAGAAAGGGACATCATCAATAGGTGGACAAACTACTGCTCTGATCTATACAACCACCAGACAAATGAAGATCCTAGTGTCTTAGACAGCCCAGATTCAACAGAGGAGGATGACTTTCCAATACTATGTGAAGAAGTGGAGACAGCTGTGAAATCACTCAAGAACGGAAAGGCTACAAGTATTGACAACATCCCAGCTGAACTGATGAAATTCAGAGGAGAAATAGTAATAGATGTACTCACCAAGAACTGCAACAAGCTCTGGCAGAACAGTGAGTGGCTCTCCATGTGAACACAGTCACTAATAATCACTCTGCCAAAGAAAGGCAACCTGCAATTGTGTCAAAATTATCGGACTATAAGCTTAATTAGCCATCCCAGCAAAGTGATGTTGAAAGTCATATTGAACAGACTGAAGCCACAAGCAGTACTTACAACACCAGTAGGACATCTCCCAAGTCTTTGTTGGCTTCAAGAAGGCGTTTGACAGAGTATGGCATGAAGCTCTCTAGGTAACCATGAAGAAGTACAATGTTGGTCGTAAGCTTATTCTTACCATTAAACATCTGTATGCCAAGGCCAGCACTGCCTTGGCATACAGATGTGCAGTTTTTGTCAATGGCACAACAGGAGATTGATTTTGCACCACTGTTGGAATACGGCAAGGCTGCCTTCTTTTGCCCATACTATTCAACATCTACTTGGAGCACATAATGACTGATGCCCTAGAAGATCACATATGCACAGTCAGCATTGGGGGGTGAACAATCTCAAATCTTCAGTTTGCTGATGACATTGGTGGCCTGGCAGGCAGCGAAGATGAACTTGCCAGCCTTGTGAAACGATTAGATGTAACCTCTGCAAAATATGGCATGGAAATCAGTGCAGAGAAAACCAAGCTGATGACAAACAAACGTGATGGGATCAGCTCACATATCACTGTCAGTGGATACGAGCAGAAGACAGTGAAACAGTTCAAGTGTCTGGGGGCAATCATCACTGACGAAGGATCCAAGGCAGAAATTCGGGCAAGAACTGTGCAAACAACAGCAGAAGTGGCAAAGCTAAAGCCAATTTGGAGGGACACGAACATCTCCCTGGAATTCAAACTGAAAGTGCTGCACGCATTGGTAACCTCCATTTTTCTGTATGCGTGTGAGACATGGACCCTTATGGCAGAACTTGAATGGAAAATACAGGTAGTAGAGATGAGATACTTCTGTAAAATCCTGGGCATCTCCTACTTCGACCACATCACTAATGAAGAGGTCCGCAACATCATCAGTCAAAGAATTGGGTCATATAAAGGCCTCCTGACAACCGTGAAAAAGCACAAGCAGAAGTGGTATGGCCATGTAACAAGATCATCTGGTCTATCCAAGATCATCCTCCAAGGGACAGAACAGGGGAAGAGAAGAAGAGGTAGACAGAAGAAGAGATGGACTGACAACATAAAAGAGTGGACAGGAATGGCTTTCGCAGAGACTCAAGCACCGACACACAATCATCAGGGGTGGAAACAATTGGCTGACTGCTCATCAGTGATGGTGCCCCAATGACCAAAGTGGTTATGGGAGTAATGATGATGATGATGAAAATGTTTGATACAATACCACATAGGAAATTATTAGTTAAATTAGAGAAGATGAGGATTAATACAGGCATTGTAAGGTGGATAAGGAATTAGCTAAAGGGGTGAAGGCAATGGGTTGTGCTGAAAGATGAACTATCAGACTGGAGGGAGGTTACTAGTGGAGTTCCTCAAGGATGGGTCTTGGGACCCATCTTATTCAATATTTTTATTAATGACCTGGGCACAAAAAGTAGCAGTGTGCTATCAAAATGTGCTGATGATATCAAGTTGGGAGGCATCGCCAATACAGAGGAAGATCAGAACATTACACAGAAAGATCTGGATGACTTTGAAGACTAGAGTGACAGAAATCGGATGAAATTCAAAAGCAAAAATACAAAACCATGTATTATGGTCTAATAATAAGAATTTCTGCTACAAGCTGGGAGACTCATCAATTGCAAGTGACACAGGAGGAGAGAGACCTGTGTGTGTGGGTTGATCACAAGATGAATATACACCACCAATGTCCTGTGACAGTGAAAAAGGCAAATGCAATCCTAAAATGTTAGGCAAGGCATTTCCAGTAGAGGTAGAGATGTATTAATGCCATTTACAAGGCATTGGTAAGACCTTATCTGGAATACTGTGCACAATTCTGATAATTCACGATCAAGAAAAAGTAATCTAGAATGCGTGCAAAGAAAAGCTACTAGGATGATCAGGGGAATGGAAGGCTTGAGAGGAGATTGGAAGAGCTTGGCTTGTTCTGTCTAGTAAAAAGAAGGCTGAGGGGGATATGATTGTGCTGTATAAACACATTAGGGGGGTAAATACTAGGAAGGGTGAAGGACTATCTAAGCTAAAGGATGATGCTGTAACAAGAACAAATGGATGTAAACTGGCCATGAACAAATTCAGGCTGGAAATTAGAAGATTTTTAACCATTAGAGGGATGCAGCTCTGGAACAGACTCCTAATAAGAGTTGTGGGTGCAAACAACTTAGTTTTAAGAGAGAAGGAGACACATTTATAAGTGCAATTGTGTGATGGAGTTGCTTGTGATGGTGGGGAGAAGGCTCAACAGGCCTGTAGCTTACTTTTGGCTTATGTCTTATGTTACTAAAGCTCATGCTTCAGGGTTTCAGCTGTGCACCTCAGAGGTCAGGAAGGGATCCTTCCCACTTTCTGCAATGTATTCTGGGAGGTTTTTTATCTGCTTCTCACAACTGGAAACAGGATAATGGGCAGCATTGGCTAGGGCTCTGAGGTGGCACTGAGCATTCACTTTCTCAGGTGTTTGGTTGGCTGGTTCTTGGTCCCATGCTCAGGATCTAACTGATCACCATATGAGGGGCTGGGAAGAAATTTCCTCCCAAATCATATTGGTTGTAATGTTGGGGGCTTTTCACCTTCCCCGTAGTGTGAGGGTGCAAGTCACTTGCCAGGATTATCTAGGTATACCTCACTTTATACCTTACCATTGTGGGGGCCTCAAGCACTGCTGCATCTCAGTCCTTCCTATTCCCTGCCTGTGACACATAATAGTCTAGTCTCCTGAGGGTCTCCTTTACTTTTGTCTCATTTCTATTGTTGGGCTTAATGTGCAGGTAGTGTTGGTGTCCTGTGATATACAGGAGGTCAGATTAAATGACCTTGTGATCCTTTCTGGTGTAAAACTCTATGACTGTGACAAAGCTAACAATGGCGAGTCATTCATTCAAATGGACAACTCTTGGACAAAAAGATGGTTATTATGGTGGCAGTGTGTATGGATATGTAACCGTACGAATTACACAAGTGCAAAGAGCAGTGAAAGCAGGTACCCTAAGAAGAGAAAAGCACAGAGAAAAGTCTCAATGGTCTTTTTGGGAAAGGAATAGTAAAAAGAGAGACTGAGGAAAAGAATTATGAACAGCTGAAGAAAAATTGTTTGGTTGGGCTATGCAAAGAAAAGCAACTCAACTGTTGCTGAGGATCAAACAAAGCATAGCTAGTATTTGCTGAGGATCAAACAAAGCACAGCTAATATTTGCTGTATTCTCAGGACCAGAAGAGGAACGATGGTCCACCGCCACCAACATAAATCTTTTCCACCTCTGGGTTGGCGTAGGTAAGGGCACTATGATATCCATCATAAACAACGTTGAAAAATTAATGAATGGATGGTGTGTGTACATATAATAAGGTCCGGTGTCACACACTGAATGAGGAAGATAAAAAAATATTAAAAAATGAGGCAGGAGTCCTGTGCAAAAATAGTATCTGATCATGTAATTAACTGTATCATAATGCATATGCACAAGGGGGCTGATTTTTTCTCTTTTTTATACGCTTGACCTTGCTACATTAATGTTCTTTTAACTTTGTTTTCATAAGTAAGCACCTACTTTATTTTAAAAAGAGCACACTGGAAAAAAAAATCCATCGTCATGTGGAAGCATTTTGATCCAAGAGACAGAACCATTAGATCCACAGCACAGCCCTCTACCTCTTGAACTAACAGAGTAACTGTTAGCATTAGGAGGTTGCTATCCGCTATACTGATCAATCACTGAAGGTGGATGAGACATACATTTTGTCAGTGTGTTTCATAACTAATTGCTAGACAGCAGAGGAACACTTGAACTTAGGAATCCTGGGTTCTAGTCAGATTCTCAAGGTAAGTGTAGTCTAAAAGTTACAGACAGTGTAATCCACACAATTTCTGGATGTGGGGTTCTGTCCCATCTAGTGGCATTGAGACCACTTAAAGAGAGAGATAAAATGAGTTTGCTCTATAGCCTTAGCTAACAGCCAATTGGCTTTTAGCTCATGCTGCAGAGACTCATACACTAAGCTCCAGAGGTCCCTGGTTTAATCCTGCCTACTGCTGCTTGGGGTCTGTCGGTGTTACAGTAGCACACAGATTTGGCATGTTCATTATGAAAGGTAAGGTGAGTGAATGGATGAAAGACTTGGTCTGCTGTACTGGAAACATAGGTTCTGTTCCCAAGTTCTGAAATTAAAAGTAATCTTGATAGTCCACCTGTAAAATGAGA
The DNA here is from genome assembly GCF_025201925.1 of Gopherus flavomarginatus. NCBI lineage: Eukaryota > Metazoa > Chordata > Testudines > Testudinidae > Gopherus > Gopherus flavomarginatus. The sequence continues at coordinate 155,421,931 of NC_066617.1, read as the reverse complement.
GTGAATGATACTTGCATGCTTCCTAACATACTTACTCAGTAACAATAGCTATGAAATGTATATAATTATGGCTTTCAGCTCAGCACATCTTCTCCTAAATCAAAGCATATCTACCAGATACATGCATCTATGACATTTCTCATCAGTAAGAAATCTCTCTTGTACCTTGTACAGATCCATTATTCCCAAAGGACCAATACACTTCAGGATCACCACTCCTCACAGCACTTACATTTCTTTATAATGAAAAGAAGTAAAAGTTTATATAACAAAGAATAGCTATCCAAGAACAAGCAAGCAAAGTACTGGAAACAAATGATTACGTATAAAATAAAAACATAAAACATCTTCTAGATCCTAAACTTAACTACCAAGACCATATAGAGCAAAAGCTCATATTCTTCCAGTGTATTACAGCCAAGCTTGGCTGTGATCTTCCATGCATGAGACAAGTCAAGTTGTGCTCTTGCCTCTTCAGTGGCTGTGACTGGTGGGTGACGGGAAACCAGAGGCGGTCAGGCTCACTGAGTCCAGAAACTCTTTGGGAGAGGGGAGTGGAAGGGACAGGAAAGTTTGAGGCACATGCTCCTGTTCTGATCTTGCTTCCCATTACCATCTTCTACCCCTTTCCCCTAGCTAGTCTCCCCTACCCCTGCTCCATCCAGGTTAGCTCCCTCCAGGTTAGAGTTAGAAGCTAGGGGCAGGGCACCTAGCAGTTCTGCTCCTTTCCCTGTTTCCATGGCCCCTTTTAGTGGGTCCCTGAAAGTGTGTGTGGTGGGGGGCAGGTAAAAGGACTCTCCAGGGTACTGGAGGGCACATAAATGTACCCCTTCCTCCCCATCCCAGTATTCTCTAGGTAGTACTGAAGAACCCCTATTTTATGGACTAATGGGGGATTGGGGATTTCATACAACAAAAAAATATTAAAATTGAACATCTCAAAATTGCAGTGCATATTGTTCAAGGACAGTGTACATAATTAGGGCCCTACCAAATTCGCAGTTGTTTTGGTCAATTTCCTGGTTTTGTAATTGTAGGGGGTCCTGACCCAGAAAGGAGTTGTGTGTGTTGTGGGAGGTTATGGTACTGCTACCCTTACTTTTGTGTTGCTGATGGTGGCAGTGCTGCCATCAGAGCTGGGTAGCTGGAGAGCAGCGGCTGCTGGCTGGGAGCCCAGCTCTGATGGCAGTGCCACCAGCAGCGCAGAAGGAAGGATGACATGGTATGATATTGTCACCCTTACTTCTAGGCTGCTGCCTGTAGAGCTGGGCCCTCCATCAGCAGCTGCTGCTCTCTGGCCCCCCAGCTCAGAAGGCAGCACAGAAGTAAGGGTGGCAATACCATGAATTCCCTAATACAACCTTGCAATTCCCCACAACTCCTTTTTGGGTCAGGTCCCCTAATTTGAGAAACGCTGATCTCCCCTATGAAAGCTATGTAGTAGAGGGTAAAAGCACACAAAAGCCCAGACTTCATGGTCTGTGATGCATTTTTCATGGCCATGAATTTGGTAGGGCCCAACCCGCAGTCTGAAAACCACTGATGTTTAGGGCCCTACCAAATGTAAGGCGTTGTGTCGCGGTGGCTCTGGTCAGCACTGCCAACCGGGCCATTAAAAGTCCCATTGGCAATGCTGCCAGGCTAAGGTAGGCTAGTCCCTACCTGTTCTGACACCGCGCTGTGCCCTGGAAGCAGTCAGCAGCAGGTCCAGCTCCACATTCCCACTGACTGGTTCCTGCGGTTGAGAGCTGCACAGAGGCCCTTGTGCACCTCCACCTAGGAGTCAGACCTGCGGCTGGCCACTTCTGGGGCGCAGCGTGGTCCACGGTGCCAGAACAGGCAGGAAGCCTGCCTTAGCATCCTCATTGCGCCGCTGAGTGGGAGCCACCCGAGGTAAGCCTGCGCCCCAATCCCATATCCCAAACCCCTGCCCTAGCCCTGAGCCCCCCAAATCTGGAGTCCCTTCCTGCACCCCAAGCCCCTCATCCTCAGACCCACCCCAGAGCCCTCACCCCCTCCTGAACCTCTACCCCCTGCCCCAGCCCAAAGCCCCTCATTCTAGGCCCCACCCCACAGCCCTCCCCTGCACCCCAACCCTCTTCCCTAGTCCTGAACCCTTCCCACACCCCAAATCCCTCATCCACAGCTTCACTGGGTCATGGGCATCAACAATTTTCTTCAACTGGATTGCCAGAAAAAAGTTTCAAAACCACTGCTATACATAATGAATGGTAACAAATGTATACAGTAAGCCTGATTTTGCTGTTTGAGAGGACTGCATCTCTTTGCTGCCAGATCTCTGAGTCTTTTGCTGTACAGCCTCTTGAACATGGCTCAGTATTTAACTCACATTAAGCAACAGAAAGATAATTCTGCTGGCAGAAAAATGATTCCTATAACTTGTCATTCACAGGATCAATGTTAATAAAACTGAGGTTCTACTGAATTGCTAAACCCAAGCATCCAAAAATCATAAGCCAGGCCTAAAAAAATGAGATTCTTTTAAAAAAAGTTTTTTCATTCATTTTATTTGCCTTTTAGTTCTGGGCCCTTAGGGTGTACTTTGGTCACATTTTCAAGCTTTCTTCCACTATCATGAGAGCTAGAAACTACTTTTTAAAAATGTATAATCATATAACCATGTGAATCCAGGAGCTGAGGCTTTAAGACAAATACCAGATATCATGAGCCTCATGATGAAATGGCATGAGCTGGCAGCACTGTTTAGGTCTTGTCTTCGCTGGAGTGAAAAACACAGCTCTCTGATCTTTGACAAATACCTGGTTTCTCAAAAACTGAGTTTTTCAGCGATCCCTTAGACAAATGAGGGATTGTTGAGAAAGGTACTGCTTCTCTGTCAAAGCTGTCCCATTGTCATAAGGGCTGGCTCTCTTAAGGGTCAGGCACCCAGCCTCCCTGTGACAGGCTCTGCTACAGACAATAAGCCAACTTGGATCCATGAGTACCTCTCTGTTTGTTCCCTGCTGCTGAAGAGCTGTGATCTGCAGGATTTCTGGAGGGCAGCTCTGACCTCCACTCTGCCTGTAGCTGCCCTCGACCATGTATTACAGGGAGAAGCAAACTTAGTGAATCTTGGAGCTGAGCTGGTGAGATCCCTGCAGTTCTCAGCTGTTCTACTCTGCTCAACATATCATCTGCTTTTAAAGGGGAAGAGCTGAGAGCTGCAGGGCTATGAGGCTTCTACCTTTCTCGCTGCTACACTCTCCCTGGCTAGAGCAGGAGGAAAAAGATGGGAGGAGCAGCAAAACTACCAGCTCTGTTCTTGGTGCCCTTCTAAGAAGTATTACTGGAGGAAGGAGGTGGCAACATATGAGGAGACATATCTCATGGATGTGGGGAGAAGGATTTATGGGTGAGGAGAATGGACAGTGTGGCAAATATGGTAGGGGAGATTCCAATAATTATTTTATGATCCACAGCAGTTTCAGCATTCCTGAATATAAATATAGCTGCCATGGTGCCTCTGGAAAATTGTAGTTTTGAATCATGCATGCTCCATTCTTTCATGTAGGTCCTGCTCTCCAGCCAGACTACATGTTCGACGGTGCACTGCTGTCTCTCCCTGTGGTTGAGCCACAACTCAGATGGATGCAGATTGTCAGCGCAATCCAAAACATGTTGTTTATATTTTCCTCAGCAGAAAACCCTGTCAAAATCTATCTTTTCCCAATTTTGATGAAAACTGATTTTCTGATAGGTAAGTATTTTGCTAGAAAATTTGTGACCAGCCCTTATCCAAGTAGTCTTGTATATACATCATTCCACAGAACCAAACAGAAAGTCTCAAAACTTTTGATTTCTTGGGTTTGTAATGGTTTATAGGATGGATCTTGATGCTGTGCACTAACTGAAACCAGAACTGTATTTACTATAAAATCCTTTAATGCACTCCTCTGGTATGGTGGATCTATTCTCAAGCAAGGTCTGTTACACACAGTGCCACCTGGTGGCTGAAGAGTATAATACAGTTTATCATTCCATTACAGAGGTGGTGGTGGTTTTTTTAATTTCAGAAGTGGGAAGGAGGTAGAAGGGGTAGAAGGAAAGGGGGATAGAAAGGGGTAGAAACAAAGGGAGTAGAAGTAAAGGGGTAGAAGATGGTAATGAGAAGCAAGATCAGAACAGGAGAGCATGCCTTGTGAGGTATCATTTGAAAACTAATAACTCTCTGGTCAATAATATCATGGGGAAATGTGTATAGCAACATTATGTGTAAAGTTATGAGAATAAGCTGAAATTATGACTGAAACTTGTTTACTAGACAAGTCTGGTACCAGACAACCTGTTTCTCAAGGACAAGGAACAAGGTGACCCCTCTAGCCAGGTGTCAGGAAAGTTGATTGTCAATCACCTGTCAAGTGGCCATTCTTTGTCAATGAAGTGGGACAGGATCAGATTGAGCTGCATTTTAACAAACAAAAACATGGAACTTCTTAAACCAGGAGACTCCATGTCTCTGTCTTCACAGCTGGAAGGAACTTTATCTACAGGGAACCTTCAGGAAAAAAGCATTTCAAAAAGTGACTGGACTATAAAAGTGAGGTGGCAAAACCATCCCAAGGTATTCCAGCTCTCTCCATAACTCTCTCTTTTTCACCTAAGAAGACAAAGTAATTAGACCTTTGACTTTGTGAGAGATCCTGACTCGAAAATTCAGACAGCAATGTTGGTGGGAACATGTGGAAAGGATTTTACCTTGAATCAAGTCTAGCTTGTTAAGTTTTAGGCAATAGAAAGTGTTCTATCTTTATTTCTCTTGTAACCATTCTGACTTTAATGACTTATACTATACTCACTTAAGTTTTCTCTTTGTAATTAAATAAACTTTGTTTATTTTTTAATCAAAACTAATCCAGTGTTGTGTTTCAATGGAGCTATTTGGTAACTCAACTTAAAGCAGCAGGCTGTTGCATATTGACTCTTACAGGGGCAATTGCCCTTTAATATCTGAACTGCCAGGGGAGGGCACAACAGTGAAAAATATACATTTTGAGAAAAATGCAGGACGAGGAGCATGCTGGGGTCACTTGGTAAAGTAATAACAAAGGCTGCTGAAAGTCAGTGTGTTGCTGACAGACTCCTGGGGTCAGAGTTGCTGGACCAGGCCTGTAGCTATACACAGACCTGCATGCTGTCTGGCTGTCTGTGAGTGGCACAGCTTAGTAGCTACAATAGCAAAGCACAAAAGGTTGCAGGGCAGGTGCTAATACAATCTCTCACTGGTCTGGATTGCACCCTGGAATGTGACAGTGATCTCTCTTCTTGGAATTCCTTCTGTCAACTCAAATGGGTTAATTAGTGAAAGAGTAACCCCAAAGAGAAGTGACTGTGTATACTGGGTACATTCAACATGATAATTTAGTGTATTTATTTTATGATATTTTCATTTAAAATCAGTTAATGAGGAATACACCAAGCTTGGTCTAATTAGTCTCCTCCAGAAGCTATTTATCTATGTCAGTAAACAATCCCGATGATTTCTCATTTACATGAGATGCTGTGCCTGGTGCCAGAGTTGCAATCAGGAATGAGAAATAACAGTACTTTGAAAAGACTTCAGACCTGGCATCCAGTCAAAGTATGTTAGACTCAGAGCTTCCATGCAATTAAGATGACATATGAATCATAAAAGACTGCCCTTTTAAAAAGAGTTGCAGTGGAAATTCAGCTTTGCAATCAATCATTCCCTCTTCAACTTTCTGAAAGTGTGGTCAAGACTGGTTCTCCAGACACCTACATCAGGAAACTTAACAACACAGGTGGAAGCACTGGAACTGTGGTATGATAAGAATGTTAATAATGGAAATGGATGAAAGCAAATTACTAGTCTGTTGTCATTTACAGAAAAAGCCAAACATTTCCATTTCCAGATATGTGGCAGTTAAGCAAAGACAGAACAAAATGGTAATATACTAGTTAGTTCAGTTAAGATTGTCCTGTGGTGGTAATAATATTGAAAGGATGGTACAGTGTAAGTAAATCCAGAGTTCCTTAGAAAATATATGGTGGAATCAAATAATTGAAGGATCTTATTTTCCCAGTGCCTGGAGGCAACAGGAGTTTGAATGAGAGTGAGTAGGTTAAGGCTGAATTGAGACAAGATGGAAGAGATGCTCTTAGGGAAGGGAAGCATTTGCAATGGGCAGAGGGATCGTGTGGTGCCTCCTCATTAAAGAGGTTGTAAGACTATCATTTGCCAAGGTCAGGAAACTTTGCAAACTGGGATCTCACAGTTCCTGGAGTCCTAGATGGCACCAGTGGCACCTCTTTATTTTGAGCTTGACTGTAGAGACAATTTTGCTCATATCTGCCCACTGAGGACACTGTCACTGGTGGCCTTTGCTCCCTCCTGATGAGGTGATATGTCTGTGGGATGGGATGTACCAAGAATTTGCTATACTCTGCTGGAGGCCCCACTGCCTTGGTATGCCCCACCCGAAGATGGTGTCTTTTAGGAGGAAAAGGTTTAGTCCTTCAGGAGTGACCTAGAAAAGCCATTCCAAATCAGCTGTGCGTGGAGTACTGATCATCCAACAGCTAGAATGGCTAGGAACTGGCAGAAGCCAATCAGGGCCCAGCAGGCAAGATAAAAAAAAGAATGGCTGCTTTTTTCCAAAGCTAGTTCTGGGTGAAGCTGGGACAGGGTAGGAAAGCTCTAGAACACAAGAATGGCTATATTGGGTCCCATCAATCATCCATCTAGCCCAGTATCCTGTGTTCCAACAGTGGCCAGTGCCAGAAGCTTCAGAGAGAATGAACAGAACAGAGCAATTATCGAGTGATCCATCCCCTCTTGTCCAGTTCCATCTTCTGGCAGTCAGAGGTTTAACGACAGCTGACCATGGACCTAAGCTCTGAGAACTTATCTAATTCTTTTTTTAACCCAGTTGTAGGCCTTGCTGGAGTCCTAGGCACAATTAGCTGTGTGATCCAAAGGCTGTGAACCAGAGTAGGCCTTGGGAGAATAGCACCACACTAGGTGTCAGCTAACCAAGCAAAGCACATTCCTGACTGGAGAGGATGGTACAAGCACATCCGGAGTTCTCAAGTAACTACCTAAACAAATTCCTAAGAGATTGTACTGGAAAACGCCAACCCCTCGTAAGATAAGGATGAGATGACAGGATAATGGATAAGAATGTTTTGTTCGAACTAGCAGGTACAAGTTATAAGAGTGGTAACTAAGAACATCTGGAGTGTTCTATGTAACTTGTTTGTATTAAGGTATAAAAGGAGAAGTCACAGGAGGGGTATCTTTGCCTCAGCCAACGGGACAGCACCCTGTTATCCTGACAGCGTTTACCTTGTCACAGGCAATAATGTGTTTGTGTCCCTGTGACCCGTTTGACAGGATGCTAGTACTGCACTTTACTGTCAATAAACCTGGCCAAGCGCCTTCACCACTGAATCAAGCCTGTAATCTGTCTTTATGAACAGCATCCAGGTCTGATGAATCACCACACTGCACTCTCTGCTAGTGCAACTAACACTGGAGCTCTATGAATAGCAGCAATAGGAGCATTAACAATTCTGCACCATCAGCAGCACTGCATAGCACTAACAACATTGGTGACCCTGATGTGATATTTTTGGCCTTCAGAGCATCCTCTGGCAATGAGTTCCACAGGTTAACTGTGCATTGTGTGAGGAAGCAATGCTTTCTGTTTGTTTTAAAGCTACTGTCTATTAATTTTATTGGGTGACCCCTGGTTCTTGTGTTGTGTGAAGAGATAAATAACATTTCCCTATTCGCTTTCTCCACATGATTCATGGTTTTATAGACCTCTATCATAGCCTTCTTAGTCTTCTCTTTTCTAAGATGAACAGCCCCAGTCCTTTTTTAATATTGCCTCACATGGAAGCTGTTCCATACCCTAGACATTTGTGTTGCCCTTCTCTATACCTTTTCCAACTCTCTCTCTCTCTCTTTCCCTCTCTCTCTATATATATTTGAGATAGGGTGACCAGAATTGCCAAGGGTTTATCATGGATTTATATAGAGGCATTATGGTATTTTCTATCTTTTTATCTATCCCTTTCTTAATGGTTCCTAACATTGTTAGCTTCTTCAGTGCCACTGCACATTGAGCAGATATTTTCAGAGAAGAATCCACAATGACTCTAAGATCTCTTTCCTGAATGGAAAAAGATAATTTAGAATCTATCATTTCTCCCTTCTCTCTTAACTCAAGAAGCCTGGCCTGGTCTGGACTGGACCTAACTATGACTGAATATTTGTGTTTGAGCTGAAAGAATGTGTTTTTTACTTTGCTTAATGTGAGGTGCAGGTGGACCATCCTGAGCTGAATATTGATTTGACTTCTGTAAGATTAAGCAAGCTCACTTCTTGAGACACTCCACTGGCTCAGGTGAAGGGATAATAATTATGTGCACTTCAGAGCCCTCATGATTGGATGAGACCTCATACCGTTACCTTAGGAGGAAAGCAAATATTACTAAATCCCCATTTTACAGAGAGAGTAATAAGAAGTTGCATAAAGTTACTTCCAGCAGAGTAGGGAATAAAACCCAGGGGTGATCTCTTAGCTCTACTGAAGTCAAATAGGAGCTTTTTCATCGCCTTCATTAGCAAGAGAATTTCACCCAAGGTTTCTAATATGGATGAGACTTGGGTCTGCAATTAATTACTGTGCCTTTCAGAACAAACCTGCCAAACCTGTGTGCTTGGCTATGCTGTTTGTAACCACTGGATGATACTTCTCTCCAGAACCATGCATAGAATCCAGGATTTCTGAGACCTAACATTCCCTTGCTATCTAGCAAACAGTTGTAGAAAACCCAAGCAAAGTGTTTTTCTTGTCCCCTTTAGTGGCTAGTCTGCAGAGAGACAATGTGGACTAGTGGACAGGGCACTGGACTAGGACTCAAGAAACCTGGGTTCTTCTCTAGCTCAACCACTGACTTGCTATGTGACCTTTGGCTGTGTGCCTCTGTGTCCCACTCCCATTCTTTGTCTACCTCATCTTAATAGGTTGTGAACTCTTCATAGAAGGGACTTTCTCTTCCTGTGTATTTGTACTCTGCCTACCATGATAAAGTTCTGATCTTGGTTGGGGCCTCCAGGCACTATCAAAATATAAATAATAATAGAGGATAACAACCTATAATGGCTCTTAGTTACTACTTTAGCTCAAGTAGTAAAAGGTAAACCGGGGGAAGGAGACCAAAGCCCTGAGGTAAGTGGGGAAATGGGATACCAGGAGAAAGCATGAGCAGGAGAGCGCAAGAGAGAAGGACTCCTGCCTCATACTGAGAAGGCAGGACAATCAGTGAGTTATCTTAACTGCCTATATACAAATGTAAAAAGCCTGGAAAACAAGCAGGGAGAACTGGAAGTCCCGGCACAGTCAAGGAATTATGATGTGACTGGAATAACAGAGACTTGGTGGGATAACTCACATGACTGGAGTCCTGTCATGGATGGATATAAACTGTTCAGGAAGGACAGGCAGGGCAGAAAAGGTGGGGGAGTTGCACTGTGTGTAAGAGAGCAGTATGACTGCTCAGAGCTCCAGTATGAAACTGCAGAAAAACCTGAGAGTCTCTGGATTAAGTTTAGAAGTGTGAGCAACAAGGGTGATGTCATGGTAGGAGTGTCCTATAGACCACCAGACCAGGGGGATGAGGTGGACGAGGCTTTCTTCCAGCAACTAGCAGAAGTTACTAGATCGCAGGCCCTGGTTCTCGTGGGAGACTTTAATCACTCTGATATCTGCTGGGAGAGCAATATAGCGGTGCACAGATAATCCAGGAAGATTTTGGAAAGTGTAGGGGACAATTTCCTGGTGCAAGTGCTGGAGGAACCAAGAAGAGGCAGAGCTCTTCTTGACCTGCTGCTCACAAACAGAGAAGAGTTAGTAGGGGAAGCAAAAGTAGATGGGAACCTGGGAGGCAGTGACCATAAGATGATCGAGTTCAGGATCCTGACACAAGGAAGAAAGGAGAGCAACAGAATACAGACCCTGGACTTCAGAAAAGCAGACTTTGACTCCCTCAGGGAACTGATGGGCAGGATCCCCTGGGAGAATAACATGACGGGGAAAGGAGTCCAGAAGAGCTGGCTGTATTTTAAAGAATCCTTATTGAGGTTGCAGGAACAAACCATCTCAATGTGTACAAAGAATAGTAAATATGGCAGGCGACCAGCTTGGCTTAACAATGAAATCCTTGCTGATCTTAAACACAAAAAAGAAGCTTACAAGAAGTGGAAGATTGGGCATATGAACAGGGAGGAGTATAAAAATATTGCTCAGGCATGCAGGAGTGAAATCAGGAAGGCCAAATCACACTTGGAGTTGCAGCTAGCAAGAGATGTTAAGAGTAACAAGAAGGGTTTCTTCAGGTATTTTAGCAACAAGAAGGTGGTCAAGGAAAGTGTGGGCCCCTTACTGAATGAGGGAGGCAACCCAGTGACAAAGGATTTGGAAAAAGCTAATACACTCAGTACTTTTTTTGCCTCTGTCTTCATGAACAAAGTCATCTCCCAGACTGCTGCACTGGGCAGCACGGTATGGGGAGGAGGTGACCACCCCTCTGTGGAGAAAGAAGTGGTTCAGGACTATTCAGAAAAGCTGGATGAGCACAAGTCCATGGAGCCGGATGCGCTGCATCCGAGGGTGCTAAAGGAGTTGGCAGATGTGACTGCAGAGCCATTGGCCATTATCTTTGAAAACTCATGACGACTGGGGGAGGTCCCAGATTACTGGAAAATGGCTAATGTAGTGCCTATCTTTAGAAAAGGGAAGAAGGAGGATCCAGGGAACTACAGGTCAGTCAGTGTCACCTCAATCCCTGGAAAAATCATGGAGCAGGTCCTCAAGGACACCATTCTGAAGCACTTAGAGGAGAGGAAAGTGATCAGGAATAGCCAGGATGGATTCACCAAGGGGAAGTACTAACCTAATTATCTTCTATGATGAGATAACTGGGTTTGTGGATGAGAGGAAAGCAGTGGACGTGTTATTCCTTGACTTTAGCAAAGCTTTTGATACGGTCTCTCACAGTATTCTTGCCAGCAAGTTAAAGAAGTACGGACTGGATGAATGGACTATAAGGTGGATAAAAAGCTGGTTAGTTCGTCGGGCTCAATGGGTAGTGATAAACGGCTCCATGTCTAGTTCGCAGCCGGTATCAAGTGGAGTACCCCAAGGGTCGGTGCTGGGGCCGGTTTTGTTAAATATCTTCTTTAATGATCTGGAGGATGGCGTGGACTGCACCCATAGCAAGTTTGCAGATGACACTAAACTGGGAGGAGTGGTAGATACGCTGGAGGGTAGGGATAGGATACAGAGGGACCTAGACAAATTAGAGGACTGGCCCAAAATAAATCTGATGAGGTTCAACAAGGATAAGTGCAGAGTCCTGCACTTAGGACAGAAGGATCCCATGCAGTGCTACAGACTAGGGACCGAATGGCTAGGCAGCACTGCTGCAGAAAAGGACCTAGGTGTTACAGTAGATGAGAAGCTGGATATAAGTCAACAGTGTGCCCTTGTTGTCAAGAAGGCTAATGGCATTTTGGGCTGTATAAGATGAGGCACTGCCAGCAGATCGTGGGGCGTGATCATTCTCCTCTGTTTGACATTAGTGAGGCCTCATCTGGAGTACTGTGTCCAGTTTTGGGTCCCACACTACAAGGAGGATGTGGAAAAATTGGAAAGAGTCCAGCGGAGGGCAACAAAAATGATTATGGGGCTGGAGCACATGACTTATGAGGAGAAGCTGAGGGAACTGGGATTATTTAGTCTGCAGAAGAGAAGAATGAGGGGGGATTTGATAGCTGCTTTCAACTACCTGAAAACGGGTTCCAAAGAAGATGGATCTAGACTGTTCTCAGTGGTACCAGATGACAGAACAAGGAGTAATGGTCTCAAGTTGCAGTGGGGGAGGTTTAGGTTGGATAGTAGGAAAAACTTTTTCACTAGGAGGGTGGTGAAGCACTGGAATGGGTTGCCTAGGGAGGTGGTGGAATCTCCTTCCTTAGAGGTTTTTAAAGTCAGGCTTGACAAAGCCCTGGCTGGGATGATTTAGTTGGGGGTTGGTCCTGCTTTGAGCAGGGGTTGGACTAGATGACCTCCTGAGGTCCGTTCCAACCCTGATATTCTATGATTCTATGACTGTGCTATGAACGTAAACATTCCAACCCAGTTACAGACCTATGCAGGGAATCAACGTGGTTGGTTTCACATAATGGAACTTCTGTTTATTCAGTTTGGTTTCTGAAAAAGCTAGGAAATTACCTATACAAATTTTACATTAACAAAGTTAAGAAGTTAAAAGTGAAGAAATACTAGAATTAAAGTTGCTCATGCCACTTTAATTTGGAATCTTGTGCTTATAAATTATGATACACCTCTACCCCGATATAATGCTGTCCTCGGGAGCCAAAAAATCTCACTGTGTTGTAGGTGAAATCGCGTTATATCAAACTTGCTTTGATCCGCCAGAGTGCCTGTCTGGTCCCAGATTAGATTAAACTGGGTTTAAAGACACATGAAGTCTTTCCCCCTCATGGTGTTATACAGAGAAGATTTAAGGTGGTTTGAGTGCCCGTGAATTTGCATACCTTAACATGTTTAGATTTAACTGTTAGCATAACTGTGGCCTCAGTTCCATGGAGAACAATTTGAGATGGCAGATGTCATAAACAGATAGTTAAGGGTTAATGTCTCTTTTACCTGTAAAGGGTTAAAAAGCTCAGTAAACCTGGCTGACACCTGACCAGAGGACCAATCGGGGGAAAAGATACTTTAAAATCTCAGTGTAGGGAAGTCTTTGTGTTGTTTGTTTTGTTCTTTGTTCGCTTTTGGGGCTAAGAGGGGCCAGACATGCAACCAGGTCTTTCTCCAATCTTTCTGAAACAGTCTCTCATGTTCAAAATAGTAAGTACTAGCTAGAAAAGGCGGATTAGTCTTATGTTTGTTTTCTTAATTTGTGAATGTGTATTCTGCTGGAAGTATTTTTACCTCTGTTTGCTGTAACTTGAATTTCAGGCTAAGTAGGGGGGAAGACCCTCTAGTCTATATGAGCTGAATACCCTGTAAACATTTTTCCATCCTAATTTTACAGAGATAATTTTTACTTTTTCTTTCTTTAATTAAAAGCTTTCTTTTTTAAGAACCTGATCGATTTTTTCCCCCTTGTTTAAGACCCAAGGGGTTTGGGTCTGAACTCACCAGGGATTGGTGGGGGGAAAGGAGGGGGGGGGGAGGTTAATTCCTCTTTGTGTTAAGATCCAAGGAGTTTGGATCAGTGTAGTTTCTCAGGATAGCCCAGGGAGGGGAAAGTCTGGGAGGGGGAAAGGAGGGGGGATGGTTTATTTCTCCTTGTTTTAAGACCCAAGGGGTTTGGGTCTTGGGTTCCCCAGGGAAGGTCTTTGGGGAAACAGAAAGTGTGCCAAACACTATATTTTGGCTGGTGGCGGCGCTATCAGATCTAAGACAGAAATTAAGCTTAGAAGTGTCCATGCAGCTCCCCACTTTTGGATGCTAAAGTTCAAATTGGGGGAAAAATACCTTGACATGGTGTGCAGCGGTTGGATTTCTAGGACCAAAAGCCAGTGATTTTTTTTCCCTCTCCTTTCTGGCTGTTCAGAAGGCAGCCTGAGGGCAGAGGTGTTAAGTTTTTTTTACAAGGGTCTTTGTTAAGAGGAGGCTCAAGCTGTGAGCCAGCACACAACCAGCAAAAGGCATTTACAAGTGAATTGGTTTTTTTTTCTTTCTAGCTCTCGGGCATAGCTAGTTAGAAAATCTCTATTAACCAAGCAGTCAGTAAGCTGCAGAGATAGTGTGGCCAGCACAAGAAAATAAAAATGAGCACCAAGGAAGCAGTTAAACTGGAACAGGCAAGACTGGTTGCAGAAGAACAAGCCAAAGAAGCTGACCACAGGAGAGCTATGGAGAGGAATCAAAAAGAGCTAGAAATGAGAGAAAGTGAAGAAAAAGCCAAAGAGGCAGCCCACAAAAGAGAAGAACAAGCCAAAGAGGCTGCCCACAGGAGAGAGATAGAGATGAAACAAAAAGAGCTGGAGCTCCCGAGGGAGGCCCACCAGCAGGCCATGGAATTAGCAAAGGATAAGCAGAATGACACAGCCATCCCTAACAACCCTTCTCCAGGTACTGTTCCTCATCCCAAGAAATTTCCCACCTACAAGGCAGGTCATGACACTGAGGCCTTCTTAGAAAATTTTGAAAGGACCTGCCATGTGTACAACATCTCTGCAGACCAGTACATGATAGAGCTGAGGCCACTGCTCAGTGGACCGTTAGCAGAGGTGGCGGCTGAAATGCCTAAGGAGAACATGAACGATTATAAACTTTTCCTAACCAAGGCCAGAATCAGAATGGGGCTAACACCTGAGCATGCCGATCGGCGGTTCAGAGCCCGAAAGTGGAAACCAGATGTGTCATTTACCCGACACACCTACCAGATTGGAAAGAATTGGGATGCCTGGATATCAGGAGCAAATGTTAAATCTCAGCCAGAGCTGTCCCTCCCAATGCAAATGGAACAGTTCTTAGAGGGTGTTCCTGAAGAAATAGAAAGGTACATCCTAGATGGGAAGCCCAAAACTGTAACTGAGGCAGGGGAGATTGGAGCCAGATGGGTGGAAGTGGCAGAAAAGAAAAAAGCTACTAGCAAGGGGAGCGAATATCACAGGGGGCAAACTGACAATAAACCCTATCCCCACCTACAACCCAAGGAAAGCTCCAGACTCCCTATTGTCCCACCTCCTCAGTCTCCAACAACCCACCTCGGCCCAGTGACCAGTCAGCTGGGCGATGCTTTAAATGTAATGAACTGGGACATATAAAGGCCAACTGCCCAAAGAACCCCAACCGAGTGCAGTTCGTTACATCACCATCACACCAAAGATCCCCAGCCCCAGATGCTTCTCAAATACCCTCGGAGCGATGGGAAACTTTGAGAGTGGGCAGAAAGAAGGTTATCGCATGGAGAGACACGGGGGCACAAGTGTCAGCTATCCACCAATCCTTAGTGGACCCCAAATTAATCAACCCAGAGGCCCAAGTGACAGTTTACCCCTTCATGTCAAAATCTGTAGACTTGCCGACAGCTGAATTGCCTGTCTAGTACAAAGGCTGGTCAGGAATGTGGACTTTTGCAGTCTATGACAATTATCCCATCCTCATGCTACTGGGGGAAGACTTGGCCAACCAGGTAAAGTGGGCCAAGAGGCTGGGAATGGTTACACGCAGCCAGGGCAGGCAACCTTCCAGACCCATCCCTGTTCCTAAGCCGTCCACAAGGGCCCCGTCTGTGTTACCAATGACCCGGACAGAGGTGGTGGACCCGGATCCCCTGCTAACGACTGCAACAGCCACAGTGCATCCAGTCCCAGAACCGGAACTGGAAAAGCAACCAGCACCAGAACCGTTGCCAGCACTGATGCCAGCGCTTGCAAACCCATCTCCAACCCCAATGCCAGGGGGCGCCAGCGGGCCTGAACTGGTAGAAGCAGCAGACAACCCTACCAAGAGACTCAGCCAGAGCCTGAAATATCACATAGTGCACCAGCGGAAAGCGGTTTACAATCAACAAAAACAACTCCATCACCTACATCGCTTCCAGATGGACCAAGCCCAAGTCCACAGACTAAGGAGGAACTGGTGTCTCCAGCCTCAAGGGAACTGTTCCAGACTGAGCAGGAAGCAGATGATAGCCTTCAGAAGGCTTGGGTGGCAGCACAGAGCACCCCACCGACTCTCAGCTCTTCTAACCGATCCTGGTTTGTTGTAGAACAAGGACTTGTATACAAGGAGACTCTTTCTGGTGGACACCAGGAAGACTGGCATCCTCAAAACCGTTGGTAGTTCCAACTAAGTACCGGACAAAGCTCTTAAGCTTAGCCCATGATCATCCCAGTGGCCATTCTGGGGTGAACAGAACCAAAGACAGGTTGGGGAAGTCCTTCCACTGGGAGGGGATGGACAAGGACTTTGCTAATTATGTCCGGTCTTGTGAGGTGTGCCAAAGAGTGGGAAAGCCCCAAGACCAGGTCAAGGCCCCTCTCCAGCCACTCCCCATAATGGAGGTCCCATTTCAGCAAGTAGCTGTGGATATTCTTTCCCAAAAAATACCCCCAGAGGAAAGCAGTACATACTGACTTTCGTGGACTTTGCTACCTGATGGCCAGAAGCAGTAGCTCTCAGCAACACCAGGGCTAAAACTGTGTGCCAGGCCTTAACAGACATTTTTGCCAGGGTAGGTTGGCCCTCTGACATCCTTACAGATTCAGGAACTAATTTCCTGGCAGGGACCATCAAAGATCTGTGGGAAGCTCATGGGGTGAATCACTTGGTTGCCACCCCTTACCACCATCAAACCAATGGCCTGGTGGAGAGGTTTAATGGAACTTTGGGGGCCATGATAAGTAAATTCGTAAATGAACACTCCAGTGATTGGGACCTAGTGTTCTATCTAAGATAGAAATTAAGCTTAGATGTGTCAATGCAGGTCCCCAATTTTGGACGCTAAAGTTCAAATTGGGGGAAAAATACCTTGACAGCAGACATTCTAAAAGAGGGAAGTTCTTGAACAACATTGTTTTATGTTTCAGTATCTGATGAAGAAGAAATTTCCATTTGTGAAGAGTAATAGAAAAAAATTGACCATTAATTCCAAAAAATAGTATTCAAATGTCACATATCTTTGAGATTTCAGTTATTTTAACTATAGTGATGGAGTCTTATGCCTATGTTGACCTATAAGGATTCAGCGAACACTACAGATGAACATGTATATGCAAAGTCAGATCAATGTGAGAACTGCAAACACAGTTACATGTGTGGGACAGACAAGATTGGGGTGCAGGAGCAGGGGAGAGAGGGACACCTTGACATTAGCCCCCCTCCAAACCCTGCTGTACAGCAAGCAGGAGTCTCTGGGAACAGCTCCAAGGCAGAAGGCAGGAGCAGCACATGGCAGTGGGAGGAGGGACAGTTGAACTGCCAATTGATAGCCTGCTGGGTGGCTGCAGCACAGGGAACTTAGGGGAGCAGGGAGCTGATAGGGGGAGCTGATGGGGGGGCTTCCGGTCCACCCTAGTTACAAGCCCTCACCAGCTAGCTGCAACGGGCTGCTCTTCCTGCAAGCAGTGGACAAAGCAGGCACTTGCCAAAGACCTTAGAAGGGAGCATTGCACAGCTTTAAACGAGCATGTTCCGTAGTTGATAAGCATCATACCAACGAAACAATGTTAACTGGGACGACTTCAAGTGAGGAGTTACTGTATGAGCATGCTTTGAATGCCTGACATCCGAAAGCAATTAAGGATTTTTGATATTGGGAATCTTTTCCCACCATTTGACTGCAAACAGACTGAGGACAGTGCATGTGGAATTAATTGAGTTTCCTAATGTGGCGGCAATAAGTTGGGCAGAAGCACTGCAAGCATGACTGCCCAATAGGTGTTTAGCTTAGTGCTCTTTTTAACACCCCTATTGTTAACAAAGTTAAAATTGCAAAGTCGAGCACTCAAAAATTAGAAAATGCGAATTAAAGTTACATGTGCAGTCTTGATTTAGTCTTTTATGCCCATGCATTAGGATAGCCTTTAATTACATGATCACATGTGTTTTTTCCAGAGAACCCCTGTCTCAATCAGTGCATAGGATGGATGGTCTCACTTAATAAGCAACTATTCAATATTTTGTTTTATTCTCACTGTTCAAGGTGTAGCTCTTGCTTTTATTTACTGCACGCTACTCAAATCCTGCTCTAAATAGAGTACAGCTATTAACCCCCTGATGGGCTTTTCTACGATGCTTTTCACTACAGCATTTGAGTGCTTCAGAAACACTAATTTATGTTCTTAACACAGGCCATAGAACTTCCCAAAATAATTTGTAATCTTTAGAAGAACATCCAATCTTGAATTTAAAATGGTCTGGGGTAGAAAATCAGACCCCAGGGTCTCAATTTGGGTGCCCAGAAAATGAGGAAAACACAATTTCTGGCCAATTGTGAAAAGTCTGATTTAAGTGACTTGTTCAGCATCACACAGTTACTCTATGGCAGAGGCAGAAATACAATCCAATTCTTCAGGGAAGCATTTAACAGCCTTAATCAGGGACCATCCTTTCTCTTCCTGCAGAGTTCCCTGTCTCATTCTTTACACACCTTCCAACCTCTGCGACAAATAATGCAGGGATTTTGCAGCCCACAGCTTCATTCACTGCACAATCCTGATTAATTCCTAAAGCACTGTTCATCTTGTGGACTGAATGAGCCAGGGATCCTGCAGAAAAAAGAGTATGTGATCATGTAATTAAAGACTATATCATAATATATACATACAAAGGGGTTAAATTAAGATTGCAGATAACATCACACATCTCACTCTCATATGACAAACTCTCACAGGCAGGTGCGCTTGCGTGTTGGTGGGCAGACAGCTGCTGTATTTTCAACAGGTTTGATCTGTTATCACTTAAACTGCAGAAATGGCAACACTGCAGCGTCTTTAGCTGGACACAGAAACTTTTAACATTAGATATCCCAGTGTATTGTGATAATAATGCAAATCTTTAGACTCACATAAAAAAACCTATCAGATTAAATTATTTTTCTGGCAACTGGCAAATCCATAAAAATAATTGGCTAGGCCAGTCAAATACTAGCCAGGTGGTAACCCTTTCACCAGTCAGCCCTGAACTGAGCCACCTCTCTTATCCTCTCTCCAGACCTGGCACTGGCTGCAGGTATAATGAGGTGGGGCTAGGTGAGCTCAGATGCTCTCCTTAACCCCTTCTGTGCGTGCTGGTAGGTGGTTCCTTTGCTTCACCACACCCACATTTAACACCTTATTACAAATTCCTTGTTTCTGTTCATATACATTGAGTGCTGAATTCAAAGATGCAGCAAAGTCTCTCCTTTTACACTGACACCCTTTTACATTTCTTGAGATCACAAGTACCCATGCAATGATTTCTAACTTCTGGCGACACTGACTTTCATCTTGTACTTCAAAGACAAAAATCAGAGATAGAAAGGACTTAGTAAGTCAGCCCAGTCCAACCTCAGCCTGTGCAGAATTGTTCCCACCAGTATACTATCTGCAGCATTGTTATGTGTCTTTTGTGATGAGACTTGAATAGTTTATATACATACAGAGCATGAATAGCTGAAAGTCAATAAAGTGATTCAGAGAAGCTAGATGATCAGATATACTTGCACTTTTCTGTGTACTTGTAAATTGCACCACATGTACAGACAGGAAGGGGCTATACAGATGCTCATGCAGTTTTAACCTAAACTTGTGAAGATTTGTGTGTCTGTGATGGGTACCTTGAAAACTGTACACAAAGCTATCTGAAAATCTGGACCTCTGCATAGTATAGTAGAAAATTAGTCTGATAACGACACCTTACTTTTTACACAACATTTTATCCCAAGGTGTTTTTCAGATGTAAACAGGAATCACTTAACCCACCACTGAAATAAGAGTCACTTCTGGGTGGGAGCAGGACAACACTGCTACATCACTATTAAGTGAGCTATTTAATTTCATTTCATTTTTAAGCAGTAAGAGAAGATTACACATTATGAAGCCACCTGAAACAACAAGAATTTTATGTAGAAAAAATGTAAATACTCAATTTTGGAATACACCTCTTTCTCATGGAAAGAGCATTATGGAATCTTTAAATGCCAGATGGGTTTTACAAGTCATCTAAAATATATTAGTGCCTTGGGAAATGAAGTTAATAAATATAAATAGTTGCACAGCTTCCAAGTTTGCAAATGATATACATGAAGAAATGTTGACAGAGTGAGAGAGCAAGTTTGCAATGGCATTTTAATAGGTTCAGATAATGGGCAAATAAGTTGAAGAGGGTTTTTAAAATAAAAAAATGTAGCAGATATATCTAGTTAAAAAGTGAAATACTCATTAAAAAGATAAGAAACCAAGGGGCTTTTGAGGTACTGCTGACCACTGAAGAATACCAAAGAAAATCAATAAGGTGCTAGGTTGCATAAGTAAGGGGAAATGTTTGAATATAGAAAGAAATATAATTTGTATCTGTATATAAACACTTCATTCCTTTAAAAGTTACAGGGCATGGGTTAAAGAATACATTTTCATTTCCTAATCAAACATATATTTCTTTTTAACACAGTTGCCCTTGATGGCCACAATTTAGACCTTCAAGAGACATAAATGGTTTCCATGACACAGGCTAGACACTAGTGATGTATAATGGCATATTAGTACTTCTACAACCTAGATCATATGATAAATTTCACTGTGAAAAGAAAAACAGATTTAAGATCTGGTGTAATGCATTTCAAATTGGAGATAATCACTTCTTGCCAATACTATAGTTCATCTAGACCAGCATATCAGGGACCTTGAGAAAAACTGTTTTATATGGTCACAGAGGAAACACTGGACTCCTCTCAGTTTCCATAGAGCTGTATATAGCACTTTTAGAAGCTCAATAAAAAACAAATTCCAGATCCTATCTTTAGTAAGTTCTTCATACACATACTCTTTCAAGCTCACACTTCACATAAGTGCCGGAAACATTATGCACACTTAACAATCCAATGTTAAAATCTTTAAAACAGGATAAGCAAACACTTCATTTCTTTACCCTTCTTAAGACACATAAAAAGAACTGACAGCCCAGAGCCTGACGTTATTTGCAGTACTGTAATAATAGATTTCAAGTTATCTTGTTTAACACACAAATAATACTGTTCAGAAACACATTTGGTAGTGTTATAAAAGTAATCTACACTACAACATTCTGCAAAGCATACTTCTAACTTTACAGTGTTCGAAGCAGAAAGTTTTAACATGTTAAACATCCCCCGGCTTCCAAAAAACAGTTATCTATCCAACTCTATGTCTACACTACAAACTTTGGTCAATGTAAGTTACATCATTGTAAAGCTGCCACAGCTAGTATATCATTCATGAGTATGCATTCTTGACCCTTTGCACTGGCACTGTGTATGCTCACCAGGAGTGTTTGTATTGTTGCACAGTTCAGTGAACCATGAGTAGATATCCCAGTGCGCAACTCAGCCTCATGTTGTGGAAAATGTGGGCAATGCATGGTGAATCATACAAGATCAGGGTTGGAAGAGACCTCAGGAGGTCATCTACTCCAACCCCCTGATCAAAGCAGGACCAACACCAACTAAATCAGGGATCTCTCACTCAAATCACCACGAGGGCCACATGAGGATTAGTACATTAGCCCGAGGGCCACATCACTGACACCTTTTCATATAAAGATACAAAAGCCCCACCACCACTGCCCCCAGCCCTGCCCCCACTCCACCCCTTCCCTGAGGCCCTGCCTGTTCCCTGCCTCTTCCCACCCTTTCTCTCCCCCATTCCAACACCTTCCCAAAATCCCTGTCCCTGTCCCACCTCTCCTCTGCCTCCACCCCTGAGTGCGTGGCTCCCCGCTCCTCCCCCCTCCCTCCTGGAAAACACTATATGCGACTAAACAGCTGTTTGGCAGTGAGAAGCGCCTGGAGGTAGGCAGAGGGGCTGGGACACAGCGTGCTAGGGGGGAAAGGGGATGGTGGAGGAGAGGAGCTTGGCAGCCAAAGGAAATAACTCATGTTTGAGGCCCCTGAACTAAATCATCCCATCCAGGGCTTTGTCAAGCCGGGCCTTAAAAATCTCTAAGGATGGAGATTCCACCACCACCCTTGGTAATCCATTCCAGTGATTCACCACCCTCCTACTGAAACAGATTTTCCTAATATCCAATCTAGACCTCCCCCACTGCAACTTGAGACCATTGTTTCTTGTTCTGTTATCTGCCACCACTGAGAACAACCAAGTTCCATCCTCTTTGGAACCCCCCATTCAGTTAGTTGAAGGCTGCTATCCACTCCCCACTCATTCTTCTCTTCTGCAGACTAAATAAGCCAAGTTCCCTCAGCCTTTCCTCGTAAGTCATGTGCCACAGTCCCCTAATCATTTTCGTTGCCCACTGCTGGACTCTCTCCAATTTGTTCACATCCTTTCTGTAGTGAGGTGCCCCAAAACTGGAGGCAATACTCCAGATGTGGCCTTACCAGTGCTGAATAGAGGGGAATAATCACTTCCCTCGATCTGCTGGCAATGCTCCTACTAATACAGCCCAATATGCCGTTGGCCTTCCTGGGAAAAAGGGCACACTACCGACTCATATCCAGCTTCTCGTCCACTGTAATCCCCAGATCCTTTTCTGCAGAACTGCCGCTTAGCCAGTTGGTCCTCAGCCTGTATCAGTGCATGGCATTCTTCCGTCCTAAGTTCAGGACTCTGCACTTGTCCTTGTTGAACCTCATCAGATTTCTTTTGGCCCAATCCTCCAATTTGTCTAGGTCACTCTGGACCCTATCCCTACTCTCCAGTGTATCTACCTCTCCCTCCAGTTTAGTGTCATCAGCTGACTTGCTGAGGGTGCAATCCATCCCATCATCCAGATCGTTAATGAAGGTGTTGAACAAAACTGGCCCCAGGACTGACCCGTGGAGCACTCTGTTTGATACCGGCTGCCAACTAGACATTGAGCCACTGATCACTACACATTGAGTCTAATGACCTAGCCAGCTTTCTATCCACCTTATAGTCCATTCATCCAATCTATACTTCTTTAACTTGCTGTCAAGAATACTGTGGGAGATCATATCAAAAGCTTTGCTAAAGTCAAGATATATCATGTCCACTGCTTTCTGCCTGTTCACAGAGCCAGTTATCTTATCATAGAAGGCAATCAGGTTGGTCAGGCATGACTTGCCCTTGATGAATCCATGTTGACTGTTCCTGATCACCTTTCTCTCCTCCAAGTGCTTCAAAATGGATTCCTTGTGGACCTTCTCCATAATTTTTCCAGGGACAGAGGTGAGGTACTGAGGTCTGTAGTTCCCCGGATTCTCCTTTTTTAAAGATGGGGCAGAAACGAGTCATACTGAGGTGACTGGAAGAATGGGATCAAGTTCCCATTATGCAACTTTCTCCATTCCATAGCGCCATCCATATCCCATAATTTTCAGATCGTTTTTAGAAATCCCGTAAACTTGCAAGGCAGTTCATCTCTGACAGAAGCATGGAGCCTGCAGAGCTCTGCACCATTGTCATGAGTGTTGCAACAATCCTCCAGTATTTGCAGAGCTGCAGGAAGAACCACAGCAGTTGGGGGACATGATGATTTTGTGGAGGACAGATTGTGGAGGGACATAGTAAAAATCAATTCAAATTTGTTGGTGGTGTTCACGGAACAGCTGCAGATGATGAAGTGTCGCTTCTGGGACCAAGACCTAAGCACTGACTGGTGGCATCGCGTTGTAATAGAGGTTTGGGATGATGAGCAGTGTCTATAAAACTTCTGGATGCAAAAGACCACATTCCTGGATCTGTGTGCCAAGCTTGACCGAGCCCTCCAGCTCAGTGACACCAGAATGAGAGCTGCATTAACAGTGGAGAAGTGAGTGGTGATTGTGGAAGCTTGCAATGCTGGATTCTTGTCTGTCAGTGGGAAATCATTTTGGTACTGGGAAATTCACAGTGGGTGATGTTGTCATGCAAGTGTGAAGGGTCATTAATCATCTACTGCTATGCAGGACTATGATCTCAGTAATGTGCAGGACATAGTGGATTGACGTGCAACAATAGGGTTCCTGAATTGTGGTGGACTGATAGATGGCACGCATACTCCTATTTTGGCATCAGACCACCTTGCCACAGAGTACATCAACAGAAAGGGCTACTTTTCTATGGTTATGCAAGAGATGGTGGATCCCTTGGGATGCTTCACTCACTTCAAAGTTAGCTGGTCAGGAAAAGGGCATGACGCTCCCATCTTTAAGAACACAGCTACTGTTCAGAAAACTGTCAGCAGCACTGCCATTGGCAGTATTGAAATGCCAACAGTGATCCTGGGGGACCCAGCCTACCCTTTGCTCTCCTGGCTCATGAAGACGTATACTGGCCACTTCAACAGTACCAATGAAAGATTCATTAACCGGCTCAGCAGACACAGAATGATAGTTGAATGTGCTTTTGGTAGTCTGAAGGGATGCTGGCCTTGTTTACTCACAAAGCTAGATATCATTGAGAAAAATATCCCAATGGATATACCTGCATGCTATGTCCTGCATAACATTTGTGAGGCAAGTGGGGGAAAACTGCTGACAGGATGGAGGGCAGAGAAATAGCATCTATTTGCTGAGTATGAACAGCCAGTTACAAGGGCTATTAGAAAACCTCAGCACCAAGTTAGGTGGTTGAGAGAGGCCTTGAAATAGCACTTCATCAGTCAGCCACAGTAATGTGGCATGGTGGGCTGTGCTCTACTTGACCATGAAGTTTTGTGGACTACTAGGAATTGTGTGAGGCTTGGTGTACATCTATGAAAATAACTCTGTTAATGCACCTATTAATTTTGAAGTGCTGGCTGTACATGTATAATCAGTATACTGTGTTTGTCACTGATCCTATGAGTTCTGTCACTTTGTACAATAACAAGTAGTGCGTGCTTTCAGTAGCACTAGGTATTCTGCTGCATATGTCATGAAGTAATAAAGACAAATTATTTCCCCCCAAAATTGATTTTTTTGCATACTAAAATGGGTGCAAAAATCCTCTGTGCAATTAAAAAACAAATACAATAAAAACTTCTGAAATAAATGAACAGAACTTAACAAGCGGAAAAGAACACTCATGTCCATTTCAGTCCATTTTGGCTATATATACACCAACCGTGGCTCTTATAAGACAGTATATGTGAAGCTACGATTGTTTTTACTGTTCTCTGGAAAGGAGTGGTAGGGATATAAATGTGATCTCGATGCCATGTTGAATATTGGAGGGATGTAGAGTAGTGATAAAATGGAGTTTTCCATTGACTGGGAGGTGAGCACAGGCTTGTTGAACCAGAGTCTGCAGTCTCTGTGTTTGCTGCTGGAGAGCCCCATTTATATCCTGATACATCCCTCTCTCCTTTTCCTGCTGGGACACAGGGCCTTTCTCCTGTTCACTCCAGCCCTCTCCAGGCTATCTGAAATATTCACCCTCCAGGCCCTCCGTTCATAGTCCAATGCAGCACTGGCTTGCAGGATCTCCAAGAAAATGTCTGCTTAGGGATGCTGGAACAATTTTTATATTGGAGGGTCTGAGAGCATTTGAACCAAACTGTAAACCCTGTATATGATGGAAACCACTTCCAAAAGTGGCAGGTCTATGGCTTGGCACTGGTTCGACTGTTGGTCTCAGGCCTTTTGGTATGCCTGCCGCAGCCTCTTCACTTTCATGCGGCACTGTTGCTGATCCCCGCCATACCACCTCTCCTGCATTTCTTGTACAACCTGCTTGAAGAGTCCATGTTTCTACAGGTGCTCTGTAGCTGAGTCTGCACAGAGTCTTCTCCCCACATGCCCAGGAGATCCAATACCTTCTGTCTATTCCAGATTGGAGCACATCGGCAGCATGTAGCTGGCATGGTTGGAGAGGCAGTTGCATGCAACAAGGGAGAACTGCTAGATGTGCTCATCAAGCTAGGCAAAACAGGAAAAGTCACTTCAAACATATGCAAGTATTTTAAAGGAAGGAGGGGTGGCCTCTGGTCTCCGTGACCCCTGGATAATGGAGGTCACAATTGTGACCACAGCAGTCAGTGTCAGACATTGTGGGATAGCTGCTGGAAGACTTTCAGGGTCGACACAGGTCATGCAATATCTACACTTGCACTGAATCAACTACACTATGTTGGCCGGGCTCATCACCATTCAGGGAGCTGGTGTTACTGCGCTGTTGTAACGGGGCACTTATATCATTGAGAGACAAACTTGAGTGTAGACACATGCATAAATAGGTTGATGCAAGCTGACTTACATTGACCTAACTTTGTAGAATAGACCAGGCCTAAATATAGCCCTTTCTTTGAAGGCAGCTATATATACAGTTAACTATTGGCAACAGTTTGTAAACGGTAATACTTGTAAAGATATGCATTAATGATGGACCTTGAACATGCTGTATTAACACAAATGCCATCAAGTACCTGCAAAGCACAAGCGCACAGAATGTCACTGAATTATGTGTAACTGATTTTATAAGACATAATGCAAAGGGGAAGAGGAGGAAGAGAGAGAGAGAGAGGGCTAACATGAGCTATTAAACAAACACTTTTTTCAAAGCAGCTTTTCAATTTTTTTCTTAAAATAAATTTAGTACTGATGAAAGCTGCCATAAAAATAGGCTTTGATATTGAATCTTGCAAGAAGCAAAAGCAGTGCAAGCTTTTCACACTCATGCTGTGACTGGTCACCATGCTTCAGCACAAACCTGAAAGGACTCACTCACAAGAATGAAAAGGAAGGTCACCACTGTGACAATCGGGCCTATACATTTACCTACATTGTAAACTTACCTGTAAAACATACATAAAAGGTCATAAAATGTTAAAATTATCTCTAACAACAAATATTGATGGAAAAAGATATGAAAGGAGAGAGAATAACTAAATCAGTCTAAACAAAAATGCCAAGTTGATATGATTCAAGGACTGTGATGAAATTATGCTTGTTAAAAACAGGAGATGTGGAGCCAGAAGTTAATAAGCCAAAGATGAATATCAGATATTAGGTCTAATTGGTGGACAAAAGAATGCGGGGATGGCCTATTCCACCCATCCCTCCCTCTGGGGTCCTTAAAAGAAGAGATTTGGGGAGGAAAGTGTGAAAGAACAACAACAATAAAAAAAAACAGACAAAAAGAACTGACAGAACCTACTGAAGTGAGCTTCACTATCACGGCTGCTTTGCTCACTGTTCCCTGAGACCCCAAACCTTCATTATCTTGATCTTGAGAAATGTCCTGACCAGACTGGGCCAAAGAGAGAGACCCAGATGACACTGCCATTTAGCTCCATCTGAATCCCAAACATCACCTGGGATGAAAGGACTTCAACAGCAGCAGACAGCAACAGCTCCACCTTAACTAATTTCTGCTCTTTTTCTAAAAAGGATAGTTATTACCATCTTTAACATCATCTAAAATACTGTCAAACAAGGGGTTCCTTCCTTCTAAAACTCTCTCCAACTACAGGGAAAGGGAACAAAAAATGTTAAAATGAAAGCTATATTAAATACTTTACATTTCAGATGCTCTTACTGTTTGTTCTTCTTTTCTGTTTCTTTAATAAAAAAGTTAAAATGATTTTTAATGCTGTTTGCTATGGTACTAATCAGGGCTGTCCCTAGGAGGGTGTGCGGCCCAAAACATTAGAAACTTGGTGCCAATTTCCCAGGAGGTGCTTCCCCCGGCTCTGACCAGGCCCCATCCCACTCCACCTCACCCCTTCCCCAAAACCCCACACCCACCCTGCTTCTTCCTCCCACCTCTTCCCGCCCCCATGTCTTCCCCACTCAGTTCCACACTCTCCCCCTTCCCCAAGCGCCCTCGCTTCTTCCCTCTCCCCTGCTCTGAACAGATTGCACTCTAGTACAAAGCATGGTGGTGAGTTTGTGATGTGGGACCTGGAACTAGAACTCTTGTCACACAGGGACCATGAGACGGGAACATGTTTTAATCCCAGGTAGGCAGGATTCTAGCCATTACCTATTGGTGAATGACTCTGTGGCTCATTCGCAATGCCCTGAGCATCCAGTCCCCATAAATACTAGTGTTACATCTTTGAGGGTGATGCTCGATTTCAGGAAAAAACAGTTACTTTTATATATACAGTAGTTGCTGTCCTTTGAGATGCATTGGCACGTTTATGGGTATATGCGCCAACGCACTGAAGTCAGAGACTCTGGCAGCAGTACCACTAAGCAGCTCATACACCCCTACTCTCCCAATGCTCTCGGACAAGAGAATAATGGGGCATGTCTGCTGTTTCTCTCTCCATTCCTTCACACCTGAAGTATCAGAGAAGGTGGGAGGATGATGGAATGAAAATGTGCACAACACATTTTGAAGCATAACAGTTACTGTACAGCTAAGTAATGTGTTACACTGCAGGTGACGCATCAGCAATTCCCTTACAGGAGGATCATCTCAACAGAGATTGTAACATCAACTTGCCAGAGTTGGCATCATCATGAGAGACTTGTGTGATGGTGTAATCAATGAGAAAAGTATACACAAACGACCACATCTCTGACTTGCAGATATCAGCTCTTGGAACATAGCTCAGAAAGGCTGATGAAGTGGACTGAGCCTTGGGGAAGTGAGCCATTATTCTCAGTGGATGAGAGACTTTAGCAAGATTGTAGTAGAGCTTAATGCAGTCAGAATCCAATGTGAGATTTGCTGACAGTGATTGCCCTTTAACTCTCTCAGTGCAGGCTACATAAAGCCTGGGAGAAGTCCTGAAGGATCTAGAGTGGTCTAGGTAGAACTCCAAATCTCTATGAATGTCCAAGATATGAAGTTTTCCTTCAGCTTTAGAAGAATGGGGCTTTGGAGAAAACATTGGCAAAAGAATTAGTTTGGTTCAAATGGAAAGCTGGCACTATTTTAGGCATAAACTTAAGGTGTGGCCTAAGGGAAGCCTTGTCTTTATGGAAGACTATGGAAGGAAGATCAGTCAAGAGAGTATGAAGTTCTGAAATCCTCCTTTTGGAAGCAATTGCCACCAGAAATGTTGTTTTCATAGACAACAAAGGTAATGAGGTTGTAGCCGTAGGGTCAAAGAGGAGGTCCTATGAGTTTGGAGAGGACTAGACTGAGATCCCATACAGTTACATGATCAAACACAGGAGGGTAAACATTGAGTAGTCCTTTCAAAAACCAGAGCATGAGAGAAAACGGAAAACCCATCTACTAGCAGATGTAGCACAGAAATGAGAGCCAGGTGGACTCTCAAAGAACAAATTGAAAGGCCTGAGGATTTCAGGTGCAACAAATAATCCAACAGTTCTGTGGATTAATGTTGCTTTGTCTCTTTTCGGTTTCCTGAATATCCTCAGAATGAAAGGAATTGGAGGGAAGGCATACAGAAGATGACTAGACCATGGGAGAGGAAAGCATCTGTGATGGAGTCTAAGCTGTGGCCCACTCTGGAGCAAAATCTTGTTCACTGGTTGTTCAGGTTGGTCACTAATAAGTCTATTACTGGGTATCCACAGTAGTGGAAAATTTGAAGGAGAATGTCTTTCCTGATTGACCACTCATGTTGGTCTAAGAAAATCCTTCTGAGGCAATCTGCAAGTGTGTTTCTGACTTCTGGAAGGCCGTCAGGGAGACATTGTGATATATGTATAGATTCCAGAGAAGGATAGCTTTCTAGAATAGCTGAGACAATCTTGCTCATCCCTGCTTGTTTAGATAAAACATGGCAATGGCATTGTCCATAAGAACTTGTTTCACCTGGTTCTTGAGGTGAATATACACATTGCACAGGCTCAAAGAACAGCTCAGAGCTCCAGCACATTTATGTGGAGCAAAACGTCCTCAGATGACCAAGGGCTTGTGCTTAGAGTTGACTGAGATGGGCCCTTCCCAGCCTTTGGAAGATGCATCTGTCACCAGACTCATAGTCAGTTCTGGTGAAGGAAAGGAAGCTTCTTTACACTCATTTCAGGTATCTAACCACCAATCCAGAAATTGAAGCACTCGCACAAGTAGGCAAATCTGCATGTCCACAGGGTTCCTGGAAGGGACGATACACTGAATTGAGATAGGCCTGAAAACAGTGAAGGTGAAGTTTGGCATGCAAAGTTACATATGTGCACAAGGCCATGTGGCCCAATAGCTGCAGGCAGGTATGCACCAATGTCATTGGGTTGGATCTGAAGCTTTCTGAAAGAAAGGTCATAGACTGAAACCTTTCCTTTGGAAGGTAAGCCATGGTGGTCATACCATCGAGGTCCACTTCTATGAAGGTTATGCACTCTATTGGTTGTAACTGTGATTTGTCCAAATTTAATTTCAGGCCCAGATGGAAAAACAGCAGTCTGGTTATTAGGATGCTGTTTTGGATCTGGTCACTTGATGTTCCATAAACTACCCAATTATCTAGGTAAGGAAATATTTGAATGTCCAGCTGGTGGTGGGCTGTTGCCACTGCCATGCATTTGGTGAAGACTCTTGGCGCTGACAGCCTGAAGGAAGCACGGTATACTGGTAATGGTTGCTGCCTGCTATGAATCAAAGGTACTGCCTGTGGCAGGGATGAATTGCCACATGGAAATATGTGTCCTGAGGGCAGCATATGAATCTCTGGGGAAGGGATAATGGAATGTTGACTATTATGAATTTGATTTTCTGGATGAAATAGTTCCAATATCCTTAGATATAGAATAGGATGAAGACCACCAAATTTTCTGTGGGACCAGGAAGTACTGGGAATAGAAATCTTTCCCTTTATGTTGGTAAGGAACTTCTTGCATTGCTCCCAATTCCAGAAGAGATGGTACTACTTGAAGTAATACAGTCTTGAGAGTCCCTGAAAAGAGACAGGGAAGATGGGCTGGGAAAAAGGAGGGAGCTAAATTGGGTAACATATCCCCTCCCCTACTGTGCTGAACACCTGCTGGTAAGAAGGGCTTCCCATCAACAAAGACAGGTGGCGACCTCAAGGAGGTCTTGATATTCTCTTGGTAGCATACTATAATCTCTGTTGGACAGAGAGTATGGAGTAAGATTGTGATTTAAACCGTTTCCTTTTTGTAAACTCCTAGCAAATGACATATTGCATGGGAGTCCTTCAGTGTCTGCATGGCATTGTCAGTTTTGGTAGAGAATGGCTTAGACTCCTTATAGGGTAAATCGTCTATTGTATTCTGATCTCCTTTGGAACACCAGAAGCCTGCAGCCAGTAAGAACACTTCACGGAAATTGCAATGCATATAGAATTTGAGGCCATATCAGTAGTATCTACTGCTACTTGAAGGGATATTTGAGCCATAAGGCATCTCTCAGAAACCAAAGCCAAAACCTGATCCTCATATTCTTCTAGCAACTTGTCAGCAAATTTAGAAAATGCAGAAAAAAATAAAATTACATTTTGACAAGACAGCCTGATTATTGGTAGCTCTCATTTGAAGAGAGGTGGTGGAATAAATACTTTGGCTGTCTAAATCTAGCCTCTTAAATTTCATATCCTTGGGAGTGGCTTTAGGACAGGACTGATGAGATTGGCTGTGACCACCAAGGAATAAGAAACAGGTTGGTTAAAGAAACAGTCAAAATCTTGTTGAGGGACTTGATATCACCTGTCCATTCGCTTGGCCATAGGAGGTATAGAGGCTGGGGTCTGCCAGAGGGTTTTCGCTGACTCCAGAAAGACTTCGCTGATAGAAACAGCAACTCCTTTTGGGACAGGTGTCTGTAAAATATCAAGGAGCGTGTGCGAGTTATCTTGCACAATCTCCTTCTGTACTCCTCGAGAAGCGACTGCCTGAAAAACTGAAGTCCTCTGTGGGGTGGGGGAGAGGTCAACCCTGGAGTGATGGCTTCATCTGGTGAAAATGAATAGAGGGTGAGGGGGGAACATCTAAGTGTTCCTCTATTAATTCTCCCTCCTCCTGAGGACTGCTGTCACCTTGACAGCCATATTCAGATGCTCCTCGAAGAGCTAAATGATGACAAAGCTACTGTGAGTCAGACAGGTTCTGGAGATGGGGTGAATCTCTCAGGACTGTAATCATAAGTTAACATCTAGAAACAAGATATTCATCTGACTCATGATACAATACAAAACCTTAGCTTCAAACTCGTATATCCCCTAAGAAGATTTCATAACTCCTCCAATAAACTGAAATCTAGGTATTCCATGTATCCATTCTAAGGAGTTGAGGTCTGGATTTACAGATTTCCATTGCTGTGCAAGTCAGATGAATGTGGGGAGTACACTGCGTGTGACTTGGAAGTGGAAAGTATATCTCCAGGATGGGCTGAAGTGTCTCACTGACAGTGGAACAAATTGACATGTAGTGGGAATGTGTGAGGAAGACCCCACCCCCCTTTAATGTGGCATTTCCTTGCTTTTAAAATTGGTTCTTTGTGAGCATGTAGAGAGGGTGAGAGGGGAAGTAGCATGCCCTGTAGTAACCCTAAGTAGCTTAATAATAGCTTGATGGCAGTGAGCTACCCAGGTTAATTACATATTATATAAAGTAATATTTCCTTTTATCCTAATAACCTAAGTCTTGGACTCTGTTGTGAGCTTTATTCACAAGTCTGTCCTTCCTCAGAACTCATAAGACATTGTGCTTTGAGTCCCCACCCCACATCCTCAGCAGTGAAGATAAAAATGATCCACTGCCCATCATATTTATTCTCTCTTAATAGCATTATTTCCATTCCCTGGGGATTGTTAATTTTGAAAAGCGATAAAAAAACAGAATCCTGTGTATGTGCCAAATGATGGAACTTTTTGGCAAAACAGCACCAGCAGAAGCAGAAGCAGAAGGCTTCAAAATGTAAACAAGAATAAAAAGTCTTATTTTGAAATGAAACTGTAATTTTTTCCTTTGAGTAATATTTTTCCCACTCTTTGCTTTTGCCATATGGTTAGAAAACAACTAATCTTTGCAGAAACAAACTAGCCCACTAATCATGCTCCTTTTTTCAAAAGTTATTATTTTTTACTTCTTAGATTAATACTGTAGAGTTCAAGGTCAGAAAGGACCATGGGATGATAATCTAGTCTGACTTTCAAAATGTACTGGCATCACTTACAGTGGAATTTAATCTTATTACTTTAGACAAATCCATTCATATTCTGTCTCAGTGACAACTGCATTTGAGTTCTCATGTTGGACACAAAAATAGAAGCAAATTCTCCATTTACAAGCTCTGGGGAAATTCCTCTAGGTGTTTAGTGCTAAACCTTGGCCCTACTGAAATCTGCTACTTACTTCAAATGGGACCAGAATTCATTCTTTAATGACAAGAGAGGTTGGTCAGATTTTTTGTTGTTGTTTTTTAAAATGAAAGACACTGGATTGACAAGCCTTGGAGCAAAATAACTCTCTTTGTCCACAGAACAAATACAATACCATAGCAGCAGTAATGGTTTTAACTCTGTCCTGGAAGAATCAATTCAAGGAATCATATATGTCTCTATGACTTAGTCAATGCTTGGGCTCTCTGCTTGCATTGCCATCAAGAGGTCCAATTTTAGTGTCATTTGTGAGGATGTTTTTTATGATGCATACATCTCTAAATTAGAAACTAGACTGACACCAAGTCACTTCACATAGGCCACTGAACAAAAACGAGATGGCTAAAAATTTTAGTCACTGCCAACCTGCAAGCTAAAGGTGAAAGGTCCTATAGTCCACCACCAATCCCATACAGACAGAACCATCCTTAGGGTATGGCGAAACAGGACAACTGCTCCTGGCCCCATTCTTTGGGGGGTCCCACAAGCCTGCGCAATTGGTCCCAGAAGTGACGGGTGGGTCCTGGAAGCAATGGATTCGTAACTTCCACCCCAGGCCCTGCACCCCCTAGGGATGGCCCTGCATACAGTTGAGTTATTGTTGTGTATTTGGTTGTCGTGGTAATAAAATCTTGTGTTGCTATGGCAACTGAATTAGATTATTAGGGGATAACCCAGCCAGTTCTGGCTGGTTTTTGGTTAGTTCAGTGTGTGGCAATAAATGGCTGTTTCAAGTTTACAGCTCTCTGTGTCTCCGGTGATTTCTTCCTAAAACTGTTACCCCAAGCATATAATAACGTGGCAATGAGGATGGGATCTCTGTGCTGCCCCAGCAACAGAAGGAAGTAGAAGTTAAGGTACAAAAAAAAAAAAACACAACCACAAAAACCGTTTTTGCTGCTGGAAGGGGGTGAGAACTGGCTTGTTTGCACTGACTGTGCAAACTGAAACTAAAATCATGGCTTCACTTGCAGGGCCAATGGAACCTTTTGAGGAGACTATAGTGCAACGGCATGCGTATACTGAGCATTTTGATATTGCAAATGACATTACAGAAGAGAAGAAGGTGCTAATATTCTTAAGTGTTATAGGGGCTAAGACCTACTCCCTGCTACACAGCTTACTACAGAGACTAAATCTTACAGTGACATTGTGGAAATCCTGGGGTTCTATCTTTCTACAAAACCACTGGAAATTGCTGAAAGTTATAGGTTCCACAAAAGAGACCAGAAACAAGATGAAACAGTTGTAGCAACTTTGAGAAAGCTTGCAGAACACAGTGAATTTACGAAGATGTTAAATGATGTCCTATGTGACAGGTTAGTGTGTGGCCTGCACAGTGAAGCTATACAGAAGTGCCTATTGACAGAGGCTCAGCTTACCTTACAGAAGGCCATTGATATTGCAGTCTCCATGGAACTAGCTACAAAGGAGGTGCAATCCATCAGTGCATCCCCTAGGGTGCATAAGGTGTCACAAGAACCTACCCACAAAACCGGGGGGAATCAGGAATGTTACCGCTGTGGTAAGCCGGGTCACCATGCATCAGAATGCTGGTGTAAGGACCTGATGTGTCGACACTGTGGCAAAAAGGGACACATTGTGTGTGCCTGTAAACAAAAGAAAAAGAGGTCTGTGGTCTGGCCAACCAAAAAGGGAAATCTGCATACCCTACAGCAGACCCAGGATGACCAAGGATATACCTCAAAACAAGAAGAAGAGCCACTCCACGTTTTGTCTTTGGCAGTGGGCTCACATGAATACTGGGTAACCCCATTGTTAGACAGCAAACCTAAACGTATGGAACTGGACACCGGTGCAGCTGTTTCACTGGTCTCTGAGACTGTGTATAAAGAAAAGCTACAGCATCTTCCGCTTAAAGCAACAAAAACAGTGCTGAAGACATATACGGGAGAAGCTGTGCCCACGTTGGGCACTACTGATGTTAAGGTGGAGCTCAATGGACAGGCTGCTAAATTTCCACTGTTTGTGGTGAGAGGTAATTATCCAGCCTAAATGGGTAGGTCTTGGCTTAGGAAGATCCAGCTGAATTGGGCAGAAGTGCACCGAGTGACTAAAGAAGAAACCGGTCTGACCACTATACTAAGGAAACATGCTGCTGTTTTTGGAGAGGATCTGGGAAGTATGAAGTGAATCACTGTGACTTTGAACATTGAACCTGACAGTCAACCAAAATATCTGAAAGCCAGAACCATGCCATATGCCATCAGGCTGAAGGTTGAAGCGGACCTGGAGCATCTGGTCACAAATGGAGTCCTAATACCAGTTGCTCACAGCCTATGGGCAACTCCTATCATTCCAATAGTGAAGAAAGATGGCTCCCTCCAGATTTGCGGTGATTTTAAAGTCACTGTTAACCCAGTGTTGTGTGCAGAGCAATACCCGCTTCCCCACATCAATGACCTCTTTGCAGGCCTGACTGGGGGACAAAAGTTCAGTAGGATTGATCTGAGTCAAGCGTATTTACAGATGCACGTCGATGAAAAGTCCCAATAGCTGTTGACTATTGTGACGCATAAGGGGCTTTATCGATACTGTCATCTACCCTTTGGAATAACATCTGCTCCCGCCCTGTTGCAGAGGGCTACGGACCAGATCTTGTGTGGCTTGCCAGGAGTCCAGTGCTATCTGGATGACATCCTGGTCACTGGAAGGAATGAGGAGGATCACATAAAGAATTTAGAGGCTACCCTACAAAGACTGGAAGAGTATGGACTGCAAGTCTGCAAAGACAAGTGTGAATTCTTCCAGCCCTCTGTTGAATATTTGGGACACATCATTGAGGCTACAGGTCTTCGTAAGGCCCCTGCCAAAGTTAAGGCTATTGTGGAGACTCCTGCTCCTCAAAATGTTAGCTTCGTTCGTTTCTAGGACTATTGAACTATTATGGAAAGTTCATCTCACAGTTAGCCACACTGCTAAAACCACTTCATGAACTCCTTGGGCAGAACAAGGCCTGGAAGTGGACTGAAGCCTGTGATGTTACATTTAACAAAGCTAAGGATGCATTCCTAAATTCTGAAGTTCTGACGCACTTTGATCCATCCTTAACCCTACAGTTGGCCTGCGATGCATCCCCTTATGGAGTGGGAGCAGCTGTGTCACACATTATGCCTTCTGGAGAAGAGACACCTATTGCTTTTGCTTCACGCACTCTAAGCAAAGCAGAAACTAACTATGCCCAAATTGAACGTGAGGAATTGGGAATCGTTTTCAGAATTTGGAAGTTTCATCAGTACCTGTTCAGACGGAAGTTTACTCTTCTCACAGACCATCGACCCCTGACTTCAATTTTTGGACCCCGCACAGGCATTCCTCCATTAGCTGCTAGTCATATGCAACGTTGGGCATTGTTGCTTTCTGCACACACATATGAAATCAAATATCAGAAATCCACTCTCCACGACAATGTGGATGGTCTCTCAAGGCTGCCTTTGTCAGTCAAACGTCAAGATATTTCCCAGAAGGAAATCTTTTACTTTGAACAGGTAGAGAATACACCCATCACCTCTACTCAGGTAAAGAAGGCAACTCGAATTGACTCAGTATTGTCCCAAGTTATGGACCTGGTGATTCATGGAACATCTCGATGAACCCAACACCACTGAGATCAGAGATGTTAGAACAGCTCCATTCCGGTCACTGTGGAATAGTGCGCATGAAAGAAATTGCATGAAGCTATTTTGGTGGCCTGGATTGGACAGTGCTATTGAAAAGAAGGCAAGAGCTTGTATGTCATGTCAGGGTGTGAGGAATGCACCCCAGTGGGCACCCCATCATCCATGGGACTGGCCTGAAAACCCGTGGCAACGTATTCACGTTGACTTCGCTTTGAAGGAAGCATGTTCTTGGTGGTGATAGATGCCCATTCTAAATGGCCAGAAGTCTCTATAATGCAGTCCACTACTGCAGAGAGTACTATCCAAAAACTACGAGGACTCTTTAGTCGTTTCGGTCTGCCAGACCAACTTGTGAATGACAACGGACAGCAGTTCGTCTCTCAGGAGTTTCAAAAGTTTATGAAGGCAAATGGGATACACCATATCACTTCAGCACTATATCATCCATCCACCAACGGATTAGCTGAAAGATTCGTGCAGACAATGAAACACGCTTTGAAATCGGCAAGGGGACAATTATCCATTCAAAAGCGTCTGGACACCTTCTTACTATCCTACAGAAACACACCTCATGCTACAACCAAGCCATCCCCGTCCTTTCTAATGATGGGACGACAGCTGTGCACTTGCTTTGATCTGCTGAAACCTTCTGAACCCCGACAAATTGTGCAACATTAGCAGCAAGATCAAGTCATCAGGCGCGCACCCAGAGCAAAAGACTGAACCTTTCCCCCGGAACAGCCGGTTTTGGCTCGGAATTATACTTCTGGAGCTAAATGGGTCCCTGCCACTGTTATCGCTCAAACGGTACCTGTTTCCTACAGAGTACAGACTGCAGAGGATCTCACCTGGCGGCGACATGTAGATCAGGTGCTGCCAGGTCATACCAGTCCTCAGGACACATCTTCAGTTGAGTTGCCTGACTTCACCATTTCCGGCGAGACACCAAATCAAGAGTCAACTGTTCCTGACTTTTCCCCTCCATTACTGCCAGCGGCAGAGATACCCCTCTGCTTGGCATGAGCTGATGTCCCATCCTCATCCATTTGCCCTACGAACCCTGAGCCCATTGTCAGGCCCGCGCACAAGACACTTTCGGGTGCACCAACACAGAATTCTGCTGTAATCCACCTAGAGACAGAAGGCCTCCTCGTCGCTGGATCTTTAGCTAGGGCGAACCCACAGTTATGGGACAAAATAATCCCCGAGGTTCAGCCAGGAATGGAGGCAGTCTACCCTCCCTCTCTAGTTTAGTGTTTGTTTTATTTAGGGGACATTCTTATTCAGTGGGGAGGAATATGTTGTGTATTTGGTTGTCGTATTTGTGTTGCTATGGCAACTGAGTTAGATTATTAGGGGATAGCCAGTTTTGGCTGGTTTTTGTTAGTTCTGTGTGTGGCAATAAATTGCTGTTTCAAGGTTTACAGCTCTCTGTGTCTCCAGTGATTTCTTCCTAAAACTGTTGCCCCTAAGGATATAACAGTTATAATTACTCTAATTAGTACTCCCACAAACTATGACATCTATTTGCCAGCTGGCTCACAGAAATGTGAAACAATTCTTCCCACTTTTGAGGAGGTCAAAGAAAATCAAAGAAACAATTTCCAACCTGATAACTGTTACTGAAGACTTTGCTGATCAACATAAATGAGGCAGAGACATGAAGTAATATGGGAAGTGCCTTTGAGGAAATGTACTGTAAGACTTTATCAGGACAGCCAAATGATCACTATGAGATGTAATAAATAAAAGATAATTCCATTAAATATCTTCAAGTCTTGGAAACCCTTTTGCACTCCAAATACAAATGATGCTGTGTATTCTCTATATTCCTCAATTTTAGAGTCTCTCTCTCTTACATTCAAAGTAATTTTTCCTATTTATTATTCTGAGTGTATAAGATAAACTTTAATTACTAAAAAAAATAATAAAAATACTCACGCTGACCCCAGCGCCCAGTCCTTGGGTTCAAATAATTTGGATAAAGCCCATTAGGACGGTCCATTTTCTGAAGTAACTTCCGAATGTGCATGACCTAAATTAAAGCAAAAGTCAGGATCACCAAAAATAATTTTCATCTACCTTCAACATTTGTTTAAATCTGGACTTTCTTCTTCACAGCAATTTTTCATAATTTAATTAAACATGCTTCTTGCAGGCTTTTTCTAGATGGCATTTCCTTTCAATGGCTACTCATGTAGACATATGTCATGAGCATCATTTCTAAATATCTGTTCAAAAAATAAAAAAGATCTTGTCTTCATAATTTTCTGCTTTGGAGAGCTATGTATTTTGGTAATATAAATGCAAAGAATGAAATAATTGTTCTGTTACCAAAAAACATTATTGTAATTGATCAGGCTCTCTCATTGCTAATCAGATTCACAGTACACAACTCTGAATCTTCTTATAACAGTGAACTCTCAGCACAAAACTAACCTTGTTGTAGTAGACAGGGTCCCCAGTCAGGTAGCTGAGGTGGACAAATTCCATGTGCAGAGTACCAAATTCAGCTAGGATGCTGCTGCCTGCAGAAGCCCAGCCCCAGTTTCGACCCACACCACTGAGTTGCAACAAATGTAAAGTGAAGTATGAGAGGGGGAAGGAAAGAACAAACAGCTGGTCAGTGAAAGGATACCGTCAATATTCAGACAGTGTGTGTAGTAATCACATCACATTAGATTGCCTATTAGAAGAGCTACATACAGCAAGTTGATATTAGCCTATATCTAGGATGATTTCTTTTAAAAATAGGCTTCACAACCTGATAGTTCAAAAAACCTTCATAGTTAAGCAGCTCTCTGTATGCCCAGCTGTCCTTCCCATGTCTACGCTGCTATTTTAGGAGTGTAGTGTCCTGGGTGCTGTGAAAGGCTCCAATACTGGCAAAAAGCTCTGGAAGGAGGGAGTTGGTGATGGGAAAAGGTTCCAGCAGTGGATAAGGCTCTGGCAGGGGGAAGCCAGCAAGTAAAGTCTGCAGCAGTGGGGAGGCAGTGGGGAAAGTCAGCAATGCCTATTGCTTCCCCACTATCAGAGACTTTCACTGCTGCATGCAGCTACACACCAGAAGTGTGTATGCAGCTTGCTTTTCACTGCAGCGTGTAGCTACATGTAGCCTACATGCTCTTGCAAGCGTAGACAAGACCAAAGCGCATCTTAAAAGCTTCCCACAAAATCAAATCAGGCACATATGGTGTTCTCTCTCTCTGGATCTCACCTATAAAATGATAAGATCCCTCAACTATCACTGATTTAATATGATTTGAGAGCACTCAGCATTTTGGAGGATTGGGCCTTTTAACTTGTAAAGTTAAACAATAATCCTTCCTGCAAATTATTTCTCATTCAAAAACTACCACTGAAATTGGATTTGAGCTGGATGTCACTAGTGAGCCTAAAGCCAATTAGGAATTTGCTGTTGTCACGTTTCATTTTTAAAAGAAAGATCATATTCAAAAAGGAGAAGAAATATGAGAGAAAAATCAGCAGGAATCAAGGAGCAGGATTTGTATCTCATAACGACGGATAAGGAAGCAATTATTTTATCTCAATAAACACTGTCTACATAGACATCATGGCCTGTGCCTCAATGTTTTGGCATAGCTAATCATAACAAGGAAAAATGAAGTGTTTCATGCCCTATTTGCTTCTTAATACTTTTCAAATCAACAAAAATTGGAATCAAATTCAACATAATACAAAGGCTGTTAATTTTCACTAACCTATGTAACCCCATAAATTACAGTATCACAATGAAATAGAAACATTTCTAGATGCGTTTTAATGTTTAAACAGACACATCACTTGGATGCATAATTTCTATATCTATTCTCTCACATGGTTTTAAAGCAATACACAAAAGTAGTAATCCTTGTATTTGTTTTGGTTACAGCTATATTATTGATACCAGTTTTCCTGAGCTCCAAAAACATCAGATTAGTTCTGCACATGTAGACTGGTTAAAAGGATAAAGAACCAGAGTTTGAAATGCAAGTGAATGACAATGCCATGGCTTCACCATGAGCCAACAGAACAAGTCACCTCTAGGAATTTAACACTGGCTTTTAAGCCAATGAGCAGATTCACCAGCCAGGGTAGTCAAAATAGAGCCCAAACTCTCAAGATTAGTTCCAAATCTCTTTCCTCAGAGCTGGTTTTATTAATAAACAGAATCTACAAGTCTCAAAACAACACAAAACACTGAGTATCAGAACCCTGTTCTGCTTTCCACAAGCTAAGAAAGGAGTGAATATGCCCCTCCCTTTAGGTAGCCATTCCTGGCTATTCCCTAGACCAGTGGTTCTCAACCAGGGGTACACATATTCTCATAGACTCATAGACTTTAGGGTCAGAAGGGACCAATATGATCATCTAGTCTGACCTCCTGCACAAAGCAGGTCACAGAACCCTACCCATCCACTACTATAACAAAACCCTAACCTATGTCCGAGTTATTGAAGTCTTCAAATTGTGGTTTGAAGACCTCAAGCTGCAGAGAATCCTCCAGCAAGTGACCCATGCCCTACACTGCAGAGGAAGGAGAAAAACCTCCAGGGCTTCTGCCAATCTGCCCCGGAGGAAAATTACTTCCCAACCCCAAATATGGCGATCAGCTAAACCCTGAGCATGTGGGCAAGACTCACCAGCCAGCACTCAGGAAAGAATTCTCTGCAGTAACTCAGATTCCACCTCATCCAACATCCCATCACAGACCACTGGGCATACTTATCTGCTGATAATCAAAGATCAATTGCCAAAATTAGGCTATCTCATCATACCATCCCTTCCATAAATGTATCAAGCTTAGTCTTAAAGCCAGATATGTCTTTTGCGCCCACTACTCCCCTTGGAAGGCTGTTCCAGAACTTCACTCCTCTAACGGTTAGAAACCTTCGTCTAATTTCAAGTCTAAATTTCCTAGTGTCCAGTTTATACCCATTTGTTCTTGTGTCTACATTGGTACTAAGCTTAAATAATTCCTCTCCCTCCCTAATATTAATCCCTATGATATATTTATAAAGAGCAAGCATATCCCCCCTCAGCCTTCTTTTGGTTAGGCTAAACAAGCCAAGCTCTTTGAGTCTCCTTTCATAAGACAGGTTTTCCATTCCTCGGATCATCCTAGTAGGCCGTCTCTGAACCTGTTCCAGTTTGAATTCATCCTTCTTAAACATGGGAGACCAGAACTGCACACAGTATTCCAGATGAGGTCTCACCAGTGCCTTATATAACGGTACTAAGACCTCCTTATCTTTGCTGGAAATACCTCGCCTGATGCATCCTAAAACTGCATTAGCTTTTTTAACGGCCGTATCACATTGGCGGCCCATAGTCATCCTGTGATCAACCAATATTCCAAGGTCCTTCTCCTCCTCTGTTGCTTCCAACTGATGTGTCCCCAATGTATATCTAAAATTCTTATTATTAATCCCTAAGTGCATGACCTTGCACTTTTCACTATTAAATTTCATCCTATTACTATTACTCCAGTTTACAAGGTCATCCAGATCTTCCTGTATGATATCCCGGTCCTTCTCTGTGTTAGCAATACCCCTCAGCTTTGTGTCATCCGCAAACTTTATTATCACATTCCCATTTTTTGTGCCAAGGTCAGTAATAAAAAGGTTAAATAAGATTGGTCCCAAAACTGATCCTTGAGGAACTCCACTAGTAACCTCCCTCCAGCCTGACAGTTCACCCTTCAGTACAACCCGTTGGAGTCTCCCCTTTAACCAGTTCCTTATCCACCTTTCAATTTTCATATCGATCCCCATCTTTTCCAATTTAACTAATAGTTTCCCATGTGGAACCGTGTCAAATACCTTACTGAAATCGAGGTAAATTAGATCTACTGCATTTCCTTTGTCTAAATAATCTGTCACCTTCTCAAAGAAGGAGATCAGGTTGGTTTGGCACGAGCTACCTTTAGTAAAACCATGTTGTAACTTGTCCCAATTACCCTTGACCTCAATATCCTTAACTACTTTCTCCTTCAAAATTTTTTCCAAGACCTTACATACTACAGATGTCAAATTAACAGGCCTATAGTTACTCCGATCACTTTTTTCCCCTTTCTTAAAGATAGGAACTATGTTAGCAATTCTCCAGTCGTACGGTACAACCCCTGAGTTTACCGATTCATTAAAAATTCTTGCTAACGGGCTTGCAATTTCATGTGCCAGTTCCTTTAATATTCTTGGATGAAGATTATCT
This sequence comes from Gopherus flavomarginatus, assembly GCF_025201925.1. Lineage (NCBI taxonomy): Eukaryota > Metazoa > Chordata > Testudines > Testudinidae > Gopherus > Gopherus flavomarginatus. Next base: position 155,379,168 of record NC_066617.1, on the reverse strand, counting down.
GGGCCCTCCGATTTTGTCCCATTAAACTGTTCAAGTTTGGCTTCTACCTCAGATGTGGTAATATCCACCTCTATATCCTCATTCCCGTTTGTCATCCTTCCATTATCCCTAAGCTCCTCATTAGCCTTATTAAAGACTGAGGCAAAGTACTTATTTAGATATTGGGCCATGCCTAGGTTATCCTTAACCTCCATTCCATCCTCAGTGTTCTGCGGTCCCACTTCTTCTTTCTTTGTTTTCTTCTTATTTATATGGCTATAGAACCTTTTACTATTGGTTTTAATTCCCTTTGCAAGGTCCAACTCTACATGGCTTTTAGCCTTTCTCACTTTATCCCTACATGTTCTGACCTCACTAAGGTAGCTTTCCTTGCTAATCCCACCCTTCTTCCACTCCTTGTAGGCTTTCTGCTTTTTCTTAATCACCTCTCTGAGATGCTTGCTCATCCTGGAGGTACATAGAGGTCTTCTAGGGGGTACATCAACTCATCTAGGTATTTGCCTAGTTTTACAACAGGCTACATAAAAAGCACAAGGGAAGTCAGTACAAACAAAAATTTCATACAGACAGTGACTTGTTTGTACTATTCTATACACTATACACTGAAACGTAAGTACAATATTAACATTCCAATTTATTTATTTTATAATTCTATGGTAAAAATGAGAAAGGAAGCTATTTTTCAGTAACAGTGTGCTGTGTCACTTTGTATTTTGATGTTTGCTGGTGTAAGCAAGTAGTTTTTAAGTGAGTTGAAACTTGGGGGTATGCAAGACAAATCAGACTCCTGAAAGAGGTACAGTAGTCTGGAAAGGTTAAGAGCCACCGCCCTAGGCCTCCTGCTTGGTCCCTACAGAGGGTCTTCCTTCAGGGGTTTTTGTTCAACAGTGGACCCTTTACTATCATGTGCCCTGTCTGGAAACTACAAAACCTGGTAATCCCCATTCTTAAAGGGCTCAAAGGCGACAGCAGGCACACTCTCATGCATGTATGTGCCCCATAGCCCAATGCCACCCTGAGGATACTGTCAGACATCAAGAATTATAACATTCAAAAACCAGTTGGAGAACACTTCAATCTCCCTGGCCACTCGATTACAGATCTAAAAGTCATAATATTACAAAAAAAACCTTCAAAAACAGACTCCAATGAGAGATTGCTGAATTGGTATTAATTTGCAAATTCGACACTATCAAACTAGGCTTGAATAAAGACTGGGAGTGGATGGGCCATTACACAAAGTAAAACTATTTCCCCATGCTTACACCGCTCTCCTCCCCACACACGCACAGTTCCATACATCTCCTTGTCAATTACTGGAAATGGGCCATTTTCATTACCATTACAAACAGTTCTTTTTCTCTCCTGCTGATAATAGCTCACCTTGACTGATCACTCTCCTTATAGTGTGTATGGTAACACTCATTGTTTCATGTTCTCTGTGTATATATATATCTTCTAACTGTATTTTCCACTACATGCATCTGATGAAGTGGGCAGTAGCCCATGAAAGCTTATGCTCAAATAAATTTGTTAGTCTCTAAGGTGCCACAAGTACTCCTGTTCTTTTTGCGGATATAGACTAACACGGCTGCTACTCTGAAACCTGTCCTATTAGGGTTATCTTCTGGCTGGTATTTCATCAGCCTGGCCAGATTTTTTATGAATTTGCCATTTGCCAAAAAAAAGAATGTAATCTGCCGGGCTTTTCTTATGTGAGTCTAAAGATTTGCATTATTATCACACTACACTGGGATATCTAATGCTAAAAGTTTCTGTGTCCAGCTAAAGGTGCTGAAGTGCTCCCACTTCCACAGTTTACGTGATAACAGATCAAAACTACTGAAAAGACAGCAGTTGTCTGCCCAACAACATGCAAGCACACCCGCATGTGTGTGAGGGAGGGTTTGAATCACATGAGAGTGAGGAGACTGGCAATGTTTTCAATCTTAACATCTTATCTATATGTGTTATGTCTTTAGATACTATAAGGGCTTGTCTACACAGTGGAGGTGTATGCACTGCAAAGTCATTTTTTGTGACAAAACTCCTCAGTTGCAGTGCTGCAGTAGAAACATCTCGATGGGAGTCATAAGGCTTTTCACACAAAAGTTTTAGCTCCATAGTGCCGGTGTAGACATCGTGCTTGATTTTTGTGCTATTATTGGTCTCCGGAAGGTATCCCACAATGCCCATCCTGACCACTCTGGTAAGCAGTTTCAACTCTGCTGCCCTGATGCCAGGTAAACAACCTTCCAGGGCCCCTCCCCTTTTAAAGCCCCAGGAATTTTGAAATTCTCCTTTCTGTTTGCTTAGCATGCAGAGCCCACATCTCATCCTCCCCAGTGGCCATGGTGGCTCCATGCAACAAATGATCTCCTGCTTGGAGCAATGCGGAGCTACCAGATCTAATGAGTGTTTGGGGAGAGTGTTACCCAATGTGCCCATTACTTTGGGGTATGCTCATTTATTAGGGTTACTCTTCTGGGGGAGAGGGGGACCTTCTGTAATTCTATCAATGCATTGCTTGTGTTACTTGTGTTTTCATATGGAGCTCTACTCTTCCCTTCTGCAAAGCCCCTCCCAATGTAGCTATCCTGCAGGACCTAGGTCCCCAGGGCTGGGTTCCTCCAGCCTCAGAATCAGATGAACACACACACACACCCATATTAACAATCTGAATGCACTGGGTCAATCAGCACTCTCAAGCTGACCCCTTATAGTCCCTGGACTCAGTGGGCTGGGTGAAGCAGGATTTCCAGGCGGCCACCCTTATATGTCCCTGGACTCAATAGGCTGGGCCAAGTAGAACTTCCAAGCTACTACCCTTATATGCCATAGGTACTGCACCAGATAGAGTAAGTCTGAGCAGGCAGGGTCGAACTGCCATCCTTATATGCCCCTGGGCTCAGCGGACTGGGACAAGTAGCACTTTCAAGCTGCCATCCTTATATGCTCCTGGACTCAGTAGTCTGGGTCGAGCAGCACTTCCAAGCTGCCACCCTCATATGTCACAGGTTCAGCATGTCCCTATCCCCACTTTCACATTGCAATTGTTCTGGTAAAAAGAACAGGAGTACTTATGGCACCTTAGAGACTAACAAATTTATTGTTATAACAGAACGCCACTAGCCAACACCTTCGGCCCCCAACTAAAACCTCTCCAGCACATCATCAAAGATCTACAGCCTGTCCTGAAAGATGATCCCTCACTTTCACAGATCTTGGGAGACAGGCCAGTCCTCGCTTACAGACAACCTCCCAACCTGAAGCAAATACTCACCAGCAACCGCACACCATACAACAAAAACACTAACCCAGGAACCTATCCTTGCAACAAAGCCCGATGCCAGCTCCTTCCACATATCTATTCAAGTGACATCATCATAGTACCTAATCATATCAGCCACGCCATCAGGGGCTCATTCACCTGCACATCTACCAACGTGATATATGCCACCATGTGCCAGCAATGCACCTCTGCCATGTACATTGGCCAAACCGGACAGTTTCTATGCAAAAGAATAAATGGACACAAATCTGACATCAGGAATCATAACATTCAAAAACCAGTGGGAGAACACTTCAGCCTCTCTAACCACTCAGTGACAGACTTGAAGGTGGCAATTTTGCAACAAAAAAACTTCAAAAACAGAGACTGGGAATGGTTAGGTCATTACACTAATTAAATCTATTTCCCTATGCTAAGTTCTCCTCACACCGTCTATGGGTCATCTTAATTATCACTTCAAAAGTTTTTTTTCTCCTGCTGATGATAGCTCATCTCAATTGATTAGACTCTTCCTGTTGGTATGCATACTTTCACCTTTTAATGTTCTCTGTATGTATAAATATCTCCTGTCTGTGAGTTCCATTCTGTGCTTCCGAAGAAGTGAGCTGTAGCTCATGAAAGCTCGTGCTGAAATAAATTTGTTAGTTTCTAAGGTGCCACAAGTACTCTTGTTCTTTTTGCGGATACAGACTAACACGGCTGCTACTCTGAAAATTGTTCTGGTAGTAACCCACTTGAGTAAAATCCCAGAGGATTTTTGGGCATTGCAGGGATCTTTAGCTTAGGCAAGAGGAGCGTTGCTGCAGAGTAAATGGGGAAGCCAAAAACACAAAAGAGTAAAGTTCAGAGAGAGAGGGAGGGAAGCAATCATCTTAACCATAAAAGTTATTTATTGAATAAACACAAGGAGAGCCTAAACCAACTTAACAGTTCCATTATTAAAGATTATACAAGTCAGATATAGAAAACTGTACCTGATCAAACAAATCAGGGTTAAAAAGTTATACCTGAGGTAGAAAAGAAAACAGAGAGAGAGAGAGGGGGAGATAGAGAGAGAGCTGGGGTCTCACAGATCCATGAAGCTTGAACTGGTCGAGGTTCCCAGGTGATGGTCGTAGCTCAGGGTCCTGAGTGCTGGAGACAGGCAGAGCCCCCAGCATTATCAGGCAGGAGAAGATGAAGTCCCAATGGAACTGATGCAGAGTTTGGATCCAGACATCAGAATACTTACTTGAGCATGGGTATGGGGTTTTGTAGGGAAACAACAATGGGTCAAGAGAGAACACTAGATTTGTTTATGGGTAAACTGATGATTCAAGGGTTTTCTTTAGGCTACACAACAGGAACTGATTATTCCTGGCTATGGGTGGTGTTCCTTCAAGGGAGCTCATAATGCAATCAGGCAGCTTCAGTATTTTGGATATCAATCAAGGATGCATTACTAGAATTGGCCTGCTAACTGCTGAGCTGAGTGTGGGCAGGTAGGTTCATTAACATCTGGAGCAGAGATCCCCCATCATGCAGTGCTTCCCTGCTTTTCTGGTCCCAGAGTTCAGTGCAGTTCTTGCCTTGGAATCTCTGTTCTCCATTCTGTATGCTAATGGAGATGCCTCCCTGTCCCACCTTTGAAGCAGATGAAGCTAGGGGAGGTGCCTTAATCCTGTCAGCCATGTCAGGAGGGGTTTACGTGTGTCTCCCACCACCTTTTTATTGCTTTCTGTAAGTCTTTCCTCTGATTCGTTTCGGTTCAAGCAGAGGCTGGGGGGCGGGTGGGGCGGGGTGTCCTTCATGAGTCAGACAGGCTGGATACTGCACCCTGGTTCCCCAAGAACACAGAACTGACTGATATCAAGAGGAGGCTGTCCAGTCCCAGGTGCGCTCCAGCCGTTAGAATTCCAGTACCTATGGCCAGCTTGAGTAAAAAGGGCTGTGACTGGGACATGCTGCAGTGCAGGGGAAAGGTCAAGGAGCTGAGGCACACGTACCAGAGGCGAAGGAGGCAAACCGTCACTCCGGTGCTGCGCCTCAGACCTTCCATTTTTATAGGGAGTTGGATGCTATCCTCAGCGGCTATCCCACCTTCACCGCCAAGAGCCCCATGGATACTTCGGCATGTCAGGAGCCAGTGGAGGAAGTCACGGATGAGGAAGTGGAGGCAGAGGAAGGTGTGGAGCCCATGTCAGAGCTGTCCAGTACTGCGTCCAGTCAGGAGCTGTTTTCAGCTCTGGAGGTGTCTAGCCAGTCTTGGCACTCACTCTCTGGTGTGCCAGAAGCAAGAGAGAAAACCCTGGTAAGTGGTTTTGTTTTGTGAAGTTCTGAAGCAGGTTAATGGCAGAGAAATGTACAAGGCTGGCTGTATTTCTGTGTGCTGGGCATTTCCCCATGCAGCTAGGCAGTACGACGGAACAGGGAGTTTATACACTCCAAGATTTCACGGGAATCCTCCAGAGATATTTCTAGAAAACTTTCCTGGAGGTACTTGGCAATCTTCTGCTGGAGGTTCCTTGGTAGAGCAGCTTTTGTTCCTTCCTCCATTGAGAGACACTTTCCCACGCCACTCTGCAATTAATTGGGCAGGGACCAAAGCTGCACAGAGGCGAGCAGCATAGGAACCGGGCTGGAAGCCATAAATGTGTAGCAAATGCACCCTTGCTTCCTTGCTTCACCTCAAGAGTGAGATGTCTTCCATAATGAGGCCTGCCTGTGGAAAACAGTGGGAATGTTTAGACTATTGCCCCCCATCAGTGCCCCGTGACCCTTTCAGATTTTATTTCTGCAATGAACAATGCCCCCGCCCCTGGGTGCACTCACCATGCTTGGGGTGTTCACCAGCATGTGTGCTTGACAAGGGTCACCTAGGAAGTGATAGATATGTTACCAGTGGTGTATTTTAATGCAATGTTTCAATGCTCTGAGTGTTGTTGACAATAGTGCTACTGTTTATTGTTACTTGTGCCTCTCCAGATATGACCTTGAAAGGCACCCCCTCCCCACACAAGCAGCAGAGCATCTGTGCCGGATAAGAAAATGCCTGAGAAGAAGTAAGGAAGATATGTTGCAGGAGGTGCTGCAGTAGTGAGAGGCAGAAAAGACTGAATGCAAGCAGTGGAGGGAGAGCACCAAGCAGGAAAGAAAAGAAAATGATACGTACAATAGGGACATCACAGAAAGGATGATAAAAGTTTTGGAGCGGCAAACCAACATGCGGCAGTCCCTCGTAACACTATAGACTGAGCAGATGCATGCCCACCCTCCCCTTCAGCACAGTCAGAACTGTTTCCCATGCCCTCCCCAAACACCACCCGCGCCTTTCTTTCTAATTTCTGGGACTTCGCGCTTTCCCCTGCACTCCACCCCCACAGACAGCTTTTCAAATGACTGTTGAACTTATGCTCAGCTCTGAAAGTCAGCCCCCACAGTACCTTCTCCTCGAACAAGAATGTGTGTGTCAATGTGTGTGCATGTGGTGGTGTGGTTTATTTGGCAATAAAAGCAAAGTTCTTTAAACGATAAGCACTCTTTGTTTGTTTCCATGCAAGTTATGATAGCAGATGGCATCTGCAAATCAACAGGCACTTTTATCAGTTCCCTATATTGAATCCTTAACAATCACAACTGGTTCCTAGCCTATCAAATGTAATTAACCATTGCAGTCCCAAGCACAGCAACAAACATTACTGGTTTTCATCTTCAAAATGTTGCCTCAAGGCCTCCCTGATTCTTATTGCCTCATGTTGCACCACCCTAGCCCTGGTATTTGGCTGTTCAAAATCAGCAGCCAGGCATTGTGCCTAGGCAGTCCACCCTTGAGTAAACTTTTCACCCTTCCCTTCACAAATATTATGCAGCGTGCAACACGTGGTTATGACCATGGGAATATTTTCCTCACTGAGGTCTAATCTGCCATATAGGCATCACCAGCGTGGGTTTACTTGGCCAAACTCACATTCCATAGTCATCCTGCACCTACTCAGCTATGGCATTAAGAGGTATGCCAGGTCTCCCAGCATCACTATGGGCATTTCAACATCCCCTATGGTGATCTTCTGGTCTGGAAAGAAAGTCCCTGCTTGCAGCTTCCTGTACAGGCTAGTGTTCCTAAAGATACGTGTGTCATGCACTTTTCCAGACCACTCCATATTGATGTCAGTGAAAAGCCCATGGTGATCCACAAGAGCCTGCAAAGCCATGGAGAAATACCTCTTCCAACTGATTAACTCTGTCACAAGGTGGTCCAGTGCCAGAACTGGAATATGTGTGCCATCTATCGCCTCTCCGCAGTTAGGGATATCCATGTCTGCAAAGCCATCCACAATGTCATGCACATTGCCAAGAGTACCAGTCTTTCACAGCAGGATGCTGTGACGAATTTGGTCATAGAAACTCTCTCAAGACTGTCATTAGATGTGCTGGAATACCACTGAGAGCAAACCTCCCTGCCAGAGAAGGCTTCCCTCCACTCCAGTCTTGCTGAGTTAGATACTCCAGTCAGCTATAGCACAGACCAAAAGGTTGGGCCACGGCTTCCTGCAGTGCACAGAAACTAAGATTCACTTAGCCTAGGGGCTTCTCAGTTAACAGGGACTTTCCCAGCACCCAGTATTCAGTCTTTTTGGGAGCCTAAACCCCAAATAAATCCGTTTTACTCTGTATAAAGCTTATACAGGATAAACTCATAAATTGTTCGCCCTCTATAACACTGATAGAGAGATATACACAGCTGTTTGCTCCCCCAGGTATAAATTACTTACTCTGGGTTAATTAATGAGCACAATGATTTTATTAAGTATAAAAAGTAGGATTTAAGTGGTTTCAAGTAATAACAGACAAAACAAAGGAAGATACCAAGCAAAATAAAACAAAACATGCAAGTCTAAGCTAATACCATAGGAAACCGAACACAGGTAAATCGCCCTCAGAGATGTTCCAATACGCTTCTTTCACAGACTGGACTCCTTCCTAGTTTGGGCCCAGTCTTTTTCAGACCAAGGTTGTAGTTTATAGCCTGGGACCAGCAATCACTCATACCCCATAATTACTGTCCTTTGTTCCAGTTTCTTTCAGTCATCTCTTTGGAGTAGAGAGGCCATCTCTTGAGCCAGCTGAAGACAAAATGGAGAGGCTTCCAGGGCCTTTTATATTCTCTCTCTTGTGGCTGAAAGCCATTTGTTCTCCTGTGCATAATCACAGCAACAAGATGGAGTTTGTAGCCACCTACGCAAGTCACATGTCCATGAATGATTCAGCTTTTTGCAGGCTGACGCCATTGTTTACATGTTAATTTGAACGTTTCCAGGGGAGCTCAGATGTGGATTGGCGTCTCCCAAAGTCTATTGTCAGTTAAGATTTTCTTGACCAATCTTATTTAACCTTTTTATTACTGATCTTGGCACAAAAAGTGGGAATGTGCTAATAAAGTTTGCGGATGACACGAAGCTGGGGGGTATTGCTAACGGAGGATGATCGGGATATCATACAGGAAGATCTGGATGACCTTGTAAACTGGAGTAATAGTAATAGGATGAAATTTAATGGTGAAAAGTGCAAGGTCATGCACTTAGGGATTAATAATAAGAATTTTAGATATACATTGGGGACACATCAGTTGGAAGCAACAGAGGAGGAGAAGGACCTTGGAGTATTGGTTCATCACAGGATGGCTATGAGCCGCCAATGTGATATGGCCGTTAAAAAAGCTAATGCGGTGTTAGGATGCATCAGGCGAGGTATTTCCAGCAAAGATAAGGAGGTGTTAGTACCGTTATATAAGGCGTTGTGAGACCTCACCTGGAATACTGTGTGCAGTTCTGGTCTCCCATGTTTAAGAAGGATGAATTCAAACTGGAACAGGTTCAGAGACGGCCTACTAGGATGATCCGAGGAATGGAAAACTTGTCATATGAAAGGAGACTCAAATGCTTGGCTTGTTTAGTCTAGCCAAAAGAAGGCTGAGGGGGGATATGCTTGCTCTTTATAAATATATCAAAGGGATTAATATTAGGGAGGGAGAGGAATTATTTAAGCTTAGTACCAATGTAGACACAAGAACAAATGGGTATAAACTGGATACTAGGAAGTTTAGACTTGAAAGTAGATGAAGGTTTCTAACCATTAGAGGAGTGAAGTTCTGGAACAGCCTTCCAAGGGGAGTAGTGGGGGCAAAAGACATATCTGGCTTTAAGACTAAGCTTGATAAGTTTATGGAAGGGATGGTATGATGGGATAGCTTAATTTTGGCAACTATTCTTTGATTACCAGCCGATAAGTATGCCCAGTGGTCGGTGATGGGATGTTGGATGGGATGGGATCTGAGTTACTGCAGAGAATTCTTTCCTGAGTGCTGGCTGGTGAGTCTTGCCCACATGCTCAGGGTTTAGCTGATTGCCATATTTGGGGTCAGGAAGGAATTTTCCTCCAGGGCAGATTGGCAGAGGCCCTGGAGGTTTTTCGCCTTCCTCTGCAGTGTGGGGCATGGGTCACTTGCTGGTGGATTCTCTGCAGCTTGAGGTCTTCAAACCACAATCTGAAGACTTCAATAACTTGGACATAGGTTAGGAGGTCGTTATAGAAGTGGATGGGTAGGGTTCTGTGGCCTGCTTTGTGCAGGAGGTCAGACTAGATGATCACATTGGTCCCTTTTGACCCTAAAGTCTATGAGTCTATGAGACTGAGCACTTATTCAGAATAGCCCTTTCTCAAGAAGCTGACCAAATGCTTCACGGATACTACTTAGAATCAAACACATTGAGATACAAGTACATAGCCAATATTCATAACTTCAAAAACAAAAATGATACACACATATAGACAGCATAATCATAACCAGCAAATTACAACCTTTCCATAGACACCTTATTTGATCTCCTTTGTACAAGATTTGGTGCAATTGTAGGACCTTGGTTGCAACAATGATCTATATTGTCACAGTTTATGTCAATAATGTCACAGTTGGGATTAATGGCCTTGCACACTTGCATTAACACAGCCCAAACGGTTGACTTCTCCACTCCAAACTGATTCACAACCAACTGGTAGCAGTCTGGAGTAGCCAGCTTCCACACTGTGATCACCCTGCACTTCTCCACTGAGAGGGCAGCTCTTATTTGGGTGTCCTTGTGCTGCAGGACTGGGGTGAGCTCAGCACTCCGTTCTAGAAAGGGGGCTTTCCGCATCCAAAAGTTCTGCAGCCATTTCTCATCATCCCAGACCTGCATAACGATGTGATCCCACCACTCTGTCCTAGTTTTCAGAGTCCAAAAGTGATGTTCCACTGTGCTCAGCTCCTCTGTGAATGCTAAAAGCAATCTAATGTTACTGCTTCCTGTGTTGGACACCATGTTAGACAACTGTAACTGCTGTTGCCTTCGTAACTTCAAGAATAATTCCACTGCCATTCGCGATGTTCTAGCAATAGCTAGCAGAGCAGTGGAGATCAGCATGGGATCCATTCTAACAGATAGATGTGGCGGGGTGAGTAGAAAACAAGGGACATTGAAAAATGCCACGAACTGAAGATGGAATGCTGGGACGGAAAGCAGTGCATCACAGGGCACTGAGCCAGGACCAATGATGCACTGTGATCCCCTTCACCTTCCCACAAGACCTAGCAGCAGAACGGGGAGAGCTGCCCTGTGGGATAGCTACTCACACTGCACTGCTCTCATTGTTGATGCAAATGCCCCAGTGTAAACGCACTATGCCATCACTGGGTTCTGCAAGCATTGATCCTAGGCCTGGTGCATTGGACGTTGGCTGGTTGAGTATTAACGAGAGAGACTGCTCCCTATTGATTCTCCACTGAGAACTACTTTTTAAGATCTGTCAGTTAGCCAGTGCTTAATAAATTGAGGGTGCTTTAGTGATAGTGTATAGTGCTAATGTTTAGTCAGAATGTCATGCAAGTCAAACAGTTACAAAAGTCTAAGTGTATTACATTTATGGAAATAATTATATTCCTTTCCTTTTATTCTTTATTAATTGAATCCCCTACCAGCTTTTCCATTATTCTGCCTGGGATTGATGTAGGCCAACTATTCTATAGGTACCTGGATCATCCAGTTTGCCCCTTTTGATTACTGGCACAACATTAGCACTTCTCCAGTCTTCCACAATTTCCCTGATATTCCAAGACTTATTAAAAATTAGTATCAATGGAGCAGAGATCTACTCAGTCAGCTTTTTTAGGGCTCTTGGACGCAAGTTATCTAAGCCTGCAGATTTAAAAATGTTTATCTCTAGTAGATATTAACATCTTCTCCAGTTATTAATGGACTGGAAAGTATTTCATCATCCTCAAGGCATACAAATACATTATCCTGCTTATTTCCAAATACAAAAAAAGAAATATTTATTGAACACTCCTGCCACTTCTATGTCAGTATTAATAATTTTACCATCTCCATCTAGTAATGGACCTATACCATTGCTAGGATTTCTTGTTTTCCTAAAATACTTTAAAAAATTCTTATTGCTCTTAGCCCTGCCAGGCAGGGATTTTCTGCTGACATCTTTAGCTTCCCTTATCCATTTTCTGTACTTCATAACTTCTAGTGTATATTGATAGCTATTCATGTCCCCTTTTCCCCATTTGTTATATATTGTTTTTTCATATCTTATTTCTGCCTTCACTTCACCACTGAACCAGGATGGGCTTTTTGATCCACAATAGAGCTACCCATGTTGAGTGCAATACCTTATAAATTAGAAAATTATCATCTATAATTCTCTGCAAGGTGAATCTTGAGAAAGTTAAATACTAGGACTGTCAAAAGCAATTAAAAAATAATCACAATTAATCGCACTGTTAAACAATAATAGAATACCATTTATTTAAATATTTTTGGATGTTTTCTACATTTTCAAATATATTGATTTTAATTACAACATGGAATACAAAGTGTACAGTGCTCACTTTTTATTTATTTTTATTACAAATATTTGCACTTTAAAAATCAAAAGAAATAGTATTTTTTAATTCACCTAATACAAGTACTGTAGTTATCCTGAAAGTTGAACTTACAAATGTAGAATTATGTACAATAAATAACTGCATTCAAATGAAACAAATATTGTAGAGTACACTGAACTGGAGCCAAAACTGGGTCAAACAGGGTCAAAATTCTTATCAGACACCTGTTTGAACAACAACAACGTGGTAAGTTCATCAATATTAACGTGCGGTGAGGTCTGGAAAGATTCATGGATGCCAGGATCTTTGGAAACTCCAGCCATGAAAAACTATAAAATGAAACCATGCAATGAAAAATGGAACTTTTGCCCACAGCATCACTATGGACATTAACGTGGTTGTGAATCTTCCTGTCATTCTGGTTTATGAAATTTTTTAGTGGATACTTGGAGAAGAGAAAGGAGCTGTTTAACTATAACCTAAGTAGCTGCAGAATGACAGTGAAGTCTTCATATGGTAGACTGAAGAAAAGGCGGCAGTGTCTCATGTCAAGGCTGGAGGCTTCTGAGCAATATCTGCCTTGTGTGATAGACACTTGCAGCATTTTGCACAAGGAGACACTTTCAGTGACAGCAAAGGAGAGAGCCTCACCAAGGGCTGGAAGGCAAAGGTGGAGAGACTTTCTGAATGTGTGAACAGCCGAGAGAGGGTGCCTCTGCAAAATGGCCCATCTGTTCAGGCAACTGGGCTCAGTGATGTATTGTGCTCCTACTTTGAGGCCAGTATGTAGTGCAGGAAAATTAATGCACTGTAACCATGGAAGGGAATGCAACGGATATGCTTTGTGTAACAATTATGCTATTAGGGATTGATGTTATTAGTCAGGAGCTGAAATTTTTCAGTCTCAGTGTTTGGCATGCTGAAGTGATCTTGGCAGTCTGGAGAAATCATCTCTTGGTTTCCATGATGGTTGGGCACCTTCTGATACTCTAGTCAACTTGTCCAGAATCCCATATCAGGGTTTGGGGATGGTATCCTTGGCAAAAATCCAGGCTATTTTCTCATAGTAGGTGCAGGCAGTCTTACTTTTGTCTCTAGCATTATCAGAGGTCTTACTTTTGTCCCTAGCATTTTTATAACTCTGTTGGAGTTCCTTTGCTTTGGCATGGCTCTGAGCCTTCTCCTGCATTTGCTGTTCATATGGGCCTGAACACGCTCTCTTCCCCAGTGGCCAGTGAAGTCCAGGACCTCTAGACAGAACCATATGAAGATATTGCACATGGCTGCTATACTGGTTATGAAAGTCCAAGAGTGTGAACTTGTCACAAGCTGGAATTTCAAAGGCGAATCCCTAGATGTGTGCCAGCATTTAAACATGGAGGTGAAATCCAGCCAAGATGAACCTGGAGTAGCAGAGGGCATACAAGTAAACAGATAGGCTAGTGCAGGTGTGAAGCAATGCAGTGTGGGATAGCAGAGGGAGGACTGCCTGAAACAGCAGTTAATCCAAAATAGGGATGCCTCCACACAAACCTTGTAACATTCTGAAATAAGGCCACATCTACACTACGAAGTTATTTCGAGCAAGTTACATTGGCCTAAAGCCTCTGCCATTAGTACAGCGCTAATATGTGTGCATACTTGGCTCCTCGTGTCAGCAGTGCACGTACTCACCAGGAGTGCTAGTATCAATGCACAGTGCAGTGCACCATGGGTATGTATCCCCGTGTGAATCCAGTCATTTGGGAAGTTTTGGCAATGCATGATGGTGCCAAAATGAGTTGTGCCGGGATGACTGGGAGCCTGGGGTCAACTTCCCAACATGCACAGTCTCCATCCCACAATGTCATCTGTATTCCATAATTTTCATGCCTTTTTTCAAAATCCCACAAACCTGCATAGCCCTCCTCACTATCTGCCATCTCTGACAGAAGCATGGAGCCTTCCCAGCTCTGCATTATTGTCATGAGCATTGCAAGCACAGAGTGCACAATCCTGCAGAAGACCCGAATCAGTAGGGAACATGACGATTTCATGGAGGACACATTGCTATGGGACATAGCGAGAACCAATTCAAAGTTGTTGGTGGAGTTCACAGAGCAGCTGTAGATGATGGGGAGCCACTTCTAGGCCTGAGAAACTAACACTGATCAGTGGCATCGCATTGTAACAATGGTGTAAGATGATGAGTAGCAGCTGCAGAACTTTCAGATGCACAAGGCAACATTCTTGGATCTGTGTTCTGAGTTCTCCCCAACCCTCCAGTGCAGGGACACCAGAATGAGAGTCACACTAACAGCAGAGAAACAAGTGGCGATGGCACTGGGGAAATTTGCAACGTCAGATTGCTACTGGTCAGTCGGAAATCTATTTGGAGTTGGGAAATCCACTGAGGGGCCATTGTCATGCAAGTATGCAAAGCCATTAATCACCTCCTGCTACACAGGACTGTGACTCTCGGCAATTTGCAGGACATAGCGGATGGATTTTCAGCAATGGGGTTCCTGAACCATGGCAGAGTGATAGACAGCATGGATATGCCTATTTAAGCACCAGACCACCTTGCCACAGAGTACAGAAAGGGTTACTTTTTTATGGTAATGCAAGCATTGGTGGATCACTGATGAAGCTTCACCCACATAAGAGTGGGCTGGTCATGGAAGGGAACACAGGACTTTTCAGAAAGCTGCAAGCAGGGACTTTCTTTCCCAACCAGCAGATTACTATTGGGAATGTTGAAATGCCAACAATGATCTGCAACCCAGCCTACCCGTTGTTCCCCTAGTTTATGAAACTGCACACCAGCCATCTTGACAACACCAAGAATGATTCCAATACTGGTTTAGCAGGTACAGAATGACAGTTGAATGTGCGTTTGGTAGGTTGAAAGGACTCTGGCATTGTTTACTCACAAGATTGGACCTCGGTGAGAAAAATATCTCAATGGTCATAGCTGCCTGCTGTGTCCTGCATAATATCTGTGAAGCAAAGAGGAAATCTTTCTGCCTGGGTAGAGGATGGAGGTAGAATGGCTGTTGGCTGAGTTTGAACAGGCAGACACAACGGCTATTAGAAGAGCTCAAAGCTCAGGGCGGGTTTTGAAAGACCATTTTTACAGTAAGCCACATAATGTGTTTTGTTGTACTGTACTCTACACGGCCCTGCTCTTTTGTGGCCTAATAGGAATCATGTAGAGATTGCTGTATGTACAGAAATATAATGCTGTCAATACATCTATTAATTTTGTTTATGGCTTATTCTATGAGTTGTAGCACATTGTCAGTAACAAGTAATTGGTTGCTTTCATACCTGTTAAGCACTTGGTAGTAGATGTTGCAAACAAATAAAAAAGAGTTATGTTTTAAATAAAAGACATTCATTTTGTACAAGAATTTAGTGAAAAAAAGAAAGTGAAATTTTAAAATAAATATATTTAAAATAAACTTACTGAAACTTAAATGAATAGAACAGGACTTATGAAAGGGAAAGAACATTCATGCCTATTTCACACACTAACCATTGCTTTCACAGGTAAGTGTATGTGAAGCTGTGATTGTCTTTAGTATCCCGGGGGGTGGAGTGGTAGGGATAGTGAAGCAGCCTTGGATGCCATGTGGAATGTTGAAGAGGACAAGGGATATAGAGAGGTCCCAATATTGAGTTCTCAACGGGCTGCAGAGGGAAGCGACCATGGGATTTTTGAACCTGCAGGTCCACCAGAGTCTGGAATATCTGAGTTTGCTGCTTGAGAAGCCTGATTATGTCTTGGTGCATCTCCCTCTTCTTTTCCTGCATCCTCCTCCTCTCCACTCTTTCCTTCTCCAGGCTGTCCCCAATGTTCATTCTGCAGTCCCTGTGCTCAAAGTCCAGTGCAGCACTGACTTGAAGAAGTTCAGTGAACATGTCATCCTAAGTCATCTTCTTTCTCCTCCTTATCTGGATCAGGCATTCTGCGGCTCTGGAGGGGAAGACCCTCAAGGCTGCAGCAGCTGCAGATAAACACATAAAGTTACTGCTGTCAGAATAGTCACTATGGAAACTGAAATTTAAGATGCAGAACTTGCTCCCCTTGCTCCCCTAAAGTTTCAAGAACTACAAGCTCATTTTCACTTCTGGCTGGGATTACTCATGCATGGTGCCAGTCACAGCACCAGCCATGGTGAGTATGGCCCATTAGAGATTAGGGAAATGAGGAGAGAATTGCTTGGTTGCATAAAACTACTAACATAGGGCACTGACACTGGATACTGGCACGTTTTTCCACAGGTTCTGGTGAGTGTAGCTGATATCTCACTCCTGGTGGTAACAAAGATACAGAGAACACAGCTGCTACTGGCATCCCGAAGCCACTTGTGTTCGTATACTGCTAGGCTGTGTATTGCAATGGTGCCTGCCAGTGTTATCACTCAGTGCCGTGGGAAATCGTCCTACCACAGAGGAAGAAATGAAGCTGCCATCCCTAGAACCCTGTGGCAGAGTATTGGAGAGCACCTCTGTGACAATTTCTTTGAGATCTCTCAGGAGGATTCAAGGGATACCCCTGTGTACATAAACAAACTGCTTTGCATGCTCCCGCTCCCCGCACCTAACTCTAGAGGGGACTGAAAAGCAGATAACTCTACTTCTCTTGGTTCTTCTAGCACGAGAAAATTAATGAAAAGTCAAAAGCTGTGTCCTGCTATTTTGAGGGAGCCATCCCTGGAATGGAAAATGTATGTACACGCTTACCTGAGGTTCATTCCCCTGCATGGGGCTTGCCCACGCTCTATTGGCAGGACTGGCTGGACTGCAGTGGAGTCAAAAACAGGTCCTAGCTTGCTGTGCAGCTGGATCCAGTTGCCTGTCTCCCATCCTTCTCCTCTTCCTTGTCCACTCCCTCCTCCTTTCTGTTCACAGTAGAGACCTGTGACTTGGGCTCCTTGGAGATATACACGGTGCAGCTCATTGTAAAAGTGGCAGGTCTGCGGCTTGACACCGAATTGATTGTTGGCCTCCTGGTATGTGGGCTGAAGCTCCTTGGCTTTCACGCATCACTGCTGCTGGTCCATCATGCCCCTTCTCCTGCATACCCTGAGCACAGCCTCTTCTCCCCACAGGCCCAGGAATTCCAATATATCTTGTCTCCTCCAGGTTGGAGCACATCTGGAGTGTGTAGCTGGCATGGTCAGCTAGGCAGTTGCACACAACAGTGGAGAGCTGCTAGGTGTGCTCTCCAAGCTAGTCAATCAGGAAAAGGAATTTCAAAAATCCTCAGGGCTTTAAAAGGGAGGTGTGTCTTCCAGTCTATATGACCCCTGGACAGTGGAGTTCACAATGGTGACCAGAGCAGTTAGTGTGGGACAACTGCTAGACGACCAGTAGGGTTGACAAAGGTAACACAGTGTCTACGTGCGTGCTGTGCCAACCTCTGTACATAAACCTTGGCTCAACACCACTCCGGGAGGTGGTGTTACTATGTCGGAATAACAGGCCACTTACTCAGTCGGAAACAAATGTAAGTGTAGACACATGCACAACTGGGTTGATGCAGGACTCCTTACATCAACATAACTTGTAGTATAGACCAGGCCTAAGAGTTAAGTTGCTTCCCAATTAAAGTGGGATAAGATGCCAGCTAAATAAAAAAAGAACTTTTGTGAGTCAATGTAAGGGAGTTTATGATGAAAAACTGAAATTTATCTATATGAAAAAAAACTTTTCTGTGTAGACAAGCTCTTAGCATTTATAAGTTAATGAATTAGTTTATTAACGGAAATTAATTAAAATGGGTTCTTTAAGAAATGTATTATCAGTTGTCTGACTTCTTTTTAATATCTGGAATAATTCATAGATTTTAGGGCCAGAAGTGACCATTTTGATCTAGTCTTATCTCCTGCATAGCACAGCGATAGAATGTCACTCAGTGACATCAGGCCCATTACTTTTGGTTGAGCTAACAGTAACGGAAAAATGCAAACTCTTCAAACTCCAAAATACAGTTAAAACTACCTGAAATTTTATGCTTGGCTATATTTGAAGATGGTGGTTTTTGTTTTTCTTTTTTGTTTGATCACTTTTGTTATTATTTTCATAAATGATAGTTTCTCATTCTACTTCAGAAAATTTGCCAGTGAACTGCCCTCTTTCAGAATGGCTGCTATCTCCTACTGTTCTCAATGGGATTGAGGCCACATGCTGTGCTTAGCCAAAATGGCGACTGTCTCCATTCACTGGCTTCTCATAGTCCTCTTCTTCATTTCCTGATAGCATAGGGAAACACCATCTTTTGTGAAGACAGCTTGGTTTCACTCCCACAGGAAGCAATGGGAGCCAGTACCTGTTTTGTAAGAAGGAATCCTAATGAAAGGTAGCTTGTGGCCTCAGGCCCATTAAAGACAATGGGAAATGGTGGCCATTTTGAAATATGACTCTTCATATGTTTCTGTTAAGGAGATTTTATTCTTCAGCCTCTGATGACAGATACATTTTCAGTTATGAAAATGTCAGCAAAAATAACTATTAATTTTCAATATATATTTTAAAACTATCACCCACTGCACCAGATCTACTCAACAGAGAGGACAAGAGGGAATAGAAAACTTGCAGTGTGTATGAACAGTGGTCAGAAACTAGGACTTGTGTGTGCAGGGGAGTATAGAGAACAGTAGGGAAGAAGAAAATGGGATATATCTCCTGCTGACTTGCACTGCTCTTGCAATGCAAAGCAGCTGTAAACCTAGTTTAACTGGCCAGTATGCTCTGGCTGCTTTGTGTTGCTCCAGAGCAGCCTAAAGCAGCCACAGTGTACCAGTGAATCAGACTCTAACAGTTACATATTTTTAATGATTTCCAGTTCATACGACATACCTACAAATCATTAGATGAATCTTAGAGAATCATTGCTTTTGACTTTCTTGTTCAGCGTTCACGTTGACATTTTTAATAATTTCAAAAAACAATCATAAACACCCATATGGAAATTCCCAACTGTGAACGTGGAGTTAAGGTTCACAATGCTTGACGGTAATTTAGGGTAAAATATATTACAGAGATGTTGTGATTATCCCAACCCCAAACATTACAAACCCAGGCACTTCAGAGATAAGTTTCTAAATTTAAAGAAATAATAAAATGGCAAAGTATGGAAATGCATTATAGGGCACTAGTTCTCAAATGGGATTGGGGCTGAAACCCGGTGCCCTGAGTCCCGGCACCGCCCCCCTCCTCCTCTCCCCTGCAGAGCTGAAGCGGGAGCTGTGGGGCTGAAACCACGAGCCTCAGTGCCCCACCCCCTCTTGGGGCTGAAGCTGGAAGCCAGGTCTCTGCTCCAGGGCTGAAGCCCCAAGCCCCTGTGCCCTCCAGCCCTGGCTGAAGCCAGAATCAGTGGAGCTGAAGCCCGAACTCAAGCAGAAGCCCTGAGCACATGGGCAGAGTTGAGGGGGCACAAGGGTGTTGCTGCCCAAAACTACAGTGCCTTACCCAGAGTGGGGTAGTTCCAGGGGCAGCTCCACTCCCTCACCTCCTCCTCTCCCCTAGTCCTCCTAAGGCTCTGCCCTCTGGCCAGGACGTAGACAGAGGGGAAGCTGGAGCCAGGCGGTGCGGGGCAGCTGCTCCTCTGGCTGGTGGTGCCACGGAGCGGGCAGCCATGACATTCCCCTGTCTGCTGCTGGTGCCCAGGGTTGCAGCTGTTCCTCAGCTCCCAGCCCCCTTTGACTGCTCACGCAGCCTGTAAGAGTTGCCCGGGCGGGGGAACCTGACTCTGGGGCCAGGAGAACCCTTGGGGAGCAGCCATTCCAGGAGGAGCCCTCCTGGTACACAGCCTCTAGCTACCCCTCTCGCTGCACCCTGAGCTACCCCTCTGCCCAACCACAACCCCTCGCTACCCCCTTCCCTGCACTCTGACCTATCCCCTGCCTGCACCCTCACTGCACACAATCTCGAGCTATCCCTTGTCTGCACCCTGAGTGGTTTTCAAACTTTTTGAGCTGAGCCCCCCTTTGAGTTCTATGTTTTGGTTGCATCCCTCCACAGTCCAGACAGGGTGAGTGGCCTGCTGAGGTGAGTCAGGGAGTGGAGGTGGTGCTTCCTCCCTGGACCCTGCTGTGCAGAGTTGGCTCAAGCCGTGCCAGTCCTTGCCGCCCCAAAATAGAAGTCAACCTACACCTGCATGCATAAGGGTCCCACTCCTGGCCCGGAGCCCCGAATCTCCCTCTCTCACCCTTGCTGGGCCCTGGAGTTTTTATAGTATGTTGAAGGGGCCCTCAGAAAGAAAAAGGTTAAGAACCCCTGCTATAGGGCATCCAAACAACCTTAACTTCAGCCTGAAGAAATAAAGGTGGAAAACAAAAGAGAAAGAACAAAATCTAATGTGTCTTTAAAAATCAGTTTGATTTAATCTGAAAC
Source organism: Gopherus flavomarginatus (assembly GCF_025201925.1). Classification (NCBI taxonomy): domain Eukaryota; kingdom Metazoa; phylum Chordata; order Testudines; family Testudinidae; genus Gopherus; species Gopherus flavomarginatus. Next base: position 155,358,586 of record NC_066617.1, on the reverse strand, counting down.
CACAAATATTAAAATATGTTAATCATATGCTCATTGCGTAGTGTCATTATAGGGTAGAGTTATGGTTATTTGGGTGTACTAATTGTTCATATCCATACCTTAACATATTTGGATTTCAATTTAGTTTAATCTTAATTCTGAATTTCCTGGATTTATAGTGCTTTGTTTTGGGATAATTTCAAACATCTTTCATACTTTACCATAAATTATTTATATGTACTCTCAAACTTAGCTCCCTCTTAATGTAGTCATCTTAGAATTTAGATTTTTTTGAGGCTACATTAAACTGGAATAATGACTGTGAAACCCAGGGTGCTACACAATCAATAAATAAAGTACATACAAACATTAATTTAAAATGTAATATAAAAATATAAATGTGAGATGACTAAGCCAGAGAAGGACATTATACATTATATGTAACCATCAGTCAAGACTCTTCTTCCAGTTACACCAATGTATATCAGGAGTAACTCCACTAAATCAGTAGATTTACATCAGCGTGAAACTGGTATGACTGGGTGGATAATCAGTCCTTTCATCTTTACAAGTATTTTGAACCTTTGTTGAGAAAGGTGTGGCAAACACATAGCCCACACAACACATGAAGCTCATAGAGTTTAACTATGTTGCCTGGACCAGGTGTGGTCTACAGAGACTGCAGGTCCCATTATAAAATGCTCATGTGCCCCTTTTGACTAGAGGTTCTTGGCCAACATATAGCATTGCATAATAGCCATGGAGCTATAGTGGGCCAAACCTTCATATGCAAAATGAAAGCAGTCACAATCTGCTACAGTTAATGTTAATGCACATGAGGCAGAGTCCTCAGGCTCCTAGTATATTTACTCTCAAGTGTAGTGAATATCACTTCGGCTGTATCTTCCACACTTCCTCTACCTAGAAAGGACAGAGATGTGCCATTACAATTTTTGGTTTAAAACTATGACAAAAGAAAATCTGTTACCTTTTCAGATTCACCATTGCCCAGGGAATGCCTGTGGGTGTGTTAAATGCCGGAAGGAGCTTTCCTGCCAGCTGCACTGCTTTGAGCTTGAACACCTGTGACAGTAGACAGAAGGATGAATTTCTAACAAACCTGGTTTTCTTTAGCTTACTATAAATTAAATAGAGATTGTCACTTTAAAACATATATATCCCCCTGATTCCATTAGGAAAACTTTAGATTATAAAAACCAATTTTTTTTCTGTTCTCTATTCACGTTTATGATTTTATTTTTATTTGTTCACTTTCCACATTTCACTAAGATTTGAACATGAAGTTTCAATTTTGAGCTTTCATGCTCAACAATGCTGCTCCTTGGATACACACTGAAGAATATGAAAAAAATCCAATTACTCTTATTTGCTGTTGTAGCCGTGTTGGTCCCAGGATATTAGACACACAAGGTGGGTGAGGTAATAGCTTTTATTGAACCAACTTCTGCTGGTGAAAGGCACAGGATTTCAACCTTACACAGAGCTCGTCTTCAGGTCTGGGAAAGGTACTCAGAGTGTCACAGAGACCATTAACTCCTCACTTCACCTTGAATAGTCTCTTGCGACCTGTTAACTCTTCATGCTTAACAATCTCTTCTACTTTGTATTTGGCTGTAAAACTCTGAGTACTTTTCCCAGACCTGAAGAAGAGTTCTGTGTAAACTCAAAAGCTTGTCTCTCTCACCAGCAGAAGTTAGTCCAATCAAGATCACGTCATCCACCTTTTTTCTCGATTAATATTAGGTATTTGAAAACACCTTCAAAAACGATCTTTAAAAAAATCTCAGCCTAAGATTTCTCCCTAAGTCTGATTTCCCAGAAGGATAAATTCTGCTCAGTCTCTAGTCTAGGTCCCTCTGCCTCATAAGAATGATTCCAAACCATTTTCTATATGACTGGAGCTAATAAAGCCCACCTAACAACAGTCAACAGTAAATAATCTGCATCTTTATGCAGCATTCTAGCACCTGAATTTAGAGTGGTTCACCTATGCAGGGTTCTGGAACCTGTCACATTGTCACAGTATCTGTGGAAACCACACCTGAGCCTATGCTTGTTCCATTTTGTATTATTAAATGGCAAAAAACTTAGTTAACCCAGAGTTAAGGTCCTAAAATTGATCCCTGTGGAACTCTGCTGGAAACATCCCCATTTGATGATGATTTCCTATTGACTACTACTTTTTGAGACAAGTCAGCCAGTTCTGAATTCATTTAATGTGTGCTTTATTGATCAGGGCCAACCAGAGGATTCAGGAGGCCTGGGGCAAAGCCATTTGGGGAGCCCCTTCCATAAAAAAGTTGCAATACTATAGAATACTATATTCTCGTGGGGACCCCTGTGAGGCCTGGGGCCTGGGGCAAATTGCCCCACTTGCCCCTCCCCCCCCCGGCAGCCCTGTTATTGATGCTGTAGAGTGCTAATTGTTAATCTTTTAAATAGAATGTTTTTGGCACTGAGTCAAATGCTTTACAAAAGTCTAAGGGTATGGCTACACTTGCAGCTGTACAGCGCTGGGAGTTAAACCTGTCTTCATACAGCTGGTAGGAAAACGCTGTAGTCCGTCCACACTGACAGCTACCAGTGCACTGTCGTGGCCACATTTGCAGCATCTGCAGCGGTGTTGGGAGAGGTGCATTACAGGCAGCTATCCAGCGTTCAAGTGGCTGCAACGTGCTTTTCAAAAGGGGGGGAGTGGAGTGTGACAGGGAGCGTGGGGGAGAGAGAGAGTGGATTTTTGGAGCGGACGCTGTGTCAGTGTCCTGCCTTCCAAGTTCCGACCCCCTCCCCTACTCTTCTCTCACTCACTGAAAGCAAACAGCAGTTTTTTTCCTCACAGAACAGATAAGCAGCCGCTCCGAAGCAGACCCCCCTCCCTCCCACCCGCCGCGCTGCTTCTCTCCTCAAGCCCCCTTCCTCCCCCTCTCCTCAAGCAAACACTAGCTGTGGGCGTTCCAAAGGGAGCCCCCCTGCCTCTGCTCATTCACAGCAAAAAGTGGCTGTGTTTGTTTTTTTGATAAGCAGCTCCGGGAGCCCAAAGTTCACAACAAAACAAAGAGAGGCATCACAACAAAACAAAGAGCAAAACCTTCACTTAAAAGGATTATGGGAAGCTTCTGGAGGTCAGTCACAGCGTACTAAGATTATTCCCTGTTTACACTGGCACCCCAGCACTGCAGCAGCAGCAGCGCTATTCTCTTTATTCCTCTAGGGGAGGTGGAGTACAAGCAGCGCTGTAGCCACGGAGATACAGCGCTGTATGTGCCTTGCCAGTGCGGATGGGGCGTGAGTTACAGCGCTGTAAAGCCACCAACAGCACTGTAACGCTCAAGTGTAGCCAAGGCCTGAGTGTATTCAGTGCAAAAAGCTACATTAACACAGAGTTAAGGTTGCTTGGTGGCATGTTGTCCCATTGCAGAATGTTGAGTTGAGCAAAATTCAAACTTCTGAAAATCAGGAAACACTCAGTTAACATTGCATGGGCAACCTTAACTCTGCCCTCTTTCAGAAGTGTCCCAATATGCCCCATTAACACATATATCTTTACTCTGCCAACCCCACAGTTGATGAAATGTACCAGCTCTTCACTTCTTTTTACAATCTGTTCCCTCCCACCCACAAGAGTCCATCTAACACTATTAAAGGGCGGGGGAGGGCTGCTCATGCTACTTTCTCTTTATGCTCTTTGAACAATGCCTCAAAATGCACATAGCACATACTCACTCTGGCCCATGACATTATAAGATTCAGGAGATTCCAGATCCCAGTGTAACTCACACACTGAACCAACTCCCCAGAAAGAATATCACATGTGTACAATTTAAAAACCACTTCACAGCCTTTTACAACTTCCTTACACTTATTCACAGGATATTATCTGACCCTACATTTTGCTTACCCATGATTAAAGCACTAGAATCCTCTCATATTCCCGCTCACTGCTGACAATATCCTTTGTAATAAAAGCCTTATGCCCTGATACTGGCAAAACCTACACAATTCTGCATAGAAATAATACATATTTGCATACTTGTGATGAAGTGGGAATTTCCTGTAACATTTTCATGAATTCTAGGTATGCCTCACTTTCCTCTATATTTTGCATTGCTACTCAGTGGGGGAAAAAATAATTAAGTTTGCTCTCATGGCTGACTAAGTCCTTGTCTACTCTACAAACAGTGAATGCGCACACACTGCGATGTGACTTTTGGCAGCAAAAATGCCCTGTTTTGGCAAAAAAATACAACCACCTCGAAAACAGGCATAAGTCTTTTTCCTCTAAATTTTTGTCGACAAAGTGCCAGTGTAGGCACCACGCTTGATTTTATCGCTTTAATTGGCCTCCAGAAGGTGTCCCACAATGCCCATCGTGACCACTCTGGTCAGTAGTTTGAACTCCACTGCCCTGCACCCAGGTAAATAACCATCCACCCCGCCCCCTTAGAATTTTTTAAATTCCATTTGGCATGGAGAGGTCTCATTGCATCTTCCCAGGTGATCATGGCAGGTTATTGCAGCAAATGCCCTCCTGCTTGAACTACTGCAGAGCTGCTGGATCTGCTCAGTATATGGGGAGAGGAGGCCTTGCAGTCTCAGCTGCGTTTGAGCCATATGAATTGGGATATCTACAGTTACATTTATTGAGGCTTTTGCAAAAAGGGCTATGATTGAGACACGTTGCAGTGCAGAGCGAAGATAAAGGAGCTGAGCCAGGCGTACCATAAGTCGAGGAGGCAAACCATCACTCTAGTACTGAACCTAAAACCTGCCGGTTCTGTAAGTAGCTGGACACTATCCTTGGTGGCAACCCCACCTCCACAGCCAAGAGCCCTGTGCATACTTCAGCTGGCCTGGATGGTGTGGAAAGAGGACCTCACCTGGAGGACAAATTCATTGATGAAGAGGTGGAGTTAGATGACAATGTGGAACTCCTGGAGGGGTCACCTGGTGGAGCAGGCAGCCAGGAACTATTCACCACTCCAGAGGTGTCTAGTCAGTCTCAGTAGTTGCTCTCTTACAAGCAAGAAGTAGATGAAGAGATGCCTGATCAGTGGCTGTGGTTTCTGTAGTGAGGAGGTGGGCGCAGGGTATAGAAATGTAGAAGTCTGGCTGTGTTTCTGTGAGCTGGACATTTCCCTGTGTAGCTAATCAGTATGGTGGAACAAGGTTTTGATGCATGCTGAGATCTTACGGGAATCCTCCAGAGAGAGCTCCAGGAAAGTTTCCTGGAAGTTCTTGGCAATCTTCTGCCGAAGGTTCCATGGCAGAGAGAAGTGAAGCAGCCACGGCGTGCTTGGGGAGGAGGCGGGGCAGGGGTGAGCTGGGGAGGGAAGTTCCCCTGCGTGCCCCCCCCCCCTTACTTGCTGCAGGCGGCCCTCCCCACGCTCCCCTTCCACAGCTCCCTCCACCTAAATGCTGGCAGCGACGGGGGCAGATGAAGACCCGGCCTCCGCGGTCACTGCCGAAGAAAATGGCACCCCCCCAAATCCCAGTGCCCTAGGCAACCGCCTAGGTTGCCTAAATGGTTGCACCGGTCCTGCTTCCACCTGTGGAAAAGTGTGGGAGAAGTTTAGATTTTTTCCCCTAGTTGGCTGCACCACAACCCTTGCAGAGTGAGTGCTCTTTTCCCCATGTGGAGTGTCGCCCCAACACTCATCATGCTTTGGGAGTTTGCAGAGATGTGTGCTTGCCAAAGGTCAGTGAGAAACTGATTGTTATGTCACAAAAGGCGTATTTTACTGAAATGTTTCAATGCTGTGAGTGAATTTAACAATTATGCTTCTGTGCATTGTTCTTGTGCTTTGGCAGATGTGACCTTCATGTGACCCATACACATGAGACGAGTGTCTCCCCCAGATAAGAAAGTACCCAAGACAGAGCAAAGAAGACATGTTCTGGGAGGTACTGCACTCTTCCAATGCAGAGAAAAGGGAACAAAAGGATTGGAGAGAAGCTGAAAAGCAGGACAGAAAAGAAAATCAGGCATTTGTTAAGGACACTACTGAGCAGATGATTAAAGTCATGGAGGGGCAAACGCAGATGCTAAAGTCCTTAATAGTGCTGCAGACTGAGCAGATCCATGCCTACCCTCTCCTGCAGCACATTCAGAACTCTTTTCCGTGCCTCCCCCGCCCCCCAACTCTACCCACGCAGTTCTTTCCACTTTCCAGGATGTCTCGGTTTCCCCTTCACTCCACCCCCTCAGACAACTTTCATAATGATAGCTGGACCTACACACAGCTCTGGTGTCCTTGTGCCACAGTGCTGGGGTGAGCTCCACACACGGTTCCAGGAAGGTGGCTTTCTGCATCTGAAAGTTCTGTAACCACCGCTCATCATCCCACACCTGCATGACAACATGATCCGACCATTCAGTGCTTGTTTCCCAAGCCCAGAAACGACGTTCCATGTTCAGCTGCTCTGTGAATGCCAAAAGCAATATAAAGTTGCTCCTATCCAAATCACACAGCATGTCAGGCAACTGGGAGTCTTCTTCAATTAGGAACTTTGCAACTAACTGCACTGCCATCCACGATGTCTTCGTGGCAGTTAGCAGAGCACAGGAGAGCAATGCGGGATCCATCCCTTCTCATAAAGATGCCAGGGTGCACAGCAAAGAAGGGCCATTGAAAAATACCACGAAAGAAAGTCGGAAGCCTACCAAGTTCTGGAACAAAAAGCAATACATCACAGGACACTGAGCCAGGTTCCAAGATGCACCGTGATCTGGTCCACCTTCCCACAACACCTAGCAACAGATGGTACCGAGCTGGTACCCACAGTGCAATGCTCACACTGTCGATGATAGTGCCTCAACTGTGGACGCCCTCTGCTGACTTTTATTATGCCGATTTCTGAGTGTCGACATCACTTTTGTCAACAAAACTTGATAGTGTAGACAAGACCTAAGAGACATAGGTGTGTGTGTCACCTCTCTGCCTGGGTAGAATGAATAGAGTCAGTAGGGAACTGACTGAAATCAACTCAGATCAACAAGGGGTCCAAGAGAAACAATTTGAGAAATAGGGATTGACACTTTCAGTAGGGAAGCTGAGCAGAGACCCCCCCCTACTCAAGAACAAAGGGCTGAGAGGTTTGAGATGGGAGAATAAGTGAGGGCTCTGGAAAAAGTCTGTGGGCTCTCTCACCTGGGAACTGACTAAGGAAGGAAGTTAGAGAGAGAGACAGAACCTGAAAATGGAGTTCACTACAGCGTCACTGATGAATTATGGCTTGACCAGAATGCTTTAACCTTCATTTCTCTATGTTAACCTAAGGACTTCCAGTGTGGTGGTCCAGTTGACTAATATATCCCAATCTGTTTTGAACATGCTATTTGGGGTGTCACTGCAAATACTGGTTCAAGTGCATTAGTCCCTGAAGAGTACACAAGTCTCTAATGCTGATGACGCTTGTTAAAAAAAAACAAAAACGTTAATTAAATCTGTGACTACTCTCTTGGGAGAAACTGTATCTCTCGTGCACTGCAATTTTATCCTCATTCTGCCATATATTTCATGTTATGGCAGTCTCAGATGATGACACAGCATATGTTGTTCAATTTAAGAACACTTTCACTGCAGATCTGACAAAAGGCAAAGAAGGTACCAATTTGAGATTTCTAAAGATAGCTACAGCACTCGACCCAAGGTTTAAGAATCTGAAGTGCCTTTCAAAATCTGAGAGGGACTAGATATGGCACATGCTGCAAGAGAGTCTTGAAAGAGTAACACTCTGATGCGGAAATGGGTTTTTATGTGACTCAGATGATGAAAATGAACGTGCATCAGTACGCACTGCTTTGGATTGTTATCGAACAGAACCTATCATCAGCATGTAAACATCCTCTGGAATGGTGGTCGAAGCATGAAGTGGAATACGAATGTTTAGCATATCTGGCACATAAATATCTTGCAACGCCAGCAACAAAAGTGCCATGTGAATACCTGTTCTCACTTTCAAGTGACATTGTAAATAAGAAGTGAGCAGCATTATCTCCATAAATGTAAACAAACTTGTTTTTCTTAGTGATTGGCTGAACAAGAAGTAGGACTGAGTGGACTAGTAAGCTCTAAAGTTTTACATTGTTTTATTTTTTAATGCAGTTATGTTAAAAATTTCTACATTTTTAAGCTTCACTTTCACAATAAAAAGAGATTGCATTACAGTACTTGTATTGAATTGAAAAATACTATTTCTTTTATCTTTTTTACAGTGCAAATATTTGTAATAAAAAATAGTAACATAAAGTGAGCACTGTACACTTTGTATTCTGTATTGTAACTGAAATCAATATATTTGAAAATGTAGAAAGCAACCAAAAATATTTAAATAAATGGCATTCTATTATTATTTAACAGTGTGATTAAAACGGTGATTAATCATGACTTTTTAATCTCATGATTAATTGTGATTAATTTTTTTAATAATTTGACATCTGTAATGTAAATGCATTCTCATTGTTTTCCAAAATACTGGAAGTAACTGCAGGTGGAGAAACCATATTCCTTTGTTTAGGGTGAGGTAGCTCCTGTTTGTCTGGCAAACATATTTTAAGAATTATAATTTCAGTATATGTTCATAAATTTGCATCACTTACTTGCACCTATATTACATAACAATACTAATAATCTTATTATTATTAAGTATTATTGACTGGGAAAAGCCCATTTCATGTCTATCCTTGATCTTACTAAGGGCTATTGGCAGATCCCCCTGGCTAAAGCCGACAAGGAGAAGACGGCCTTTGCAACCCCAGAAAGGCTATATCAGTACACTGTTCTTCCCTTTGGGTTGCATGGGGCCCCCACTACCTTCCAGCGGCTGATGGACAAACTGTTACAGTCCCATGGGGAGTACGCTGCTGCCTATCTTGATGATGTCATCATATATAACCCTGACTGGGAGATGCACCTAAGAAAGGTAGAGGCAGTCCTGGATACCCTGAGAAAGGCCAGACTGACTGCAAATCCCTCCAAATGTTCGATCGGGTTAGCTGAGGCCAAATACCTTGGATATATAGTAGGGAGGGGCGTGGTAAGACCCCAACTCAACAAGCTAGACGCCATACAGAAGTGGCCCCGACCACTCCGGAAAAAACAGGTCCGAGCATTCCTGGGACTCGTGGGGTACGTTTCATTCCCCACTTCGCCACCAGGGCATGCCCATTAACGGACCTGACCAGGGCTCGGGGCCCAGACATAGTAAAATGGCCTGCTGCGGCCGAAGCCGCTTTTGCAGATCTGCGAACGACCCTCTGCACAGACCCCATACTGATAGCCCCAGACTGGAGCGAGGAGTTTATCCTACAAACAGATGCCTCTGAAGTAGGGCTAGGGGCAGTGCTTTCACAAATGGTCGGAGATGATGAACACCCCATCTTCTTCCTCAGTAGAAAGCTCCTGCCTAGGGAACAGAAGTACGCCATAGTGGAAAAGGAATGCTTGGCAGTAAAATGGGCCGTTGAAAGCCTCTGCTACTATCTACAGGGACGGAGGTTTACCCTGGTCACGGACCATGCCCCGTTGCAGTGGATGCACCAAAACAACGACAAAAATGCGAGAGTAACGAGATGGTTCCTATCGCTTCAACCCTTCCACTTCACGGTGCGACACAGGTCGGGAACCCAACATGGCTATGTGGATGGCCTGTTGAGGGTGCACTGCTTTCCGACCCAAGTAGCCCAACCCCGTAGGGTTGAGCGGGGGGTGGGGGGGGATATGTGGCAAACTCAGGACACTTAGCTACCAGGAGAGGGGCAGTAATTAGTCCCAGAAGGCTTAACCATGGAGGAATAAGGTTCAGCTGGAACAGGGGTTACCAGGGAGCTAATTAGTTTCAGCTGGCCTCAACGGCTGGAGACCTTTTTAAACCCTCCCTGTCAGGGAAGCAGGGGGTAGGAGAGAAGTAGAGTAGCTGCCAGCGAGTAGGGGAAGCTGAACTCTGAAACTTTTCTTGCAAGGCAGATTGCACTCTCCCCAGAAGGAGAGGAAAATAGAACAAGGGCCTGACTGAGAAGGGATCTACCAGACCCTGCGCGACTGTGAAGGGCTTTTTGCTTTGCCCAAGCCTGTGTCTCCAAGGCTAAGAAGGACTGAGCTAGCAGAGGAGAGGTAGTACTTTGCCACAATTGCCTTCAGAGCTGGGAAGCTGGAGAGCAGTGGCTGTTGACTAGGCACCCAGCTCTAAAGGCAGCGCCGCGCCAGCAGCAGGGCCCTATACATAGGCAAGCACAAAGTGGCTGCATAGAAATCCTCTCACTTTTTTTTCTTTATTGGCATGTATGCACTATAATACTTTCAGTCTGCAAATCTGTGCAAGCTAAAAAGTGAACATGTTCTTAAATGTCGTACGCAATTTGGGTCCCCCAAAGGTGGGTGAAATGTATATTATATATATTTTCCAGACCTGAAGAAGATCTCTGTGTAAGCTCAAATGCTTGTTTCTCTCACGAACAGCAGCTGATCCAATAATTACCTTCCCTATCTTGTCTCTCTAATATCCTGGTACCAAGACAGCTACAACAATACTGCATGAGACATTTTGACATGCATTAAAAAGACTGCACTAGAATCTTTTTTTCAAAATGCCTATTTTTGGCCTACAACCCAAATGACCCAATATTTTCTGCACTCCAACAAGGGATAGCAAATGTCAAGAAAATCCACACAAGCAGGTGGACTTTAGAGGACTCTGAAGCATTGTTCTTTAAACAGGAAGGACCGAAGCACAATGGAGGGAAAGGACTCCTGTATACATCCATTTGCAGCATAGGAGCGCCTGAACAGTGTGAAATGGCTCATTCATTGCAATGAGATGCTCTCAACGGAATGAGAATACCCCATGGAGGTGACTGCTATCTGCAAAAATAGCTCTAAGATGTGTGACCTGCTCAATTCATCTTAGCGCATGTCCATCCCCCCACCCCCGCATGCTTTAGATGCTGTGGTATGCACAAAGTATGCCTGTTCTCAGCTCCCCACCCAAAAGGGCAAGCCCCACCCAGAACTCAGCTCACAGGGAGAGGGTCCAATGCTTATAGCTGGACTCATGCCCCTCAGAACCTGGCACGCACTGGGGGCAGTGAAAGGGCTCAGACACCCCCAGAGAAACAAGGCATATTCATATGAGGGGGGACTCAGCCCCCCTGGAGGGGCAGGAGCCCCCCATATGTTGGCACAGACATGGGAAGGGAGAATGTGGGATTGACAGGTGCCCCTGCCCCTAGTCTACCCCAGTCCTCGTGCCACTCAAATCCACGTCCTACTTCCCAATGTCCCACCCCCTCCACTCAGGAATACCCATGATGCAAAGCAACTGTAACAGAACTACACCATCACCCTTGCAGGTCTTGTTGTAGGGGGTATGGCCAAGGAAACAGAAGACATTGCCAAAGTGCCACTGTATTCCAGCTATCTTCAGATGCTGAAATAGTCCTTTGGGGGCAGGGACAGCTATGTTTAAGTTACAGCAGCTGTGAATATGCTCCAAATTCTGCCAGGCAAACTGGTCACCAGTTTTTCTAAAAGATATGTTTTTAGTTCACAAAGGAACTATTTCAGGGAAATGCTATTGTCTGTGTTCTATAGGATGATCATAATGGTCCCCTCTGTTCTTGGAATCTATGAGGTCAGAAGGGATCACTGTGCTCGTGCAGGAGGTGAAACTAGATGATCACAGCAACTCCTGTTTGAACTACAGCAGATCTTTTAGAAAACCTCTAATCTGAATTGTAAAATTGCCAGTGACTGAGAATCTACCATAACCCTGGGTAAATTGCTCCCATGCTCAATTACCCTCACTGCCTTTATTAGCAGTCTGAATTTGTCTAGCTTCAATATCCACACACTGGATCTTGTTATACCTTTGTGTACTACACAAAAGAGCCCATTATCAAATATATGTTCCCCATCTGGGTACTTAGGACTGTGATCAAGTCAGCCCTTAACCTGCCCTTGGTTACACTTAAATGATTGAGCTCTTGGACTGTACCACTATAAGACATGTTTTCCAATACTGTAAATAAGGCATACATTTTTTGACAGCCGTGGTAAGTAACCACTGGAACACTTTACCAAAGGCTGTGGAACATTCTCTCTCCATCACCGGCAATTTTTCAATCAAGACTGGATGTTTTTCTAAAAGATCCGCTCTAAGAATTATTTGGGGGAAATTTTATGGCCTGTGGCACACAGGAAATCTGACAAGATGATCTCAGTGGTCCCTTCTCAGGCTGAAATATATGAATCATTCTCAAGGCTCTGCTCTGAATCCTCTCCAATTTATCAACATCCTTCTTGAATTGTGGATGCCTGAACTGGGCTGCACCAGTATCAAGTATAGAGGTAATATAATTTCTCAACTCCAATTCTGTCATAAACAGATAGTTAAGGGTTAATGCTTCTTTTACCTGTAAAGGGTTAAGAAGCTCAGTAAACCTGGCTGACACCTGACCAGAGGACCAATAAGGGGACAAGATACTTTCAAATCTTGGTGGAGGGAAGTCTTTGTTTGTGCTCTTTGTTTTAGGCGTTGTTCACTCTTGGGACTAAGAGGGACCAGACGTCCATCCAGGCTCTCCAAATCTTTCTGAATCAGTGTCTCATGTTTCAAAATTGTAAGTAATAGCCAGGCAAGGCAGATTAGTCTTATTTTTTTTTCTCAACCTGTAAATGTCCTTTTTTTGCTGAGAGGATTTTACCTCTGCTTGCTGTAACTTTGAACCTAAGGCTAGAGGGCGTTCCTCTGGGCTATACGAATTTGATTACCCTGCAAAGTATTTTCCATACTGATTTTACAGAGATTATTTTTACCTTTCTTCTTTAATTAAAAGCTTTCTTTTTAAGAACCTGATTGATTTTTACTTGTTTTAAGATCCAAGGGGATTGGATCTGGACTCACCAGGGATTGATGGGGGAAAGGAGAGGATATGGTTAATTTCTCCTTGTTTTAAGATCCAAGGGGTTTGGATCTGAGTTCACCAGGGAATTGGTGAAGTCCCTCAAGGCCACCCAGGGAGGGGAGAGTTTTGGGGGGACAGGAAGTGCGCCAGACACTAAAATTTCTGGATGGTGGCAGAGTTACCAGATCTAAGCTAGTAAATAAGCTTAGAAGTGTCCATGCAGGTCCCTACATTTGTACCCTAAAGTTCAGAGTGGGGAAGGAACCTTGACAAACTCGATATTCCCATTTATGAAAAATCCAGAACATACGAAATGGCGAGGATTGGCATTACAATCTGTACTGTTTTGTGTGCATGTGTGTCTGGGGTCTGACATATATGAAAAAAATGTGAAATTGCCAGTAGGGAGGTGTCACATCAGAGAGTAACAGAGCTCTCATGACCGCTTAAGAACACAGAGCTCATTTCTCGGCAATATAGTAAAATTTAATCTTTATATGATGGGATATCCACAATAGAGTCATAGATTCTAGGACTGGAAGGGACCTCAAGAGGTCATCGAGTCCAGTCCCCTGCCCCCATGGCAGGACCAAATATTGTCTAAACCATCCCGGATAGACATTTATCTAACCTACTCTTAAATATCTCCAGAGATGGAGATTCCTCAACCTCCCTAGGCAATTTATTCCAGTGTTTAACCACCCTGACAGTTAGGAACTTTATAGTAATTCTCTTCTCTCCTCTGTATTTCAACTTTTTGGTAAACTATTAGTGTAGATAAGCCCCTTCTAATGGAAAGCAAAGCCAGCTGTCTGCAAACAGTTCATGAAACATGCTGTTTCACTGACTGAAGGGCTGTACTTTACAAATTTAAGTCAGTTTTAGGACAAAAAGGTTCATTCCATTTCACTGGCATGCATCACCATAAGTTTCTTTAAGAAACCTGAACAAAAGATACACTGCATATCAATCTTCTGGAAAAGGATTGTTTTGATTATCTGTGAATAGCCTGTCAGGTATTCCACATCCCTATTCCTCTATTTTCAATGACAGCTTTCAGAGTGAATTTATCCACCTGAATTTTATTATCATCTCACCCAGAAAGAGATGCTACTTTGATGATGGTTATCAAAATAAGAAAAGACAATCACATAAAAGAACTGTTTTATATCTGAGGCCAGCAAAGGTAAACACAATAAATAATTGGGCTTTTTATGCTGTGTAGATTTAATATAAGTAGCCTAGTTCAGAGAAAATAAAATGATAAATCATCGCTTTTATGATGTTAATAAATAAAATAGATGAGAATACTTTGTTAGGATGGCATATAGCCCTCATCCTCCTACACACATGCAAAGACCACTAAAATAAAGTTTGCTTTGTTCTTTTTACATAATACGATTTTTTAAACAGCAATATGCTATGGTGTAAATTTCATACGATTTCAGGCTTGTATCATATGTAAGGAATGATCGTCTATCCATTACTAGGGTTCTGTTTTTTTAGGGCATTATTTTAGTGTTTTACTTGTTTGCTGCTGCTGGGGTTTCTTTATTTGGTTTTATCAATCAAATTTGGAGTTTTTATGATCCATAAAGTTCCACCTTGTAAGAAAAAACAAGAATTCTGGGTCGAGGGGGTGAGTTTAAGCAGTTCTTTATCTCTATCGACAATCCATTCTTTGTGCCAAACAAGGTAGAGCTGATTTATGAGTTTAGAAAGTCCACATGAAGCTTTTCATTAAGTAGCCAGTAATTCTGGAAATGTATATTCTGAGAGAATATCTATCTGTAATTTGACAATATCCTTAAAACATAGTTAAAATCAAAGGGGATTACAAAACGATATTCAACAAAACTCTCAAAGTTCTAAAGGAAATATCTGACAAACAATTTTCTAGCAGTTCAGAGCAGTCTACTTCAAATAATCAAGGAAGGAATTTGTTTGTCAAAATACAGAGGGAGAGGATTAAAGTTTCACGTATTCCATTTCTAGCCAAAAGCTTTTGAGGTTAAAATTCAGAATCCAGGTTCAGTCAGAGAGAAAGAGTCCTTGCAGTCAGAAAAGGAAGTGATTAATTCTCACGTGACCTGAGAGATGAAAATCATGGAAGACAGGCTTCCCAAGAAAGAGTGCTGATGACACCATGAAACGATGGATTTGAACAACTTTATATTCCTCGTTATGGAAAAGCTAGTAGACTTCTCATAGTTAAGGCTGTAGCCCAGTTCCTATTATAAGCCCTCTATTTTTCACTCCCCTCTAAAATTTGCAAATAAAGCCTTACAGGGTTGAAAATCAGGAAAGTGATTCTGGAGCAAATGTAAAACTTTTCTATCAAGTTTCATGCAAATTGAATGAGAGGGTCCTGAACTATGGATCTCCCATAACTGATTGGCATTCTGTTTGCAAGTTCTTATACCTTTATGTGCTCACTCTTAACTTAAAAAGTACATGGGGTACAGGCAAAAACACATCAGTGAACTCCACTGGATCAGGATTATGCTCTTCATTGGTTTTGGGAGCACCCAAGTACAGAAAATAAAAGATTTGGAGTTCTTTTCTGGAACATTAGCTCCAATTAACCATCTTCAGAGTGCTGCAATATAAGGAGGGTTATTACTGCCTGCTAATGATCCTCACCAAGTTCATCAGCCAGAGAAACTGCAATCAAGGGTAGAGCTGATATTGCATCCCTTGAGAGTGCTTTAGAGAGAGCCCCTCATCCATTGTAGACATGGGCAAAATGGAACCACCAACATTGCTTTCAATATCAAAATATCCTTTGGTCTATGTGAAGGAGCACCAGACTCAGAGCAAGGAGACCATGGAGGCAAATTCATTTGACTTGAATGGGCCCCCACAGATTTACACTCACTGAGGATCTAGTCCCATTAGCCCACTATTACTCATAATTCTATGCAGTTTACAAGCTGCCTTCTTGAGGAAGACTTACCCCTACTTTAGGGAGAAGCAAAGAGTCTCCCATCTCACAAATGAACAACAGAGGGTGGACAATGACACACATGTGTAGCTGGAATAAAACTGACATCTCTAACATGGAAGGTGAAAATCTCATCCATATAGCCACATGGTCATTCAAGAATAATAGACAAAATCTATTTGCTTAGGGATAATGGAAGGATGACAAATGGGAATGAGGATATGGAGGTAGATATTACCACATCTGCGGTAGAAGCCAAACTTGAACAGCTTAATGGGACAAAATCAGAGGGCCCAGATAATCTTCACTCAACAATATTAAAGGAACTGGCACATGAAATTGCAAGCCCATTAGCAAGAATTTTTAATGAATTGGTAAACTCGGGGGTTGTACCTATGACTGGAGAATTGCTAACATAGTTCCTATTTTAAAGAAAGGGAAAAAAAGTGATCGGAGTAACTATAGGTCTGTTAGTTTGACATCTGTAGTATGTAAGGTCTTGGAAAAAATTTGGAAGGAGAAAGTAGTTAAGGATATTGAGGTCAATGGTAATTGGGACAAAGTACAACATGGTTTTACAAAAGGTAGATCGTGCCAAACCAACCTGATCTCCTTCTTTGAGAAGGTAACAGATTATTTAGACAAAGGAAATGCAGTAGATTTAATTTACCTCGATTTCAGTAAGGCATTTGACACGGTTCCACATGAGGAATCATTAGTTAAATTGGAAAAGATGGGGATCAATATGAAAATTGAAAGGTGGATAAGGAACTGGTTAAAGGGGAGACTATAACGGGTCGTACTGAAGGGTGAACTGTCAGGCTGGAAGGAGGTTACTAGTGGAGTTCCTCAGGGATCAGTTTGGGGACCAATCTTATTTAACCTTTTTATTACTGACCTTGACACAAAAAGCAGGAATGTGCTAATAAAGTTTGCGGATGACACAAAGCTGGGAGGTATTGCTAACACAGAGAAGGACCGGGATATCATACAGGAAGATCTGGATGACCTTGTAAACTGGAGTAATAGTAATAGGATGAAATTTAATAGTGAAAAGTGCAAGGTCATGCATTTAGGGATTAATAATAAGAATTTTACTTATAAATTGGGGACACGTCAGTTGGAAGTAACAGAGGAGGAGAAGGACCTTGGAGTATTGGTTGATCACAGGATGACTATGAGCCGCCAATGTGATATGGCCGTTAAAAAAGCTAATGCAGTTTTAGGATGCATCAGGCGAGGTATTTCCAGCAAAGATAAGGAGGTGTTAGTACCGTTATATAAGGCACTGGTGAGACCTCATCTAGAATACTGTGTGCAGTTCTGGTCTCCCATGTTTAAGAAGGATGAATTCAAACTGGAACAGGTTCAGAGACGGGCTACTAGGATGATCCAAGGAATGGAAAACCTGTCCTATGAAAGGAGACTCAAAAAGCTTGGCTTGTTTAGCCTAACCAAAAGAAGGTTGAGGGGGGATATGCTTGCTCTTTATAAATATATCAGAGGGATTAATATTAGGGAGGGAGAAGAATTATTTAAGATTAGTACCAATGTGGACGCAAGAACAAATGGGTATAAACTGGACACTAGGAAGTTTAGACTCGAAATTAGACAAAGGTTTCTAACCATTAGAGGAGTGAAGTTCTGGAACAGCCTTCCAAGGGGTTTAGTGAGGGCAAAAGACATATCTGGCTTTAAGACTAAGCTTGATACATTTATGGAAGGGATGGTATGATGGGATAGCCTAATTTTGGCAATTAATTTTGGCCATTGATCTTTGATTATCAGCAGATAAGTATGCCCAGTGGTCTGTGATGGGATGGGATCTGAGTTACTGCAGAGAATTCTTTCCTGAGTGCTGGCTGGTGAGTCTTGCCCACATGCTTACGGTTTAGCTGATTGCCATTTTTGGGGTCGGGAAGGAATTTTCCTCCAGAGAAGATTGGCAGAGGCCCTGGAGGTTTTTCGCCTTCCTCTGCAGCGTGGGGCATGGGTCACTTGCTGGAGGATTCTCTGCAGCTTGAGGTCTTCAAATCACCATTTGAAGACTTCAATAACTCAGACATAGGTTAGGGGTTTGTTATAGAAGTGGATGGGTAGGATACTGTGGCCTGCTTTGTGCAGGAGGTCAGACTAGATGATCATAATGGTCCCTTCTGACCTTAAAGTCTATGAGTCTATGCTTTGTTATGCTGTCTGCAAATATGATTATTCTTGCATAACCCATTCTCACAAAGCACTTTGAGGCCAACAGCTATAAGTAAAGGAAAAGTATAATTAAAAAATAAATATCACCTAGGAGTCCTAATTCCTCTGCCCACTAGATACTACTCCCTTCCAAAAACTATTAGTAAAACCCAAGAATCTTAATAGCCAGCAATCTATGGCTGCCTAACAAATAGTTGAAACTGAAGTTCTGTGTATTCCAGCAGGAAGAGCTCTGCAGGAAGAAAAAGAATGGTTTTACAGTTAAGTCACTGATTGGAATCCAGGAGACATGGGTTCTGTACTTGGCTATATTATAGACTTACTATTTGATGCAATTAAAACAGAATTTTCAGAGGCTACCACTAACTGTGTGTTACCACTAACTGTGTGTTCTTTATTTTCTGGGTACACAAACTTCATACACTAAGGGTTTGATTTTCAGAAACACTAAGCACTCAGCAACAACTGAAAGCTATGGGTGAACACCTTGAAAAATTAGGCTCTAGGTGTGTCAAGTTAGGTCTCCAACTATAAAGGCACCCTAATTAATGGACACTTTTGAATATTTTGTCCACAAACCTGTCCATAACTCAGTTCTCCATGTGTAAAATGGAGATAATACCTCCATTTCTCATAGGGATGTTGTGGAGATATTTTCATTAATGTTTATGAGGAGCTCAGATACCATATTAATGAACACCACAGAAAAGCCCAAGAATAAAGGATTTGAGTTGTGTGCAGTAAATAAGGCATGAAGCCACACATTGAATTAATAAAAAAGAAACACTAAATCAAGTAAGCATTTGAGCACTGGCACCTGAGGTACCATGCATTGCCCACCCTATGCAGTGAATGAAATAGGGGTCCTTGTGGAACTAATAATATGTGTCAAATATCTGAAGTGTAGCCGTGTTAGTCTGTATCCACAAAAACAATGTGGAGTTCAGTGGCACCTTAAGACTAACAGATTTATTTGGGCATAAGCTTTTGAGGGTAGAAAACCCACTTCTTCAGATGTTTTTTACCCATGAAAGCTTATGCCCAAATAAATCTGTTCGTCTTTAAGGTGCCACTGGACTCCACGTTATTTTAATAAAATGTGATCCTGTAAGTAAAGGCTACCTCATAGTACATATGCAGAAAATGACAGAATTAACACTGCATGCACTATATAATTGAATGGTCATTTTTCCTGACAAAAATGATACTACAAGCTTAAAATATAACAAAACTTAAACACCAAAACTGCTAAATGTACAGTTAAGTGTCCTTAGCTACTCATGCTAAACATGATACTTTAATTCCCCAAATTCAAATCTTGGAAAAACAGGAAATGCAAAGTTAAGGTTCTCCCACGTAAACCATTAAAAGAAAATTAGAGTTACAATACCCCCCCCACACACACACATACACAAATACTGGAACAACAGGAAATGTAGAGTTAAGGTGACATGGCACACAGTTCAACCACAAACTTTAACTCTGTTCTTGTATGGATAGAAAGAGAAACTAAGAACATTACAACACTTTATCTATGTCCAACAAAAATCTACTACTTTCTCTGTGCCCACCACTACTCCAAATCAGGACTCCCATTCATACATTAAAACAGGACCCTCAACATGGTCTGACAGTGAGCAATTTCTACTCGTTGACAGAAATCACAGTGGTCACACTGAGCCTTTCCCTCATTACTTACTAGTTGCACAATCACAATTAAAGAGTCTAATAATGAATTACAGCACATCTTTAAATTACTTTTCTACAGTTCACGCATGTGACCAAAGGAAAATATTCCCCACTTCTAAAGAATGATGCAACAAGCTGCTGGCTTCCAAATCAGAGGTGGGGATGAGTGGTTGTGATGTGGGGCAATATCACCTTAACTCTGCAATTACCAGTTTTGATACATTTGTGGTGGGGGAGGGGTTGTACACAGCCCTTATAAGGAAAGCGATGGACAGGTGCTGGCCTTCAGACAAATTCCCTTGCTGAGGATATTACACAGTGTAAGGGAGTGGGATACGGGTCCCCATCAAGAGAGAGGTGACAGCTGGCAATCTGAGACCTAATGTGGCACTCCTGGAGGGGGCCCTGGAGCAGAGTGTTACAGATGCTATTACTCCAAAACTGTGACAGATGGCATCCTGGTCATTCTGTCAGTTAACCCAATGGGATATATAAAACCTGCTGATTTTATGTGGCAAAAAGGGTGAGATCACAAAGACAAATCAGTGAGTCTATATGCATTTTAAAGGCTAAGCTATTAATGAGGCAGAGGTCCTTGTGCAAGGCCAAATTAATTTAGCATCTCACGAAGGGGGACACCTAGATCTCACCGAAATTGTTACTACTGTATTATGTCTAGAGCAATACATGCACTCCCTGTCTGTGCAGGAAGGCAGTTGCCACTGCCACACATTTTGTGAACACTCAGAACACTGATGCTAGCCAAAAAGACAATATACACAACTAATAGTACAGTTCTCTTATTACAAATCTGTTCAACTTTATGACAGTCTACTGCAGACAGGAGGCTCCTGGGCAGCCCTTCATTTGGGTAAAATCTGGGTGTCTGACCTAGTTCTGCGGAGAAACAAAAAGAACCCATGTAACACCACTTTTTGGAACATAAGGCTCTGGTAACCACCTCTCTTCTACTCCTTCAATTTCCTGGTCACCCACCTACTTTTTATGTCTCCCACTTTCCCATGCCTGAGTCTCTCGAAATACTCTCTTTCCCTGCTTTCTTTCTCCTAATATCATGTCTCCTCTCCCTCATGCTCTCTATATACTCTCCAGCTTAGGTTCTATCATGTGAAAAACAGGAGGAGCCGGAAGCAAACATCCTGGAAACAATGACAGATGGCAGCAATCTTTACTAAAGTTAAATGTTTACAAGTAGAATGACCAGACAGCAAATGTGAAAAATTGGGACGGGGGCTGGGAGTAATAGGAGCCTATATAAGAAAAAGACCCAAATATTGGGACTGTCCCTATAAAATCGGGACATCTGGTCACCCTATTTACAAGGCAGTTGCTCCTGAAATTATGAAGTATTTTAAACAAAATCTGAAATCACAAGATTGGTGATAAAACCACAAGAACTAGCTACTCTGCCTCTACAACTACATGAGAAGGGGGCAGGGCTTCTTAGGCTGCTTGAGGAGAGGAAGGAGCTTGTTTTGTGACAGCAAAAGCCAGAACTTGTCTCCATGGGCAGATGGTAAGACTTGCAATATAACAGGCGCAGCAGGACTTGTCTCCAGGGTGAGGGTACAGAGCTCACAATATAACAGACAGGGTGAGGTTTGTATCCATGGGGAAGGGGACAGGCTTGTCATATAACAGGATGGAGACTCTCCCAGACTAGGAGGAGGAGGGGTTTGCTATGTAACAGAGAGAGGGCGGGGCTCATCTCCATGGAGCCAAAGTTTATTATGTAACAGGTGGAGGAGTGGATGTCTCGCCACAAGGAGAAAAGCTTTCTATGTGACAGGGAGTGTGGTGAGATAAGGCACCTGGAACCTGCAGAACCCAGGAAAGAAGATGACACTGCTGCTGTCCTGCCTCCTACTGCTTCTTATTCCACCTGTGCTTGCTCAGCACCTTGGAGTCATCAGAGTCATTCCAGAGAAGGGAGGGGATTACTGCTTCCTCTTCCCTTCTCACTGGGTGCAATCACTGCAGGATAAGAGTGGCAAAAACAAATGGCTTCAGCCACATCAGGACCTAACTTACTCAGCCTTGTGTTGTCTTCCTTCCTCCTTTGGCGAGGAGGATGGTGGTGGGGGGGGACTCAGCACTAGAATCGCCTCAGTGAGGAAGGGTAACTGCAACTTCTTTGAGAACGGCAGACTCCAGAGAATAAATGGAACACAAGTGCTATTAATCCTTGGTGGAGATGCGCCAATATCCCTCACAGGAGGCAGTGGACTGGGCCACAACTGGGGTCACTGTGAGGAAAGCATTACTCCTGTAAATCTGCTCAATGACATGGACATAATATATTTATTCTTCAAACACTTGGGCAGGCTCTTGAGATACAATATGGGGCTCATGTTCATCCTTGCCGTAGGCACAGTCGTCACTGGAGGCTACTGGGCAGGAAACATAGAGAAGAAAAGGCAGCAAGACATGAAGTGCAGATGCAAAAATGAAGAAGATTTTGATGATGTAACAATTGACCCTGATGTCCTCTTTATCTGTGCAAGTGTAGTAATGTCCTCCTTCATGCTGCTTGCTCTCTACTGCTTCTACGATAACTTAGTGGATATAATGATAGGATTTTTTAGCCTATATGCATCCATTGGGCTTTACAGTTGTTTGTCTCCCTCTGTGAACAAACTCCCATTTGGAGAATACAAACTCAATTTACCATATTTTCACAATGGTCCACAAGTTAGGACATTGTTCCTAGCAGGATTTTCTGTCTCCATCACTATCACATGGATGATCTTCAGAAATGAGGATCAGTGGGCCTGGGTCCTGCAAGACTTTTTAGGAATCTCTATCTGCCTTTATGTTCTAAAAACAATCCGCATGCCTACCTTGAAGAACTGCAGTTTGTTTCTAGCCGCTCTTTTGGTCTATGATGTGTTTTTCGTATTTATCACTCCTTTTCTAACCAAGTCTGGGAAGAGCATAATGGAAGTGGCAGCTCTCGGACCATCTGACACTGTCAGTCATGAAAAGATCCCTTTTTTGTTGAAGGTTCCAATATTATCCTCTGCATCAACCTTTAATGACAGCCCCTTTACTATCCTCGGCCTTGGTGACATTGTAATTCCTGGTTTCCTGGTAGCCTACTGCCACAGATTTGATATTCAGGTGCACTCCTCCAGAGTCTATTTTGTAGCTTCTACCATAGCTTATAGCTATGGCCTCCTGGTGACCTTTGTAGTGTCAGCATTAATGCAAACGGGTCAGCCAGCTCTCCTCTACTTGGTGCCCTTTACGCTTACCACTAGCCTGATTGTTGCTCTTCTGCGCAAAGAACTCACAATTTTTTGGACAGGCAGTGGTTTTACAGAGGACTTATCTTGTCCTTCCTCAGGGATCAGCTATCCAGATACCCTAAGAGATTCAAATACAAAAGTGTGTCAACAAGAAAGGGAAGAAAAACTGATCAATTTCACATTCAATGAAGAATGGCTAGATAACTCCATTGTAGTGACAGAAGAATTGACCGATTTCAACATAGACGTTGAACAGAACTCAGACTCCATGCTATGTAAAGAAGAACCAGTCAATCAACATGATGGTGAGCATAAGGGAGAAATTCTCAAAGCAGAGAAGAATGAGTCAGACTCTGTGATAGAGGAAAAAGCTCCACAAACATACCCAGAAAATGTCAACATGTAATTATGATGCTGGTTTTGCAATCACTGAAGAGTCTGCCTCGAAAATGGATCAAAAATGCAAGAACATTCAATCTCAGTGCAGTAATAAACCTATAACATGTAAATCATCTTTGTAAACTGCAGTGCTTTAACGTGTTCTGATATGTGCATGCGACTATTTTGACTAGACATCTGTACCATTTTGTTGTTGTTATCCTAGAAAGGTACAAAGATTTTTTTCAAGTCATTTTATTAATGTTATTTAAAAAGAAAAGGATAACCACTTTTACATAACTAATTCTAGGTAATAATGATGTCAACATAAATGAACACATGGAAATAAAGAACTCGTACAACAGTATAATGTATAACAATTAAAACAGGAGTCAATTAATGAAATGATAAAAAACACAACTATAAAGTAAAAACAAAAGGAAACAAGGCTACCCAGGATAATACAAAAGAGCTTAGGATACAATGTAAAAGATTTTCTTCAAGGTCTAAAAGTTTTCATACTGCCACGAATGACCCAGTCCTTTGTTTTCCATGTAAGAGTTCACTATTCAAATCCCAGACTCATCTCTCCCCATCCAAATGTTACACCAATATATAAAATATCTGAAGATCCATTTTAGTAAACTGGAAGTCTAAACTTTCAGGGAAGGTTCAGCTGAATATTTTATTTATATTTAGGCATTTCAGTTATGACTATCAGCATAGTAACTGTGCCTCACAAACATTAATGAAAATATACCCTACCTGAGGTTATGGGCTTCATGAATAATCAATAGATGAAGTTCTGTATCCTCTATTATGCAGGTCAGACTAAATAATCATAATGGCCCTAAAATCTATGAATAATCCATACTAATTCCATTTTATAGGTGGGGAAAATGGAGGCCTTGAATAATTTTCCCAAGATCATACAGGGAATCTACTGCATTGCTGGGAAGAGAATCCAGCTGTCCATACTCCCAGTTTCTGTGCTTTAACCATAAAATCATCCATCCTCCCAGCACAAAGGGCATAGAGCAGAAAAGTGAATTTGGTCCAATGCACTGAAAAACCCTCTCTCCTCAAGCTAAAGATACTGCAGAACTCTGCATGTATCTTCCTCAAGAAAGCCTGGGAAGCATCCAGATGTGACAGATACCGCTACCCAAAAGATTATACAACATCATTGTTCACCAAACAGGTACTTAATAAAAGTTTTGTGAATAAACAAAGGATTGTACAAGTCTGCACAATTTTAAGCCAAGGAACTAACTGCTAAAACAAGACACTGTAAATCAAGTATGTTATTTTATTATTTTCCCATAGTACAACATTTGCATTTGTAAGACCTAGGAGTAAATGTAGAAGAACTCTGATTGGAAGAAGGGATGGTAACAGATATAATCGTAGTATAAACTCTTTTAATTTCCACAGTACTCCACAATCAGGTTCCTCCACCACAAAAACAAGCACAGTTGATACTAATTTTTCCTCTTGTGAGCAATTATCATCAGAGTCTTTAAAAACTGAAATACACCATGGAGACTACCATCCCATGTCTACACTCAGAAAACCAAGCTTTTGTGAAGGTGTGTTAGCTAACATCTTTTAAGTAACATACTGTGTTAAACAACTTAGCACTCAGGGTAGACAGGAACAAGCTATGTTTTGAAATGTGGGTAGATTCGTATGCTGGGTTAAACACAACCGGCTAACACCTCTTTAAATACAACAATTGTCCTTGTCCAAGCTAAGAAAAAAATCTTGTTAGTTAAAGCATGTTAGAAAACACGTTAGTTAATACATTTTCTAACATGGCACATTTCCCTACTGTAGACTAGGACTTAGAGTTAGTTAAACTGCCACAACCAATATTTTGTTTCACGATTAAACAAACACCTCTATTCTCCACGGTTGTCAATGCAGCATCTTTCACCAGCACTAAATTTGTTGTTTTAAAAACAAAGAACCAGAATGAGAGTCAGCATATAATCCCCCAAACAGTCAGCAGACAGCAATAATTTCCAGCCACTGCTGACAGAGACAAGTTTTATACCTGTGAGTTAGAGGTAAAAAGCTGAATCAATTTTGAGTATACTATCCCATATATCCAACCTATATTTCAAGATACCATGCAGGCTATATAAAGGTGAGGTAATGGCCTTCCAATCCAAAACTGGATATAGCAGAAGTTTTTCCCAGCAATCCCCATGCAGAGTGAAGTCTAAATGTAGCCCTGATATAGAACAGGCATAATTCACAATGACTTCAGTGGGAACTGTACTTGTGAGATGAGTTTCGTCCTGTGTGCCTCAATCTTAGCCTATTGTTGTAGCAGGGTTATGTCTCCCTACACAAAAGATACCTGAGAAAATTGTCAAGGGTTTCTGCATTCAGGTACCTGTGTCCCTTGGGGAACAAGTGGCAGCTGAGAAAAATTCTCTTTTGAGAGAGGCGGAACATCTTGAAACAAGGTACTTGTAAGCACTAGAGTCTAATGACTAGGTAACTAGGGTTGAGGTGGCTACTTGTGTAAGAAGGTTCAACTCTGTTAACAATGAAGTTGAAAAAGCCATGATAAAAAGAGCAAACTGGAGAAGGCACAGGCTGCTTCAAAGTCCTGGTAAAGGGTCTTCAGTTAGCCTAGAGATACTGTACAGTAATCAGCTTTAGATGAAGATTCCGTGATCTCCGTAGAGTTGGGTAACACAGCCCATCCTACTTATTATATTAGCTCAAAAAAATACTGTGAAGCCAACAACTTCAAACCTTCCAATTGTGCAGCTTTCATTTGATAGACTACTAATTTTCACACTTTCTTATGGTTTCCTTACCTCCTGTCCTGAAAGGTAATATGCTGCTAGAAGACCACCAATGAAGCGAATATTGACTTCAAAAACAGACACCTCTGAATTCTGGGAAGAGAGGAAAAAGTAAATGTTTAAAAAGCTTCTCTATACAACAATCAAGGTATCAGAAGAAACTGTTATCATTAGGGTAGGCATAGATACAAATCCAAATTCACACAAGGACTTGTAGTTTGCCAATATTTGGATTCACAAGGACAGCCCACTGGCAAATCTTCATGACAACAACCACCACAGCCTGTCTGCAACTCCCTCCTCCTGGCCAGAATCCCTCTCCAATATTCCTTCAAAAGTGCCAGCATACCCACCTACAGCCCACCCCCATTGTCCTATGTGCCTCCTCCCACTCTTTTGCCTTGAGCTTCCATAATTCATTTTCAGTATCTGTAGAATAATAATAACCATGAATAGGTACTTGACATCCCCCTAAAAATGGAATTGTCCCATCTCACTTCAGGATTCCAAATACAATGTATAATTTTTAGACCCAAATTATGGGAGAAAATCCTTGCCGTTCCTCCGCTCACCCTTGTTTTCTGTGAGAGAGCTGCACAGAAACATATGACCAACTGGGAATTCTGGGACAATGTTATCTGATTACAAAAATCTTATCACTTCAGTATTAATGAAATTCTCATAATGTACCAACAATGTTAAAATATATACCTAATGCATATTACATTTAAGTTCTAAAAAATCCACAATGAAATTAAATTTGCCCCAGGAGTTAAGATTTTTCTAAAGGTAATTAAGCCAAAGGTCTGGAAGGTAGGCCATACTCATTCTTGCTGTCCTAAATCATGAAATATCTCATTCTCCCTGCCTCCTATTGTTATTTTATGGGCACCACCGGTGCACAGAAGTAGGCAAAGAGAAACCTTACTGAACTCCCTGTGCAAGAAAAACACTGAAGGAAAAAAAAAAAAACACCTGACATAATAAAAGGTGTCAAAGGACAGCCAGATAAGCTCAGGATTAGAGGGTAGCAGGAAAATGGCCACATCTGTAGATTTATGTAGCATAAAAAGACATTTGTGACATCTTCACAAATCTCTGTTTAGATCCCCTCCCCCGCAAATCCCTACATTAAAATGGATTAAAGGTTGAGAGTACATATCAGTAACATAAAGGTAAAAACATATAAGATCTTGCAATAATCCCCCAAACAATTCTATGCATGCAATAACCATACAATTATAATTAGTGAATAATAGTATTTGTATTCCAGCATTAAACTGATCTTTAAAGACATTTTAATGGACACCGTGTTGTCGTCACAAAGTGGAGTTAAGGTTGCTTGGGTGCCCTAACTGTTCATTTCCATAATTTAACACATTTGATATCTTTTAAGCTTAACTTTCTGAACTTCCTGATTTAGAGATAATTGATTTAGGGATAATTACAACCCTCCTGCAGTTTTTTTAACTTTGTATTACTGACATGTACACTCAACCTTAACTCCTTATTAATTTAGTTTCTGTCTGAGAATTTCCTAGATTTTTAAAATTATTAAAAATTGAATACATGAACACTGAATAAAGGTATGCCTACACTGCAAAACAGGTTATGTTTTTAATTTGGGTTAGCTAACATGGGGAGCTAACTTGAGTTAAAATAGCAGTGAAGACACAGAATCTCGGCTTTTAACTTCCGTTTGCAGCTCAAGTTCAAGCTGTCTCCCACATTCGCCTACTCAATCCTTCAGTCCACTAGCCAGGTGAGCTTGGGACGTTATATTGAGTCCCAGAATCTTTAATTGACATTCATCTCTTCTCCAAAAAAGCCTCTAGAATTTGCATCATATGAGTTCTGGCATTTAGCATGTGGCCAGCATAATATCTTACTGTATTTCCACATCCAGGTTTGCATTTCATATACTGCATGTACTACTGTACCATATTATCAAATGTCAGAGGGGTAGCCGTGTTAGTCTATATCCACAAAAACAACAAGGAGTCCGGTGTCACCTTAAAGACTAACAGATTTATTTGGGCATAAACTTTCGTAGCTAAAAAAAACACTTCTTCAGATGCATGGAGTGAAAATTACAGATATAAGCATAGATATAGTGCACATGAAGAGAAGACAGTTACCTTACAAGTGGAGAACCAGTGTTGACAAGGCCAATTCAGTCAGGGTGGATGTGGTCCACTCCCAATAACTGATGAGGAGATGTCAGTATCAAGAGGGGGAAAATTGCTTTTGTTAGTGAGCCAGCCACTCCCAGTCCTTATTCACTAGCCCCTGGCCTAGCCAGTCCCTACTAGCCCATCAGAAGAGTCTGTCCTATCTTGGGGAATCTCTTTCTGCCCCACCACGCCCATGCACATGATTGTTCTGCAGTTATCTGGAAGCCTACTTTTGCCATCTCCAACTCAAGGAATATTTTCAACATACCACTGAACAGAGCACTAACCCACAGGAACCCTCCTACCAACACTACAAGAAGAAAAATTCTGCGTGGACTCCTCCTGACGGTCGAAATGACAGATTGGATTTCTACATAGAGTGCTTCCGCAGACCCGAACAGGCTGAAATTGTGAACAAACAGCATCACTTGCCCTATAACCTCAGCCATACAGCACACACTGCCATCCACAGCCTCAGAAACAACTCTGATATTATAATCAAAGGGGCTGACAAAGGAGGTGCTGTAGTCATCATGAACAGGTTGGATTATGAACAGGAGGCTGCCAGGCAACTCTCTAACACCACATTCTACAGGCCACTATCCTCCGATCCCACTGAGGACTACCAAAAGAAACTACTCCATCTGCTCAAGAAATTCCTTGCTGTAGCACAGGAACAAATCTAAACAGATACATGCTTAGAAACACAACCGGGGTATTCTATCTGCTACTCAAGATCCATAAACCTGGGAATCCTAGATGCCCCATCATCTCTTACAGCAGGATTTATCTGGCTATTTGGACTCTCTCCTCAGACCCTATTCTACCAGCACTCCTAGCTACCTTTGAGACACCACCGACTTTCTGAGGAAACTACAATGCATTGGTGATCTTCCTGAAAACACCATCCTGGCCACCATGGATGTAGAAGCTCTGTACACCAATATTCCACAAGAGGATGGACTACGAGCTGTCAGGGTCAGTATCCCTGATGAGGCCACGGCATACCTGGTGGCTGAGGTTTGTGACTTTGTCCTCACCCACAACCATTTCAGATTTGGGGACAACTTATATCTTCAAGTCAGCGGCACTGCTATTGGCACCCACATGGCCCCACGCTATGCCAACATTTTTATGGCTGACTTAGAACAACGCTTCCTCAGCTCTCGTCCCCTAGCGCCCCTCCTCTACTTGCACTACATTGATGACATCTTCATCATATGGACCCATGGGAAAGATGCCCTTGAAGAATTCCACCTGGATTTCAACAATTTCCACCCCACCATCAACCTCAGCCTGGACCAGTCCACGCAAGAGATCCACTTCCTGGACATTACTGTGCAAATAAGTGATGGTCACATAAACACCACCCTATTCCAGAAACCTACTGACCACTATACTTACCTACATGCCTTCAGCTTCCATTCAGGACAATCAAACGATCCATTGTCTACAGCCAAGCCCTAAGATACAAGCGTATTTGCTCCAATCCCTCAGACAGAGACAATCACCTACAAGATCTTTATCAAGCATTCTTAAAACTACAATACCCACCTGGGAAAGTGAGGAAACAGATTGACAGAGCGAGACGGGTACCCAGAAGTCACCTACTACAGGACAGGCCCAACAAGGAAAATAACAGAACATCACTGGTCATCACGTACAGCCCCCAGCTAAAACCTTTCCAGCACATCATCAACGATTTACAACGATCATCTTCTATCCTGGAAAATGATCCCTCATTCTCACAGACCTTGGGAGGCAGGCCAGTCCTCAATTACAGACAGCGCCCTAACCTCAAGCAAATACTCACCAGCAACTACAAAGCACACCACAGAAGCACTAAACCAGGAACCAATCTCTGTAACAAACCCCATTGCCTACTCTGTCCCCATATCTTCTCTAGCAACACCATTATAGCAACCCAACCACATCAGCCACACCATCAGGGGCTTATTCACCTGCACATCTACTAATGTGCTATATGCCTGGGAGTCTACTACAGGCCACCTAATCAGGTGGAAGAGGTGGATGAGGCTTTTTTCAAACAACTAACAAAATCATCCAAAGCCCAAGATTTGGTGGTGATGGGGGACTTCAACTATCCAGATATATGTTGAGAAAATAACACCGCGGGGCACAGACTATCCAATAAGTTCCTGGACTGCATTGCAGACAACTTTTTATTTCAGAAAGTTGAAAAAGCTACTAGGGGGGAAGCTGTTCTAGACTTGATTTTAACAAATAGGGAGGAACTTGTTGAGAATTTGAAAGTAGAAGGAAGCTTGGGTGAAAGTGATCATGAAATCATAGAATTTGCAATTCTAAGGAAGGGTAGAAGGGAGTACAGCAGAATAGAGGCAATGGATTTCAGGAAGGTGGATTTTGGTAAGCTCAGAGAGCTGATAGGCAAGGTCCCATGGGAATTAAGACTGAGGGGAAAAACAACTGAGGAAAGTTGGCAGTTTTTCAAAGGGACACTATTAAGGGCCCAAAAGCAAGTTATTCCGATGGTTAGGAAAGATAGAAAATGTGGCAAAAGACCACCTTGGCTTACCCTTGAGATCTTGCGTGACCTACAAAATAAAAAGACGTCATATAAAAAATGGAAACTAGGTCAGATCACGAAGGATGAATATAGGCAAATAACACAGGAATGCAGAGGCAAGATTAGAAAAGCAAAGGCACAAAATGAACTCAAACTAGCTATGGGAATAAAGGGAAACAAGAAGACTTTTTATCAATACATTAGAAGCAAGAGGAAGACTAAGGACAGGGTAGGCCCACTGCTCAATAAGGAGGGGGAAACAGTAACGGGAGACTTGGAAATGGCAGAGATGCTTAATGACTTCTTTGTTTCGGTCTTCACTGAGAAGTCTGAAGGAATGTCTAGTATAGTGAATGCTTACGGGAAGAGGGTAGGTTTAGAAGAGAAAATAAGGAAAGAGCAAGTAAAAAATCACTTAGAAAAGTTAGATGCCTGCAAGTCACCAGGGCCTGATGAAATGCATCCTAGAATACTCAAGGAGTTAATAGAAGAGGTATCTGAGCCTCTAGCTATTATCTTTGGGAAATCATGGGAGACGGGGGAGATTCCAGAAGACTGGAAGGGGGCAAATATAGTGCCCATCTATAAAAAGGGAAATAAAAACAACCCAGGAAACTACAGACCAGTTAGTTTAACTTCTGTGCCAGGGAAGATAATGGAGCAGGTAATCAAAGAAATCATCTGCAAACACTTGGAAGGTGGTAAGGTGATAAGGAATAGCCAGCATGGATTTGTAAAGAACAAATCGTGTCAAACTAATCTGATAGCGTTCTTTGATAGGATAACGAGCCTTGTGGATAAGGGAGAAGCGGTGGATGTGATATACCTAGACTTTACTAAGGCATTTGATACGGTCTCGCATGATATTCTTATAGATAAACTAGGAAAGTACAATTTAGATGGGGCTACTATAAGGTGGGTGCATAACTGGCTGGATAACCGTACTCAGAGAGTAGTTGTTAATGGCTCCCAATCCTGCTGGAAAGTATAACAAGTGGGGTTCCGCAGGGGTCTGTTTTGGGACCGGTTCTGTTCAATATCTTCATCAACGATTTAGATGTTGGCATAGAAAGTACGCTTATTAAGTTTGCGGATGATACCAAACTGGGAGGGATTGCAACTGCTTTGAAGGACAGGGTCAAAATTCAAAATGATCTGGACAAATTGGAGAAATGGTCTGAGGTAAACAGGATGAAGTTCAATAAAGATAAATGCAAAGTGCTCCACCTAGGAAGGAACAATCAGTTTCACACATACAGAATGGGAAGAGACTGTCTAGGAAGGAGTATGGCAGAAAGAGATCTAAGGGTCATAGTAGACCACAAGCTTAATATGAGTCAACACTGTGATACTGTTGCAAAAAAAGCAAACGTGATTCTGGGATGCATTAACAGGTGTGTTGTAAACAAGACACGAGAAGTCATTCTTCCGCTTTACTCTGCGCAGGTTAGGCCTCAGCTGGAGTATTGTGTCCAGTTCTGGGCACCGCATTTCAAGAAAGATGTGGAGAAATTGGAGAGGGTCCATGTATATTGGCCAAACTGGACAGTCTCTACATAAAAGAATAAAAGGACACAAATCAGACATCGGGAATGGTAACATACAAAAGCCAGTAAAAGAACACTTCAATCTCCTTGGACACTCAATAACAGATTTAAAAGAAGCCATTCTTCAACAAAAAAACCCTTCAAAAACAGACTTCAAAGAGAAACTGCAGAGCTACATTCATTTGCAAACTTAGCACCATTAATTTGGGCTTGAATAGGGACTGAGAGTGGCAGGCTCACAACAAAAGCAATTTTCCCTCTCTTTGTATTGACACCTCCTCATCAATTATTGGGATTGGACCACATCTACCCTTACCGAACTGGCCTTGTCAACACTGGTTCTCCATTTGTAAGGTAACTGTCTTCTCTTCATGTGAACTATATCTATGCCTGTATCTGCAATTTTCACTCCATGCATCTGAAGAAGTGTTTTTTTTTACCCACGAAAGCTTATGCCCAAATAAATCTGTTAGCTTTTAGGTTGCCACTGGATTCCTCATTTTGTAGATACTATCAAATATTCATAACTTTCATATTTTACAACTAAATTTATTCAAGTTTTCACACGCTACTCATATGGAATACTTTAAAGTTTTGCTCAAGTATCATTCATGTTTAAAAGTTCAGCTGAGTTTGAAATATCCACTTCCTGAAAACATGAACACTCTATTTTAGAATCAGAAAAATATTTCTTTTCATATTTGGAAAAATATGGTGTCTTGCTGACATTTTTCTTGCAGATTTCTATTTCATGCCAATCATTACAACCAAGTTATGAACTGTGTTAACAGGAATTTATAGTGAAACCAACCTTTATGCACTAGCAGAATACAAATGTGGCCTGAACTTTAATTTAAAAAATTACTTTATGCTTCTTTCTACTTACTTTGTACAGTTTAAAGAAATAATCTTACAAACAGAGACGCACATAGGTATCTTTACTTATATAAGAAGGCTCACTGGCCCTATGAAACGTGACTTCTTATATGGGAAGTTAAATAAATTCCCAACAGTGTAAGAGTTTTCATCATAAATCCTAAATTTAAATCATATTTAAACCATAAAACAGACTGGCTTGATTTAGAAATCAATCCATTCTGCATGGCAGTTCAGATTTTTGTACTGGTGGCCCCTTTCACACAGCAAGCCTCTGAGTGTGACCCCACTTATACATTAAAAACAGTTTTTAATATATTTAACACTATTATAAACGCTGGAGGCAAAGCCAGGTTTCATGTGAGGGCTAATAGCTTGTGACACCTCTCCATGTAATAACCACGTCAGGGCCGACAAGAGAGGGGGGAAGCCGGTGCAAATTACAGGGGCCCGGCGGTCTGGAAGGGAGCCGGGGGCCCGGCTTCCCTGGCCCTGTTTAGCTGGTCCGCCCTTGCTGCGGGGCCTGAAAAAAAATTTTCACTGGGGCCCGAACCCACTCTCGGCTGCCCTGAACCTTGTGACCCACTGAGGGGTTCCGACCCCCAGTTTGAGAGCCCCTGGACTAGATTATGCCCACAGCATCTCTGCTACTGTATATGGGTCTCTAGTTTCAGATAATATAATTATCTGACACCTTCTGAGGAAAGTATGCTCTCGTTGCCAAGAAGGCCAACAATATATTGGGCTGTATTAGTAGTAGCATTGCCAGCAGATTGAGGGAAGTGATTATTCCCCTCTATTCGGTACTGGTGAGGCCACACTTGGAGTATTGTGTCCAGTTTTGGTCCCCCCACTACAGAAGGGATATGGACAAATTGGAGAGAGTCCAGGGGAGGGCAACGAAAATGTTTAGGGAGCTGGGGCATATGACTTATGAGGAGAGGCTGAGGGAACTGGGGTATTTAGTCTGCAAAAGAGAAGAGTGAGGGGGAATTTGATAGCAGCCTTCAATTACCTGAGAGGGGTTTCCAAAGAGGATGGAGCTAAGCTGTTCTCAGTGGTGGCAGATGACAGAACAAGAAGCAATGTAGTGAAGCACTGGAATGGGTTACCTAGGGAGGTGGTGGAATCTCCATCCTTATTGGTTTTTAAGGTCAGGCTTGACAAAGCTTTGGCTGGGATGATTTAGTTAGTGTTGATCCTGCTTTGAGCCAGGGGCACCCACGGGGGGGGGACAAGTGGGGCAATTTGCCCCAGGCCCCGGGCCCCACAGGGGCCCCCATGAGAGTTTTTCGGGGGCCCTGGAGCAGGGTCCTTCACTCGTTTCGGGGGCCCCAGAAAAGTCTTGCGGGGCCCAGGCCTCCAGAGCTTCTTCCACTCCGGGTCTTCGGCAGCACTTCAGCGGCGGGGGTTCCTTTCGCTCTGGGACCCGTCGCCAAAGTGACCCAAAGACCGACGGTGGAGGGTCCTTCTGCCCCAGGACCTGCCACCAAAGTGCCGGGTCTTCAGCGGCAATTCAGGAGCAGGGAAGACCCCAGGCCCCCGAATCCTCTGGGCAGCCCTGCTTTGAGCAGGGGATTGGACTAGATGACCTCTTGAGGTCTCTTCCAACCCTGATATTCTATGATTCTATGTGTGGCTTGCTTTGGTGGTTTGTTTGTGTTCTGGACTGCTATTCTGGGGTGCATCAGAGCATAACATTATAGTGATGAATGCTTCTATTCTGCAAACCATGCTGCCTGGAGCACATCCTTCAGCTGTTGACCAGTGATACTTTATTTGGACTTTTTGAAACTATGTGCAGATTATTCAACTCTTCGATGCCGCTAGGTTACATTTGCTGCAGAACTGCTTAGGCCATGATGGTATTGATACTTATAATGGATTCCTGGAGCTCCAGTCTTCCTTTGATGCAACTGTGCAGTGCCTCAATGAGCATTTTGGCACCAGAGATTCTGTTCTGTTAAGAAGGAAAATGTTTTTAAGCTTGCCAGCAGCCCAACAAAATCATATTAGAGTTTGCATATCATCTGCGGAGGATAGCCCAGGAATGTGAATTTGGGGACATTACAATGATCATGCTCAGGGATATTTATGAGACTGGCATAGCTAATGACCACCTGGGTGAACAGTTCCTGGCTGAAGAT
Source organism: Gopherus flavomarginatus (assembly GCF_025201925.1). Taxonomy (NCBI): domain Eukaryota; kingdom Metazoa; phylum Chordata; order Testudines; family Testudinidae; genus Gopherus; species Gopherus flavomarginatus. The sequence goes on along the minus strand of NC_066617.1, from coordinate 155,323,083 downwards.
GCTAGATTGCTAACTTTTGTTGCCAAGGTTGCTAAGAGTGAGGCATTTGAGAGGGCTTGGGCTAAGAGAGGTGCTACATCTCAAATTGCTGCTACTTTTGTGTCTATGCTTAAACTGTCAGTTGCTCCTCCTTATGTCACTCAGTCATACAACTCTACCTACAGTTGCTCCATGGCCCCAGCAGTGAAAGTTGCCAGCTTCTGTTTCTTGAGTGGTAGTATGGGTCACTTGGCCAATTTCCCTGCCTGGCCAGTTAGAACTGCTATGTGCTGGGCTTGTGGGAAGGAAGGACAGCTTAATTTAGCATGCTAGATTCACTGGTTCATGAAGTCAGGAGTCCTGAAGTGCATACGGCGAACATGGAGCTGCATAAGACCACCTTAACCAGGGTTCCTGATGTTTCCTTTAGCATAAACTTCTCATGTGGCAAAGCCCTGTTGGTATCCCATGCAGTAGAAATTAACAGTACACTAATGAAGTGCATGATTGATATGGGTGCGAAGTTAACGTTCTCTCCTCTGGGTTAGTTCACAATCTGGACATTTTCCTGACTACAGACAGTGGTTATAAAAGCTTGGAATTTGTATGCCTTGCAGACAGTGGATAAAGCTGTATGCTTTGTGCTCTACGAAGCTATAATAAAGTTGACTGTAAGTTTTATACTGTTAAAGGTACAACTGTGAATGCTGTTCCATTATTGTCCTACAATCTGTGCTTACAGCTTGGTATTATGAAACTTGTACAGGACATCTCAGGTGAGTTTATGTGGACTTGAATAGAAGGGGATACCCAAAGTATTGTCCAGAGACACCGGGATTTATTTAACAGTGATGGCATTCTGTGCATAAGAAGTGCATAATCTCTGCAGTTGGATTTGAACACCAAGCCCTTCACATGACCTGAATGTCATGTACCTCCAGAGCAAAATCTGAGCAGAACTGCACATGAAAGATAACGATATCCTTCAGGAGGTGGAAGGACCTATGGACTGGAGCTCACCCCAGTGAACATACACATGAAAAATAGTGATATTTAATTGTGCACAGATTACAGGGCACTTAATAAATGTGAAATGTGAGCAGTTTCAATTGCAAATCTTCAAAGAGATGACTTGCCCAATAAGTGGATCCTGGTTTTTTTCTGTGTTGGATTACTGATCTGGTTATTGGCAAACATCTTTGGCTGAAATTTTGCAGCTGTCATTAACTTTCAGCTGCCATTTGGGAGGTTCTGCTATCAACAACTCCCTTTTGCCTTGATCTCTGTCCCTGAAGTATTTCAGAGAGTGGTCTCTCAGCTTCTGGATTACATCCAGGGTGCATGTTGCTATGTGGATGACATTCTTGTCTTTGCTAAGACTAGGGCCATCCCTGAGACGGGTGGGGCCTGGGATAACTCCTCTGGCCCAGGCCCTGCCCCCACTCCATCCCTTCCCCCAAGTGCCTGCTCTGCCTCTTCCCGCCCCTGCCCCGCACCTTCCCACCCCTGCTCTGCCCCCTCCCCAACCCCATTCCACCCCTTCCCAGCTTCTGTGGAGCAGGGCAGGCTGGGGCCCCGTCGCTCACTGCTGCCAGCGCCAAGACCTGGACCCCATGTCCTGAAGCACGGGACCCCCCCAAAGTGTGGTGCTGGTGCGGTTGCCCCGGTCCATCCTATGGACAGGACAACTCTGGCTAGGACTCTTCCTGAGCACAGTGTTATTCTGGATCAGGTGCTAACCTGACTCCAACAGGATGGCATAAAGTTGAATGTGGCCAAGTGCCGTTTTGCAAAAGCTGCTGTAGTGTGTAGGGCATTCTTTGTGGGCTGATGATGTGAAACAAATGCCTGAAGGACTACAAACTGTTGCTTCACTACCATTATCCACTGATTGTAGCAGTTTAGGTTCATTCCTTGGCCTAGTTCAATATATAGGATGCCATGTTCCACCTCATTTTAGTACCTTTGCCATACCACTGTGGGTAGGGTGACCAGATGTCCCGATTTTATAGGGACAGTCCCAATTTTTGGGTCTTTTTCTTATATAGGGTTCTATTGCCCCCCGTCCTGATTTTTCACGCTTGCTGTCTGGGCACCCTAGCTGTGGGATTTAACCACGGGCCAGGCCAGTTGGTTCAGACTAAAGAAACAAAGCCCTTTGTTGGATCCAATCCCATGCTTATTTTAATATATGGAAGCTGGCAATAATTCAAACATATATAATGAAATTGAGGTCTGGGTGCAGTTATGCTCCAGGAGGGATGGCTGATTCCATTTGTGTCCTGTACTCTGACACTGATGGAAGGAAAATATTCCCAGATTGAACTAGAGTTCTTGGGAATAGTTTTTGCTATGGTACACTTCAAGGTGTACTTAGTGGGGAAATATTTCACCTTAGAAACTAATCATTTGCCCATTTACTTGCTGAGTGCAAAGCTGCAGTAGTGGATTATTCAATTGCACCAATATGACTTTGATTTGGTACATAGCAAAGGAAGATGTAATTTATTTGCTGATACTTTTGAGAAATTCTGCTGGGTTAGCACCCTTGCAGAGTACACCATATGCCTTTTATTGAAAGATATGCCAATTGACTTAGGGGGGACTTAAAGATGCTGAACTGTGCAAGGTGATATGAGCTGTACAAGCAGATTGGATGGACCCAGTCTTTAAGAAAACTTTTTGTCTATATTCTATAAAATTCATTCAACATTCACAGGAAACACGTGCTACTCAACATATGTTATGCAGAGGAGCCTAGTTGATTGTTGTGACAAGAAGTCCTAGATGTGGCTCATGAAGAACATTTGGGATTTACAAAGATGAAAAAACTTCTGCATAGTCATGGTTGGTGGCCAAGGTTATGCACGGACATTGAACATTATTTGAAGGCATGCTCTGCCCACGAAGTGCATACAACATCTGTTCCTCCGGATCCTTTGAAACTGGTAGTCATAGACAGATCATAGCAGAGAATTGCAGTGGATAGTACTGGCCCCTTGATTTCACTGCATGATTATATCCCATTGACTATTTCAGATTATTACTCATGTTATCCCTTTGCAGACATAACTTCACAAGGCACCTCAGAGGAGCCCATTTCTTGCCTAATTACTTTATTTGCTCTGTTTGGCTTACCAGAGAGTCTTGTTTTAGATAACAGTATAGCTTACGTACTGTCACAGGATAGACACACCCCATCACAGGGTGTTGGGTCATGTAGGGTTAGATGGAAGAGCGGAAGCGATTCTGAAGCCGGTCAAGTCCTGAGGCTGAAAGCATAGTTAACCTTCTTTGGGTTGGTGTGGGGTAGGCACGCCCCATCACACACTCTACCTCTCAAGCCAGGACCCGGTGGGTGTCCATCCCCATTGTCGTCCCCCCACCCCCCAGCTGAATTCGTAGAGTTGGAGGGCGAGGTACCATCTCATAATCCATGAGTTCAAATCCTTCATGGTGTTGATCCACTGTAGGAGTTGTGGCAAAGTACCTGTCTCTCCTCCCCTAGCTCAGTCCTCCTCAGCCTTGGAGAGACAGGCTTGGGCAAAGCAAAAGCCCTTCACAGTCGCACAGGGTCTGGCTGATCCCTTCTCAGTCATGCCCTTGTTCTGTTTTCCTCTCCTTCTGGGGAGAGCGCAACCTGCCTTGCCAGAAAAGTTTTTAGAGTTCAGCTGCCTCTACTCGCTGGCAGCTACTCTGCTTCTCTCCTCCCCCCCTGCTTCCCTGCCAAGGAGGGTTTAAAAAGGTCTCCAGCCATTGGGGCCAGCTGAAACCAATTACCTCCCTGATAACCTCTGTTCCAGCTGAACCTTATTCCTCCAGGGTTAAGCCTTCTGGGACTAATTAGTACCCCACGCTTGTTAGCTCAGTGTGCTGAGTTTGCCACATATTCCCCCCCCCCCGCTCAACACTATGGGGTTGGGCTACTTGGGTCGGAAAGCAGTGCACCCTCGACAGGCCATCCGCATTGCCATGTTGGGCTCCCGACCTGTGTCATACCGTGAAGTGGAAGGGTTGAAGCGATAGGAACCATCTCGTCACTCTCGCATTTTTGTCCTTGTTTTGGTGCATCCACTGCAACGGGGCATGGTCCGTGACCAGGGTAAACCTCCGTCCGAGTAGATAGTAGTGGAGGCTTTCAACGGCCCATTTTACTGCCAAGCATTCCTTTTCCACTATGGCGTACTTCCGTTCCCTAGGCAGGAGCTTTCTACTGAGGAAGAGGACGGGGTGTTCGTCATCTCCGACTATTTGTGAGAGCACCGCCCCCAGCCCTACTTCAGAGGCATCTGTTTGCAGGATAAACTCCTCCCTCCAGTCTGGGGCTATCAGTACGGGGTCTGTGCAGAGGGCCGTTCGCAGATCTGCAAAAGCGGCTTCGGCCTCAGCAGACCATTTTACTATATCTGGGCCCCGAGCCTTGGTCAGGTCCGTGAGAGGGCATGCCCTGGTGGCGAAGTGGGGAATGAAACGTCTATAGTACCCCACGAGTCCCAGGAATGCTTGGACCTGTTTTTTCCGGAGTGGTCAGGGCCACTTCTGTATGGCGTCTAGCTTGTTGAGTTGGGGCCTCACCACACCCCTTCCCACAATATATCCAAGGTATTTGGCCTCAGCTAATCCGATCGAACATTTGGAGGGATTCGCAGTCAGTCCGGTCTTTCTCAGGGTACCCAGGACTGCCTCTACCTTTCTTAGGTGCGTCTCCCAGTCGGGGCTATATATGATGACGTCATCAAGATAGGCAGCAGCGTACTCACCATGGGACTGTAACAGTTTGTCCATCAGCCGCTGGAAGGTAGCGGGGGCCCCATGCAATCCAAAAGGAAGAACAGTATACTGATATAGTCCTTCTGGGGTTGCAAAGGCCGTCTTCTCCTTGTCGGCTTTGGCCAGAGGGATCTGCCAATAGCCCTTCGTAAGATCAAGGGTAGACATGAAACGGGCTTTTCCCAGTTTGTCAATCAGCTCATCTATTCTGGGTAAAGGGTAGGCGTCAAATCGGGACACCTCGTTCAGCTTGCGGAAGTCATTGCAGAACCTCATACTGCCGTCTGGCTTAGGCACTAAAACCACGGGACTGGACCATTGACTATGAGACTCTTCAATGACTCCTAAGGCGAGCATCTTCCTGACCTCTTTTGTAATCTCTTCTCTCTTGGCCTCCAGGATCCGGTATGGCTTAACGTGTACCTTCACTCCAGGTTCTGTGACGATGTGATGGTGAACCTCAGTAGTCCTACCTGGCTTTTCTGAGAACACATCTTGGTTGCGTTTGATCAGGCTGACCACTTCGGATCGTTGTTCCGGGGTCAGCTCCGGGGATATTCCCACCAGGCTTGGCTGATCGCCTTTAGGGGATGGTGCCCCCAGCGCAGCTACCAGAGCTTCTCTATCCCGCCAAAGTTTCAGCAGATTTATATGATAGATCTGCTCCTGTTTCCGGCGACCTGGCTGCCGGACTTTATAGTCAACTTCTCCTACGGCTTCGATTACCTCATAGGGCCCCTGCCATCTGGCCAGGAGCTTGCTCTCCGCCGTGGGTATGAGCACCATCACCCGGTCCCCCACCTGGAACTTCCGGGACCGTGCTTGACGATTGTAGTAAGTCTGTTGCATCCCTTGGGCCTTCTCCATGTGTTCGCGCACAAGAGGGGTGACTCGGGCTATTCGGTCTTTCATTTGCAGCACATGTTCCACAATGTTTCTCCCTGGGTTCGGCTGCTCTTCCCAGTCTTCTTTAGCCAGGTCCAGTATGCCCCTGGGGTGTCGACCATATAACAGCTCGAAGGGGGAGAATCCAGTGGAAGCCTGAGGAACTTCCCGTACTGCAAACAGTACATAAGGTAGCAGAGCATCCCAGTCTTTTCCGTCGTGGCTAATCACCTTCCGTAACAGGCTCTTCAACGTCCTGTTAAAACGTTCAACGAGGCCATCGGTCTGGGGGTGGTAGACCGACGTTCTGAGGGTCCGTATGCGGAGCATGGTACACAAGTCCATCATTAGTTTAGAAACAAAGGGGGTCCCTTGGTCCGTCAGGATCTCCTTAGGTATCCCCACTCTGGAGAATATCTGGACTAACTCTTTGGCTATGGTCTTGGACATGGCATTCCGTAGGGGGATGGCCTCGGGGAATCGGGTGGTGTAATCTAGTACTACCAGAATGTATTGATGGCCCCGGGCCGACTTCTCCAATGGCCCCACTATGTCCATAGCTATTCATTCGAATGGAACCTCAATAATTGGCAGAGGTACCAGAGGGGCCCTTAAGTATGGTCTGGGCCCATGTATTTGGCACTCCGGACAGGAGGAGCAATATCGCAGGACGGCCGCATAAATACCAGGCCAGAAAAACCTCTGTAGGATCCGATTGAGGGTCTTATCCATCCCTAAGTGGGCCCCAAATAGATGACTGTGGGCCAGATCCATTACCGCTTTTTGGTGCTTCCGGGGGACCAAGAGTTGTTCGATGACTTGCTCTTGGACACAGACTACTCTATACAGAAGATCTTTTTTAATCATATAATACGGCCCTGGACTCTTAGTTCTCCCCTCCACTGGGACCCCATATACCTTGACTACTTCCTTAAAAATGTTGTGGTATATGGGATCATTGGCCTGATCCTGACCAAAAGTCCCGCGGGCGGTCCCTATTGGCCCTATTTCGGGGGGGTCTACCTCCGTCTCCCCCTCAGGGACAGAGCCTGGGGAACCCGGTCCAACAATTGGGTTGTAGTTGGCCGACCCCGTCCCACTGTCAGTTGAATTCCTTCTTTCTCCTGCTAGTGTAGGCGTCAGGCACCGTGTCAGGATCCTCGTCCCCCTCCTTTTATCCGCCCTCCGTTCCCTCCGAGTCTTCCTGGACTTCCCCGGTGGAGAGAACACATCCTGGCTAAACTCGTGGAAGGTGGGGAGAGGGTCCCCGATCTGGGCCACCCTTTGGGTTCCAGAGTCCCTCTTTCCCTCACCCTCGTCCCCGGGGAGTTGGCCATCAAACCCCGGGAAGTCTCTTCCGATAAGTACAGGGTAAGGGAGTTTCGGGACGACTCCCACTGTCAACTCAGCGGGGTTCCCTAGAACTTCTATGCGTACGGGGACGGTCGGGTAATAGCTGATATCCCCATGTACACAGGATATTCCCGAGCGCTTGGCCTGGGATAGTTGGCCCGGCCTGACCAGCTTCCCTGAGACCACTGTGACTGCACTCCCCGAGTCTATTAAAGCTGTGGTCTCTATATCATTCAGCTTAACGGGCCTAGTGTACCTATGGGGGACCATCGCAACCCTGATTAAACTTATTAGCTCGCATGGTCCCCCTATATCTCCCAGTTCACACTGCATGGGCTCTCCTAGATTAGGGCATTGGGCAGTAATATGCCCTAATTCTCCACAGGCATAACAGCGGTACCCCCCTCGGGGCAGCCCCCTATTTTTCGGGCTGCTGGGATTTATCCCCTGAGCCTTTCTTCCCCAGTCCTCCTGACTCTCCAGGACTGCCGGTGGCTCTTCTGCCTTCATTCCTCCCCTCCATTTTCCGGCCTGGAGCCGGGGCAAACCAAGGCCTCGGTGCAGAGGCTGGTCTCCGATACTGGCGCCTTCCTCCCTCGGGGATCTAAGAAAGTTCTTGGGCTGCCAAATGACTCTCCACGAGAGCAACCAGATCGTCATAAGAGGAGGGATCATTTTGGCGGACCCACCCCCGTATGTCCGGCGGCAACCCCCTCATGTACCTGTCCAATACCAGGGTTTCTACTACCTTCTCCAGCCCACGGGCCTCGGGGCGGAGCCACTTCCACGCTAGGTGTATCAAATCAAATAGCTGAGACCTCGGTGGTTTGTCCTCCCGGTACTTCCACTCGTGGAAGCGCTGGGCGCTTATGGCTGGCGTCACGCCTGCCCTCGCCAGGATTTCCGCCTTCAGCCGAGGGTAATCCATAGCTGCTTCTGCGGTCATGTCGAAGTAGGCTTTCTGGGCCTCCCCACACAGGAATGGAGCCAGCAGACCTGCCCACTGGTCTTGGGGCCAGGCCTCCCGCAGTGCCGTCCTCTCGAACGCGAGGAGATATGCCTCTATATCGTCATCCGTTGTCATCTTCTGTAAATAGTTGCTTGCCCGTAGCGGCCGGGTCCCCTGGGCCGCGTGCGTCATCGTAGTCAGGGCCTTCAACTGGTTCACTACCTCGGTCAGGGTGGCTCGATCTTGGGCCGCCTGGCTCATCAGCAGCTGGTTGTTCTCCTGTTGCAGCCGCACGGACTCTCGCTGGGCCGCCACCTGTACTCGGGTAGCCTCCTGCTGAGCCGCGGTGGCCTGCATCAACGCCTTCAGCACATCCTCCATTTTTCCCAAAGAGGGAAAAAAAAAAAATCCCCCCCCCTTTTCTTCTTTTTTTTTTTTTTTTAACTTGCCCTGTGATGGCTTGCCACCAAGCCACACTCACTGGTACATCCCACTCCTGACACCACGTGTGGCAAAGTACCTGTCTCTCCTCCTCTAGCTCAGTCCTCCTCAGCCTTGGAGACACAGGTTTGGGCAAAGCAAAAGCCCTTCACAGTCGCGCAGGGTCTGGCTGATCCCTTCTCAGTCAGGCCCTTGTTCTGTTTTCCTCTCCTTCTGGGGAGAGCGCAACCTGCCTTGCCAGAAAAGTTTTTAGAGTTCAGCTGCCTCTACTCGCTGGCAGCTACTCTGTTTCTCTCCTCCCCCCCTGCTTCCCTGCCAGGGAGGGTTTAAAAAGGTCTCCAGTCATTTGGGCCAGCTGAAACCAATTACCTCCCTGGTAACCCCTGTTCCATCTGAACCTTATTCCTCCAGGGTTAAGCCTTCTGGGACTAATTACTACCCCATGCTTGGTAGCTCAGTGTCCTGAGTTTGCCACAGAGTGCATGGTCTATAATAAGATGAAAGGGGCTTCCCAGTAGGTAATACCGTCAAGCCTCTATCACCCATTTTACTATTAGGCATCCTTTTTGATGGTGGAGTACCTGACTTCTCGGGGACATAGCTCTCAGCTTAGGTACAGCACCAGGTGTTTCTCCCCCTCTTGTACCTATGATAGCCTGTAAGAATGGCCATACTGGGTTAGACTAAAGGTCCATCTAGCCCAGTATCCTGTCTTCCGACAGTGGCCAATGCAAGGTTCTTCAGAGGGAATGAACAGAGCAGGCAATCATCAAGTGATCCATCCTCTGTGGCCCATTCCAAGCTTCTGGCAAATCGAGGCTATGGACACCATTCCTGCCCATCCTGGTTAATAGCCATTAATGGAGCTATTCTCTATGAATTTATCTAGCTCTTTTTTGAACCCTTTTATAGACTTGGCCTTTATAACATCCTCTGGCTAGGAGTTCCACAGGTTGACTGTCCATTGTGTGAAAAACAACGGCTGCGAGCCTCACTTCTGAGGTGTCTGTTTGTAAAATAAAGGGTTTTGAGAAGTCTGGGAGGAACAGGACGGTTCTTGGGTGAGTCGCTCTTTCAGGGTCTGGAAGGCCCTTTCACAGTCCTCCCATCATCAGACATTCCATGGCCAGGAGTTCTTTGTGAGGTAGGAGAGGGGGGCGGCTATTGTGGCAAAGTCTGGCATGAACCGTCTGTAGTTTCCAGACAAACCCAGGAACTTCCTTACCTTTCTTTTCGTTGTAGGGGTGGGGTAGTCCTTCAGGGCCTGTACCTTGTCCACCAGGGGGCGGAGATGCCCCACCCTCACCGTGTATCCAAAGTAGGTCACTTCTTTCCACCCGAGGGGACACTTGGTGGGGTTAGCTGTGAGTCCTGCTTCCTTCAGGGCCTGTAGGACCACGGTGAGATGTAGGTGTTCCTCCCAACTTGTGCTGTAGACCACAATATCGTCAATATAAGCTGCCGCATACTGTTGGTGTGGCTGCAACAGTTGATCCATCAATGTAGCCACAGCCCCATGTAACCCAAAGGGCATGGTGATGAAATGATATAGACCGAGTGGTGTAGGGAAGGCTGTCTTCTCCCAGGAAGTCAGGGTCAGGGGTATTTGCCAGTACTCATTGGTCAAATCTAATGTTGATAGAAACTTAGCACTACCCAGCTGTTCCAGCAGTTCATCCACCCATGGCATCAGGTAGGCATGAAAGCGGGAAATGGCTTTGATCCCCCAAGAATCTATACAGACCCTCACAGTCCCATTGGGCTCTGGGACCAGAAGTATGGAGCTTCTCCATTCACTCTAGGATTCTTCCACTACTCCCAAGGCTAGCATCGCCCCAAGTTCTTTCTGGACCACTTCCCACATTTTCTGGGGAAGTGGGAGATGTTGCAAAATTTTTGTCCAGGAACAGTGTCTATGTGGTGGCTGGTAATACTTGTCCATCCTCGACAAGAAGATAAAACAGAAGTGGCCGTAGTGAGACGGCCTCCGGGTAGCAGGTCACGTAATCAACTACCACTAGAATATACTGACACACCATGTGAACCGTAGTCCCGTAGTCAGGGTTTGTAGCAACTCCCTGCAGGGAGCTCACAGTCTCCATCCTTCCCTGTCAGCAGCCTCCCCAGACTGAGCTGGGCTGCTATCTTTTATATCCTGCCTCCAGGCTCAGCATGCCCAGCAGGGTCAGAGGGGTGGGGCTTCCCCAGCCTGCAAAGCATAGGTGCTGGTGTGGTACCCCTTCACGTGTACCAAAAGAGTTTGAAGGCTTTCTGATGAGAATTAGTACATTTCATTATAAATCTGCTGTGTATGCCAAGGAAATGGGATAGTGGAAAGATTGCATGAGACTCTGAAGTAACATGTAGCTTACATATTAGAGGAACACTGAAATACACCTTTGCATTGAGTCCTGCTTTACATGATATTCAGAGTATGCCTCATGAAAGTACGGAGTAACCGCATTCTATCAGCTCTTCAGCCAAGCTAGTAGGACCAAATTGTTTATAATGACTCCTTTACTGTCCTTGAAAACAACTGATGTGATTAGGAAATACACGAGTTTCAACAAGCATATCCATAAGAGACTCTAGGCCAGGGGTCGGCAGCCTATGGCACGTGTGCCAAAGACGGCACGCGAGCCAATTTTTAATGGCACGCAACTGCCTGCTGGGACTCAGCGTGTCATTAAAATCAATCTGCCAGCCCCTCTCCTGCCTTCTTCCCTCCCCTGGAGCTCTGCCACGTGCTCGCAGAGCTCTGGGGGCTGGGGCTGCGTGCTCCCGCAGGGCAGCGTTTGGCTCTGCGGGGAGGAAAAGACGTTCCCCGCTCACCTGGAGCCCTGCCGCCATGCACGCAGCACTCTGAGGGTCAGGGCTGTGCGCTCCCGCGGGGCAGTGTATCTGGTTCTGCTTGGAGCCTCAAGGTAAGGGCCTGGGACTGGGGAGGGGGTGGATAAGGAGTGGGGGCAGTCAGGGGACAGGGAGCAGGGTGGGTTGGATAGGAGGTGGGATCTCAAGGGAAGGGTGGCTGGGGGGGTGGCTGGAGAGGGGAAGTCAGGGAGCAGGGGGGGTGGATGGGTGCATGGGAGTTCTGGGGTCTCTTAGGGGACAGGGGATGGACAGGGGTCAGGGCAGTCAGGGGACAGGAAGCAAGGAGGGGTCTGGGGGGCAGTTAGGGTGGGGGGGTCTCTGGAGGGGGTGGTCGGGGGCAAGGACCTGGGGGGGTTGGATGAGTCGGAAGTTCGGGGTGGGGGGGCTGTCAGGAGGCAGGGGTGTGGAGAGGGGTTGTGGCAGGCAGGGAGCAGGGGGAGGGTTGTATGGGTCGGGAGTTCTGGAGGTCCTGTCAGGGGGCAGGGAGTGGTTGGATGGGGCATGGGAGTCCCATGTGTCTGCCTGGGGGTGGGGGTGTGGATAAGGGTTGTGGCAGTCAGGGGACAGGTAGGGGGTAAGGTCCTGGGGGGCAGTCAGGGGACAAGGAGCAGGAAGGCTTAGATAGGAGATGGGGTCCTGAGGGGCAGTTAGGGGCAGGGGTCCCAGGAGGGGTAGTCAGGGGACAAGGAGCGAGGGGGTTGGGGGTTCTGAGGGGGGCAGTCACCCAGCCCTCTGTCCTAAGTCCTGAGCCCACACACACACACACGCCCAGCCTTCTGCCCTGAGCCCTGCAGCCCCATCCACACACACTCCCCAGGCCCCTACCCTTGGCCCTGTACCTCCATCATGCACACTGAGACCTCTGCTTGACTTCTTCACACACACCCCACGACCTCAGCCCTGACTCTGACATCCTCACACATACCCAGTCCCCCTCTGCCCTGACACCTACACCCCCACACGTCCCCAGTCCCCCCACACCCGATGCACCCCCCACATCCCCACCTGAGCACCAAATGGGAGCTCCTGCACACACCTCCCACATTCCCACCTGCACTCCCTCACATCACATGGGAGCTGCCCAGGTAAGTGCCCCCACATCTAAACCTCCTGCCCCCTCCCTCATTCTAGCTTCTGGCCAGACCCTTCACCCCCAGCCCTGTGCTCAGTGCACTCCCACCCTCAGCTCAGTGCAGAGAGAGGAAGAGACTGGGCCAGAACCAGGGAGAAGGTAGGTACCCACTGTATGTGGGCAGGGCCGGGACCCCAGACTGGCAGCGGGGTGAGTGGGTCCAGCAGCCGGAATCCCAGCTGGCAGGAGCCGGCGGATGGAACCCCTGAGCGGCAGTGGGCTGAGCCACTCAGTCCACTGCCGGTCTGGGGTCCCAGCAGCTGGCCCCGCACAGCCTGCTGCTGGTCTGGGGTTCTGGCTGCTGGACCCTTGCCAGCTGGGGTGCTGGCCACCGGCCCTGCTCAGCCCGCTGCCGGCCTAGGTGAACAGAACCACAGACCAGCAGTGGGCTGAGAGGGCTGGCGGCGCAAGATTGACATTTTAATTTAATTTTAAATGAAGCTTCTTAAACATTTTGAAAACCTTGTTTATTTTACAATACAACACTAGTTTATTTATATTATATATAGACTTATAGAGAGAGACCTTCCAAAAATATTAAAATGTATTACAGGCACGCAAAACCTTAAATTACAGTGAATAAATGAAGACTCGGCACACCACCTGTGAAAGGTTGCCAACCCCTGCTCTAGGCATTCTATCCTGGACAGGCAGTCTATGTTAGATGGGGATCTGGAACCATTCTGAATGCTTGTGGCATGATCTTCCGGGCTACAAGCTAAGGAGTATGCCAAATGCATTTATCACAGGGAGAATGTACTGTTCACCAGCAAGATATACTGCTTACTGAAAGAGGAACAGACAAGGAAGAGGATGCTCTTTCTGTGTATGATGGTGTCATGTGGCCAACTGGGGAAGTTGTAGCACAGCAAGAGGATCCACATAGTGAGCTGAATCAGAGGTACAGCCTAAAGCCCCAAGGTCACTTGATGCCTCCAACTAGGCATTGCTGAACTTTTGGGAAGAACGGAAGGAGTGTGTGTGTGTGTGTGTGTGTGTGTGTGTGTGTGTGTGTGTGTGTGTGTGTGTGTGTGTGTGTGTGTGTGTGTGTGTGTGTGTGTGTGTGTGTGTGTGTGTGTGTCTTGTTTTGTCATTGTTGTTTTGTGTTTTCTGATTGTTATTCTGGGATACATCAGATTATATACCTTAGAAACTTGTAATAAACAATTGGACTGAAATATTGTAAGTTGTTCATGCACCACAATTTTAAAAGTAAAACCCCTTCTCCTTCCACAACTGAATACTCTGGTGCTGTTGTAACATGCTTATAATTTGATCTGTATTGGGAATAATTTTGTACTTACTTCTTCTGCAGAGGTTTTAATATCTCTCATGGAACATTTAAGTATTATCCATCTTTTGACAATTACTAACTTTTAAACACATTAAATAGAAAGACATTCTCGGTTAGGGAGCCACAGATATTCACTTTTCAAAACAAAAAAAAATAAAAAGTAAGTCCTTTTAAGTTTAGCCACAAAATTGAATTTCAGGTCTTTCTAATAAATGTTTTTTGTATCCTCAACCATAGTTCCAACTTAACAACTTTTTCCCCCTTGGGAGCACTACAGTATGTTTTCTCAAAACACCTTTAAAAGGACCAGTGAAAGGCAAGGAGATGTTCTACTCACCACACTGAAATCAAGGTTTTTGTCAATCCAGTCTTGTCCTTCTCTGAATTCATCATGAAGCCCCATGATATAGAGAGTATCCAAAGCATCTACTATGGTAGCACCCATTTGTGAATTTCCTACAAGCAAAAAATAAGATTTCTATTAGAAGTGATTATTTTACTGGAAAAAAAATGTCACAGACAAAAATAAACAGTCAAAGTAATCTTAGATCTTGACTAGATGATAGTACCAGGAAGTAGGTAGCGGCCTGAAGGCCCTGACACTTAGGTGCATTGCTGAAGGCCACACATTTGGGTTTTGGGGGAAAAGGGAAAGTGAAACTTGAAAAGACCATTCTTATCTGATTTCCTTATCAGAAGATGAACAACCACATTCTCAGGCAGCTACAAGGACTTCAAATACCTATTAGGGGATTCTTGGACAGGACTGGGGAAAAAGTTTTACCTAAGAGATCTACTGTAATTTCAAGTATCTGCATTAATCCTCTGCACACACTTAGCAGAGGAATTACACTGAATTTTGCAAACACTGATGCTAGCTAAATGCATGTCTTACTTATTGAAGGTAACTGTCAATTACCATCACTGTGTCATATTCCAGACAAAAAACTACATTAAGATGCAGTTAAGGTTCCAGATATGTATCAGTACTCTGTAGTGATGCTATGCAATAACTATACAATTATGATTAAAGCATTTTTGTGTTTCTTGTCCCAGATTAGATTTAGGTGATTTTTTAAAGACACATTCAATCTTTTTTTATCCTCTCCTTTCTGGAATCACTTCAGGGGAGAGACAAGGTTTGGGTGTCTGTGATTATGTGTATTAAGCCCCACAGTGGGGAATCAAGGGTTAACATGCAATTCTGGGCCCAAAAGGCACCTGCTGGGCATGCTAACAATGAAAGCAGAGCTCAAAAGGGAGCTGCTTAGTTCAGTCACAGCTGCTAGGTCATGGGAGGAGTCCTACACTAGTAGCTTCTGCACAGAGGCTGCAGGAGATCCACACACCTGGACTAGAGCCCATGTCTGAGCCACTGAAGCCCCCCGTAGAGACTGGGAACAGCGGACCATGGAGAAGAGCTTCCAGATCACAGTTAGGGAGAATCCCCTTTTTTGAGTCCATAAGCAGACCCTGCTGGGACTTAAGATGGTAGAGGCCAGGGCAGGAAGCAACCCATCAAGCAGGCTTTGTGGTGCCCCTTCCCAGGCTGCCTATCTGACTGCCAATCACAGGACCCTGGGCTGGAACTTGCTACAGCAAGGAGGGCCTGGTGTAACAGTCTGTATCCCTATGCTCACCATTTTTTCAAGACTAAGATACATTTTGTACAAACTATGCCTTGTAAGGTATCATTTGAAAACCCATGATTTACTGATCATTACTGTCCTTGTAAAATATGTGTGGCAACATCGTATGTAAAGTTATAAGATTCTACTGTATAATATTATTGAGACATATTCCAAGTTTAGAAAAGCAGGCACAAACTAGTTCTTCGAAGACAAAAGGCAAACTGACACATCAGACAGGTGTCAACAAAATCAGAGAGACTATCACCTGGTTAAACAGACATTCTTTGGCAGGAAAAAGGGTGTGAGCGAGAAATTTATATCTTGACAAAGAAGCAGTTGCAAGTTCCCATCTCCCCAGATTTTGTCTCCTGAACCCAGCTGGAGATGATTCTCAAAGAAGAGAAAAAGGATAAAAATGAGGAACAGAGGCCCCAAATCATCTCTCACGGCATCTCTACTCATGGCATCAACAATACCTGAAGGACAAGAAAATTACCACTGAACTTGGGGAGAGATCCTAGCTGAAGGTACTGCAGCCAGTAAGATTACTAAAGCATGTTCTGAGATAAAATTTTGCTTTAAATTCACTTAGCTTATTAAGTTAGGTGTTAGTTGTGTTTTACCTTTTTTTCTTTGTAACCAATTCTGACTTTTATGCCTCATTACTTGTAATCACTTAAAATCTATCTTTCTGTAGTTAATAAACTTGTTTTATTTAAACCAGTGTGTTTAGGACGCTTCATTTGCAATAACAGGATTTGTACATATTGTTTTCTATTAATAAATGACAGACTTAATATGAGCTTGTGTTGTCCAGGAGAGGGCTGGGCAGTACAAGATGCACATTTCTGGGGGTAAGTCTGGGACTGAGAGTCTGCTGGTGTTGCCCTGCAATGTAATTCATGAATGGCTGGCTATACATACTCATACAGTACAGCAGGGAGTGATTTACATGCTGGAGACTGTGTGTGAGCAGACCAGGAGTGGTTGCTCTCACAATGAAGCAGTGTCAGAGGCATCCCAGGTTAGTGAACTGAATAAATACAGGTGTCCACCAGTTCAGACTGTACTCTGGGGAATGTCACACCCAGGTTCCCCTACCACCAGCCACAGACCCTCACCACTGGGAGACACAGCTGGACTCGGACACAAACCCCCCAACAATGTCTTAATTGTGCATTTCTCAACTTCATATTTCTGGATTTCTTTCAAGCATGGCCATAACTCTGAATTTCCTGTGTTTGTAATACTTGATTTTGGGATAATCACAATATCCCTGTAAATTTTTTCTACCCTCAATTATTGATACGTAATTATAAACTCAACTCCGTTAATTTTTTGTCTTGGAATAAAAATTAGATCTTTAATAGCTTAATTACAGCCCTACGCCTCTGACTGCCAGAAGCTGGGACTGGATGACGGGGGTGATCTTATTCTGTTCACAGCCTCTGAAGCATCTGGCACTGGCTACTGACAGAACAGAGGATACCGGGCTATAAGGACTATTGGTCTGATCCGCTATGGCCATGCTTGTGGTCTTATGTAAACTAATTTCTTCAAATATAACTTATGCACAAGATTTAAATGAATGTTAATTATATGTAGAAAGTTTGAAGTGTTACTTCTTTGTCAAAACCATTCAAGACAAAAAAGGCTGAAACAGTTGCTAAATATTTTAAAGGACCAGTTTTTTAATTAATGTAAACTGAAATTAATTAATGGATTTACTTGTAATTCTCAGAAAATTCATTCAGTATTCAAAGAATAAGCACTGTAAGTTCGGAAAGGATGTACTGTATTTTTCATACAAAATAAAGGTTGAATCCCTGCCAGAAGTGCAAAGTAGAATTCAGCCTTAATTATGATGTCACAACGATTGCAACCACAAGTATTATTTTTGGGGATGATTGGAATAACTTTATGAATGCTATATGTCACATTGTAGGCTAGGGATTGTGTTCTACTCCATGGGGTGCATTACCACAGCTCCTCCAGGACTTAAAAACAGTGATGGGTAATTACTGCTGTCCCTGGGACTCAAGAGAAGTACTAATCCCTGGGATAAATTGCATATTTGGTTATTGACCAAATAATTCAAGACTAGCACAATACATATATACTAGGGGGGAAAATTCAGGGTTATACAGGCAACCTTTACTATGACATTTCCTAATGTATAAGTTATTGACTATGAAACCTAAATAACATTGTCCTAAAGTAGATTTTGTATATTGTACTTCACACTACACTGCAGTTTTCCTTTCAATGCAACTTTGAAAGTTTGCTTAAGTTTACTTTTATTAATTTACTCATCTTTTCTCCTTCTTCCATACAAGTAGTCTTCTGTTTCACCTCAATCTAGGCACTTACTCCCTATTTTAGATGTTTGCAAACTAACCTCATGTTGTAAATCAATACCTCTTCCTTGAGGAACACTGTGGGTTAAATATTTTTAAAAGGCTGAGGACAAAAATCAATATTTTGGAGCAATATCTCTGTTCTGTTGTGCTTCCAGAGAGAGCAAAGTGAGTGGAAAACACAAGTCCCCTGCTAGGGATTCTCTTGACTAGGAGAGACCACAACAGGTGTAGAGCTCCCACACTTCCCCCTCAGTCGTTTCTGACACACAGGAATGTTGGGGCTGGAGTCAAACATATAAAGGTCATGGAGGGGGAAGGTCATGAAGGGAACCCCAAATTATTCTACACTGCACATGTGCTCAGATAGAGAATCAGGAAGCAGTAACTGGTTGTCTCAGCTTCTCTTCTCCTCTCCTGGACTGTTCTGCCTGGCCGTAGGGAAAGGGGAGCAAAGCCATCCTTCATTAAGTGCTCCCCTGGGCTCAGGCAGTCTCAGTTGAGCACATATTCTGTTCTCCTACAGCCTAATAGTGAAACAGGTAATGGTGCAGGCAGAATTACTCTCCTCCCTTTCTTGTGATTCACCTCATGGCCAACAGGGAAGCAACAGCAGCTGCTCAGAGCACTCCAGACTCACACTTCAACTGCTTCAGGGGCTTGCAGGGTAGGGTTGCAAACTTTCTAACTGGAGAAAAGCAAACACCTTGCCCTGCCCCCTGCCCCATCCATTCCCAGAGGCCCCTTCACTCCCCGCCCCTTCTCTGAGGCCCTGCCCCCGCTCACTCCATTCCCCACACCCTTTCTCCCTCACTCTCCCCCACTTTAGCTCCCTTGCTTATTTTTCACCAGGCTGGGGCAGGGGGTTGGCGTGCAGGAGGAGGTAAGGGCTCCGACTGGGGGTGCAGAATCTGGTGTGGGGCCATGGCTGAGGGGGCTCTGGGCTGAGGCAGGGGTTTGGGGTGTGGGAGGGGATACAGGCTCTGGGCTGGGGGTGCAGGCTCCAGGGTGGCGCAAGAAATAAGGGGTTCAGGCTGTGGGAGGAGGCTCTCAACTGGGGCAGGGAGTTGGAGTGCATGAAGGGGTGAGGGCTCAAGCTAGGGGTGTGCGCTCTGCAGTTGGGCTGGGATGAGGGGTTTGGGATGCAGGAAGGAGCTCCAGGCTGGGGCCGAGGGATTGGGGTGCAGGAGGAGGTTTGGGGTTCAGGCTCTGGGTGGTGCTGACCTCAGGCAGCTCCCAGGACGTGGTGACGTGTCCCTCTGGCTCCTAGAAAGAGGAGGGTAGCCAGGAGGCTCTGCATGCTGTCCCACCACCTGCAGGCACCACCCCATAACTCCCATTGGTCATGGTTCCCACCCAATGGGAGCTGTGGAGTGGCACTTGGGGTGGGGGCAGCACACGGAGCCTCCATGGCCACCCCTCCGCCTAGGAGCAAGACATGCCAGCTGCTTCCCAGAAGCTGCAGGGAGACTGCCAGCCCTGCTGCACTGCAAACTGGAATTTTAACGGGAGCCACCTGGTCCCTTTTCAACAGGATGTTCGGGTCGAAAACTGGATGCCTGGCAACCATATTGCAGGAAAACCAGTGGGATACATCTAGGCAAGCAGTTGTACATCCTCTATAGGAAGAGGGCTAATTCAAACAAAGTGACTGAAACAATACTTTAACTCAAAAAAACAGCACTATAACTGTGGAGCCACTAATGACTCTTTCAAAATTAGGCCTAATTATTACATCTTTAAAATACCAACATTTGAACAGGATTATTTAATAAAACCTAATCTGCTGTCTGGCTTTTCCAGAGATCCAAGCATAAAGTCTCTCTCTGACCTCTCTGAAAGAATAAACTTCAAACTCCTCTATTTACAGGAACAGGACCCCTAATATGAAACAGGCAGAGGATTAAAGCCCCAGTTAAAAAATCCACAACATGAAAATTGAAACAATTTTCCACCTCAATTTCCTTTTCCATCTCTAACAAGGCTTTGGCAATAAAGCTGCCAATATTGAAAACATTTTTGTTATAAAATCTCTTAATGGTTCACAATGAACAAGATAATATTTAAGAAAATGTATTGAAGAATGAATTTTAATTCCAATTGCAAATAAGTGGCTCAAAATAAGACAATGAAAATATGCAGTGTATATAAAACTGCCACATATGATTTCAGCAGAGATATAAAATGCAATGAATAAGCACTTAAACCACAATGAGAAAATTAATTGCCTTCAACGTTGTAGACCAATTTAAAAAAGCAGATCAAAAAAAGAAAGGCTACTTACCTTACAGAAACTGCAGTCCCTTGAGATGTGTAGTCCCTATGTGTACTCTGCTCAAGGTATGCATGCGCTCCACTCACCTGACTGCATAAGATTTTTCAGTAGCAGTGTCTGTTGGTCTGTGCCTGCACCTCCTCATGCTCCAACCCAAGGGCATAAGGGATGTCACAGACTGCCTGCCTTTCCAGTTCCTTCTCTACCACCAATCATCTTCGGAAAGGATCCAAATCAGAGGGGAAGGAAGACACATAACAGAATACGCACAGGAATAACACATCTCAAATAACTCATTACTATAAAACTTTCTTTCTTCTTGAGTGACAGTCCCAATGTATATTCCACTCAAGGTGACTCTCAAGCAGTACCCAGTGAAGAGAGGGGTGCAAGAAACTGTGCTGTACCATATATTGCAGAACTGCTGTGCCAAAGGATACATCTGCAGAAGAAGCTTGTACCATCATGTAATGTCTGATAAAGGTATGCGCTGACACCCATGTTGCTGCACTACAGATCTTCAGAAGGGGAACATCTTGAAGAGAAGCCATTGAATTACACACCTTGAGAGGGAGATGTCTAGTTCAGCACAAAGCACAGCAGGATGCAACCTGAAACCCATTTAGAAAGTCTCTATTACGGGACTGCTTCTCCTTTCATCGTGTCAAGTATCAGAGGGGTAGCCGTGTTAGTCTGGATCTGTAAAAGCCGCAAAGAGTCCTGTGGCACCTTATAGACTAACAGACGTTTTGGAGCATGAGCTTTCGTGGGTGAATACCCACTTCATGCATCTGAAGAAGTGGGTATTCACCCACGAAAGCTCATGCTCCAAAATGTCTGTTAGTCTATAAGGTGCCACAGGATTCTTTGCTGCTTCTCCTTTCATCGGTTCAGCAATAGAAACAAAGAAACCCAGGGATTTCCTGAAGGGTTTTGTCCTTTGCAACTAGAAAGCTAAGGCTTGATGGACATTCAGAGAATAGAGTCCCTGTCTTCTCTGGCGTAGTGAGGTTTTGGGTAGAAAATGGGTAGGCATAGACCTGATTCAAGTGGAGTTAAGAGGGAACCTTTGGAATAAATTTGGGGTGTAACCTCAAAGAAATCTTATCCTTATGGAAGGCAGTGTAGGGAAGGTCTGTGATAAGAGTCCCACGCTCACCTATACTTCTGATGGAGATGATTGCAGTCAGGATAGACACTTTCAAAAACAGATGAAGATTTGAATGGAGGATTCATGAGCACTGACAATATTAGACATTGGTTACAGTTCAGGAGTTAAGGTTCTGGAAAGGCCTTTCAGAAACATCACAGTTGTATGGTGGGTGAAGACCAAACAGTTTTCCACTGGAAGATGAAAGGCATTAATCGCAGCCAAATGCACACACAGTGAGCTGACAAACATAATGTCTTTAGAAAAAGGTGCTAGTCTGAAATGGTAGGAATTTTTTAGCCCTCTGGAAGTATCTGACAATGTTGACACCAGATAAAAAATCTCTTCCATTTTGCAGAACATTTTCTCACAGCACTTCTGCTGTTATTGAGGATGGATTGTACTGACTCTGAACAAGATCTCTCTCTGGGCTCATCATCCATCCAAATACCAAGCTATTAAATAGAAGGATGCTGGTTTGGAATGGGTGGTCTTGCCATTGTCCTGAGTCGGAGGGATTGGAAATGGCTGGATGCATATGCAGAGACATGAAGCCACCTAAAGGATGCTGGTAGACAAAAACTGCCTTCGCCACCAGGGCACGACTAGCATTACTGATACTTTGGCCTGCTTGATTTTCCTCAGGACTTGAGGTAAGAACAGAATGGTTGGGAAAGCATTATTGGTGGCTCTGATCACTGTTTTAAGAATGCATCCCATTTGAAATTGTGTCCTCAAGCTGTTTCAGAGCAGAAGGCCAGGCATTTGAAAGAGGCTGAGCCGGGAAAGGACCACCAACTGTACCTCCTGATACGATGAGCAGCCAGTTGTCGAGACAGAGAAATACTGGGGTGCCCTGGTGATGCCGTCATACCACCTGTGAGAGTATCCTGTTAATTAAGTCTAGACTTCAAAAGGCATTATAATTTTATTTTATATGTAACTGTTTTCAAAACCTACAGTAACTCCTCATTTAATGTCGTCCTGCTTAACGTTGTTTCAATGTTATGTCCCTGCTCGATTAGGGAACATGTTCATTTAAAGTTGTGCAATGCTCCCTTATAAAGTCATTTGGCAGCCTGCTTGTAATATTCTGTGGAAGAGCAGTGACTTTACAAGGGAGCATTGCACAACTTCCACTTCTCCGCCTCCGCCTCCCCCCCCCCAGCGCTTACCCCACTGCCAAACAGCTGTTTGGAGGTGCTTAGGACTTTCTGGGAGGGAGGAGGAGGAGCAGGGAAGCACCGCATCTCCACTCCTCCCCCTCCCTCTCAGAAAGTCCTGTTTAGCAGCGCTTAGGATTTTCTGGGAGGGAGGGGGAGGAGTGGAGATGCGGGGCTTCTCCCCCTCCCTCCCAGCACTTCGCACTTAGGACTTTCTGGGAGGGAGGGGCAGGAGCGGGGAAGCACTGAGTCTCTGCTCCTCCCCTTCCCTCCCAGAAAGTCCTAAGCACCACCAAACAGCTGTTTAACGGTGCTTAGGACTTGGGGGGGGGGAATGTGGCATGCTCCAGAGAGGAGGGGGAGTGGGGGTGGGACGAGGTGGGCCTGGAGTGGAGCAGGAACAGGAAGAGGCAGGCCTGGAGCGTTCCCGGCAAAATCCAAGCCTGTTCTTCTCCAGGGAAGCTGCCACTGCAAAGGTGCTTCCCAACCATAGTACAATACTGTACAGTATATAATGCCTTTTGTCTGCCCCCCCCCACAAATTTCCTTGGAACCTAACCCCCACATTTACATTAAATCTTATGGGAAAATTGGATTTGTTTAAAATTGTTTCACTGAAAGTTGCATTTTTCAGGAACACAACTACAATGTTAAGTGAAGAGTTACTGTACTTGATATCACTTAAATCTCTGTACTTTTTAAAATAAACTTATGTTTAATTTCACTATAAACATACCTAAGTGCTCTGAGTTAAGCGGAGCTGTGATCTGAGATGATACAAGTAAGCTGAGGTGAACTGAGCAGCGAATCCATGAATACTGTGTGTTCAGTGGACCATGGGCTAAACTCTTCAGGGAGACATTCACAGGATTTGATGGTGGGAGTGCACCAACCACTAATTTGTAGGGTGACTGCAGAATCTGCAAGGCTGCAAGGGGAATGCTTGTGTTCTCCATGGCCAACAGAAGTGGGGAGCTGACCCACAGCAGGCACAGACAAGGCTTCCTCACACTAAGGACAGGGGGTAGCAAGATGCCTCATAGACCTGGGTATTCAGAGAAAGTGTCAAACATCACCAAGGATTCCACCTTTGCAAAATCCCTTGTGGTGTCAAGAGACTGAATGGAAGCACTCTGTATTGATAATGGTCTGGGCCTACCATAAAGTGCAGGAACCTCCTGTGCACTGGATGAACGTCTATGTGGAAACAGGCATCCTTCAAATCAAGGGTTACAAAATAGTCCTCTTTGTTTAGGGCAATCATTCCAAATCTTGAACGGTATACAAAATTAGTCAGTTGTCTGAGATCAAAACGTGGTGTCCAGCATCACTTCTTTCTGGGAATCAGGAAATATTTTGAATAAAAGCCTTTCCTCCTGTACTGAGGAGGAACCAGTTCCAACTGAACAGGGAGTCTACCTCTGGCCTGAGAGTCCTCTCATGAGAAGGGTCTCTGAAGAGGGATAGGGAAGAGTTTTGTGGTAGAGATGGACAAAAATTCCATTGTATAGCTGGTGGTGACAATTTCCAGGATCCATCCATTCAAGGTGATATGATGCCCCACTGGGGAGAAATAGGTGATAGGGTCATTGAATGGAGTGTGGGTGCCAGGTGAAAAGGGGACTTGTTGAAAGACTCTCTCAAAAGGATTTCTTGGCTGGGGAGAGAAAGACAGTGGGACATTCTGTCTGCTGCACTGCATTCTCTGGCACTTTTTGGGAAGCTCATAGGCCTTTGGAGATCAAAGGGCTGAGGAGCAGGATGTTGCTTATATGGAGGTGATTTGGAGTATTTTCTCTCAGCTGCTAGAATGAATATACCTAGGGAGTGGAGGGTTGCATGAGAGTCCACTCATGGAGGGATTAATCTATTCTGTCACTGAACAGGTTGCTGCCTTCAAAGGGGAAGTTCTCCACAGTAGCTTGAACTTTCTCACAAATCCAGAGGATTGAAGCCATGAAGCTTGTATCATGACAACTGAAGTCACCATGGAAGCTGTGTCTGCTATTATCAAATGAAGCTTGGAGAGAGGATTTAGTTATCAGTTTACTTTTGAGAGGGGTGTGGTTCTTCTCAATGACGTGACCACTGTATTATTTCCTGCTGTGAGTTTCTGAACTCAGGAAGTCTCAAATACTGTTTCCAGGGATCCCAATAGAGCCAGTGTGAGGGACTGTATAGGTAAGCAGGTGGTCCCCATAAGGAAGGGTAACTGTGGTCCTGATCCAAGTAGTCTGGCTTGTAGGAATGAGAAGGAGCCTAGGAACCTCTGGAATCTCTGTTGGGGCTAATCTGCCTCTTGACAAAGCAAACGGTGTCAATTTAGGTTGGACAACGAGTGTTGGTGCTGCTGAATCCATTTACTTGCTGTGCGATGGTACTGTCGGTATGCTCAGTGACTGCTCCCTACTTTCCCTTACTGATGCTGGGGCTGGTCCTACCTCTGCAGTCATAAGCAGTTTCAAAGCACTCTTGGCTCTCAGCATCCACAGGTCAAACCTCTGCTCCCTGTGAGCTCCTGACCGCTCCCATACTGGGGCACAGAGTCTCATCAGATTTGGAGGATATAAGGGAAGCAGTCCTCTTCTTAGGACTTGGGAGACGATTTCCTTCACTTTTTATGAGAGTGCTTGCTCTTACCTTCCTTCTGTGTGCTCTGCCTGCAAAAATCCTTAGCTCTGCTCTCTGACGATCCAGAGCCCAGGAAGACTGTGCTCAGATGAGCACTTCTTGGCGTTTCCAGACAATGTACAAGGGGCTCTGATGACCTAGGACTGGATTGGGGTCTCATAAATTGTTCCCTCAGGAATCTTCTGAGCTGGAACTTGAGACTCCCCTACAGAACCACCATCCTTGCCTAAACCGTTCCTTACAAGAAACACAAGGGTTAGCGGTGCTGGTGGTACTGCCCACCTCATAACTTTTAGCCTAGTGATAAGAGTACTCATCTAGGAATTGGTTCAATTCCTCATCTACCTGTTGGAGAAAAAATATTTGAATAGGGGTCTCTCACCTCTCAGGGAGTGTGCACTAACCAGTGGGGTATGGAGTAATCCTCTCAATCTCTCCAAATGAAGCTGTTCCACTGTGTATAAATGAATAAAGAGTCATTGGATCAGGGAAATGGGATCTGGGGTCTCCCACTTCCCAGGTGAATGCTCTAACCGCTATGCTAACAGATACAAAGGAGGCACCACCACCTCTTCCCTTGGCTGGATATTGAATGGGACCTGATCTGGTAGGTGTTTTCTGAACATGCCTACCAGAGCTTGTACCACATGCAAGACAAGCGGGCAAGCACATATCTCTCCCAGGTTCATGGATCACACTGGGGCGTAGATGTGAGATAAGCATCCGGATACCTAGAATGAGGCAGCAAGCCCAGCAACACAAACTTAGGTGCCTAGGGAATATTTACAGTGAAAATTTAGGTGCCAAATGAGTTTAGGCATCTACTAAATTACACAGTAGCTCAGTGGATTTTTTGTGAATAACAGTGGCACCTATATCTGGGATTTTGCCATCTAAATCCCTTTGTGCATCTGGGCTGAGGTGATTATCCCAAGGTTACAGTCAGTCAGTGAGAGCCTAAAATACAACTTAGGTCTCCAGGCCCAAGCTGGTACCTCAATCCATTGAGCATGCTGCTTCCCCTTCAGTTTACCTAACTTGATTTCTGATCATGAGCACAAAGTTCAGCTGAAACTTGTATTTAAAATATTAATGTATTTTAAGAATGTGAACTCGGAGGTTTCAGAAAAGATGAGACTGGGTGAAAGATGATAACTGGGTGAAATTTAATGACCTGTGACATAGAGGAGGTCAAACTAGATGATCTATTGATCCCTATGAAATATACTGAAATCAATAACAACTGCAGGTACTCAGCACTTCTGATAAATAAACCACTTATTTAGATGCTTAAATACAGTCTTAGGAGTCTAACTTTGGGCACCTTTTAAAACAAATTTTAGCCAGAAGATACAGCAGATGGAAAAGGTATCCTTCATGTTGTTGTTATGGTCTACTATCAGGAACATATTAATGGGCACCAGTTCCAGCCTCAAGTACTGTCTGGACCAGAAAAGAATCGTTCCTTGAAGAAGCTTCCTGACTTCATGAGTAAAAAGCGGTTACTCACTTCTTGTAACTGTTGTTCTTCGAGATGTGTTGTTCATGTCCATTCCAATCAGGTGTGCGCGTGCACGTGCACGTGCACAATGGTCGGAAGATTTTTCCATTCGCAGCATCCATTGGGCTGGGCTGGGTGCCCCCTAAAGTCGTGCCTTCCTGGCGCTCAATATAGAGGTCAGCCAATCTGCCATCCCTTCAGTTCCTTCTTGCTGGCTACTCCGACAGACGGGTAGGAGGGTGGGTATTGGAATGGACATGAACAACACATCTCAAAGAACAACAGTTATGAGACGTGAGTAACCGTTTTTTCTTCTTCAAGTGCTTGTTCATGTCCATTCCAATCAGGTTACTCCCAAGCCAAGTTCAGGAGGTGGGGTCGGAGCTGTCCACTGATTCAAGTATTGCTCTTCCGAAGGTTGCATCATCTCTGGCCTGCTGGGTAATCGCATAATGCTTGGCAAAAGTGAGTACGGAGTACCACGTCGCCACTCTGCAGATATCCTGGGTGGGAACCTGAGCCAAGAACGCTGTAGATGAAGCCTGTGCCCTGGTAGAGCACGCAGTGCCTGGAGGTGCGGGAACACCTGCCAGGTCGTACCACTCACAGATACAGGACATGATCTATGACGAGATGCACTGGGATGAAACCGGCTGACCTTTCATCCTGTCTGCCACTGCTATGAACAACTGGACCGACTTTATGAACAGTTTTGTTCTCTCGATGTAAAAGGCCAGCGCCCTGCAGACATCTAGAGAGTGGAGTCTCTGCTCTCTTCCACTGGAATGAGATTTAGGGTAGAACACTGGGAGGAAGATGTCCTGGTTGATATGAAACTGCGATACAACCTTTAGGAGGAAAGCAGGGTGAGGCCAGAGCTAAACCTTGTCTTTATAGAACATGGTGTAGGGAGGGTCTGATGTCAAGGCCTTGAGCTTGGACACCCTCCTGACCAATGTTATTGCTACCAGGAACGTGACTTTGTAAGAGAGGTAGAGCAGGGAGCATGTTGCTAAAGGCTCAAAAGGAGGCCCCATGAGCCTAGAAAGGACCAAGTTGAGGTCCCAGGCAGGAACCAGTTGACGGACGTGAGGGTATAACCTGTCGAGCCCCTTTAGTAACCGGCTGACTATGGGGTTAGTGTGACTTATTGACATAAACTGTGACCATATAGATCATTGTTGCAACTAAGGTCATATAGTAGCACCAAATCTTGTACAAAGGAGCTTAAATAAGGTGTCTAAGACAAGGTTATGATCTGCTGGTTATGATTATGCTATCTGTATGCATATATCAATTTTGTAGTTGAAATTATGAATACTGGCTATGTACTTGTATCTCAACGTGTTTGATTCTAAGTAGCATTGATGAAGCATTTGGTCAGCTTCTTGAAAAAGGAATTTGCAGATTAAATGCCCAATCAAGAAACACTTAACTGACCATGGACCTTGGGAGACTCCAATCCACATGAGAAGTCTTCCTGGGAACGTTCAAGGTAGCATGTGAGCAAAGGCTGCTCTTCCTGTAAAAGAACTGAACCATGCGTGGACATGTGACTTGCCCATGTGACTCCAAACTCCATCTTGCTGCTCTGATTTTCCACAGAAAGAACAAAGGGGTGTCCTTCCACATGGCAGAGGATACAAAAGGCCCTGGAAACCCCTCCATTTTGTCTTCAGTCCTGCTTCTTACCTCTGGAGGAGCCTTGCTACACTGAAGCTCTGAGCAAAGGACCAAATGACCCATCCAAGCTGTGGATGTACTCCAGAGACTTGTTTTGAACTGCAGTTTATTCCATCGTTGCGACAAGCCTGAACCAAGAACTTTGCCATTTCTGTAGGTAATAATTGATTCCATTTAATCAATTTTAGCTATCATCTATATTTCTTTCTTTTTATGAATAAAACTTTAGATTTTAGATTCTAAAGGATTGGCAATGGCGTGATTTGTGGGTAAGATCTGACTTGTATATTGAGATGGGTCTGGAGCTTGGTCCTTTGGGATTGGGAGAACCTTTTTCTTTTACTGGGGTATTGGTTTTCATAACCATTCATCCCCATAACAAGTGGCACTGGTGATGATACTGGGAAACTGAGTGTCTAAGAGAATTGCTTGTATGACTTATGATTAGCCAGTGGGATGAGACCGAAGTCCTCTCTGTTTGTCTTGTCTTGGGCTGTAACTGTCCTGCTCCAAGCAATTTGTCCTGAAATGATATTCTCAGTTGTGTCCCGCCAGAGGCACCATCATTACAGTTAGCAAATACAGAGCGGCCCTGCACACCCAGGTGGAAGGCCAAGATGGCGGCTAAATGCACCCATATAGAAGACAATGAGAGACCCTCCTGTTTCAGATGGAGGAGGTAGTCCAGAATATGCAGCACTGAAGACAGTGTCGGGGGCGAATGGTGCTGCACCAACCAGAATGAAAATCTCTTCCACTTGGCAAGGTACATGGCTCTCGTAGATGGTTTCCTACTGCCAAAGAAGACCTGTCTAACCTGATCTGAACAGGAAAGCTCCAACTGATTTAACCATAGAGCTTCCATGCCGTAAGATGGAGCGACTGAAGGTTCGGGTGCTGGAGACTTCCATGATCTTGTGTGAGAAGGTCCAGGGAGAGCAGCAAGGTAATCAGGGCTCCCACAGACATGTCTAGGAGGGATGTGTACCACTGCTGACAGAACCAGGCCGGTGCTATCAGTATGACTTGAGCTCAATCTCTGCAGAACTTGAGCAGCACCTTGTGAAGAAACAGTGTCGGTGGAAAGGCGTACAGGAGAGAACCTCCCCAGTGGAGGAGGAACACATCTGCAATGGAGCCCAGGCTGTGATTCTGGAAGGAGTAGAACTGCTGGCACCTCCTGCTGCATTGCATGTGAATTGAATGTTCTATAAAGAAGTCCCACAGCATGAGGACTTCTTGGCACAGGAGAAAGGAGCATGCACGCCTCCGTTTGTTGATACAGAACATTGCTGTAGTATTGTCCATCATGACTGATACACATTGCCTAGTTAGGTAAGGACAGAATGTCTAACATGCTAGGCGCACCGCTCTCAGCTCTCTGACATTGATGTGGAGATGCAGATCTGCTTGCAACCAGAGGCCTTGAGTTCTGCTGTCTCCCAAATGAGCTCCCCAGCCCAAGTCTGATGTGTCCATCATCAAGGACAGAGACAGCTGTGGGGCAGCAAAGGGGAACCCTGAGAACACCTGCTGAGCATCAATCCACCACTGGAGCGAGTCAAGGACCAGATGAGGCAGGGTCACGATCCTGTCCAAGCTGTCCCAGGCTGGGTGATACACTGATGTGGGCCACGACTGGAGAGGTTGAAGCCTGAGTCTGGCGTGCTGCACCATATAGGTACAGGCCGCCATGTGCCCAAGAAGTTTCAGGCAGTTTCCCGCTGTAGTGGCAGGGAACTGCATGGCACCCTCTTTGAGGGCCTGAAACCTTGCCTGTAGCAGGTATGCCCTGGCTTGGGTCAAGTCCAGTACTGCCCCTATGAATTCTATCCTCTGGACAGGAGACAGAGTCGATTTTGCTTCGGTTAGGAGTAGACCCAGGCTCTCAAAGGTGGCTCTGATAAATTTCAGGTTTCAGAGTAGCAGCCGTGTTAGTCTGTATCCGAAAAAAGAACAGGAGTACTTGTGGCACCTTAGAGACGAACAAATTTATTTGAGCATAATCTTTCATGGGTCTCTAAGGTGCCACAAGTACTCCTGCTCTGATAAACTTGGGTACTGGAGCGGCCGTTGATCAGCCAGTCATCGAGGTAAGGAAACACCTATACTTGGTGCCTCCACAAGAACGCAGTGGTGACTGCCATGCACTTCGTGAATACTTGAGATGCTGCTGACAGGCCAAATGAGAGGACAGTAAATTGGTAGTGGGTACCACTGACCACAAACCTGAGATATTTCCTGTGGGGCTGAGTGATTGCAATGTGAAAGTACGCGTCCTTCAAGTTGAGGGTGGCATACCAATCTGCTGGATCTAGTGAGGGGATGATGGAGGCCAAGGAGACCATGCAGAACTTGAGTTTCTTTACGAACTCGTTGAGTTCTTGCAGGTCCAGGATAGGCCTGAGGCCACCTTTGGCTTTCCGTATTAGGGAATAGAAGCCTGAGCTCCAGAGGAACCTCCTCCACTGCTCCTAGCAATAGGCACAATTGCACCTCCTGGTTGAATAGATGCTTGTGAGATGGGTCCCTGAAGAGGGATGGGGAAGGGGGGTGGAAGGGCAGGAAGATACAGAATTGGATGGAGTATCCCCTCTCTACCATGCGGAGCACCCAGCAGTCTGAAGTGATATGGGACTATGAACGGTAGAAAGGGGATAGTCAGGAGGAAAAGGTAAGGCAGAGTAGATCCAGCCTCTGATTTGGTGCACTGTCCTCAACCGCACCTTCCAGAGGGCAGCTTGGGCTGGTCAGAGCCTTGGCCTGAGGATCGTTGTCTCCTCCTGCCATTCCTGTTCCTCCTCTGAGAAGCATCCTGTCAATTCTGCTTATGGAATCTCTGAGGAGGTTGCGGGCAGAAATGTCTCCGCTGTGTGGCGGGACTGTGCAGGCCCAACGACTTGAGGGTGGCTCGTGAGTCTTTCAGGCTGTGCAGCCTCTTGTCTGTCTTTTCAGAAAAAAGAGTCTCACCCTCAAATGGGAGGTCCTGAATAGTTTGTTGGACCTCGTAAGGGAGCCCCGAGACTTGGAGCCAGGAGCTCCTCCTCATGGCTACCCCAGTCACCATAACCCTAGTGGCAGCATCTGCAGCATCCAATGCAGCTTGGAGGGAAGCATGGGAGACTAGCTTCCCCTCCTCCACCAAAGCCAAGAACTCGGTTTGGGAGTCCAAAGGGAGGATCTCCGTAAATTTGGCCATTGATGCACAGGTGTTGTACAAATACCTGCTGATGATGGCCTGTTGGTTCAAGATACGGAGCTGCAGACTCCCATAGAATAGACCTTTCTCCCAACAAGGTCTAGATGTTTAGCCTCACTGTTTTTTGGGGAGAGCCCTTGGAAGCCCTGTCTCTCACACTGGTTGGCAGCATTCACAACAAGAGAGACAGGGGGTGGGTGGGAGTATAAATGTTCGAACCCTCTGGACGGCATGAAATAATGCCTCTCATTCCACTTGGCAGTGGGCAGTAAGGAAGCTGGGGTCTGCCACAGGGTCTTGGTGGTGTTAATAAGTGGTTTCAATAAGTGGAAGGGCAATACAGGAAGGTCCTGACAGTGCGAGGATGTCCACCATGGGATCAGCCTCCTCGACTACCTCCTCGGCCTTAACACCCAGACCCTGAGCAGCCCTGCGCAGCAACTGCTGCAGCACCCTGTTGTCCTCAAGCATTGTACCCGCCAATGCTTCATTCGGTGACCAAGAGGAGGAAGCGTTTATGAGCAGATGCTCCCTGCCATCCGCCCCCAGGAGGTCCCAAGTCTCTCAGCGCAGGGTTGGTGCTAGTGGTGCGCCAGATGGTCCAGGAGCTGCAGATGCTGGAACAAGTGTCGGCACCACCATCAGTACAACAGGAGGAACCGTTGATGGATCCAGTGCCGATCCGCTTGCAGGTGCCGATTAAGGCGGAGGGTCAGTCACCGACATCAGCGCCGGGACGATCAATGCCTGTGTCGTAGTTGACAACAGTGCCAGAGTGGAAGACGGGTGCGAGGATGCTGCCAAGGGCAGTGCTGAAGTCGGTGCCGGAATCAATGACAGTGCCGCTGTCAGAGGCAATGGCATATGGGCAGGCACCAAGGCCAGATGTGTAGCCGATGGTGGGACAAAGGTGGCTGAGGCCACATAAGATGTCGCGGAGCTGTGACCTTTGGTTCCTCTCTGTCCTTGGTGAAAGGCTCAGGGGGTCCAGAAGGGCCACTGAGGTGGGTTCTGCCACTGCGGAGGCCACGCCTGGGGCTCCCTCCTGTCTCTCCCAGACCTCAATCTGCGGCTTCTGCTTCTCCTGGAGTGATAGGAGTCAGACTCTGATTCCGAGGTCTCCAAGACTGAAGACCACAGAGGAGCTGAGCCTTACTGCCTTGAGCATCGAGAGCTTGGGGAGTGGGTAAGCTCTCTGTCCAAGTGAGCCGGCGCCGAGGGACATGGAGAGGCGGAGAGCCTCGATATACCATGGCTCCAAGAGGGCAGGATGAAGGGGGAACCCCCAACAACTCTACTAAGAACTTGAATATTAAGAAGACACTAAGGCAGCGGTAGGCAACCTATGGCACGCCACAAGCTGATTTTCAGTGGCACTCACACTGCTCAGGTCCTGGCCACCGGTCTGGGGGCTCTGCATTTTAATTTGATTTTAAATGAATCTTCTTAAACATTTGAAAAACCTTATTTACTTTACATACAAAAATAGTTTGTTTATATATTATAGATTTATAGAAAGCGATCTTCTAAAAACGTTAAAACGCATTACCGGCACACAAAACCTTAAATCAGTGAATAAATGAAGACTCAGCACACCACTTCTGAAAGGTTGCCGACCCCTGCACTAAGGTAACTATATACGATGACTACAGAACGCGCTTGCTAAGCAAGGGCTAAGGGTAGTTCCAGCCAATCGTCACTGGTGGTAAGAAGGAACTGAAGGGGTGGCAGGTCGGCAGGGCTCTATATTGAGCGTCATGAAGGCACGACTCCGGGAAGTGCCCAGACAGGCCCAACAGATGCTGCTAAAGGAAAAATCTTCTGGCCATCGTGCACGTGCGCGTGCACACACCTGATTGGAATGGACATGAACAAGCACTCGAACAAGAACTTACTTTCTGACCAAGGTCCAAAAATTCTGAAGCCAAGAAGCCCAGTTTTCTATGAACCAGAAGTTAAACTGAGGATAGTAGAACTTTTTACAGTCACTAATCTGGACTTCACTTGATTATTGTGCAAAGTGAGATGCATTCCAGAGGCAAAAAAATCACTGAATACTGCTTCAGCTACAGAGATAGAAGACATACCCTCAAAATGATCTGGAAACCCAGGACACACCATGCCTACACCATTTCAGAAGAAAGGTACATTCCATCATAGTTAGCCTTTAACTCAGCACTATACGACATGCCAGACCAAATAACCCAAGTAAGCATACTGCCAATCAAACCTGCTACCCTCACTGATTGCTCAGTTCACTCAGAAAAATTGCCACTTTTATACCTGCTATCGAGAAGTCAAATTATTAAGCAATGGAATAGCTCTGAGAAGACTGAGCACATCCAAAACTAGCTTCTATCAGGCATGGATGGGTCTTGAAGGATGGACTAATCACACCAGTTATGTGTGAAATACCATCTGCTCTCTAATCAATCCTTCAGCTAATCAAATGCTTGTGTGGGAAGACCAGATTCGCACCACCCTGCAAATGTTTGGCCAGTAGAATGTGAGAGATCATAGGCCTTGCACACAGGCCTGTGGGTCCCCAGGCACTGCTCACAGCACAGCTGCCACCCAGCAGCTCACCTGAACTAGTGGAAAAGGGGACCAGCAAAAGGTCTAGATTGCAAAGGGCCCTGCCCACAAAGCTCTTGACTGAGGGAGATGTCCAGCCATACAATTGGCTGGGACGCTCTACTTAAACCAGAAAGAAGCACAGCAAGCTATCTAAGCAACCAGGTAAATCATTGGTTGGCTGCTACTGTGGTCACTGCCTATTTGCCTGACTCCTGAACCCTGTCTCCCAGTCTGTTCCTGTCCTTATCCCAGACTGCCATCTGTTCCAGGTTCCAGTTTTCCTGCCTTGTTCCATGTCCCTGCTCCCATGCCATACTCCAACGCTGACTCAGGCTTAGACCCCTGGCTTGATTCCTGACTCTGTTTCTGCCTCTGACCTTTGGCTGGGCACCTAACTCTGGCTCTGGCTTTTACCCTTGGCTTGACTCTTGACTCTGACCCCAGCTGTGGTTCCAGGGTCCTAACCCTTAGATCTGACCAACCATGCCCTAGTCCCTACACAGCCTGCCTTGTGGGGAGATGTACAGGTGCAGCACAGACAAGGAACAGTGCGATAACATTGTGATGCTGCCAAATAGGCTGCCAGCTCAAACAAGGCAGCAGGCTAATTCACTCACATGCTAATAGAAACCAAAGAAATGTTAAAAGGTCGTAGTGTGTTCAAGCCAATTCGCTTGTTAGACTAGAACAAAAGGCGATGTTATCACATTACATGTACATGGCATATGCCTGATAATTACATTTGCCCTAAATGCTTGAAAACTAGTGAAATGCTAATATTATTGTCTTTGTTCACCTGAAACTTATTGATTTACATTATACTTATTTAGTTCTAGATCAAAAGGTGTATTAGCATTAGGTTGAGAATTTATTTAACATATAAAACTGCAAGAAAACTAACAAAGGCATGTTTCTGACTATCTCAGTGGTTCTTAAACTTTTGTACTGGTGGCCTCTTTCACAGAGCATGCCTCTGAGTGCGACCCCCACTCATACATTTTAAAAAACCCACTTTTTTGTATATTTAACACCATTATAAATGCTGGAGGCAAAGCGGGATTTGTGGTAGAGGCTGACAGCTTGCGATCCCCCCATGAAATAACCTCGCATCACCCTGAGGGACCCCTAGACTATCTCTTTATTCCTGTAAACTAATGAAAGATTGTCTGGGAGGATGAAATTAAATGCATTAATGGGATGGAAGCCTCAGAACTGTAAATGAAGAAACATGTTAACTTCAAACATTGGTCTTTGCATTCAACAATGGAAAATCCACAACCTTTGTCTGCCTTCAGTCAACAAAGCAAGAGTCCATGCTCTGTTGAAAACACTTGATAGACTGTTTTCAACTATAAGAAGGAAGCCTGGGAGCGATTCTGCATTTCTGGACTGATGAATTCTGATGGAAAATACTGAGGAAATGGACAAAGGTCCCTAAACTCATTTTCAGTAACTCTGAGACTTACGG
Organism: Gopherus flavomarginatus; assembly: GCF_025201925.1. NCBI lineage: Eukaryota > Metazoa > Chordata > Testudines > Testudinidae > Gopherus > Gopherus flavomarginatus. The sequence goes on along the minus strand of NC_066617.1, from coordinate 155,287,774 downwards.
AAACTAGCAGACTTTACATCTCTGCTACCAATTAGACTTACAAACTCCGACTCACCTGTTATATATTTTTCCTGCTTTAACCTCTCAATAACTCATTTCTTCTTCTTAGCTAATAAATCTTTAGTTTAATTTACTACAGAAATTGGCTGTCTGTGTTAGTTTTGGTGTGAGATCCAGAACATGCATTGACATAGGGTGGCTGACCCTTTGGGGTTAGAAGAACTTAATGTGAGGTGATTTTTGGTTTTTATAACCTTTTACTACAAAGTCCCGTTTGTGTTAGTGGCAAGATGCACCAGAGAGCCTAAGGGGACAATCTGTCGCTCCATGGTAAGGCTAATATAGTAATCCAGGCATGCATGCTTGTTATTGGTTTGGTAAAGTCTAATTACAGAATATGCCACCAATTGGGGATGTCTGTCCTGTTTCTACCAGTCTGCCCTGACTTCGGCAGTCTCAGTTGCCAGCCACATATCAGACAGCATGACAAATGTGTCTAGCAGTTGTGGCCTAGACAAAGACGGCACTGGTGACTGATGGCTAAATATTTTTGGTCATGTCAAGTCTAACTTCCCTAGGATTACCAAAGATCAGTGTCCTTTTTTTAAAATGGTAAGCATCCCTGTATTAAAGTATAATTTTTTAAAACTTCATGTTTAAACAAGCATCTATCTACATAATTGTTCTAGGTTTGTCATGTTTGGTATCATGTTTCTGGAAGAAAGGGCTTTCAAATACAGCCAACTCAAGCCATTTCCAACAATGTATTATCAAAATTTTCACCACAGGACCTGGAGCTGGGAGCCTGGGGGTGGGTGGGGAAGTGAGTCCTCCTTGCCCCACTGCAGAGGTTGACACCCTTGAAATTTTGATTCTGTAGATTTTTACAAATCAAATAAACACCTCCCTTACCTTTCTATCACTAACTTATCCCCAGTATGAAATTTTACTCCATTATGTTCTCAAACTAAAAAGCATGGACTGTATTCAACATGGCTGCTCTGCAGATTTCTATTTAAGGAATATGTCTCAGGAATGCCACTGAAGCTGCCTTTGACACAGGAAAATGTGCTGTAGTTCCCCCAGGAAAAGAGAGAACTTTCAATTCATAAGCCTCTTTAATACATGTGTTGTATGCAGTGAAGTTGTAGCCGTGTTGGTCCCAGGATATTAGAGACAAGGTGGGTAAGGTAATAGCTTTTACTGGACCAGCTTCTGTTAGGAAAAGAGACAAATTTTTGAACTTACATAGAATGTTTCTTCAGGTCTGAGCTCTGTAAGCTCATAAGCTCGTCTCGCTCACCAACAGAAGCTGGTCCAATAAAAGCTAAGACCTCACCCACCTTGTTTCTTCAATACATAGTACTGTATACAAACACTTTGCAGATGGGTTAGACTAACAGCGCTACCCTTTTTCCTAACTTCATAAAAGATAAACAAGTTGGGATACAGGACCAAGAATTTTAGACAATCTAAATAAAAGGCTAATTTATTCTAACATATAGTGTATATAATCTAGTCTCACCAACCTGAGTATGAAGTTTTCATTTTTTGGTTTTCGGGGGGGGGGAGGGAAGAGAAGGGGAGGAAGAAAAGGGGGGGAAGTAAACCTATAGACTGATTTATATGAAAATGAGAAACCATTTTAGGTAAGAACCCTGGGTGCGTACACAGTAACACTTTATCATTATGAGCACAGGAAATGGCAGGTCAGCCATTAACACTTGTAACAGACTTATAGGTTTAGCCGAAGTGATGGCTATTAAAAAGAGTGTGTTAATGGATAAACAGAACAACATACAACTCCCCATAGGTTCAAACGGATGTTTCATTAACTGTGCAAGCATTATCTTCAAATCCCAAGACTGTAAAAGATTTCTGACTGCAGGGTATAGATTAAGCCCTCTTAAAAACCTCTTAACTTCATTAAAAACCAATTAACTATCCACAGGCACATGGTGTGCTAATATCACAGAAATATGAACCTTTATGGATGACAAAGAGAGATCCACTCTTTTAAGATATAATGAATACTCTAATGCATAAGTAATATAGATCCATCTCATTCATGGAAACACACAATAAAATATTTTCCATTTATAACTAATGTTTTTGAGTTGACACTTTCTTTGGATTTATCAGTACATTTTTCACCTTTAAAGAACAAGACTTCTCAAGCAATCCCAGAGTCCTATCTCCTATGCTGTGAGGTGAAGAGACTGAAGGTCTTGGTGATATATCATCCCTTGTTGGGATAACAAGTCCGGCATTAACAGTAGGAGTTCATACAACTCTTTGGACAAATGGATTAAAGCCAATTACTACAGCTGCCTGACCCAAGCCAGCACTATCAAAACCACTGTGGCTTGTCTTGTTTTTATCTCATCACTCTCTGAATGAGGGGAAATGAAGGGGATGCCTTTATGAGACCATGACCTCAATTTCTCAGAAATGCATCTGACAGAGTCCTTGTCCCTGCCTGTTCTCAAGCAAAATCTGACACTTCCTGCTGCTGGTGGTTACAAAAAGATCTGTTACTGACTTTCCCCACAAACTGAAAAACTGTGCTACCAGTTCCTTCTTCAGAGACCATTTGTGCATCTGAGAGGTTTACCTGATCAGTTGACTGCCGGATGGTTTGGTTTCCCCTAATACATAAATTGCTATTGGGTGAACAGCATATTTTATACACCATTCCCAGGGACGCACCTCTGCAAAATAGCAGGAAATGTGCTGTCCCTTGTTTGTTCAGATAATACAAGATTGTCATTTTTTGTTACCACCTGAATCACTCTGTGTCTGATCTGAGGCAGAAATGATTTTGGAGCCCATTTGATTGCTCTCAGGTCTAACGCTGATATGTAATATCTCTTCCACTGGTGCCCTCATCATTTAATTGTTGTCTAAATGGGTCCACCATCCCAGAGTAGATGCATCAGAAGTAACTATGAGTGACAGCACAAGGGGATTGAATGGAATATCCTTCATCTCATTTAGACCACATCCACCACAACAGTGCTGTTAATATCTGCTGTGTAATTATTAATTTGCAATGCACACTGTTCATACCTGAATTATAATTGTTAACAAGCAGTGTTGTAGGTCTCTCATCTGAAGATAAGTGTATGGGGTTCACTGACATGGTTAATGCCACAAGACCCATCACTGATCAAAAAGAATATCATCTGCTCTGAAGACTACAGAAGCAGAAGTATGGATTAATTTATTTTTATAAACCTTTTTTCTGCATGAAAGGCCTTGGCTACAGTTAAGTCGAATATGATCTCTATAAAAGGGAATTTTCTGTGCTAGACTTAGAGGAGTGATTTTTCCCTATTTACGTGTAACTCCCAACTGACAAAAATATATTTGTTTTACATCTACCAGGCTCTTTTCCTTCAATGGTGCTTCTGTGAACCAATCGTATAGGTAAGCATATACAAATATCCGATTTCCTTAAATATGCTGCTACTACAGAGAGACATTTGTGAACATTTTCGGTGCCATGGACAGACCAAAAGGAAAGACCCTATACTGTAAATAAACTTCTCCTACCATAAAACGTAGGTATTTTTGATAATATAGCCTTACAAAAATGTGGAAATACATGTCTTTTAAATCCAGAGCTGTAAACCAATGCTGAAGTGAAAGAGAAGGTATTATAGAATCTAGAGACAACATGTGGAAATTGAACCTTTTTTATAAATACATTTAATTTTCTGAGAGCCAACATGGATGAAGGCCTCCATCTTTTTTTGGAATTAGGAAATAATATGAATAAAAAACCCCTTCTCTGTATTTGTGAGGCACCTCCTATATTGCCTCAATGCTAAAAGAGAGAAAATCTCTCTCAGCAGGTTGTGTGAATCAGATCCTTGACCAAGAAGGTGGGGGGGAGCAGTTGGGAGGAGGAAGGGACTTGAACTGTATTGAGTAACTGCATGAAATAATCTCTAGAATCCACCTGTCCTATCCATCTGTAATAGATTGCCATTGATGACAAAAATGGGACAGGCGGCCCCAAATAGAAAAGCAGAAATGTCTCACAGAAAAGGTTTGTAACTCACTGTCCTTATGTCAAATCTGCAGTCTTGAATGAAGTGCAGAAGCCAAAATCACAGTTACCCCTTATTACAAGGTTTAAATTATCTCTTCCTTTCACTGCTGCTATTGAAAGTGATGCTGAGGCTGATAATTCCTTCTCTAGTAGGAGTACAGAGCCAAAAGTACTGTCTCTGGTATCTCAATAGTGGAACAGATGATAATCTTTTAGTTGTCTGAAAAACACCCGAAGATCTATCCATGGATCTCTCGTGCTTCATTTTCTCCAAAACTTCAACCATCTTCATAATACATAGGTCATCTCCCTTAAAGGGAAGATCTTCAATTCTAATTCTTCTTTCAAGGAGAAGACCCACCAATCTCAGCCAAGCATGATCCCTGAATGTCCGCATGGTGCCAAATTGGTGAAGTTTTATTATCATACAAAGGAAATTCTTGAAAGTCTAGAGGAGAGGGCCATTGAGACAACCTCAACGAAGGCAGAGATTGCCTATTTGGCCAGGTCCCCACACTCGGATAGACCTGAAAATATTTTTGGGCACAAAAATCCTGAATGAATTACTAGAAATCACTTGTCAAATCTTTTCTCTGGTTCCGATCCTGGATAAGGTCCCATTCTCAGTTCTGAAGGAACTGGTGATACCAATAGTCTAGGCTAAATAAAAGAGTTCAGAAAACCGTTTTTCAAGAGATCTTAACAGAATCTAAAGTGGCAGAGGTATTGGAGCAATCCAAATTTCTTCAACCCCCCTTCTCTTTCCTGAAGGGCTATCTATTAGATTCAGCGCCAATAAAAAAAATCCTATTCTTGTTTTACTATCACAGAAGGATTTATTACAAACTGTGATGGAGACAGAGACAGTCGATGAATTTGTGCCTTGTCGACTATCTGTTCATAGAATAATAGAATATCAGGGTTCGAAGGGACCTCAGGAGGTCATATAGTCCAACCTTCTGCTCAAAGCAGGACCAATCCCCAACTAAATCATCCCAGCCAGGGCTTTGTCAAGCCTGACCTTAAAAACATCTAAGGAAGGAGATTGAACCACGTCCCTAGGTAACCCATTCCAGTGTTTCACCACCCTCCTAGTGAAGAATTTTTTCCTAATATCCAACCTAAACCTCCCCCACTGCAATTTGAGACTATTACTCCTTGTTCCGTCTTCTGGTATCACTGAGAACAGTCTAGATCCATCCTCACTGGAACCCCCTTTGAGGTAGTTGAAAGCAGCAATCAGATGCTCTCTCATTCTTCTCTTCTGCAGACTAAATAATCCCAGTTCCCTCAGCCTCCTCTCACAAGTCATGTGCTCCAACCCCCTAATCATTTTTGTTGCCCTCTGCAGGACTCTTTCCAATTTCTCCACATACTTCTTCTAGTGTGGAGCCAAAACTGGACACAGTACTCCAGATGAGGCCTCACCAATGCCGAAGGGAGGAGAATGATCATGTCCCTTGATCTGCTGGCAATGCTCCCACTTATACAGCCCAAAATACCGTTAGCCTTCTTGGTACACTGTTGACTCATATCCAGCTTCTCATCCACTGTAACCCCTAGGTCCTTTTCTGCAGAACTGTTACCTAGCCATTCGGTCCCTAGTCTGTAGCAGTGCATGGGATTCTTCTATTCTAAGTGTTGAACCTCATCACATTTATTTTGGCCCAATTTTCTAATTTGTCTAGCTGCATCTCTATCCAAGCCCTATCCTCTAGAGTATCTACCACTCCTCCCAGTTTAGTGTCATCTGAAAACTTGCTGAGAGTGCAGTCCACACCATCCTCCAGATCATTAATGAAGCTATTGAAGAAAACCAGCCTCAGGACCAACCCTCGGGCAACGTTGCTTGATACCAGTGCCAACTAGACATGGAGCCATTGATCACTACCTGCTGAGCCCGATGATCTAGCCAGCTTTCTATCCACCTTATAGTCCATTCATCCAGCCCAAACTTCTTTAACTTGCTGGCAAAAATACTGTGGGAGACCGTATCAAAAGCTTTGTTAAAGTCAAGGAATAACACATCCACGGCTTTCTCCTCATCCACTGAGCCAGTTATCTCGTCATAGAAGGCAATTAGGTTAGTCAGGCATGTCCTTCCTTTGGTGAATCCAGGCTGACTGTTCCTGATCATGTTCCTCTCCTCTAAGTGCTTCAAAATGGGGTCCTTGAGGACCTTGTCCATGATTTTTCCAGGGACTAAGGTGAAGCTGACAGGCCTGTAGTTCCCTGGATCCTCCTTCTTCCCTTTTCTAAAGATGGGCACTACATTAACTGTTTTCCAGTCATCCGGGACCTCCCTCAATCACCATGAGTTTTCAAAGATAATGGCCAATGGCTCTGCAATCACATCCACCAACTTCTTTAGCAGTGCATCCAGCCCCATGGACTTGTGCTCATCCAGCTTTTCTAAATAGTCCTGAACCACTTCTTTTTCCACAGAGGGCTGGTCACCTCCTCCCCATGCTGTGCTGCTCAGTGCAGTAGTCTGGGAGCTGACCTTGTTCGTGAAGACAGAGGCAAAAAAAGCATTGAGTACATTAGCTTTTTCCACATCCTCTGTCACTAAGCTGCCTCCCCCATTAGGCAAGGGGCCCACACTTTCCTTGACCTTCTTCTTGTTGATAACATACCTGACATGCATCTGACAAAGTGGGTATTCACCCACAAAAGCTCAGGCTCCAATACGTCTGTTAGTCTATAAGGTGCCACAGGACTCTTTGCTGCTTTTATGGATCCAGACTAACACGGCTACACCTCTGACACTTAACATACCTGAAGAAACCCTTCTTGTTACCCTTCATATCCCTTGCTCGCTGCAAGTAAATATTAAACTTAATGCCACAGTTTCTAGATAGGGAATTGAACTAATATTTCTATCCAGGAAAAAAAAACCTGTGGGGCAAATAAGAAAATGACGGGGATAACGGGGAGAGAAAAAATTCTTCCTAAGGAAAAATAAAGTGGACATCTGGTGCCTTCTTCAAACCCTGACCATGTAGAGCCACAGTACTTAAATGGGTAACAAGAAACACAACAATTAAAATCAGAGCATATTGTTTTCAGCATTTGCAGCTCATTCTACCAGTCTGCATGCTTTTTCACACATTATTATTCTGCTATGGGAAGCTGTAAGCATTCTTCTCTCTCTCTAACACAAAGACATATGTCACCTGTACGATGTAGGCACACAGCCTGTTAGTAAAGCTGGTGAGGTTCATCACACTGCAGGATGCAGGAATTTTAATGATCAAATTCCACTACTGTATAGCCTGTAAAGACGCTGACAAAAGGCAGGGACCTACATGTTCAGAACTACACGTAAAGGTATGAAAGGCACACCACAGTGTTCAAGACCAATGGTCACTAGGTTAGCTATGCATTTCCCGACTTTATTGACATCATTGAAACTACATACGGGTGTGTGAATACGCACCCATACGTAATTTCACCCAAAGCATGGAGATACCTGCTACCTGCTTACAAAAATGAGTATGCATACACTTCATTATTGTTCCACATTTGTGGTCATAAAATAGTGTCAGAAAAGCACAGAATAAATATTGCCATTGTCTCTTGGAAGGTAAATAGTGTTAAGATGAAGAGAGGAGAACGAAAAGTGACCAGAAACAAGGAAGAGGGCCAAACTGCCCATCTTACAAAAAACAGGAAGGCCTGCCTCATATTCAGGGGTTTTCAAATGAGTGTAACTCTACTTCAGGGACTGAGCCATAGGAAACACTAAATAGCTTCACTTTTCAGAGGGTAACTGTGACCCTAAGACCACTCCAGTGCCAGCTGGAACACTGTTGTCATGATATATACCCAAAAGGTGGTAGGTAATATTATATTGGAAAACTACTAACTTACTGATCAGTAATATGTTTGTGTGATGTATGGATGGTAAACCCACCAAGGACTTTATATATAGGTGCTGGAAATCTATTCTTCAAATCTATTTGGCAAGCAATGCCTACATCATGGCTATTTCAGACAAAGGAATTTGGTTCTGCCTGCTTGAATGTGTCTCTAATGTAAATTAAGCAAGTTGCACCCAAAGACAAAGAAAAACACATTTACATGCAAGGTAAAAAAAAGCCATCAAGGGAACAAAAGGGGAAATATGACCACTTAACAATCTCAATGGGGGATGGACACTGCACCTTGGAAGCAGGGTTAATGAACTTAGGGAAGATATAAGCAGATAAAAAAGCCACTTTGGCATCTACATCATAGGAAACAAAGGAACCCAGCACTTTGAGATCTGTGAGGGGTCCTTCCCGAGCATCTAGTCAGCCATGCTGGAAGAGACACTTGGTAAGAAACTCTTCTTTGAACAAGATATGCCAGCTTGTGAAACCAGGTTTTAGTCTTAGAAGAATATTTTACTTTTGTCTGCTTGTAATCCTTGTATCTTAATTCTGTAGAGTTGGTATCACTTAAAACTATGACTTTTTGTTCAATAAATTTGTTTTACTTTTATTATAAATCAATTCAGTGTTTTGATTAAAACAGAGCGTTTGTTAACCCAATTTAACAAAATAAGCTCCTGAGTACTGTCTCTTTAAGGGAGCAGGGACTCTAGGAGAATGTACAGTGATACAGGCTATGTCTGTAGACAGACATACTCGATGAACTCAGAACCTGGAGTTCATTGATTGTTACTTGCTTGGCAAGGCTTGAACTGGCAGAGCCTTCATCAGTTTGCTGGCCAGGCAGATGAGCTAGTCCCTTACTAAGGCTGAGAGCAGTAACACGGTGACTTTCAGTTCTGGGAACCCCAGCAGGTTGTCGTATTTGCATAATCATAACAGGATTTGCACACAGCTTGCTATTTTAACTTAGGTTTACATTTTACACCCTAGTGTAGTTTTTAGTGATTCCCAAGTGAAAAGACTAGGAACAGTCAAAGATAGGTTACAGTTTTATTATTTTCTGTTTATTTCAGGGAGGAAATATAACAAAGGAAGTATAGTGTAAAGATAAGTGAACAACAGAAAAGGCAGGAGGAGCAAAAAAAAAACAGATGCTAAGCTCACCACGAGGCAGTTAGATGAGCAGTATGCACAGCAAGGTCTATCAGCAGCTGATCAGAAGAAATCTGAGCTAGTGTCAATGCTGGTCTCTCATGCTACGAGACAAGATAGAGCACCTGCTCAAAACTGGGGGCCAGAAAGATTCCCTTTTCTCCTACAGGGTATGCTGAAGCTAAGTAGTCGGTTCCCCAGACAATTCTGCAGAGGATACTAGGGCAGGAGAGACAAACGGAGCTGAAGGCCACATGTCAGAGTGAGGAAGCAGAGCTCGAGCAACAGAAGCTTGCCGGGCAGAACAAATGCAGACAGCTCAAACAGAAGAAGTGGGTCAGATCACAACCAGGGAACCCAGGAGGAAGGACATACTTGTGTGCCTGATCAGGGGCTAGCAGACAACCAGATGTAGGCTTGATGGACCCCATCACTCTGCCTGTAGCTTGAGGAATGGACACTACATACAAGCTGTTCTGGGATTCAGACTGTGGAAATGTGGGAGGTGTTCCTTCTTGATTAGTTGTTCTCTGTAAAGATGTAACAAGTTTGAGCCCATGAGCTCAGGTACAAGCCCACCACGGCTCTATTCAGGGGTCAAAGGGGAAACCCTCACTAGGGAAATGAGACAGTGTGGATTGTGTCTGTAGTGCAGCAGAAATGTGCTGTGGCCCAGGATCTGCTAGGAGTGGTGGTACCCTGACACAACTAGGAAATACATTACTGAGAACAAAGACTGCTGAGGAAAGCTATGGCCCAGAACTACACTAAGAGCAGCAAAACCAAGGTACAGCTGGAAGATGCTGAGGCCAAAAACTGCTGGGGGCAGTGAATCTCTGCTACAGCTAGGAAACAGCAATGGGCCAACACTTCACTGGGAGCAGGGAAAAATTACCGACTGCGGAGAGACACTGGCGCAGCTAAGAGTAGCTGTGGGCCAGAATTCTACTGGGACCAGGGCAGACTCTGAGTGGCAAGAGATCTGATTTCACGCCTTCAGGGTGACAGAACCTTTTACTGGCATGGTTGACTCAGATGGATGTGAAGCAACCGCCTTGGGGGGTGACACAGAGGCTCACTGATGGTTCACTACTCTGTCAGCAACTCTCGTCAGGCCTGACATACTCACTACACCTCACACTCTAATGTCATGATATTTATTTAAAACGTGACACGTAATATATCATTTGAAATCTAACAACACACTTGTCATTAATAGCAGTGTGAAATGTTTGTAACAACGCTGTAGGTGAAATTATGGATATTCTCTGATATTATGTCTTGGAGACTGTAAAAAGATAAAGCAAAACAAAGTTGAATTGTCAAGAGAGTTTTGATACGGTAAAGAGAATCTTGTCTGAAAAGCCTGATCTAGATAGTACAGATTTTGACAAAAAGGTTTGCATTCTGTACAGATGCATCTGACATTGGTTTAGATGCTGTTCTAATGCAGTCAGAGGAAAAAAATAAGAAACACCTCATCACTTTCTTAACCAAGAAACTGATACTCACTGAACAAAATTAATTTGTCATAGAGAAAGAATGCTATGCCTTAGTGTTGGCAATCAGGCAAAGAAAAGCACATTTATATGCAAAGTAAAAAAAAGCCACCAGGGGAGCAAATGGGTAAAGATGACCACTTAACAATCTTGATGGTGGATAGAGACTTCACCTCAAGGAAGCCTTCCTTCCCCTAGAAGCAGACTCAATGAACTTAGGGAAGAAATAAGCAGAGAGAAAATCCCATTTTGTCATCCTACACCTCAGGAGATGAAGGAACCACGCACTTTGAGATCTGTGAAGGGTCCTGGCCAGAGCGTCTGGTCAGCCATGCTGGAAGAGAGACTTAATAAGAAACTCTTCTTTGAGCAAGAGATGCTAGTTAGTTAAACCAGGTTTTAGCTGTAGAAATGTATTTTTACTTTTGTTTGCTTGTAGCCTTGCTAACTTTATTCCTTACAAATGGTGTCATTTAAAACTATACTTTTTTGTATAATAAATCTGTTTTACTCTCACTAAAAACCAATTCAGTATTCTGATTAAAATAGAGTGTTTGTTAATCCCAGTTACGATAATAAACTGTTGAGTACTATCTCTTTAAGGGAGCGGCAAATATAATAACTTTTGTGAGTGTACAGTGATAGGCACTCTTCATTCAAGATAGGCATCTCTGAGAAACTTGGGAGCTAGCGTTCCCTGATTGTTACCTGCTCTGGAAGGTTTGGGCTGGAAGAGCCCTGAAGCCTTTGCTGGCAATGTAGACAAACGGGGATGTCAGAGAGCTGTCACATAATTTAGGAGAAGCAAAGGGGGTAACAATGTGACTCACAGTTCTGGGAACTCCAGCAAGTTGCCACAGTATTTTCCTAGGATTTTGTGAGAAGAAAGGAGAAATGAGAAGTGTATCAGGAGTCTTCCAGGTAGAATACTTTAATTTGTAATTGCCTGTGCAAGCTGTACTAACCTTTGAAATATTTTAGAAATTAACTGTTTAATTATTGACACTTATGTGCAGGTCAGCATGTTGTATTAGAGATGACAATAAACAGCTTCACATTATGAATATGCAAAAGCTATGAGAGAAGGAAGTGGCCTAACAAGTAGTGAAGACAAAGTCCACTAACAAGTCCTTGCTTTTGCACTGAAAAGGAATGTTACAGCTCTTACCAGCCATGTCATCAACAATATGACAAATCCATTTGACTCTGAATCACATATAGAGGTGCCTATCAACATATCTACTAAACTGCATGCAAAAGCAAATGTACAAGAGTCTCTACAGAAAATAGCAGATGTTGGCAAAGAACAAATTTATGAGAGGTGCATTTGATTCTGATGAGACATGTAGTACCTGACATCAAAACATTTGTTGACACAGCCTAGTAGACCAAATATAAGTCTGGCAAGGGAGGGACAATCACAGCAGCTACCAGTCCAGAAATTGTTTTCCATGGAGCCCTGTACCTAGCCAGATGCAGAGATGATGTTTCAACAACAGCTGTTCTTATGTACAGATCCTATTGGGTGACTATGTCCCTCCTCCATGCTGATGTAACAATGAGAACAGACAAAGTTGAATTAGGAGATCAGCTGGATGCTCAAACTGAAAGAATCAATGAGCTAAGAGCATGCAGCAAAGAAACCAGCATACATCAGAGATGCCATGTGTGTCACACAAGTGATGTCTGGAGACAAATTCCACACATTCAGTTAATTGCCTGCTGAGTAATTGAGACAGGTCCTGCAAGATTTGACAAAACTAATTCTGCAACTGAAGTCTTTGTCAGATAGGACAACAGTAACTCCATGAAAACTACAGAAACACAGCACTGGACAGGATCTAAGGTTGGATGCAAAAAATACAAGGTGATTGGTGTCTCCATAGAAAAAGTTTCTAAATTTGGCACCCAAAAAGCAATCATTTGTAAAACTCCTCTGTGCATATACGGTTTAAAATGCACCTGACAGTGTAGCACACCTAACACAAATACTCCTTGTTCCTGAAGGCCTTTCCAATGGTGAAGAAGTAAAGTCCATAATCAATAGAGGTACTGAAGAAATCCAAGGCTTGTTCAGTACTCAAGAGGAAGTGGATATAAAAACAGTTACTAACCTTTCCGTAACTGTTGTTCTTTGAGATGTGTTGCAGCATGTGTCCATTCCACTATAGGTGTTTGTACACTCCAGTGCACAGATGTCAGAAAGATTTTCCCTTAGCGATATCTCTCAGGGTAGCACAAGTGCCATCAACTGCCTCGCACACCATGTGCAGGCATAATGGGCTGAGCTGACCCTAACTCCATTCAGTTCCTTCCTACCACAAAGACTACAATAGAGAGGCGAAGGAGGGTGGGTCATGGAATGGACAAGCGCAACACATTTCGAAGAACAACAGTTACAGAAAGGTTAGTACCATTTTTTCTTCTTTGGGTGATTGCACATGTCCATTCCACAAGCAGTCCCAACTGGAAGTGGGTTCGGAGTCTATTTGATCAGAGACCAGAAGACCACTTGCCCAAATTTAGCAACATCTATACATTGCTGAGAGATAGCATAGTGAGAGGCAAAGGTGTGACACGATGAGCAGGCTGCCATTCTGCAGATGTCTAATACGGATAACTTGTGTTGATTGATAAATAACTTGCTCAAGTGATCTGCCAGTGTATTCTGAACCTCCAGGAGGTAGGCTGCTTTCAGAAATACAGATTTGTCGATGCAGAAGTCCCAGAGTAGTATTGCTTCCTGACAGAGTAGTGAAAATTGGGCTCACTCCCACTTGTTTACATAAAACATGGCAGTCGTATTGTCGGTCAGCGCCAATATTCCCCTTCTCCTGATGCCAGGAAGGAGTGCCATTCAAGCTAATCAGATAGACTGCAGCTCCCTGATCTTTATATGCAGACTGAGATCTTGCGGAGACCAGAGACCTTGCATCTGCAGGGCTTCTAGGTGAGTCCCTCAAACCAGGTCCAAGGCATCCATGACTAAGGCAAGAGTTTGTTGAGGACAGATGAAAAGAACTTTCTTGCAGACACTGGGTCTGTCCACCAATCTAGGAAGGATAAGATGTGACTTGGTACACACACTAACATGTCTAACTAACATGGCACCTTTTTGGAGAATCCACCTCTGCCAAGCAGCCGTGAAGGAGTCTGAGATGCATTCTGATGTACTGGACCACATAAGTGCATGATGCCATGCAGCCCAGCAATTTCTCACCATGGCGAGAGGATAAGCCTATGAGTCCAGAATTTGCATGAAACCTTGCTTGCAGTAGTAAGGCCCTAGCCATTGTTAACACCAGGATCATTCCAATTGTATTTTCTGCACCAGAGACAGGACTGATTTGTCTGAGTCGATCAGCAATCAGAGTGCATCTAAAGTGGATCAGATTTTGCCTGTGCTGAACACCTCTGTGACCTGGGGATTGATCTCTTATCAGCCAGGTGTCCAGGTAAGGGAATCCCTGGATGCTTGTCCTCCGGACTAAAGGCACTACCACAGCCATGCACTTTGTAAAAACACATGGAGCAGACATCAGACCAAAGCAGAGTACTGTGAACAGTTAATGGCAAATGTTGCAGTAAATCTCAGAAATTTTCTGTAGCTATGATGAATTGTCACATGAAAGCAGGCATACTTTAAATGAGAGCAGCATGCCAGTCCCCCCAGCTCCAGGGAAGGAATAATGGAAGTAGAGTGATCATCCGAAATTTCCATTTTTTCGGGAACTTGTTTAACTGTCTTAGATCTAAAATAGACCTGAGACCTTGGTTTGCTTTCAGTATCAGGAAGTATCAGGAGTAAAACCCTTTCCCCTGAACAAAGGATGGATCTCCTGTATAGCTCCCACAAGGAGTACCGACTGTATTTCTTGCAGTAACACTTTCTCATGAGAGGGGTCCCTGAAAACAAACAAGGAAGGAGGATACAGGGGAGCTAAGGGGGTGGTAGAAATAAATTGGAGTGTATACCCCACTTCCACCGTGGTTAGAACCCACCAATCTATTGTGATGTGGGCCCAAAGCATAATGCAAGGGGGACAGGGTGGTCTCCAAAAATTGGCAAAGAAACAAATGGAACTCTTAGAACTGGGAGTCTGCTCTCTGCTTGCTCATCAAAATGAGCTCTTGGAAGATGCAGCCTGTCTTGATGAAAAGGCAACTGCCAAAGCAGGAGATGTGGGTGGGTGTTTTTTGTAACCTCTCCTCCCGCTCCTTGACAGGTCTTGGGCTCAACGGGCAAAACCCTCAAAACACTGGGATAGGTGAGGATGGAATGCTTTCCACTTCCCTGCTGGGATGTAAATGCCCAGGGATTTCAGGGCTGCTCTAGAGTATTTGAGACTATGCAGAGCTTCCTCCCTCTTTTCTGAGAAGAGTGGTTGCTCTTTAAAAGGTAGGTCTTGGCTTGTCTGTTGTACCACTGGAGGGAGGCCAGAAGTGCATAACCGGGACAAGTGCCTCATCATGATAGCAGAGGTTATGCATCAGTGGTCCTGACAAATTAAGAAAGAGTGATGGACAAGCTGCAATTGCTGCAGAAAGGAAGATAGTACAAGTGGGGTATGATCAGAGCAAGAAAGAGGAGGAGACCAACAAACAGCTGAATTGCTTGCACCTTAATCTAGCCATCAAAAAGGACAAGTCACTGGTCAAACTCCCACCATGTGAGGTCAGTTCTGAAGCATGTCAAAAGAACATCTTGGCCAACAAAGATTTCAGTGTCTTTACATATAAGTAAACCAGCCATTGGATCACGATTACAACATGGACAGGGAAAAGTGGATAATTAACTACTTCCTATATTCTTCAAGGGCCCACTAGCATCTGAGCTTCCTCAAGACCTTATTTGCGTCTGTATCAGTAGGTTGGCTGCACAATCAACTATGTCTCTAGTCCGAACTCTCTTGCACAGAACTGTGTACATGACAAGGAAATGAAGATTAGGATAACCCACAAATTCTCAACAGAAATCAAAATGATGAACAAGTTGATGACAAAAAATATCAACAGTGCTATTACACATCAATGATACCTGTAAATTTTCATTATTAGATTTTGTTTTACCATTTAGATTGTTCTTTTAAGGCTTGCAGGTCACAAAGAAATCCAAATTTGTGTCTTGAAATAATATATAGAGTCATTAAAAGAAACCAATGCAAATATTTCAAACTAGTCATTTTAACATGTTCGTGGTGTCATTGTTTATTCCCATTTCTATAGGAATGGCACAACTTAACAACTCCACATCATACCTCACCTTGAAGTAGACATAATAAGCTTTCAAATGATGTATGATGTGCATGTGTGTAGAGAGGACACATTTAATCAACTGAATTGATGATGTCCGTCACTCTTCTACTTACATGATCCAATGGGTAAAAATAAGGTTTAAATGTTAACAATGAGAGTAATTAACCGCTGGAACAATTTATCAAGGATTATGGTGGATTCTCTAACCATTTCCAAATCAAGACTGGATGTTTGTCTAAAAGATCTGCTCTAGTAATTATTCTGGGGAACTTCTATAGCCTATCATATTGGAATTCAGACTAGATGATCACAACAGTCCATTCTGGCCTCGGAATCTTTGAATCTATTAATGTAAGATGGGACAATGGACTGCTTATAAAATGGAACAGATGAAGTAGGAACTATGCATGTTAACCTTTACTTACCGTGCTGTAATGCTTATTACAATTTGAGGAAATGCAAAGATTTCAATCATTCTTCGACTGTAACTACAGTAGTTTCCCCTTATGAAAGCTGTATTACAGCAGTTAAAATGAAAAAGAAAAAGCTGCATCCCATATCCTAACCCTCCTGCACTCAGCTGGAGTCATTGAAAACCAATTTATGCTCTGATCAAAGAGCATCACTACTGCTGTGAGGCAAACCTTGGTTTTCCTGTATATTTCTAAAACATGACATTATTTGTCCCGTAGGGTAGCAGAAGGCATACGTGTTACACTCAGATTAGGACATCAAAAATTATGTTACTGAAGAAAAATAGCGTGCAGTTAATTTAAAATATTAATCCTGTGGAAATCACTGGTGATCAAAAATCTCTCTCAATGGATTTCTCCCATTATGTATTTCACAGAGGAAAATGTTGCACATGCAGATATTTTACACTTGTTGCCTTCAGTAAAGCTTAATGGCAAATCACTGCCTCAACCACTCCTTCCCTTCCCCTACTTACCCTATGCATGCACACACAGAGACTGTGTCTTCACTGACAAAAAAGGGTGTGTTGGGGGAAGGAGGTAAAGTAACTAACACACCAGTTATCTCACTGTAAAATCCAAGACAAGACACCTGTAGTTTTTACCACAAGGTAGGCTAGTGAGGTCAGCAATATAGCCCCATTTATGGCTGACCTCACCTAGTTTATCTCAAAGTAAAATTACAGTTCCTCACCTCCACTATTTTAACAAAGGGAACACAAATTGTGTTAGTTACTGCTGAGTAAAAAAAACAAACACTTTTTTTTTTTAAATCAGTGAAGACAAAGTCACACTCAACAGTATGTCAGCGATCCTTCTATCTTCCAATTTACCTACTTATATTGGTTGGCGTCTCTTCAACAGTGATTTCTACATATTTTATAGTTCATACTTGACATATCAGCTTTTGCTGTGTAGTTGAGGATAGTAAAAACCAGGAAAAAGTTTTGCAATTAAGGTAGAAATGGAGAAATATTATAACCGAGAAGTATTGCATAGTTATTCAGCTGAGTGATACTGCACCAGCTTACATAGTTCTGATCTGTTAAGAGAACTAAAATGATTTTATTTCTAATATCAGCACAATGATAGGTGAATAGAATAATCGAGATGACTATGGTACATTTTTCTCCAATAATTTTACACTTGTACATATAGTTAATTTCTTTTATTATATACATGTAATGCACCAACTCTGGAAACAGCATTGTTTAATCCAAGCTCCATCCACAACAAAAATTTATATGAAACAGACATAAAAATGAGAGACCGTTCTACTGGGCTCAGCTTATCCTCAGAGTGATCTGACACCCTCAGAGTTTTCAAGGTGTGTTTGCTCCCCACTCCCACCCCTGCTTTGTGGGGCCCAGCCTGCTGTTGCTCCTCCTCTCTATGACTGCTCTCAGGCAGATAAGCAGAATGAAATGTTAGCTCTGTGTTGCCTAGCAACAAACACTGATATGTGGCAGCAGCCAGAGCCAGTTCCCACATTTTAAGGCAGCAGCAAGCAGTTGGCTCAATGTAGCTGCCTGATCTCTCTCACTCTCACACTCACACACACGCAGCTGAATAGCAGCTAGACAGTGAAACAGGTCCAGAAACAAAAACAAAAACAAAATGATGGTTTGCCAAGCCAAAAGCATTGGCTCACCAAGCCAACCCAATTTGAGACCTGACCTCCTTCATTTGATATCTTACTTGTTAGTCCAATATATCTGCACCAGCTGAAAAAAGAGCATCATCCATTAGGAAAGATCTTTATCACATTTTCTAAATCTACAAGAAAGAGATATCTATCAGACCAGATTTTCTTAACACAACATATCCCTTGCCAAATACTGTGCACAAGCAGAGTTTGGAACTGCATAGCAGGATGGTTACGCACTGTTATGTTTTTAATGTCACAACATTCTGTATCATTAAAGTGCATCACTTCTGCAGACAAATTAATTTTCCTTTATTAAAACACTGTGTAACTGATATATTATGACACTCAAACCTAACAGCACTCTCTGACCTACTCTCAGCAATTCATTTCATTCTTAAGTATGCACAAAACTGAAAAATCAGAAGACAAAGTGATAAGATTTTAGAATTGTCAGGGCTCTTTAATTTCAGGAAATACCAAACAATATACGTGTGCATATCAATTATTTTATTCACAGTGCTTCATGTTGTGCAGAAGACTGTAGTCTATGCTGACCAAGGTAACAAAGTCACACTCAGCACAGCCTGTTACATAAAATTGTCTATAAAAACAAAAGTGAGAGACAAATAAACCAGTACAAACTAGATTATTTAAATTAAAAGAAATTGGATATGGCTTCAAAGCTCCAGCTAAAGTCATGTGCTATTATAACAATGAGCTGAAAGTTACTAGAAATGTTTATAGCAAAAATCACTGAAAAGTGGCCGGATTGGTTCATTTTAATTGTGAGGCTGCCACCTCTTCTTGGACACTGTTTATGTGGGGGTCAACTAAATGGAGGGGGATGAATGGACTGTTAGGAGCAAGTTTTAGCAATTCATGGCTGCCACCCTCAGTCTCCTGGGACCACAGAATCCATCAAGACACTGCTGGGCCTTCATTGTTCTGATCCTGAAAGATATCCTGAAGCAAAGTGGGCCAGAGAGGGGGAACCAGATGACATCACCACCTCCCCTGACTTTAGCTAAATCCTAAACTCTACTTGGGATGTGAACCTTAAGGTTGGTCTACACTAGCAACTTATGTCAGTATAACTATGGCAATCAAGGGTGTGGAAAATCCACCCCACTGAGAAACACAGGTCTACCAACCTAACTCCCAGTCTAAACAGCACTGACTGGAGAAGCCATCCTGTCAGCATAGGTAGTATCCTCACTAAAGCGCTACAGCAGTGCAGCTGCATCGACACAGCTGCACCACTATTCCCTTTTAAGTGCAGACAAGCCCTTAGATTCCTGTTGTGACACCTTCTCCCTCATATGTCATTTTCCTTCCCAACCTTACTTTTCTTACCTATCTCTCATCTTTCTGACTTAGCAGCCAAAGTTACTCCATCTTTTCAACAGTGCTGGTACCCTGTTGACCAGAGAGACAGCTAAAAGGAACATATAATTACCCAACACTGATAAAAGTTTGCCAATTCTTAGACTGGCTGATGAGACCAAGTGCTGGACCTGTGTTTCTCCACCAATGAGGCTGCAAGTGAAAATCAAAACCAGAGAAACTAAGTTTTCTACCTTTGCTATTTCTTTCTCTGTCCTTTGTATGTGTTTGTCTTGTTTTGTCTTAAAGGAAAAACAATTAACTCTAACCACAATAGCAATAACAACAGCTAAGGACCTTTTTAACCTTTTTAAACCTTTTATTCTTTTCTCCCAAAAAGGACAATACTACCTTTAATACCAACTAAAAACTGTCACACAAGGGTTTCTCCCTATACAGGCCTCTAGACAGCTAAAAGGAAAGTGAACAAAGGATATTGTTAAAATGGAAACTTAACTTAATACTTTACATATCAGTGGCGGTTGTTATAATGGAAGTGATCAGTGACAAGGTGACATGGAACCTAAAAATGCCTTTCATTTTTAAACACTGCAATAATGAAAGAGAGTTTCGTTAACATCTTATCCCTAGCTGGGCCCAAGATATGCTCTTATCAACACACCTGTCAAACCATATTTTGACGAAGCTCAATAATTTTATGGCTAAAGAATTTTCACAGATTTTCAACACTACATCAACCAACAAATAGGAAATAGCAGCAAGTCAGTATCTTCACAGCTCTACCAATTTGGACTGGATTTTTTTTTACTCACCACTATTAAAAAAGCCACAAGCCTAGATCATAAAAAAGCCTTACTTATTTTTTAATATACTATATGCATATCTCTCTTAAAAGGTCCAAGAAGTACCAACCCTTTGCTCCTTTTTTAAACTCTGCTTTATCCATAAAAGCACTATTGCACAATTGCTTTCTTTCAGATATTAAACTGATAAAAACAGATTTTTTTTATTAAAGCTATTGTTTAAAATTAAATATACACAAGTTAAGAGGGAAGGTCCTGTACATCTAGGCTTGAGTTATGAGGGATTACAGGTATCGCTTACAAGGATCACGAGATACATACACATCACATAATCAGCACAGACCCAGATTGGGGTGTGGGAGTTTTTAAAGCATCAGTGGACTCGGGTACGTCACCCATGGAACGTATTAAGAGTCCAAGTCAGTATCAGTGTAGCGAATAAGTACATGGGTTGGGTGCGTCCCTTAGTTTGTCAGGAAAGGAAGTGGGTTATTTCCCTGATTGGTAGTCTCTATTACTCAACATAGTATTGACAGTGTCCTGTGATGTGTTCCATATAGATGTGTCTGGATCACCTAATGGTGTTGGACACCATGAGCTGTCTCATGAGCCAGGTGTAGCATCAACCAACTCCGCACGGTCTCAGTACTGGCTCGTTCTGGGGGTCCCACGAGCCCAGCGCTCCCACGATCAGGGTGTGTATCTGGACCTTATAGACCTGGACTCTCAGGGTGTTGGCTAGCGGGGTGTACATCAACACCTTCCGTGCTCGGGCCTCGTGGAAGGCTGTTGACCTGTTTTCAAATGGCACCATGACATCTATCATGAGGACCTTCTTCTTTTCTGCATCCGTCACGACAATGTCGGGCCGCAGTCGGCTGTCTCGGGGATGGCGGAGTCAACGGTGGTCTTCCCCAGGGACGGTGGGATGACTTTCAGCAGCCTGTTCTGGATGGTGTTGTGGCGGTGCCGCTAGGGTCCAGAGTGCTGTTTGCATCCACACTGGACGTGGGGCAGGGTCTCATTGGCGTAGCCGCATTTCCTGCAGCGCTTGTCCCGGTTGCCGTGGCAGATGGCTCCGTTGAGGGGAACGCAGTTGAGCTGGGCCCGGTGCGTGAAACACAAGTCGGCGAACCTGGTGAAGCTGTCCTTGGGGAGGAAGTGGTTGCTGCATCCCACTTGCTGGACACCTTGAACACCCTGCCCTGGTCCAGCTTCCGCTTGAGGTTCTCGGCATAGTGGCAGCAGATGGGTCAGGGTCCTTTCCTTTCAGGATCTTTTCCAGCATCGTTCTGGTGGTTGGGGTGATGATGGTGTGATCTTTATGCACAGCACCTGTATTCCCAGCTCCCAGCCCTCCTCGCACCACTTCCAGGGGCAGCCGATCCTCTTTTCTAGGCGTTTCAAGGCATTGCAGGTGCGGGACCAGAGAGAGAGAGAACAGGTCCCCCTCCATCTCCCGAACTCAGCCTCCAGGGAGCCGCTGAGGTAAGTGGCAACGTCCTGCTTGGAGGGAGCCATGGCGATGCATTTCCTGACCACGTCCTGTACGGCTTCCTGCTCAATGCTCCACACCATCAGGTCTGGGCACATCAGGAGGCGGAAGGTGTGGGTCATCATCACCATGTTGCACAGGTCACCCATCCAAGGTTGGCGCTGCCCTGCATGCGGGAAATGTAGATGATGTCAGTGCTGGCCTTCTGGGGAAGGTGGAGCCATTTCCTCACCAGCCGCCTGATGGTGCTATCGGCCTCGTTCAGGGGCACCTTGGCTACGGCTGATCCTCTGAGGACAAAGGAGATGCAAGAGATCAGGAAGGTATTGAGGGCGTTGAATATTTGCCGGGGGCGAGCAGGGAGGAGTCAATTTGGGCCGCATCTTGCAGGATCTCTGCGATAGTGTCTTCAGGGGGCCATCGGATGCAGACTCCTGTGGGCATGCCCAGGTGTTGGCATACCTCTCCCTCCTCAAGGAAGGCCATGAGCTTGCCCTGGATCAGGAAAATGACGCCCAGACCAGAGCCCTGGCACTGCCACTAATGTGGAGGGAGGTGCACTTTTGGTTGAAGTGGAGGCTCATCCATTTGGCGGCTCGGCAGGTGACATCAAGCATTTGCTGGAGGCTTTCTGAGCTGTCAGCAACCAGGGCCAGGTTGTCTGAATAGGCCAGAATGCTGATTTTCTTGCCGTGCAGGTTGAAGCTGGTCGGGATGCTGGAGATGGCTCGGATGAGCGGTTCCATGGCCAGGTTGAGGATGATGGGGCTGAGAGGGCAGCCTTGTTTCACATCGCAGCGGATAGGGATGGCGTCCGTCTCTCCATCCATGGCGCAGATGGTGGTGGTGCAGTCCTCGCAGAGGTCTCGGAGGATCTGGATGAAGGTTTCTGGCATTTGTTGAAGATGGCAGCAAGCAACAAGCAGCTGGGGTCTCACTTCTTCAGCAGGTGGTAGCGGATGCCATCTTTTCCAGGGGCAGTGTTTTTGGTCCTCATCAGCCTCGCCAGAACTTCCTGCAGGGAAAAATCTCACTCCAGATCCTCCGTGAGGTTGATCTGGGGTAGCAGGAGAAGGCACTCTGGGCATCACACGTCAGTTAGGGTTAGGGTCCTTGAAGTAGGAGTAGAGCCTCTCGGGCTAGATGGCACAGTAGAAGAAGGTCCCGTTAAGGATCTCCCTCATAGCTTTCGAGCAGTTCGTCCTGCATAGTTTCTGAATAAGGGATTCAGCTGACAGATCGTAGTGGTAGCCGGCATCCCCTCTCCTGCCTTCTCTGGCAGTGTCATTATGGCTTGGCGCGGGAATCTGCAAGTGGTCCATGCGACCTCCTGGGGTTCCCTCCTTCTGGCTGTGATTTCCACAGACAGTTCTGCAGTTAGTTTGTCCATCAGGGTTTCGAAGTTCTCGAAGTTGTCAGCCTTTGCCAGCTCCTCCGTCCAGGCGGATTGCCACGGTATGGCAACCCTCGCTCATGGCCATTGCTCCTCCTGCTGCGTTGTCTCCACAGGTTCAGGTGCTGCGTGGACGGCCTTGTTGTTCCTCAGACTGGAGAGTGGTATTCAGGTGGAACTTGGGGGTTAGGGGGTCCTGGTGTGGTGCGGGGGGCAGCTCTCGGTGTCTCCGAGGCTGCGCTGGATCTTCCAGGAGAGAGTAGGGTTCTGGAAGCACCGGTGCTGGACTTTGTGGGGGGGGCGCGGTTGTGTCTGGAAGAGCTAGGGATGGTTCTGGTTCTCCTGCAGGGGGTATGTGGCTGGGGGGTCCTCTGTGGGGCATGGGATTCTTGGCAGTTGGAGTCTTGCTGGGCAACTTTGGAGGAGGTGTTGGGTCTCCAAGGGGTGGGGTCCGGCCGTGGGATCTAGGGGCTGTGGGAGGTTCCTCCTTTGGCTGGATGTTGCTGGGCGGCCTAGGGGGCGATGCTAGTTGCTCCTACAACAGGGTGGTATGAGGTTACATGTTGGGGAGAGCTCCCCCGTCTTGTATCCGTGTTGTGCCAGATGGTTTCTGTGAGGCCACTGAGACATCTGGTGAGGTTGCTGACTTGCGACATAATGGTGATCTCCCTCATGGCAGGATCCAGCGTGGGGATTCTGGAGACGGGGCTGGTTCTTTTGGTGGCATCATCTTGTTGTTCAGCCCTCAAGGCGGGGGTCGCACTTCCCTCAGTTGGCAGTTGGTCCCCCCTTACATGCTGTGGCTCTGGGGAGGCTGGCTGGGGTGCTGAATCCAGAGCGTTGGTGGGGGTCAGGGTTGGAACCCACAGGGTGTCAGTGGGATTGACCTTCGTGGTCGTGAAGGGTCCTTTGCATGTGGTTTGATAGTACTTACATTTCTTTTGAGTCTTGAAGGGCAGATTGCAGTGGCTACACCAGAAGGCGATCTGTTTGTTGTGGGCCTTCCATGGAAGAGGAAGCAGAAGGGGCAGAGGAGGAGGCCCGTAGGGATTGGGTACTGGAGGTAGATGCAGTAGTCTTCCCCTGCCTCACCCACTGTGGGGCAGACCTCTGTTGTGCCTGCAGACTTGCCAGGTGATTCCTCTCAGTATGGCAGAGAAGCTTGAGGAGGTGATGTTGCTCCTGGGGGGAGCGGGGGTGCTAGACTCATTGGCCATGATATCTCTTTGCTTGGAAGGATAGCGTGTGACATCAAGATCCTGGGCTGTGGAGTGCAAGTAGTTTCGGGGTCCTGGAATTAGGAGATGGTTCCTTCAGGAGCATCCCTCTCTGGAGCAGCGGGGCAGCAATCAGTATCCTGGTCCTGGGTCATCATGGGGGGCTCCTCTGGTAGCAGCCTTCCCATCAGGGCAGTGATCAGCATCCTGGTCCTGGGTCATCGAGGGGGCTCCTCTGGTTACAGCCTTCTCAGGAGCAGCAGGGCAGCGCTTAGCATCCTGGTCCTGGACAGTGGGAGAGGTTCTCCAGGGATCCTTCTCCTGAAGAGCTGGCGAGAAATTGTTGCACCTGGATATGAGGTCCCAAAGAGCCATCCTTGTGGTGCTAGGTCTCCTTGCAGATATCCCCAGGGGGGTTTTCATCCTTGGTGCCTCACAGAAGACACGGATCACCAGCAAGGGTGGTCTTCGAGATGGGCTTCCGCTGAGCTTTCTGAGAAGTAGAGGATGCAGGAGCAGCAGGAGCTGCTGAGAGCGCAGCTGGGAGTGTCTCAGAAGCAAAGAGAGGGTTTTCTTCCAAAGTAGCAGCAGCAGAGTGTATCTTCAAAGCAGCATCGATTTTCTCAAAAATGGCAACAGAAGAATCCATCTTCAGAGCAGGTGTTGCAGATGTCCATCAAAATAAATTAAACTGATAAGAACAGATACTATATCTTGTCTTAGTCAAACACTGACTACCTAGCTCACACTTTTAGCAGACTCTGCTTTATGATTTAAAATTACTGGAAGTCATACACCTTTTCAAAATAAATATTAGCCACAGTTTCAGGGAGAACACAGCATCCCTGCTTGGATTTATATAAATCCATTCTGTAAATTGGTGCAAGTCCACACTGCCTCTCCCTACTAAAATGGAAATGTATAGACAATGCCTTGGGAAGTGAAGGGGGAGGGGCGAGAGGGAGTGCACACATTAGAGGAACAGCTAGTTTGCCATCTAGATTTAATCATATCAGCTTCATTTAAGTGTAATTTGTAACCTGGTTTCTGGCAGATTCAGGCATCCAGAGGAAGGACTTGCCTTTAACAGGCAAACCAGTGATGCCATTCTTTGGCTCACTCCACAAATCACCAATGAATTTAAAGCGAACTACAACACAGGGCACAATGCTATGCAAAGGGATGATATGCTTTTTAATTACACACAGATTTTTACCCTCTCCTAATTTTTCATGAGACAGTAGCCACAAAGAGACGGGAAAATCTTCAATTTCAACAGCTGGTTCTGCTTAATTAATTAGATCACTTAATGAAAGCCCCTTAAATTAGATTCCTTGACAAGGGGATGGCGCTAATTCAGGGAGAACAGGGGTTTTAAAAGCCAGCTTCTAAACGACCAGAGGAGCAAGAGAACAAGAGTAGCAAACAGGAGAGTTTTGCCAGGCAGTTTAGAGAGGTAGCATGAGAGCCAGATACACTTAATAAACATTCTCTAAACTTGAGCCAAAAATGCCACCCTCCTGTCCTGTCCAAATTTGGGACTCTCCTTCCAGATGATGCTCTTGCACTGAGGTCATCCCTCCTGGGGAAAGAACCCCAGATATTAGGAATAAATAGGTAATAGTAATGGGGGATTCGATTATTACAAATATAGATAGTTGGGTTTGTGATGACTGGGAGAACTCTATGGTGAAGTGCCCACTGGGTAAGAAGGTTGTGGACCTCTTGAGACATCTTGACAGACTTAAGTGCAGTGCTGGGGAGGACCGGTGGTCACTGAACAAGCAGGTACCAAAGAGAAAGATAAGAGAGAAATCATGGAAGCCAAATTTAGGCTGCTAGAAAGGAGATTAAAGTCCAGAACCTCCATAGCATTTTCTGAAATGTTTCCAGTTCCACATACAGGAACAGATAGACAGGCAGAACTGCAGGGTTTCAGTGCATGGATGAGATGATAGTGTTGAGAAAAGAGACTTAGGTTTCTTAGGAATTGGTGAACCTTTTGGGAATGGAGGAACCTATACAGAAACAAGGGGATCTACTAAACCAAAATGGAACCAGATTGCTGGCACAAAACTAACATAAAAAAAATTAAGTACCTCAGAAGCAGAGACCCTGCCAAACACTCAGAGAGGCCACTAGACCATCGAGCTGCTAAATGAACACTCACAGAAGACAAGACCATTGTGGAGATGCTGAATGAATTGTTTGCATCAGTTTTACTGCAGAGACTGTGAGGGAGATCACTGCACCTGTGCCATTCTTTTTAGATGACAAATCTGAGTGACTGTCCCAGACTAAGGTGTTGATAATGGAGGATTTGGAACAAATTGATAAATTAAATAGTAATAAGTCACCAGGACCGGATGGTATTCACACAAGAGTTCCAAAGGAATTCAAATGTGAAATTGCCCAGCTACTAACTGTGGTCTGTAACCTATCATTTAAATCAGACTCTGTACTAGATGACTGACAGGTAGCTAATGTAACACTGATTTTTAAAAAAGGGTCCAGAGGTAATTTGAGTAACTACAGGCTGGTATGCCTTACTTCACTACCAAGCAAACTGACTGAAACTATATTAAAGAACAGAATTATCAGACACTTAGATTAACATAATTTGTTGAGGAAGAGTCAACATAGCTTTTGCAAAGGGAAATCATTAGAATCATTACAGTTCTTTGGGAGGGTCAACAAACATGTGGACAAGGCTGATCCAATGATTACAGTGTACTTGAACTTTCAGGTATCAGAGGGGTAGCCGTGTTCGTCTGGATCTGTAAAAGCAACAAAGAGTCCTGTGGCACCTTATAGACTAACAGACATATTGGAGCATGAGCTTTCGTGGGTGCATGCATCCAACGAAGTGGGTAGTCACCCACGAAAGCTCATGCTCCAATACGTCTGTTAGCCTATAAGGTGCCACAGGACTCTTTGCTGCTTGAACTTTCAGAAAATCTTTGACAAGGTCCCATATCAAAGGTTCTTAAGCAAAGTAAGCAGTCATGGGAAAAGATGGAAGGTCCTGTCATGGATCAATAACTGGTTAAAGGACAGGAAACAAGGAGTAGGAAAAAAAGGTAAGTTTTCACAGTGGAGAAAGGTAAATAGCAGGGTCCCCCAAGGATCTTTATTGAGACAAGTGCTGTTCCACATATTAATAAATGATCCAGAAAAGGGGATAAACAGTAATGGTGGCAAAGTATGCAGACGATACAAAACTAGTCAAGCTGGTTAAGTCCAAATCTGACTGTGAAGAGTTGCAAATGGATCTCACAAAACTGCGTGACTGGACAACAAAAAGGCAGATGAAATTCAATATTGATAAATGCAAAGTAATGCACATTGGAAAACATAATCCCAACTATACATACAAAAAATATGATTAGGAACATACAAAAAGATGGAATCTAAATTAGCTATTACCAGTCAAGAAAGAGACCTTGGAGTCACTCTGGATAGTTCTCTGAAAACATCCACTCAGTGTGCAGCAGCAGTCAAAAAAGCTAACAGAATATTAGGAATCAATAGGAAAGGGATCGATAATAAGATGGTACATTTTATAATTCCACTATATAAATCCCTGGTATGCCCACACCTTGAATGCTGTTTACAGTTCTGCTCATCCCATCTCAAAAAAGGTATATTACAATTGGAAAATGGTACAGAGAAGGGCTACAAAAATGATTAGGGTTATTGAACAGCTTCTATTGGAGGAGAGATTGAAAAGACTGGGATTGTTCATCTTGGAAAAGAGACAACTAAAGGGGATATAACAAGTCTATAAAATCATGAATGTTGTGGAGAAAGTGAATAGGGGAGTGTTATTTACCCCTTCACATGACACAAAAACCAGGGGCTACCCAATGAAATTAACAGACAGCAGGTTTAAAACAAACATAAGGAAGTACTTCTTCACACAATGCATAGTCAACCTGTGGAACTCATTGCCAGGGGACATTGTGAAGGCCAAAAGTATAACTGGGTTCAAAAAAATAATTAGATAAATTCATGGAGGATAGGTCCATCAATGGCTATTAGCCAAGATTTTCAGGAACTAAGCCTTCAAGCCTTTTTAAAACTTCATACCTGCTAAAACCCATATTCTTGTGCTTTGAGCTCCACTCTTTTTACATTCAACTCCTAAGTTTAGAGTTGCCCCTAAATTCCGGCATTTTCTTCCTTCAGACCCACTTACTGCACAAATTGATCTTCTTATGAATAGTTTTTCTATGTGTCTTCCATTTAAATTTTGAGAGTTTAACTTCAAGCATGTGGAGAAGGCATGCTGTATTTCTATACATTTCACAATGAGTGACATATATGGCACTTCATAAACATCATTACCACATTATTACAACTGGTATGCACATCAAAATAATACTGTTCATAAACCAAACTCTGCAATATAACTGTAGTAATAAAATATGTTTTAAAAGCACTTGTCACAAAAAATCCCATTAAACAATTTCTACATGGATAAGAATGGTCATTAAAATGATTCACAGGATTTTATAATATTTACAGTACAGTGTACTATACTAAGAAAGTTCACATGGAATTTCTAAAAGAGCGTTATGAGAAGGAAGGAGAGGACAGAAGCACTAAAGTAACAGAAAGTATAACCTACCAAATATGTTGGTGGAATGTCCTTTCCTGGCAATGGGTTTGAGTTCATTATGCCCCCATCCATACTGCCGGTAATTTTCCCAGGCATGTTTCATCATCTGAGGAAGGGAAATATTTGATTCAGTTAATATGGATTACTCAGACGATGCAGTTTTATAATCTAGTGCTTATCTGAACATTCTATGCCTCAAACTCACCACAGCATATTGACAGTTATTCTATTTCTATCAGTTACAATAGGCAGAGTATATAGTACAAACAGTCTTTGACCTAAAAAAGTTTTGAGAGTATCTAAAATACTCCAGTAAAGAGGAGTGATGCATTGTACATGCTACAGCAGTGTCAAAGGACATAAAACTGTGCTCTTTTAACCAGGAGTTATTGAGAGCACAAACAGTAACTTAGGTCAATTTAATTTCAGTGGGAGCTATTAGGTGCTCAGTCTTTCTGAAATTCAGGCTGCTGATTTCAGTGCCTATATATGGCACAATATCCATTTTTAAAAATCTTGGCCTAAATCTAACTTGCCTAAGCAATAACACGACCACAATCTACAAATATCGGAAGGGTGTACATTTCCAGGAGAGCAAGGAGGAATTATTTAGGGCTTACCAACAGAGCAAGTTACTATGTGGCAAGGTAGGGCACACCATGCCTACAGCACACCAGTTTGCCACGCAAAATGAGAGGAGGTTGCCACAGGTTCCAAAAGTTGGCTTCCCAGTAGGAAAACACTTGAGAAACACGGCTAGAAAATATTCTGTAGGGGACAACCCTGCATTGACCCATGGGAAGTGGATTAGATGATCTAATACTGTTGGACTTATCCATCTTTAGCTCCATGATACATATATTAAAAAACATATGAATAATACACCAAAGGTGAAGAGAGAAGAGCTCCAAAAGGCCTGCCATTTCATTACAGTTCACAATTTGTGTTAGACATTCTGGTAATTCTTTGTAGAGCACTAATAGACACACAGTGCTGTACAGTAGATGAACTGTGCCAAGCAAACAGCAGATCCATGACTTAATAATAAAAATAATACTTAGCATTTTATTTATACAGCACTTTACACATTCCAACTGACATAAATGCCCAACAGCCAATTAATAATCATAACATTTATATAAAGTAAGTTGGTAAGTAACACTATCTCTTTTTAAAGATAAGGAAACACAAAGAGTAAGTCAATGTGTAAATTTCTCTAACAACCCCTTTTAAAAGCATCAAGAAGCAACATACAAATGAACTCAGTTTTCTGCACTCATGTATAAAATTGGTTTTATCTACTTAAGATGGAACACACATCCTTTTTATTGTGTCCCCCTCTCTCCGTGGGTTTGTAATTCCTTCTTTAAATATTACTTGCTCTACCATTTAACAAAGAGCAAGCTTTGTTCTCATATGAGTTGGGAATTTCTAAAGTGTCTAAGTAACTCAGTAATTATTTAACAGACATTTTCAAAAATCTCACCCATAATATATAGCACTAAACACTCTTATTAATTATTTATATTGTGGTAGCACATAGGGGCCCCTCTGTATTGAGCATCAAGTATGTCTGTTTCCTTTACTTTCCTAGGAGGGTGGGTAGTGGAGTAACCACAGGAACACACATCTCAAAGAACCACAGCTACTGGTGAGTAACTCTTTCTTCCTCTTCAAGTAGCACCCCTGTAGATCAGGGGTTGGCAAACTTTTTGTGTGGCGGGTCATGAATGTTCCTGAAATTGGGGCTGGGGTACAGGAGGGGGTGAGGGTTCTGACTGGAGGTGCGGGGCTGGGAATGAGGGATTTGGGGTGTAAGAGGATGCTCCAGGCTGGGACTGAGGGGTTTGGATGGCAGGAGGGGGATCAGGGTTGGGGCACAGGGGAGGGTGAGATGCAGGCTCTGGGGTGGGGCCAGAAATGAGGAGTTCAGTGTGCGGATGGGGGCTCTGGATTGGGGCAGGGGGCGTGAGGACTTCAGCTGGAGATGCAGGCTCTGGGGTGGGGCTGGGACTGAGGGGTTTGGAGGGTGGGAGGAGGATCAGGGCTGGGGTAGGGCGTTGGGGCATCGGAGGGGGTCAGTGGTGTAGGCTCTGGGCGGCACTTACCTCAAGCAACTCCCCAAAGCAGCGGCATGTCCCTCCTCCGGCTCCTACACAGAGGTGCAGCCAGGCGGATCTGCGCACTGCCATGTCTGCAGGTGCCACCTCTGCAGCTCCCATTGACTGAAGTTCCCGGCCAATGGGAGCTTCAGGGGTAGCGCCTGCAGACGGAGCAGTGCGTGGAGCCCCCTGGCTGCCTCTAAACATAGGAGTCAGAGTGGGGACATGCTGCTGCTTCAGGAGCTATGGAACGAGCACATGGAGCGGACCCCAACCTCGCTCCTCAGCTGGAGCGTGGGAGCAGGGCAAGCCCCAGACCCCGCTCCCCAGAGGGAGCTTGAGGGCCGGATTAAATTGGCTGTCAGGCTGGATATGGCCTCTGCTGTAGACACTCCACTTCAGGTGACTCCTGAGCAGTATCCTCACAGGCAGGAAACAGCTTTGGAATCAAGTCCAAAACTGAAGACAGTACAGCAGAACCAAGCGCCACATCAGATCTTGTGGTGTGGACCAAGACATAAGTGGTGACACCAGTGGTTGAACCTTTTCCATTTCTGAAGGTAAGTAATTTGAGTTAACTCCCATCTACTGTTCAGTAATACTTGTTGTACTCCTATCAAACAGGATGATTCTAATTCTGTGAACCATCTAGAACAGGGGGTCTTAAAACTGGAGGTTGTGACCCCTCAGGGGGTCATGAGGTTATTACACGGGGGTTGTGAGCTGTCAAGACTCCACCCCCAAACCCTACTTTGCCTCCAGCATTTATAATGGTGTTTATTATTAAAAAATGCGGTTTTAACGTATAAAGGGTGGGTCACACTCAGAGGCTTGCTGTGTGAAGGGGTCACTTCTATACAAGTTTGAGAACCACTGATCTAGAGCCAGGTCTGGAGGCTGAGGGCTCCCAGGATGGGATGAAGTACCCAAGCTGCATTCTGGGAGAGAAGATGAGGGACAGTCGGAAGCATAAATGCCAATTTGACACATAGGTGAAGCAGGTAAGAATACCAAGCTTGCCTCAGCCAGGTCAGTACTGCAAGGATAACCCTGGCCTTGTGATGTCTGATCTTGATCATCATTCTTAGAATTAGTGGAGTTGAAGGGAATGTGTAAAACTGGCCCTTCATCCAAGGAAGGAGAAAAGCATCTCTCACAGAGAGGCAATGTAGACCTTCTCTTGTTGCTGAATGTGTTGAACAGATCCACCTGAGGAAGACCCCATCTTTGGAATATCCCATGAAGAATTTGAGAGTCCAACTCCCACTCGTAGTCCTGGGAGAAGTGCCTGCAGAGCATATCTGACATTCTAGCCGTGACATTCTAGGCTCAAGGAAAGTGAATTGCTGAGATATGAATCTGGTAAGTTATACACCCGTTTCATAACTGTATAGCTTCAGTGCACAGGGAGGGGGATCTTGCTCCTCCCTGTCTGTTGATGTATAACATGCAAGCCATTTTGTCCATCATGACCCTGACTGATTTGCTGTTGATGAGGGTAGGAACTGAAGGCAAGCATACCTGACTGCCCGAAGCTCCAACAGGTTGATGTGAAGACTGGTTTCCTAAGGTGACCATCTTCCCTGAGTTGTGAGGGTATTGAGGTATACTCCCCATCCTAACATGAATCTATTGTTACATAGTTATTGTTAGGACTGGGTAGATGAAAAGGATGCCAGTGGAGACATTGCATTGATCCTTTCACCAGTCCAAGAAGTTCTTTATCTGAAAGGGAACTGTAACCGGTTTGTCCAAGCTGTGTCTGGTTGAGGAACAGGTCCTCCTGAACCAGCCCTGAAAGCAGCGGAGGTGTAATCTTGTGTGTTTGGTCATGAATATGCAAGCTGTTATATGACTGTCATAAATATAAAGGGAAGAGTAACAACCTTTATGTATGCAGTAACATCAGATCCCTCCTGGCCAGAGGTACAGAATCACTTACCTGTAAGAGGTTGATCAATTCAATTAACCTAGTTGGCATCTGACCAGTAGGATCAATGAGGAAAGAAGATACTTTCAAATCGGGGGGGGGGAGGTTTTGTTTATGCTCTTTATTTTTGTTCTCTCTCAGGACAAAGAGAGAGACCAAGGAGGTAACCCAGCCCCTACTGAAATAATAAATCTAAAATTACAAAAACTGTAAGTAATAGCAAGGAAATGTATTAGATTATCTTTTGTTTTAGCTTGTGAATTTTAACTATGCTAAGAGGGAGGTTTATTCCTGTTTTGTAACTTTGAAGTTGAGCCTAGAGGGGAATCCTCTGTGTTTTAAATCTTTTTATTACACTGTAAAATTACCTTCCATCCTGATTTTAAAGAGGTGCTTGGGAGGATATTTTGGGGGAGAATGGGATAGGGCTCCAAATGGCCCCTTCCTGAATGTTTGTTTAAATCCCTTGGTGCTGGCAGCAATACCATCCAAGGACAAGGAAAGGAATTTGTGCCTTGGGGAAGTTTTTAACCTAAGCTGGTGGAATATAAGCTTAGAGGGTCTTTCATGTGGGTTCCCACATCTGTACCCCAGAGTTCAGAGTGGGGAGGGAACCCTGACAATGACCCATGAGCTACAAACAGTTCCTTATTTCCTTGAATTGAATTGACCAGATTTGAAAGAGTAATGAATCTCTCAGTGGGAAGGAAGGCCCTGGCTGCCAACAAATCCAAATATGCCCCTATGACCTGTACTCTCTGTACAGGGGCTAATTTCAACTTATTGCTGTTTAGCTAGAGACCCAGCTTAAAATACTACAGTTACCAACAGACTGATACTATGGGTCAGAACTGACACTATGTAATTTATTTCAAACCCTAGTCAACATTCTAATTGCTACATATTGCAATGATTAATGTCTGTCCAGTTTGAAATGTAGATCTGATCATATATTTAAAATAGCTCTAGTTCCATCCTACACTGTTGCTTGCTCACGGTTATGGTGTCCATGAAAACTTTTTCTTCCTGGTCCTCGTTCAAGACAGTAGACAGTAGCCTAATGAACTCCTTTCAGCAACAAGATCTGGAGTACTCTTTGCAGCATATAGATGCAATTACTTGTTTTGTTTTGACTAAAATCAGTGTAGAAACTCCATATTCTATTATTGAAGTGCTAATAGAACAATGAGAACACCTTTTCCACCAAGAAAAAATGGTTACCCACCCTTTTTGTAACTGCTGTTCTTCGAGATGTGTTGCTCATATCTATTCCAGTTAGGTGTGTGCACACATCGTGTACACGGCTGTGGAAAAACTTTGAGAGAATCAAACTTTGAGAGAATCAAACTTTTCCCTAGAAGCTATCCATCAGGCCGGCTGTGGAGCCCCCTGGAGTGGCGCCGGTATGGCGCTCTATATACAACCCAGCTGGCCTGACCACCCTTCAGTTCTTTCTTGCCGGCTACTCCGACAGAGGGGAAGGTGAGGAGAATGGAATAGATATGAGCAACACATCCCGAAGAACAACAGTTACAAAAAGAGTGAGTAACCGTTTTCTCTTCTTTGAGTGCTTGCTCATATCGAGTCCAGTTAGCTGACTTCCAAGCCTTACCTCCGAGGTGGGGTCAGAGTCAAGGTATTGCCTACCAAAGTACCGCTCTGCCGAAGGCCGCATCATCCTTAGATTGGTGGACAATGGCATAGTGCAACATGAAAGTATGCACTAAAGACCACGTTGAAGCCCTGCAGATCTCCTGGAGAGGTACATGGGCCAGCAAGGCTGTCGACGAGGCCTGCACCCTCGTGGAGTGAGCTGTGATGGCAGGCAGAGAAACCTTCACCAAGTCATAACAAGCGTAGATATATGCTGTAATCCAGGAGAAGATTCGCTAGAAAGATCCGCTCCACTATTGCAATGAACAACTGGGTTGTCTTGTGGAACAGCTTTGTATGGTCGATATAGAAATCGAATGCACTCCTGACATCCAGCAAATGCAGCTGTTGTTCGCTAGGACTGTTGTATTTGGATAGAAGACTGGCAGGGAGATGTCCTGGCTAACATGGAAACGAGACATCACTTTGGGAAGGAAAGCCAGATGAGGTCTAAGTTGCACCTTGTCTTTATGAAAGATAGTGTACGGAGGTTCAGAGGTGAGGGCCCATAGTTCAGACATGCGTCATGCTGATGTGATAGCCACCAGAAAGGTAACCTTCCAAGAGATGTAGAGAAGTGAACAAGATGCTAACAGCTCAAAGGGAGGGCCCATGAGGCGGGAGATGACTAGGTTGAGATCCCAGGCCAGAATACAGGGCTTCATCGAGTGATGTATCTTTTCCAGACCTTTCAGGAAACAAACCAATGATGGTGTGCACTAACACCAGAAGCTTGGAATCGCCCAGGTGAAACGCCGAGAAGGCCGCGAGATGGACTTTGAGAGAATCAAATGCAGAGGCTGGTCTTTCAGGTAAAGAAGTTAGTCCAAGATACCAGGGATGGGAGCCTGGAGTGGAAGCATCTGCCTTTAGGTGCACCAGCTAGAGAACCTCTACCATTTCACCCTGTATGTAGCTCTAGTAGATGGCTTGCGGCTCTCCAGAATCACCCGTCTCACCAGGTCAGAACAGGTGAATTCTGCCTGGTTCAGCCATGGATTCTCCAGGCCATGAAGTGGAGAAACTGAAGGTCTGGGTGAAGAACATGACAGTGGTTCTGTGAAATGAGATCAGGGTGAGAGGTAGCCATATCGGTGACTGGACCGATAAGTCCATGAGGGTGGGGTACCAGCACTGGCGAGGCCAAGCTGGGGCCACCAGTATGATGTCTGCCTTTTCCCTGCAGACTTTGAGAAGCACTTTGTGGATGAGCAGGAATGCCGCGAAGGAGTATAGCAGCTGACCTGACCATGGAATCATGAATGCATCTGAGATCAAGCCTGCACTGTGGCTCCTGAAGGATCCAAAGTTTGGGCACTTCCTGTTGGACCATGTGGCAAACAGGTCAATTCAGGGAGACCCCCGGCTGCGGAAGATGGAGTTGATGATGTCTGGGCGAATAGACCACTCGTGCATGAGGAAACGTCTGCTAAAGCTGTCCACCAGCATGTTCTGAATGCCCAGCAAATGAGAGACCTGGAGAAGAATGGAGTGGGCTAGACAAAATTCCCACAGTAGGAGGACTTCCTGACAGAGAGGAGACAATCGGGCTCTGCCTTGCCTGTTTATATAAAACATGACTGTGTTATTGTCCTTCAATACTGCTACACAGTGGCCCTGAAAGAGGGACAGAAAAGCTTGGCGGGCGAGACAGATTGCCCTGAGTTCGTTGATATTGATATGTAGAGCCAGTTCCTCTACCTGCCATAAGCTCTGAGTTGTCAGGCTTCCAAGATGCACTCCCAAGCCCAACGCGGACATGTCTGTTACCAAAGTCAAAGTGGGTTGGGGAGGGTGGAAAGGAACCTACCATGCGGAGTTCCAGCCACCACCACAGGGAATTGAGGGTGTGTCTCGGGATGGTCAGCATCATGTCCAAGCTATCGTGGCCCGGGTTATACACAGAGACGAGCCACGCTTGCAAGGGTCTGAGTCGTAACCTGGAGTGTTGAACCACGTAAGTGCAGGATGCCTAGCAGTCTGAGACACTGCCTCACCGTAGTGGTGGGGAAGCTGCAAAGGGTGCTGACTATCTGCAAGAGGGCCAGGTGATGAATCTCTGGCAGGAATGCTCTCACTTGATTTGCATCCAGAACTGCTCCAATGAATTCTATTCTTTGAGTTGAGTGAATACGGATTTGCTGAAGTTGAGAATGATATCTAAATGTTCGAATGTGTCTCTGACCATTTACACCTGCAATTCCACCTGCTGATGGGAGTGGCCCTGAAGGAGCCAGTTGTCCAGATAAGGGTAGACATACACGTGGTGGTGGCGGAGAAAAGCTGCTACAACCACCATGCATTTGGTGAAGACGCGAGGAGCTGTGCACAGCCCGAATGGGAGGGCTGTGAACTGATAATGCACCTTGTTCACCACAAAGTGGAGGAACCATCTGTGAGCCAGGGTGATACATATGTGAAAATAAGCATCCTTCATATCGAGGGCAGCGTACCAGTCTCCCAGGTCTAGGGAAGGGATGATTGTGCTCAGGGACACCATGCGGAACTTCAAGCTGACTATGAACTTACTGAGCTCCCACAGATCCAGGATGGGCCTGAGGCCCCCTTTCACTTTGGGGACATAGAGTAGTGCCACGATCGAGGACGATGTCGAAACGGGGACCGGTGCCATGAGCAGGATCAGGAGCGGTGCCATGAGTGGGAATGGTGCTGTGTTGGGGAGCAGTGCCGCGAGGTAGAGCAGTGCTGTGAAGTAGAGCGGCGCCGGGATGAGGCGCAGTGCCATGATGCAGAGCGGTACTGCTGCATAGAGTGGTGCCAGTTCTTCGAGTGACATTTGGAGAGTGCAGGCTGAGGCCGGTGCTGAAATGTGAAAATAAGCGTCCTTCATATCGAGGGTGGTGTACCAGTCTCCCGGATCTAGGGAACGGATGATTGTGCTCAGGGAGACCATGCGGAACTTCAAGGCGACTATTAACTTGTTGAGCTCCCGCAGATCCAGGATGGGCCTGAGGCCCCCCTTCACTCTGGGGAGGAGAAAGTATCGAGGAGAGAAACCCTTGTCTTTCAGCTCCTAGAGGGACCTCCTTCACCACTCCTAGAGTGAGGAGAGTCTGGACCTCCTGGACGAGAAGTTGCTCATGAGAAAGGTCCCTGAAGAGGGACAGGCAAAGGGGATGGGAAGGCGGGGAGAAGCAAAAGTAGATAGAATATTCTGCTTCTACCATGTGGAGCAGCCACCAGTCCCACGTAATAAGGGACCATGCACGGTAGAAGCGGCATAGATGGTTCAGGAAAGGAGGATGAATGGCCGGGTTGTGGACTGGTAATCCATCCTCATGCACACCTTCAAAAGGGACATTTAGGGCCCGGAGGGGGTCTGGAATGGCCCTGGCGCTGCCCAGAGGGAGGACACGACGGCTTGCAATGACAATATCTGTTTCTCCTACAGGAGAAGTCCTGTCTGAGCCTAGGGGGGAAAGACCACCGCTGGGTGGTCTGTGGTTTAAAGGGCTTCTTTTGGGTCACTGGAGTGTGCATGCCGAGGGACTTAATTGTGTTCCGGGAGTCCTTTAGGCTATGCAGTCTGGAATTTGTTTGGTCAACAAATAGGCCCTGGCCATCAAAGAGAAGGTCCTATATTGTTTGCTGAACCTCTGGGGGAAGACCAGAGGATTGGAACCAGGCATTGCAATCCCGGACGCCAGAGTATGCGCCGCCAAGTCCGCAGCATCCAGGAAGTCTTGGAGGGAAGTCCGAGTGACAGCTCTGCCCTCCTCAGCAACGGCCCCACCTCCGCTCATGACTCAGAGTGGAGAAGCTCTTTAAATTTTGAGATTGAAGACCACAAGTTATAGTTGTATCTACTCAGGATCACAAGTTGATTAGCGATCCTCAGAGAGAGACCCCCCCATGGAATAAACTTTCCTTCCAAACAAATCAAGCTGTTTAGCGTCTCCTGATTTGGGTACAGAGGCCTGCCTCTCTTTTTCATTCACCACCTCCGCCACAAGAGAGCATGGGGGAGGGGAGGTGAAGAGATACTCATATCCCTTAGTGGGAACAAAGTATTTGCGCTCAGCCCCTTTGGCAAAAGGGGGAATGGAGGCAGGCATTTGCCAAATAGTCCTGGCGTTGGACTGAATAGTCCTTATAGCTGGTAAGGCCACCCTAGAGGGCCCCTCTGGTGCCAGAATGTCCACTAGAGGGTTCTCTTCTTCGACCACTTCCTACACCTGGAGGTTCATATTCAAGGCCACTCATCAGAGGAGTTCCTGCAGGGCCCTGTAGTCCATGGGTGGTGGCCCAGACGTGGAAGTACCCGCCACTACCTCGTCAGGGAATTACAAGGAAGAAGCCACAGTCAGGACCAGTTCCATTGCGGCCTCTTGATCCTCAGGGACAGGGTCCTCATGAGTACTGGGTGCAGCCTCCACAGGCAGATGTGGGACTGGGTCCAGGTTTTGTGGTGGGTCCTGGGGTAGGCGACTGAGGGTTGCCTCGGGGAGGCGAGATCCTGAATGGGAAAGTGGAGACGCCAGGAGGGATGCCCTGGGCCTTATGGTACACCCAAGGGGTCCAGAATTGCCACTGGGGTGCCGAAGCGTCCTGCGTTAGGCTCCTCGGCCCTGATCTGGGCACCTCACATGCCCCCAATGCCCTGCCGGATCTGAGGAGAGGACAATCTCGAGCAGGACAGCCAAGTGGGAGTGGTGCGGGACTGCACCAGGGAGGCATCCTCCTCTGACAGATGGGATAGATGCCACGAAGGGTAGCAGGGTCTTGACGTTGATCGGTACCATGGTGCAGGGTGGTGCCGCTGCGGGGAGCCATGGTGGGATGTGGAGCAGTTCTGCGAAGTAGAGTGGTGTCACAACATGAAGCCTCACCAAGGTGGGGAGCAGTGCCGGGGTCAAGAGCCGTGCCATGATCAAGGACAATGTCGAAGCAGGGACTGGTACCGTGAACGGGAACGGTGCTGTGTTGGGGAGCGGTGCTGCAAGGTAGAGGTAGAGTGGGATGGGGCACAGTACTGCAATGTAGAGCAGTACCTCTGCATAGAGTGGTGCCAGTACTTTGAGCAATGCCCGGAGGGTGCGGGCTGAGGCCGGTGCCGAGAGCTGTGCCGTGAGGTCACAGAGCGGGACCTGGACCTTGAGTGGGACTATGACCTATCCACCAACAAACACCTCAAGAGAAAGCAGTGCCGAGGGTCGGGGCTGCAAGACCAGTGCCACGAGTCGGACCAGTGCCATATGTCAGACCGGCACGGGGCATAGGTGCGATGCCAGGACTCAGAGCAGCGCTGGGACTCCGAACAGTGCAGAGAACCTGGTCGGGGGGCAAATGGTCCG
Source organism: Gopherus flavomarginatus (assembly GCF_025201925.1). Lineage (NCBI taxonomy): Eukaryota > Metazoa > Chordata > Testudines > Testudinidae > Gopherus > Gopherus flavomarginatus. Next base: position 155,247,938 of record NC_066617.1, on the reverse strand, counting down.
AACATGGCCGGCTTGCCTCTGGACAGTGCCGTGCCTCAAGGGAAGGGAGGCCTCAAAGATGGAGACTTGGGCGCCATCCTCTCAATAAGCCCTCTAGCGGCTTCAGAGGTGTCCAGAGTGGAAGGCATCATGACCTCCCCCACATGCAGCCACGGTGAATCCAGGAGTGTGGGGCTTCCTGGGGAGCCAAAGGCCTGCGACGATTGTGCTTGGACCAAGAGTCTGTCGGCGATAGGCCTGTTCCCTGCACTGTCCCCTTGTAGGGTTGCAGAGTCTGTGGCAGGCCACTGGGGGGACTTCCACTTGGCTTGTTTCTTACGGGCAGCCGGTGAATGAGAGCAGTGCCGGGGAGAATGCTTCTGCTGCCTGGGGGACCGGTGGCCCCTATGTTGGCGTGCCCAGTCCTTTCTTGGTACCGCATATGGCACCACAGGAGGAGCGCTCTGTACCGAGGTGCTCAGGTCCGGGTCCTGCTGCGGGCAGAGGGCTGACTCCATAAGGAGTTGCTTTAGGTGAATGTCCCTCTCTTTCTTGGTGTGAGGCTTGAAAGCCTTGCAGATCTTGCACTTGTCCAATTGATGGGCTTCTCCCAGACACTGGAGGCAGGAGTCGCGGGAGTCACCCATGGGCATAGGCTTAGCGCAGGAACTACAGGGTTTGAAGCCCTGGGACAGCATGCCCCGAAGCCCTGCGGGGTGCGTGTTGGAGGGGAAGCCCCCCCAACCACTAAAGACTACAATTAACAATTAAGTGAGAACTCTTAATTAACAATGGGTAACTATATGCAAAGATTAGCAGAAGAGCTAGGGATAAATGGGACACTTGCAAGCAAGAGACCACTGTTCCAACAACCGTCACTGGTGGTAAGAAGGAAATGAAGGGGAGTCGGGCCGGCAGGGTCGTATATAGAGCACCATATCAGCGCCACTCCAGGGTAGCTGCTAGGGAAAAGTTAAATAGTAAAAATCTTAAAAATATCTTTGAAAATAGACATACCTTTAAATATACAGAAAATATTTTAAAGATCAGAGTAGTAAACTCCAGATTGTGCCTGATACAATTTATATTAAAGCAAGAACAAAACTAAATAGAACTACGTGAGTGTCAAAATTTGCCAAAATAAGTAAAATTTTAAAAAAAGAGAAATGCTGACATAACAGGACATAGGAGAACAAACAGAACATAACAAAATGCCTTTAGACAATCATAACAGCAACAATATTTTATTTTAACTTTTTTGAGAGATTGGGACTCAAGAACTGGGACAACCACTTCTTTTGGTCAGACCAACAATTTTGAAATCTTAAGTGCTCATGAACAAGTGATCAGAAAAGAGTTTCTCACACTAAATGGGATCATGAAGTGCTAGAATATTCTTTACTGTTCAAAAATATTGATCTATTTTGCTGTGTCCCTTATGTTACTGCCCCTAATTTAATTCAATAACTGAAGACCTGAATCTAAAGCCCAGTGAAGACAATGTAAGTCTCTAAATTTATTTCAATGGTTTTTAGAACAAGTCCCAATATTGTAACTAGTCTAAAATTACCTACACAGAACATATCACTAATGTGAAATGAAAATCTACATAATTCAAAACACTTCTCCTCCTCTAAAGTGGTATGCAACCATTCACCATCCAATGTTCAAAAGTTTCTGTACTACTTTAACATTCCATTTGTATCATATAGTAATTACATAACTTCTTCCCAAAGGTAGATTTATAGAGTATATTACTGCTCATCCTGAAAAGCAAGCAAAGGTTTTAAAAAACAGATACGTCTTTCCAAAGAGCTTAAAGTCTCCCTCTGAACATGAAATAGGGAATAAGCCATTATACAGTACGCAAGAGAGACAGTGGTTTGAACAATGCTCAGGAGTCGTGTTTCCTGCAGCGGTAAGTTTTGTTCAGTCAATATCTTGCTGTGGTTCCATTTATGGATATGAAGGATTTCTAAAAAACGAGAGAGTCTGAAGAGACATAAGAAGAATAAAATGAAATTATTGTCCTACTTTCCTATGTGAAAGTGTCTTAGCGATAGATACAAGAAAGGGAAGAAAAAAAATCAAGGCAGTTTCTAAAAATCAAATGAGACAGCAATCTCCATTTTAAATATAATGAGCAAACAGAGTGGTACAAAAACAGTGGTTATGACTTCTGGGCTGAAATTTATCTATGGTGAGCAGCAAGGGAACAATTAGGAAATACATATAACTCATAGCACAGCAGCAGTCAAAGTGCAGCTCATGATGGCTCACATCTTTAATATGAAGGTACAGCATATGCCAATTCTACTCTTAGGATACAATGCTCTATCTTAATCCAAGAAGCCAGGCTCTGGGCTGTCCCTGAGCCATTAAACACTCTCCTGGGCGGGGCAGAGGTAAATTGGAATGTGTAGCCCTGGGAGAAGGTGTTGAGGACCCACTGGTCTGAGGTCAGCCACGACCACTCTGGAAGAAAAGCACACAACCGGTTGGAGAAGGGAAGCTTTATTATGGTTGGATCCCTGGTATGAACTGGTAAGTCGCCCCTGATCGTCCCGTCAAAATTGACGTTTCCCCACCTTTTTACCCTTGGAGTACCCAGGCTGGGGGCAGACTGGGACTGCCTCTGCAGGCGTATTTTATAGTCCCGTGACTATTTATAAGGGGGCTCATATTTAGAGTGGGTGGCCTAAGTGGGAACCTGCTGAGGCTTGAACTTGGTCCTGGCCAGAGCCCGGACATAGAGGCCAACTGTCTTAAGCATAGTGCAGGAATCTTTCAGGCTGTGCAATTTCATGTCCATCTGTTCTGCAAACAGGGCCTTGCCATTCAAAGGTAGGTCCTGCAAGTAGTTCTGCACCTACTGGACAGCCGACAGCAGGAGCCACAACACCCACCTTATGGACACCACAGACCTTGCAGCCATATCCGTAGTATCCGACACTGCCTGCAGGGTTGTCCTGGCAGCTGCTGTACCCTCCTCCACCAGAGCTTTGAAGTCCTTCTTGTCACGCTCCTGGAGGGAGTCCTGGAATTTGGGCACAGAGCCCCACAAATTGAACTCATACCAACCAGGAGAGCCTGATGGTTTGCCACCCTTAACTGGAAACTTGAGGACGAATAAAACTTTCTCCCAAGTAAGTCCAGCCTCCTTGAGTATTTATTTTTCGGAGTAGGGGCTGGTTGGCCCTGCCTCTCCCTATAGTTGACCGACTTGACCACCAGGGAGTTGGGGGCAGGGTGTGTGTACAGGTATTCATGCCCCTTGGCGAGCACAAAGTACTTCTGTTCTGCCCTCTTAAAGATGGGGGACAAGGAAGCTGGGGTTTGCCACAAGGCGTTTGAAATTTTTGCCACCCCTTCATGTAGTGGGATGGCCACCCTGCCCGGTACCAAGACCAATAGGATGTTGAAGAGGGAGTCCGACGGTTCCTCCACCTCCTCAACCTGAAGGCTGAGGCTCGATGCCACTCTTTTCAATAGTTTCTGGTGAGCTTTAGAGTCCTCATGCGGAACAGAAAGAGGAAGGACTGTAATCGCCTCATCAGGGGAAGATGAGGATGCGGGTGTGGTTCTCTGCGTACCCACCAATACCGGAGGTCCCACCACTTGGTCGCCCTCCTGGTGTGGAACCGAAGATGCACACCCCACCGATTCCTTTCTGGGAGGCTGGGAAAGGGAGGCAGATGGTCTTTCCGAGGTTCCGGCCACCAAGCGAGCCCTCACTGGCGGAGGCTGGGCTGGCGTATGACCTGCCGCTGTCCCTGGACTGGGAGAAGCAGTGACATCGGGAACAGTGCTGACCACGAGACCATGATCTGGATGTGGAGGAATGGTACCACTGGTAGCAGCTGCTCCACAATCGGCTCCAGAGCGAGACAAAGAATGGGAATGGTGTCAACACATGTATTGCAACGGGATACGGTAGCCTCTCAGAGATGAGGACCGTCTGTCTCGGTCTCGATGGGGCACACTCCCCTCATGAGGTCTGCGATCCCTTGAGGCAGAGCGGTGCCTGGAACCCTGTCAGCCAGAACCCAGCCAAACAACCTGGTGGGGGTCAATGGTGACCAGCATGGACTATGCACAGGATGGTCACTGAGCAGTGTACGAGGTCAGGAACATTCCCTTGACTGAGAATGGTACTAACCAGGCAGCAACTGCAGGGATCCAAGCGGTGGCTTGCCTCTGGACCAGGGAGCCAGCGGTGGCGGTGCCCCTGGTACCAGTAGAGACATAACATCCCGGGCCGCTTGCAGGGCCTCCAGCGTGGAGGGCAACCGGACATCCGGGAAAGCCTGCGTTGAATGGGCCAGGCTACTCCACTCAACCTGAGTCGGAGGCCTGGAGGCCGATGGGGACCGAGAACTGTCCAAAGTTGGTCCAGTCTGTCCCCTGGTCTTGCTCTGGTGCCTCGGCGGAGAAGACCTCTTCTTAGCTTTCTTGGCGTGCCCTGCGGTGCTGACTGGTGGAAGGCAGCAAAGGGTCGCCGCACACCGACACCACGATACCCGATGCTGACTCGGAGCAGTGCACCGGAATCGGGGTCAACACTGACTCCATCAGAGTGGCTTGGAGCCAAATGTCCCGTTCCTTCTTGGTCTGAGGCTTGAAAGATCTGCAAATCTTGCAGCTATCGCTGAGACAGGTTTCCCCCAGATAGCATAAACAGTCCACATGTGGGTCACTCACTGGCATCGGCCGTCTGCAAGTGTCACATGACTTAAAGCTTGGGGCATGGGGCATGCCCCGACCCAGGCACACTAAACTAAAGTGACACTAATCTAAATTACTTTAACTACAGGTACTACTAACTATGAATGAACAAGAGTTCAAGAGGAAAGCTGCAGACAAGATGGAGAAGAGCAGTTCCGATGCACCTTCACCGGCGGCAAGAAGGAACTGACGGTGGGGGGAGCGCACAGCGCTCCTTATACCGCTCCATAGAGGCGCCACTCCAGGGGTTGCTAGGGATGCTCCCCTACAGGTACTGCTAGGGGAAAAACTTCCAGCACCAGTGCATGTGGCGAGCATGCACACCTATTGTGGAATACACATGAGCAATCCCTCGAAGAAGAAGGTGTGCAAATTTAAAATGATTCCTTCTCCTGTGCTGTCTCTATAGATATATGTCTTTATTCATTTTCACATTTAAAAAATGAGAAAAAGGAAAATTACTGAACTGTGAGCTCAACACTTCATTTTAAATGAGGACAAAGCCCAGAAAAGCAAGTTACAGAATATATACAGAGTAGCGTAAAATACTAGCAAAACACTAGTAATAATATACAGGGTTGTTTCTTTATAAAAGCCAGTGTCCTAAAATTTAAAACAAAGATGAGCAACATTTAAGTACCTACATAGTGAACAGAATGTTGATAATACAGGTCACTTCAGTCTAGCAGACAAAGATCTAGCAAGAGCCAATGGCGGGAAGACAAATTCTGACTAGAAGTAAATTGCACATGTTAACAGTGAAGATAATTAACCATTGGAACAACTTACCAAGGGTTATGGGAGATTCTCTGTCACTAGAAATTTTGAAATCAATTTTATGCTGAAAGATATGCTCTAGTTCAAACAAATTAATTCAGGGAATTCATATGGCCTGTATTACAAGCAGGGCAGTTTAGATTATTACAGTGGTCCCTTCCAGCCTTATAATCTATGAATCTATGATTGGGAGGAAAAAATTTAAACAGAAAAATGCAAGCAACAACTGGGAATTGTTTAAGATTATATTACTAGACTCCGAAACCCTACAATTCCACTATTACAAATTGATGCTGATTTGGTTAAAAAAATCACCATGGTTAAGAAAGTGAAACCAGCAATGAAAAATGTGTATAAAAAATGGGGGAAAGGGAAAGTTGATAGCAATGACTGTGAATAAGAGGCTATGAAATATAGATAACTAATAAGAAAAACTAAAGATATCAGTGAAATATCTATAGTAGCTAAAGTTTACAATAAAAGGAAGTATTAAAATATATCAGAGACAAAAGAAATCCCAGTACAATAACTCCGCACTTAACGTCGTCTCGCTTAATGTCATTTCGATCTTACATCCTTGCTCAGTTACAGAACATGCTCCATTTAAAGTTGTGCAATGCTTCGCTATAACGTCATTTGGCTTCCTGCTTTGTCCACAGCTGCCAGCCCCCTTATAAGCCTCTTATGCCCGCCCCCGCCCCACACTTCTCGCCCACCAGCAGACCCCACGGAACAGTGCCTTCCCCCTCCTCCCCCCCACCTCCTGCCTGCAGCAATCAGCTAGCTTGCGATGTTCAGGAGGGAGGGGGGAGGAGCAAAGACTCGGAGTGCAGGCTCCCCCTCCCTCCCAAATGCCACAAACCAGCTGATTGCCATGGGCAGGAGGCAGGGGAGGGAGAGGGGAGCCTGCACACTGACTCCTTGCTCCTCCCCAGGGCTGCCCGGCGGGGGGGCAATAGGCGCAATTTGCCCCAGGCCCCGGGCTCCGCAGGGGCCCCCATGAGTCCTTCACTCGTTCAGGGGCCCCAGAAAACCCTTGCGGGGCCGGGACCCGGAGCTTCTTCCGCTCCCAGTCTTCGCTGGCGGGGGAGTCCTTCCGTTCCGGGGCGGAAGGACCCCCCACCATCGCATTACCGCCGAAGCGGGACCTGCCGCCGAAGTGCAACCCGGTCTTCGGCGGCAATTCGGCGGCGGGGGGGCCCTTCCATTCAGGGACTCGCTGCTGAAGTGCCCCGAAGACCTGCGGTGGGGGTCCCCCACCACCGAATTACCGCCGAAGAGTGGGCTACACTTCGGCGGCGGGTCCCACTTCAGCAGTAATGCACCGGCGGGGGGCCCCCGCCGCAGGTCTTCGGGGCACTTCAGCGGCGGGTCCCAGAATGGAAGGCCCCCCCCGCCGCCGAACAGGGCCGGCTCTAGACATTTCGCCGCGCGGAGGGCCCCCTGCCGCTTGCCGGTCCCACGGCTCTGGTGGATCTCCCGCAGGCATGGCTGCGGAGGGTCCGCTGGTCCCGCGGCTCCGGTGGACCCTCCGCAGGCACGCCTGCAGGAGGTCCACCGGAACCGCCTGCCGCCGATGGCCCCAGGCCCCCGGAATCCTCTAGGCGGTCCTGCTCCTCCCTCCTACCCCCTGAACGTCGCAAGCCAGTTGATTGCCATGGGCAGGAGGGAGGGGGGAGCAGTGAGGACGTGGCGCACCTTCCCCCTCCCTCTCACCTCCTGCCCGTGGCAATCAGCTGACTTGTGGTGTTCAGGAGGCAGGGGAGGGAGGGGGAGGAGTGTGGATGCCACGTGCAGAGTAAAGGGGAGGAGAGGAGGTGGGTTAAGGGTGCAGGCTTGGGGGAAGGGGTGACGTAACTGGGCTGCAGGTTGCGCCCCCCCCCCCCCCCCCGGTGCTTGCAGAATAGGGGAAGATGCCGCTGCTGCTGCGCAACATGCTTCTCTTACCCTACAGTGGGCTGTGCCTGTGTGGGGTAAGGCAGGGGCACTTCCCAACTATAGTACTGTACTGTATAGCAAAAAAAAATTCCCTGGAACCTAACCCCCCTATTTACATTCATTCTTATGGGGAAATTGGATTAGCTTAACATTGTTTCACTTAAAGTCGCATTTTTCAGAAACATAACCACGGTTCAGTGAGGAGCCACTGTAATCTGCTACTGAATTCAGATGGTAAAATTTTCAATAAAGAAGCAGAAAAGGTAGATGTGTTCCATAAACATTTCAGTTCTGTATTTGGAAAGAAGCTGGATATGTATTCATATATTTCAGTGATAATTAAACACTTTCTATTCCAACAATATTTAGACAGGATGTTAAACAGTATCTCCTAAATGACAACATTTTAAAATCTGTAAAGCTACGTCACTTTCCCCTAAATTTTAAAGGAGTTGGCCAAGTAGCTCTCTGAACCATAAAGTTGAGTTTTAACATAATTTAGAACAGTGAAATGGAAAAAAGAGAAATGGAAAAAAACTAATGTTGTAGCCATATTTTAAAAGGGTAAATGGGATGACTTGGGAAAGCACAGGCTGATTAATTTGACATTGATCATGAGCAAAATCATGGAAAGGCTGTTATTGTACTCAGTCAATAAAGGATAGTAACATAATTAATGCCAGTCAACATGGTTTTATGAAAATAGATGTAAAACAAAATTTATACCCTTTTTACATAAGTTTACAAGTTCGATAAACAAACCTAGTTGTCCTGATATAATATACTTAGACTTCTGTAATGCATTTGAATTAGTATCACATGACAGTCTGATTAAAAACTGGTGCTATACTAAATCAATGTAGCACATATTAAATGGATTAAAGTCGGGTTAACTAACATCTCAAAGTAATTGTAATAAAATTCATCCTCCAATGGAGATATTCATAAACAAGGTCCCACTCTGATTTCTTATTGGCCCAATGCTCTTCAATATTTATAGATTTAATAGATTTTAAAACCCGAAAGCACCATTAAATCATCTCAGATAACCTTCTATATTTCACAGGTCTTTCAGTTTCATCCAATTATCCCTGTGTTCAGCCCAGTAACTTCTGTTTGACTGAATAATAATTTCCAGAAAGGCATCCAGTCTTGATGTCTTAGAGTATGTTTACACAGCTGGCCTGGGTCAGCTCACTCGGACTTGCTGGGTTTGGGCCGTGGGGCTGTAAAATTGCAGAGTAGATGTGCGGGCTTGGGCTGGAGATTCAGATCTGGGACTCCATGAGGGAAGAGGCTCCAAGAATCTGGGCTCCAGCTTGAGACCAAACATCTACCCTGCAATTATACACAGCTTGATTTGAAGACATTAAGACATGGACAATCCACCACTTTCCTTGGTAGCTTATTCCTGTGGTTAATCACTGTTAAAAATTTGAGCCTTATTTCTAATTTGAATTTGCCTGGCTTCAGCCTCCAGCCATTGGTTATTGTCATGCCTTTCTCCACTAGATTAAAGAGCCCTTTAGTTGCCAATATTTTCTTCCCATGAAGATATTTATACTCTGTAATAAAGTCACCTCTCACTTTTCTTTTTGACGAGCTAAACAGATGGATCTCCTTAAGTCTCAGAGGCTCATAGACTTCAAGGTCAGAAGGGATTGTCGTGCTCATCTACTCTGACCTCCCACACATTGCAGGCCACAGAACCTCACCCAGGCCTGAAATAGAACCCTAATCTCTGGGTGAGTTACTGAAGTCCTCAAATGATTGTTTAAAGACTTCATGTTACAAAGAATTCACCATTTTCATTAATTTAAACCTGCAAGTGACCTGTGCCCTATGCTGCAGAGAAAGGCAAAACCGCCCCAGGGTCTCTGCCAATCTGACTAGGGGAAAAATTCCTTCTCAACCCCAAATATGGCGATCAGTTAGACCCTGAGCATGTGGACAAGACCCGCCAGGCAGATACCCGGGAAAGAATTCTCTGTAGTAATTCAGAGCCCTCCTCATCGAGTGTCCTATCTCCAGCAGTTGGGGATTTTTGCTACTGCCAGTCACCAATGGGCCACATGCCATTGTAGGGAATCTCATCATATCACCCCCTCCATAAACTTATCAAGTTCAGTCTTGAAGCCAGTTAGGTTTTTTGCCCCCACTGCTCCTCTTGGAAGGCTGATCCAGAATATCACACCTCTGATGGTTAGAAACCTTTACCTAATTTCGAAAGTGTCTTGCATTGAGGTTTTTTCTCTAGCTCACAACTAATTTTTGTGGCTCTTCTCTGCACCATCTCTAACTTTTCAGTATCCTCTGTGATGTTCATCATTGCTGCAAGCAAGAATGAGAAAGTCAGGGGGACGCAGGTGACATTCTTATCCATCCTGCTGGCAGAGGATAAGGGCCCAAGCAGAGACAGACTCATCCTCAGATAAAATGCATGACTGCACAGATGGTGTTGACAGGAGGGCTTTGGCTTCCTTGACCATGGGATGCTGTTCCATGAAGGACTCCTGGGCAGAAATGGGGTCCACCTAAAGAAGGGGAAGAGCATATTGGGACACCGACTCGCCAACACAGCAAGACGGACTTTTAACTAGTTTAAAAGGGGGTGGATGACAAAAGCCCACAGATAACTATGCAAAGATGACCTTGACAGATTCCCAGAATTTGGGGAGCTGGGAGGAATGGAAAATTTCAATAGGGTCATATAAGCAACAAGAGGAAAATCATGGATGAATGCACTCAACTTCTCAGATGTGTATACACAAATGCGAGGTACTATGGAGGATAAACAGGAAGTACTAGAAGTCTTAGTACACAAGCTAAATTATGACTTAACTGATATCACAGAAACTTCATGGGATACATCTCATGACTAGATTATTGGTATAGAAGGTACACCTTGCTCAGGAAGAAAGTCTCTGGATGAAGACAAAAGGGATGGGGGGAAACAGGGGCAATGTCATTGCAGAGGTCTACCATAGACCACCAAATCAGGAGGTGGTGAGTCAGACATTTCTAGAACAAATAACAGAAATATCTAAAACACAAGACCAGGTAGTAATGGGGGACTAACTGTCCAGACATCTACTGGAATAATAATACAGCAAAACATGAAAATGTCCAATAAGTTCTTGAAATTTGTTGGAACAACTTTTTGTTTCAGAAGGTGGAAGACGTAATTAGGGGAAACGTCCATTTTATGCTTGATTCTGACTAAAAGGAAAGAATTGGTTGCGAATCTCAAGGTGGAAGGCAGCTTTGATGAAAGTGAATCATGAAATGATCGATTTCTTGAGTCTATGGAAGGGAAGGAGTGAAAGCAACAGAATAAGGACAACGGACTTCAAAAAAGCGGACTAACAAACCCAGAGAAGTGATAGGTGAGATCCCATGAGAAGAAAATCTAAAGTAAAAAAGGAGTGCAGAAAAGTTGGTTGTTTCTCACAGAAACAATATTAAAGGCACAACAGCAAACTATCCCAGTGCAAAGGAAAAACAGAAAGAATAGTAAAAGGCCAATATGGCTGCATCAGGACCTCTTTAATGACGTGAAAATCAAAAAGAATCCTACAGAAAGTGGAAACATGGACAAATTGCTAAGGATGAATACTAAAGAATAGCACAAGCATGTAGGGACAAAAATCAGAAAGGTTAATGCACAAAAAGAATTACATATGGCAAGGTACATAAAAGGCAATTAGAAGAGGTTCTATAAATACATTAGGAACATGAGAAAGATGGTACTCAGGCAAGGAATCAATATTCTATAGTGAAGGAGACTTGTCTATTGAACCTCATTTGATGGAGACTGTGTAGTGAAGGAGATAGGGGACTGTAGGAAGAAAAAGGTTTAATCATGAGATCACAGAGTTGAAGTCTTCCTGGAGAACTGGATTCTTTCTCTGCTTCTGTCACAAGGAACCTACGTGATGCTGGGCAAGTCACTTACAATTAGTGGCCACCTAGAAAAAGGTTGGTGTGTTTTCCTCATTTTCTGTGACCTCACTTTGAGACACCTGGGATCTGAAGTGCTGAGCACTCAGAGCTGCAAGTGAAGTGAATGGGAACTATGCTTTGAATGTATAAAGTGCTATAAAATACAAAGTAAAAAAAAAAAATCAAGTCCTAGAAGTCCTAAATTGGGTACCCAAAATTAGGGAAGATTTTAAAAAACGGATCTTATTCTATTAAGATTATTACTGTAGTGTTTATGGAACCCAGCTGAGATTGGGACCCCATGGAGTTAACCATGGTATAAACACAGAGTAGTACATAGTCCCTGTGCCAGAAAAGACAGTTACTCACCTTTGTAACTATTGTTCTTCGAGATGTGTTGCTCATATCCATTCCAGTTAGGTGTGCGCGCGCCGGGTGCACGTTCGTCAGAAGATTTTTACCCTAGCAACACTCAGTGGGTTGGCTGGGTCGCCCCCTGGAGTGGCGCCACCATGGCACCGGATATATACCCCTGCCGACCCAACCGCTCCTCTGTTCCTTCTTGCCGGCTACTCCGACACTGGGGAAGGAGGGCGGGTTTGGAATGGATATGAGCAACACATCTCGAAGAACAACAGTTACAAAGGTGAGTAACTGTCTTTTCTTCTTCGAGTGCTTGCTCATATCCATTCCAGTTAGGTGATTCCCAAGCCTTACCTAGGCAGCGCGGTCAGAGTGAGATGTTGCAGAGTGTAATACTGCAGAGCCAAAGGCTGCATCATCTCTGGACTGCTGAACCAGGGCATAGTGAGAGGTGAAGGTATGGACCGAGGACCAGATAGCTGCGCGATATATCTCGTGAATGGGCACGTGAGCCAGGAAGGCAGCAGATGAAGCATGAGCCCTGGTAGAGTGTGCAGTGACATGGCTCGAGGGGACATGAGCCAAGTCGTAACAGGTGCGGATGCACAATGTCACCCAGGATGAAATCCTTTGTGAGGAAACGGGTAGGCCCTTCATACGCTCTGCCACCGCGATGAAGAGTTGGCGTGTTCTGCGGAAGGGCTTTGTCTGCTCGATATAAAAAGCGAGTGCTCTACAGACGTCTAGGGAGTGCAACTGTTGCTCCCTGCGCGATGAATGTGACTTCAGGAAGAAGACCGAAGGAAGATCTCCTGGCTAACATGGAAAGCCGATACCACTTTGGGGAGAAAGGCCGGATGTGGTCACAACTGCACCTTGTCCTTCTGGAACACAGTATATGGAGGGTCCGCTGTGAGAGCCCGAAGCTCGGAAACTCGTCTTGCCGATGTGATGGCCACGAGGAAAGCGGTTTTCCAGGACAGGTACAGAAGGGAGCAAGTTGCTAATGGCTCGAATGGGGCCGACATAAGTCTGGTAAGAACCAGGTTGAGGTCCCAGGTTGGGGCGGGGTGGCGTACCTGGGGGTATAGGCGCTCCAAGCCCTTGAGGAATCGAGATACCATAGGATGTGAAAACACTGAGCGGCCATTCTCCCCTGGGTGGAAGGTAGAGATGGCCGCCAAGTGTACCCTCAGTGATGATACTGCTAGGCCCTGCTGTTTAAGAGACCAGAGGTAGTCCAAGATGGTGGGGATCAAGACCTCGGCGGGAAGAACGTTCTGCTCTCTGCACCAGCATGAGAAACGCTTCTACTTGGCCAGATATGTTGATCTATGGAAGGCTTTCTGCTACCCAAGAGTTCTGTTGCACTGGGGCAGAGCAACGCAACTCAGACTGGGTCAACCACTTAGCAGCCATGCCGTGAGATGGAGGGACTGTAGGTCTGGGTGGTGAAGTTTGCCGTGGTCCTGAGTTATCAGGTCCGGGTGAAGAGGTAGAGGGATGAGGTTGGCAGGTCGACAACATGGTGTACCAGTGCTGCCTGGGCTACGCTGGAGCAATCATGATCAAGAGGGCTTTGTCCCTGCGTACTTTCAGCAGGACCCTGTGGACGAGCGGGAACGGTGGAAAAGCGTACAGCAGGTGAGTCATTCATGGTATCAGGAAAGCGTCCGCTATCGAACCCTGGGAGAGGCCTTGAAAGGAACAGAATATCTGGCATTTCCTGTTCTCACAGGACACGAAGAGGTCTACGCGGGGAAATCCCCACTTCCGGAAGATCGAAAGAATAACGTCCGGGCGAAGCGACCACTTGTGAGAAAGGAAGGATCTGCTGAGGCGATCCGCCAGAGTGTTTCGAACCCCCGGGAGAAAGGACGCTATGAGGTCTATAGAGTGGGCTATACAAAAGTCCCTGAGTCGTAGGGCTTCCTGACAAAGGGTCGAGGACCTTGTCCCGCCCTGTTTGTTTATATAGTACATGGATGTTGTGTTGTCTGTGAATATTGACACACAACAGCCTTGCAAGTGCTGCTGAAACACCTGGCACACAAGGTGGACTGCTCTCAGCTCCCGGACATTGATGTGCAAGGCCAGCTCCTGAGATGACCAAAGGCCTTGAGTGCGTAGATGTCTGAGGTGAGCACCCCAGCCGAGAGATGACGCGTCCGTCATCAGGGACATAGAGGGCTGGGGCGGATGGAACGGCAGCCCTGCACACACCAGGGAGGGGGTCAGCCACCATTCGAAGGAGCCTAGGATGCTCGGGGGAATGGTGACTATCATGTCTATGGCATCTCTGCCTGGTCGGTACAGTGAGTTGAGCCACGACTGGAGGGGATGGAGGTGCAGTCTGGCGTGTTTCGTCAGAAATGTGCAGGCCGCCATGTGACCCAGGAGACCGAGGCAAGTGCAAACCAAAGTCAACGGAACAGCTTGCAGGCTCTGGATGATGGCCACCATTGCCTGGAACCAGGGCAGCGGTAAGCAGGCTCTGGTGAGATTGGAGTCCAGGGTGGCACCAATAAAGTCTATCCTCTGAGTGGGAATCAGAGTGGATTTTTCCACATTGATCATCAGGCCTAGAAGTAGGAAAAGGTCCTTGACAATACCGACGTGATGGGTGACTTGTGCCTCGGAGGTCCCTCGGATGAGCCAGTCCTCTAGATACGGAAAAACGTGTATCCGACTGCGGCGGAGGTGGGCGGTGACTACAGCCATGCATTTCGTAAATACTCTTGGGGCTGTAGAGAGGCCGAACGGTAGGACCGCGACCTGAAAATGTTGGCGGTTGGCTACGAACCAGAGGTACTTCCTGTGAGGAGGGTAGATGGCTATGTGAAAATATGCATCTTTCATGTCGAGGGCGGCATACCAGTCTCCAGGATCCAGGGATGAGATAGTGGTCCCCAGGGATACCATGCGGAACTTCAACTTTATCATGAATTTGTTGAGTTCCCGCAGATCCAGGATAGGTCTGAGACTCCCCTTTGCCTTGGGGATTAGGAAGTAGCAGGAGTAAAACCCCGTGCCCCTTTCGTGTTTTGGTACCTCTTCTATGGCTCCTTTGGCAAGGAGTGTCTGCACCTCCTGAAGGAGGAATTGCTCGTGAGAGGGGTCCCTGAAGAGGGTCGAGGAAGAGGGGGCGTGAAATAAATTGGAGGTGGTACCCAAATTCCAGCGTGCGTAAGACCCAGTGATCTGACATTAGCTGGGACCACGCAGGGAGGAAGAGGGAGAGGCAGTTGGAGAAAGGAGGGAACAGAGCCTTTAATGAAACTGGTACGTCGTCCTCGGGTGCACCTTCAAAAGGTGGGTTTTGGCCCTGTGGATGGTATGGAGGGACCTTGGTTCTGGCCCCCTTGAGTGCCTGACTGCCTCCGACGACAGGTTCTACCCCACCTTCTGGCAAAGTCTTGTCTCTGTCTGGGCTGAGGGTAAGAGCAGTATGGCTGGGGGCGGAAGGGCCTGCACTGAGTCACTGGTGTGTGCATGCCTAGTGAGCGCATAATGATCCTGTCATTTTTTAGGCTTTGCAGCCTAGGGTCTGTCTTTTCTGAGAAGAGGCCTTCCCCTTCAAAGGGGAGGTCCTGGATTGTATGCTGGAGGTCCGAAGGAAGGCCTGAGACTTGCAGCCATGAGATACGTCTCATAGTTAACTCCGGAGGCTAGGGTCCTAGCTGCAGAGTCCGCTGCGTCCAAGGAAGCCTGGAGGGAAGTTCTAGCCACCCTTTTTCCTTCGCCCAGGAGGGCCACAAATTCCTGCCGGGAGTCATGCAGGAGCAACTCCTTAAACTTGTCCGCCGCCGCCCAGGTATTATAGTTATAGCGGCTAAGGAGGGCTTGCTGATTAGCCATGAGGAGTTGGAGCGCCCCTGCAGAGTAGACTTTGCGCCCCAGCAAGTCTATGTGCCTCGCGTCCTTTGATTTCGAGGCTGGGGCCTGCTGGCCATGGCGTTCTTTCTCATTGACTGACTGGACAATGAGGGAGCAGGGGGGAGGATAGACATATAAGTATTCGTAGCCCTTGGAGGGCACCATATATTTACGTTCCACTCCCCAGGCAGCAGGTGGGATAGAGGCCGGAGACTGCCAGATCATGTTGGCATTGGCCTGGATTGTCCGGATACAGGAGAGGGCCACTCTCGTGGGGGCATCAGATGATAAAATGTCCACCACTGGGTCCTCTACCTCCGGGACCTCCTCGACTTGCAAGTTCATATTTAGTGCCACACGCCTGAGGAGGTCCTGGTGGACCCTCAGGTCAACTGGCGGAGGGCTTACAGAGATGTTCCGGCTACCGCCTCGTCAGGGGAGAATGATGAGGAGAGAGCAGGGACAAGCGGGTCAGTTGAGGCCTCTTCTTGGTGGCCAGCCTCTGTCTCCCTTGGGATCTGGGAGTCTTGTGGCTGGACCGGCACTTACTCCGAAGTAGAAGGAGGAGGACGGCTTATAGTGGCTTCCGGCACCCGGTGCTCCGATGTGGCAGAGCGAGATGGGCCTGGATGTGCACCCTGGGCCTGATGATATGACCAAGGTGTCCAGAATGCCCACTGGTGAGGGCCATGATCTGGGGCCTGGGGCTCGTGGAATATCCTGGCGGGCACATCGGAGTCTCTGTCCTGGGCGTACGAACTGCCCACCTGCGAAGACAAGGACGGGTGCCGGGACAGCCAGGGAGGAGCTGAAAGACCCTGGGAAGAGTCCTTCTCTCTCGCCGTTGCTGATCTCCTCGGTACCAGGGGTCGGTACCTGGAGCCATACCAGTACCGAGAACGAGATCGGGACCTGCGACCTGCACGGTGTCGGGAGGTCGACCTGGATCTTGAAGGTCTGCGTCGGGAACAGCTACAAGAGTCCTGGTGCTGGGAGCGGTGCCGGGAGCTGGAGCGGTGCCGAGAGTACCGAGCCGGAGGCCGAGACGTCGATCTATGCCGTGAGTACAACCAGTACCGAAGAGGCGCGCGGTGTTGGGACCGTGATCGTCGATGGGACTGCGAACGGCGCCGGGACCTGGATCATGATTGGTTCCGATCTGCCAGGTCGAGTGAAGGCGGTCTCATTAGGGCTGGCTTGCCTATCGAGTGTAATACCTGCACTGGCGGTGCCGGCGGTTGAGGCAGGACAGACTCCGTCATAGCTATGAGGTCCCTGGCTGTGGAGAATGTCTCCGGTGTAGAGGGGACCGTAAGCTCAACCACAGGCCTTGGCAGGGAGCTCTCAGGGACCGGACTCGATGGCCCCCGCGGGACCGGAGTAGACGGTACCACAGCAGTTGGTGCCGCGGCAGGTGTAGGTGCCGGGCGGTCCAAACGAGGCTGCGTCTGCGGCGCAGAGGGCACAGAGGTAGTGGAGGACTTCAACCTCCTCAGTTTCGGGGAGAGAGATCGGTGCCGAGCAGGTCCCTGCGCCAGAGATGGCTGGTGCTGCAGCGTCTTAGTGGTGCCGGCACGGTCCGGTGCCGGAGGAGAGCTTCTAGCAGAGTGCTCAGCACTCGGTGCCGAAGGTGGAGGGTTCAGAGCTGCCTCCATGAGGAGATTCTTTAGGCGAAAGTCTCTCTCTTTCTTTGTCCTCAGCTTAAATGCCTTGCAAATACAGCATTTATCTATAATGTGCGATTCCCCAAGGCACTTGAGACAGGAGTCGTGGGGATCTCCTGAAGGCATCGGCTTGTGGCAGGCTGAGCAAGGTTTGAATCCCAGTGAACTGGGCATGGTGCCCCGGCACCGGGTGTGGGGAAGGGGCTAATGCCCAAACCTCACTTAACTATATACACTAACTATCTAAAGAACTATCAAACTAACTAATTATATAAATTCCAACTATATACAACAAAGATATCAAAGAAACTACGAGTAGCTACGGAAGTGGAGGACAGCTAAGCAGCGCTCCACTGTTCCAACGACCGACACGGGCGGTAAGAAGGAACTGAGGAGCAGTTGGGTTGGCAGGGGTATATATCCGGTGCCATGGTGGCGCCAATCCAGGGGGCGACCCAGCCGACCCACCGAGTGTTGCTAGGGTAAAAATCTTCTGACGAACGTGCACGCAGCGGGCGCACATCTAACTGGAATGGATATGAACAAGCACTCGAAGAAGAAGCTTACAATCTAAATAGAGGAGACACAAAGGGCAAGATGAAAGGAAATATACAGGCAGAGAGAAAGCAGCAAAGAGTCCTGTGGCACCTTCTAGACTAACAGACGTATTGGAGCATGAGCTCATTCTCCAACACATCTGTTAGTCTATATGGTGCCACAGGACTCTGCTGCTGTTACAGATCCAGACTAACACGGCTACCCCTCTGATACTTGACACCAAGTAGAGAGAAGTAAGTGGATGTTTGCAAATGTCAAGCTGGTGCCATGATTTGTGTGTGTGTGTGTGTGTGTGTGTGTGTTTGTTCTTATTTTTTTTGAAGGGTTTTACTGGGAGGAAGTTATCTAAAGAGAGACAAACAAAGCAAAGGTTGAAATAGAATGTCCAGAGTAAAAACTGTTAAAAAAGTCTGTCTGTACCTCAGTTCCCCATCTATAAAGTAGGGATAATACCACATCTTACCTCACAGGGGTTTTGAAAAGATAAATTCATTAATATTTGTAAAACATTCAGATTCTACAGTGATGTGCCACAGAAAAGGCCAAGAATAAATTGATAATTCTGTATTCAGTGCAGGGTTTGGATAGTGCGGAGTAAATAAGACATGGGGCCAGGAAATTAATGATGAGGATAAAAAAAAACATTGAATAGCTACCCATTCACTGTGCACCACATGTAGTCTGCACAGAAGGAGGTAGGTGCTCTATGGGAAATATGTATGTGATCATGTAATTAAAGACTTTATAACAGTGCATAGGCACAAGGGAGTTGAATTAAGGTTGCTTCCAACTGTTGTCTATATTCTTATACTTAGGTTGTAGGCTCTTTGGGACAGGGACAGTCTCTGTTACATGTTTTTACAGGGCTAGCAGAATGGGGCTCTGGCATCTAGGTGCTACCACAATACAAATATAACTTAAAACTCAATAAATCCAACATACTTGTTGCTGATTTCTAAGACTTAGAAAAATTAGTGCTTTGTCACACTTCAAAATTTGTTCTCATCATTTTTTGTTCATCTAGTCCAAACAATGGGGTGCAGAAAACTCAAAATAATCTAACTTGGGTCTCAGCAGAGAACTATGCATTGTACAAATACTGGGTTCTAGTTTTTAAACAAACAAATTTAATGTGGGAATGCTGGGAAGTTTCCTGAAGTTTTTGAATGCCTAAGGGAGGTCTAGAACTTGTTGCAAGTAAAACTTAGTTAACGCTTTGTGTTTTAATACATTAAGCACTTCCCTTGCAAAGACTGACTTCAAATTAATTGTCAATGTGAGAGAGGAGGGAAGATGGTAGTGTTGGTATGTGCATATGAGTGTGTTACATTAGTTTCAGATTTCAGAGTTTAGAGGTATTAACTCTTTGAATTACTGCTTTGCAGTGGTTTATAGCACTTTACAGTTGAGTATTCCCCTAAATGTACAGGGATTTTCCCTCCTGTTCACTTTCCCCAAAAAATATTCACCAACAGCAGAGGGGCATGGAACACTTCTTCAGCTCAGAAGCTTGGGAAGAAGAGGGTGAAAAGCAGTGTAGGCAGCACTACATAATTCTCCCTAAACCCTCGTTTCTCCATCTCTGTTGAGAAACTGCTATTGCAGACTTTCTTACGGAAGGCCGTGTAATAATTACCATAGTCTACCCAATGCCTGGAGTGAACTCAAGTGTATTTTTTTAATACAGACAACAGTACAATGGAAGAATTGCAGGAACAAACAAGAGCTCAAAGTGGAAAGCTTTTTAAAATGAGAAAGTCATGTAAGTTCAACAAGCTAAAATGGATTACTAATAACCTAAATCTATTCCCCTGTGAGCCCAAACTGCTGTCTTATAGTAGGCTAAATTCCAAGTATTTGGAAACAATAGTAAATATTTTTTCTTTGATTGAACAAACTTTGTGATGCCAACCTCAAGCATAAAAAACAAATTAGTCAGGCTTCCCAAAATCAAGAGATTTTTTTTTGAGAGGTTAAGTTACCTTACAATAACTGATGTTCTTCGAGATTTGTTTTCAATATGCATTCTAATCATAGTATTGCACACCCCCTAGCAATAGAGATTGGAAGTTTTTTTCTTGTTAGCAGTCCCCAGTTGGTCCTTATATGTTCAAGGAATAACCCCCACCCAAGTGCATAAAGGGGCAAGGCAACCAAGTGCCTCTCAGTTCTTTAACCAGCCAAAACCTTACAAGGACTTTCAATAATGGGGATGGGTCTTAGAATCCATTTAGGCCAGTGGTTCCCAAACTTTTTACTAAGTTGATCCACCAACTGCATTGTCTTTTTTTGGGACCCACCATTACATATATACACATATGCATGTGTGTGCCTGTTCTTCCCTCTGCTCCCTTTTCAGCACTCCAGCACCCTCCTTTCTTTCTCAGATAGAAGAACCTGACTGGTAAAAATCCTCTTTGAGAGTGTAGCCGAGGAATAACTCTTTCTACCCAGAAGATCAAGACATTTAGGTTTCTTGTCCTTGAAAGTTATTTTGTAAAGTCACTGCATTGTGCACTCTTGAGCAGCGGTGACCTCCAAAGAATATCAGTTTGGCCACATCTATTTCCCATAAGGGTAACCACATGGTAACCCAAGGAGGAGGAAACCAAGAAGCATGGGAAGGTACATAATCCTTTACAAGAAGACTTCTGGATCTGGTTTTAGGACAAACGTCCAGTGAGAGATATACATATAAGAAATAAAGGAAATCCCTCCAAATTGGCTTCAGTAGCTGATGAAGTTAATGCAGATTCTTCCAAATAAAGATGAGTAGCTCTTTAAGGAATCTTCATTAAGTGAGTACCAGATCAGAAGTGTAATAGGCAATACTGATGAGTCACCGCTACAAGATAACGATAATTGATTGTCACCATGAACCAGAAGTGATTCTGAATGAGCAGATATCACTAAATCTCATGGTACCATAAACGAGGGAGTTGAAATAATCAGTACTGATCCTGTAGCTGTAGAACCTATTGATACCAGTGTATGTGGTATCAATAAGAAAGAAGTCAAGAAGGCTGTATCCTTGGCCTTAGATAGTGCTTTGTGTACTTGCTACCAAATCCTTGCATACTGATGGAGCATGCACCGTAGACAGTACCGTAACCTTCAGAGGTTTGCTGAAGCCTCAGAATGATCAGAAGTCTCTCTGTGTAATGTACGAAGCTCTCACTGGTATCCTTTAGGATTTCTTAGGGCACTTTCTTATGTCTTGAGGTGATCTCATCTTCTTTTCTTTGAAGGGCCAGGAGAATGAAATTTGTTTCCCTTTTCAGCAAAAGATCTTTTAACTGCTCCAGCAGCACTATTTGTAGAGGGAACACTGGAGACAGACTGATCTGACTGACCAGAATCTGAGTCAAGTCTGATCGATCTGTCCAGGAGTTACACCCTAAATTTAATCTCCATGTTCTTCTTAGACCACTTGGCAAAAGAACAGTAGATAACGCATTTACTAGAAATATGGCCCTCACTTTTGAGGAGTGTCTCTGGTCAGCATAGCAATGTTACACAAGGGGCACATTTTAAAACTGGGAGATTTAGGAAATGGCACAGCTGTCTACTACCCAGCACCAATATCTAAGTAAATGTTAAAACTAGCTCAAAATACTAACACAAGAACGAATCTAAAGCTGACTAAAAAAAACTCCACTATTTACAATAGATTAAACCCAATCTTAAAACAGAGATAAGGAACCTTTAGTGTTCCATCTGTAGCCTAAGGTGCACCTGAAGAAACAAAGCCCTTTATGCCCTCAGGCAGGCAGGGGAGGGGGCATTCTGTGAGCATGTGTGGACCAATGGGGAAAAAAGTTTCTACCTCTGGTATTCAGGGGTGCACAATACCATGACTGCAAGATATACAACCACTCAAAGAAGAAGAATTTTTGAGTTCTTTTTCTTTGCTTCCTGGTAAATCATGTTTTTAAGCTTTTCTCCATGACCATAAGAGATGCAAACATTTTTTAAAAAATGAAAGATGAGATTCTCATAGTTACATGACTAAACCATAATGCTTCAGAGAAGGAGCTAATCACTACCTCAGTGGTTCCCAAATGCTTCCAGGCCATGACCCCTTTGGACTCACCTCTATTAATGCCACCCTGAGGCTACCAGTAGACCAAGAGGAAGCCTGCCCTGCACTCACTCTGGACAACCACAGCTCCTATGTGCAGCAGGATGGGGGGAGAGAGTGAAAGGGAGCCCACTCCACACTCACCCCAAGAAGTTGTGGCTCCTGCATCCTGTCGTGCAGGATCCGGCTCACTACTCCAGGTGTTATGACCTGGCATATATGGTCACAGCACCACTCAGATTTGGTCTATCTGCCCCTCCATAGATGGAGACCCACAACCCATCCACCCCCCACAGCACCCTTTCTGTGATCCCCCTCGGAGTCATGACTCACGGTTTGGGAACCACTAGGAACAAGTTTCTCTTATGGACAATCAATTCCATAATTGTCCACCATAGAGCTTTTTACACTTTCCTCTGAAGCAGCTGGTTTTGGCTACTGTTAAGAGTCAGGACACTGGACTACATGGACCACTGGAACTGATAAGGAACACAGTAAGTGTGAATCACATGTTCAATATTTGAAAGCATATATGACCACATATGCATCCAGGCTATTTCTTTGGTATCAAATGTTGTAGGAACCTTTTGCTTCAGGAAGTCAGAAAACTGAAAATGCACAATGTTGAAAATGTGCCACAAGACATCCATACTCCTGTGTTATTTCTAACTGCAAACCAGAATTCAATTTTTCCTAAACACAGATGAATAGTTCTTGTGTAATTGTTACTAAATGTTTTGTTTTTTAAACACTTTTTTAAAAGGAAAGATTTATAATCATACTTAATTTTTTAAATGTGATTTCATAAAATGTTCATGAAAATCTAAATAAAACAATTCCTATCACAGCCTGCAACAACCATGATCACACACTGCCTGTTACCTCTTTAATTTTGTCCCTCTTCTCTCGGATGTCCTTATCTGTTGGGTCTTCACTGTTTATCCCTATGAGGTTTGGTACTGGTACAGGTGGCAGAGGCTTGCTGTCTTTCTTCTTCATTTCTTGGGCTACTTTGTTCTTTTCTGTCTGAATCTCTGCTTGAATCTCATCTCGAGATTTCTTCAGCTTCTCTTTTGCCTCCTCTAGAGCTTTTTCATGGTCTGCTCGGATCTTATTTCTCAGGCGCTCCTCTTCTTCTCTAAAGAAACAAATGCTAGTCAGAGCTTGCCTTCATAAAGGAAATAACAATTGGGACAACCCCCCATTAAAGAGAAGAAGCCATATTCTGCACTGGTTTACAGTAGGCAATTATGTTGACTTAGAGCAGGGGTCGGCAACCTTTCAGAAGTGCTGTGCCAAGTCTTCATTTATTCACTCTAATTTAAGGTTTCACGTGCCGGTAATATATTTTAACATTTTTAGAAGGTCTCTTTCTATAGGTCTATAATATATAACTAAACTATTGTTGTATTTAAAGTAAATAAGGTTTTTAAAATGTTTATGAAGCTTCATTTAAAATTAAATTAAAATGCAGAGCCCCCCGGACCAGTGGCCAGGACCCGGGCAGTGTGAGTGCCACTGAAAATCAGCTCGTGTGTCACCCGTGCCATAGGTTGCCTACCCCTGACTTAGAGTTTCACAGAAGTATGTCAGTTTATAATTTAGTCCCAGTTCTCAAACAGATTCCACACAGTTTCGCTTTAGTGCCTTATTTGTTCACAAACCATGAGAGCGGTCATCTTTCTGAGGCAGTGACTGGTTATTGTAAATCATGCCTCAGTATTTTCCCTTGTCCTTTCATTCAACAGTTTAGAAAGAAAAGGCCCCATGTTCTGAATTTCATCTACAAGGCTGACATATGGTTTCATAAATGCACCTCTCCCCCTATATAGAACACACAAAATTATGTTTAGCAATGACTTAATTAAAAAAATACCAAGAGGGCTGTTCCCTACCTTTTGCTTAGGGCCGCCAGGGGAGGGGGGCAAGCAGGGGCCCCCATAAGAATGGCTGAGGCTCCCGCCCATCCCCATCCCCACCCGACCCCGTCTCTGCCTCTCTCAGCGCATCCAGGAGAGTCTCAGAACAGTGCTGCAGTGTGGCTCCAGCGGGGCCCCTGAGCTCCGCCCCGCTCAGAGCCACATAGTAAGGGGGTGGGGCTGCAAGCTCCAGCAGGGCCTGAGTTCCCTCCGCTCAGCCTGGAGCTCACAGCCCTGTCCCCTTATCACGCGGCTCTGAGTGGGGAGGAGCTCAGGGGCCCCGCCGGAGCCACGCTGCAGCTGTCGAGGGAAGCTTCTGGATGCGCTGAGGCTCCGGGTGAGGGGAGAGCTAGGGGTAAGGGGCCAGGGCCGAGGGGGTTGGCTAAGGGGCAGGAAGTCCCAGGGACAGTCAGGGCACGGGGGGGGGGGGGGCAGAGGTTGGAGGGGGAGGTCAGGGGACAGGGAATGGGGGGGTTGATTGTGGGCATTCTGGGGGTCTATCAGGACTCAGCGGGGGAGTAGACAGGGGTCGGGGCAGTCAGGGGACAGGGAGCGGGGTGGGGTCCCAGGGTGGTGGTTGGGGAGGTCTCTGGGGGACGGGGAGGGAACAAGGACCAGGATGGGTCAGGGATTCTGAGGGAGGGGCGGGCAGTCGGGGGCAGGAAGTGAGTGGGGGTCAGATAGGGGGCAGGGCCAGGCTGTTTGGGAGGCACAGCCTTCCCTACCCTAAAGCTCATTCAGCAGTTTGAGGCTTCCAGAAGAGCCAAGCTGTTAGCTTTTCCATTAGGGCTACCATCCCTTTCACTTCTCAAATGCCAAATTATAGTCTATATTTAATTTCAATGCCTTAGAGAGATTCATGTCAGGGGAGGGTAGCTTAATTTAAAATTAGCCACTGGGGGAGGGATCACATGAGAAGAGCAATACCCTTCCCAACCCTACCAAGGGAGACCCCCCCTCCCCTGCATTCCCTGAGGCTTCAGGGGGGTTAATTCAGTGGTTCTCAAACTTTTGTCCTGGTGATCCCTTTCACATAGCAAACCTCTGAGTGTGACCCCTAACCCCCTATAAATTGAAAACCCTTTTTTATATATTTAACACTATTATAAATGCTGGAAGCAAAGCGGGGTTTGAGGTGGAGGCTGACAGCTCGTGACCCCCAGTAATAACCTTGTGGCCCCCTGAGGGGTCCCAACCCCCAGTTTGAGACCCCCTGGGTTAATTTAATTTTAGCACCCTGTGTCCATTCACATGCATGTGCTATTTTGAGCATTTCAGTTTTCAGAGCATAGGCTCATCCCAGATTCTGGAACAAGCTCAAATGCTCAGTTCGTGGAGTATGTACATAAGCTATACTAAAGACAAACCCACAGTAACTATCTCCAGTTTATGAGGGACTCCATGGAGCCAGTCTCTAGGAAACAGATAAATGCATGGAGGTCAAGTCCATTAATGGCTGTTAGCCAGGATGGGTAAGGAATGGTGTCCCTAGCCTCTGTTTGTCAGAAGGTGGAGATGGATGGCAGAAGAGAGATCACTTGATCATTACCTGTTAGGTTCACTCCTTCTGGGGCATTTGGCACTGGCCATTTGGTAAACAGGATACTGGGCTGGATGGACCTTTGGTTTGACCCAGTATGGCCGTTCTTATGTTCTAACCTAAATGAACCCAAAATTATGGAGACAGATACGAGTCAAGAAAGCCAGCAGAGTATCAGAAACCTGGAAAAATCTCTGACTGGATGGGCTCAGTCATTTGGTCACAAGCTGAGGTGGTTCAAAAGTTCTGGATTTTTTTTAAGCAGAATTTTTTTTTATTGTTTCTTTAAACAATCAAACACAGCAAGCAGCAAATATTTGGCCACACACTTCTGAAACCCCAAACTATATTGAGGTTTTGACAGACTAATTTCAGCTTTTCAATTAAAAAAACCACAGCAAATTTTGAAGGAAAGCAGACATTGTCCGTGATTTTTTTCTGCTTTTTAAAAACCCTTAGTTTTCGATCCAAAAAAAGTTTTGATGGAAAATATTTGTCCAACCCTTTTAATGAGCTTTATTGCCTTTTAGCACTAGCTGATGCTGAGAACCAGTGATACCTTGTAAAGAAGTTTTCTCAAAACTGAGTTTGTGCCGAGATGCGGAAGGTTTATTTTTCCCAGAGCCACCTGTGGTGGGAGGGAGCAAGTGGGGCAATTTGTGCTGGACCCCGCAGGGGCCCCCACAAGAATATAGTATTGCAATTTTTTTTATGGAAGGGGTCCCCGAAATTGCTTTGCCCCAGATCCCCTGAATCCCCTAGGCGGCCCTGCTTTTGCTCAATAAAGAGTTGCATCAACAACCTGTTTTATGTGTAACACAGCAAATTGTAGTCACCCAAGTCATTCAAGAGACATGGCCTGCAAAAACTACAGGTCCCAGCACAGCAAGTCCCATCCTGATTTGAATGGCTTGTCGCTAAAACCAAGGTGGATCATGGCATGCTGAGAACTGCAGTCTCTGGAAGCAGCAAAGCTGCATTTGGACTGCTCATTTTGGGCCTTCCAGAATTAGTTTTCATCCAACTATAAAGTGATTTAAAATGTTAAAGTTTAAAAAAGCTGTGCCCTCTGGTATTAAAGTCTGCTGTCACTGTCCAACTGAATCAGCTGCTTAGCGATATAATAAACATCTACACTAGTGTTCCCCAAGATATGGAGGGCATCCTCCTGAGGGAGGAGGGAGAGGAAGGACTAATAGAGTGAGGGGGCACAGAAGGTATATAAATTAACATGAGTAAGTCTTGAACAACACATTCCAGGGCAGCAGGGGTAGGAACGAATGGTTTCATTTTCCTGGACTGGGGCTCAGCTTCTAAAAGTTTGGGAAATACCACCTTAAATTATAAAGCAAATTATATAAAATACAAAAGCCGTGTTAAAATAATCTTTTTACTAGCATGGAGCAGAAACTTTCCCAAGGCACTGTAGTGAGCTCCTACTGGACCTCTATCATAAAAAAGGGTTGAGGCCCCTTTGAAAACTTGGATGTAAACTAGGGGAGTTTGCCTCTCTGCACCACAATTTTTCCAATTACCAAAATGCACTTAAGTCAATCAGAGTTCAAGGAGTGGTAGGAATGCAACATGGAGACCTTGGAGTGTAAAATGTTGCTACAACCTTCCAAATGCACTACTCTCCGGTTGTTTTCCCCACGTGTTAAAGATCAAACTGCTGACATCTCCCCCTGTGCTGTGCAAATGGCGCTCAGAATAAAAGAGCAGCCCGATTGTGTGGGAAACAAGGGCTGGGAGCTGGAAATAATAATTGCTTGTCTCCGTTGCACATTCTCTGCAATCAAAATCGAAAAAGCAGGAGAGAGTTTGAGTGCAGAAGGGGTGAGAGTTGGGCTCTGGGAGGGAGTTTGGGTGGGGGAGGGGTTCTGGGGTGCAAGCTCTGGGCTGGGACAAGGGGGGTGCAGGAGGAGGGAAAGGAGTGCACACTCTGGGAGGGAGTTTGGGGGCGGGAGAGGGTGTGTGGGAAGGGGGAAGGGGTGCAGGTTCTCGGAGGGAGTTTGGGGGCTGGGGAGGTGGGGTGGGGGTACAGGCTCTGGGAAGGGGTCGGGGGGTGCAGCACTTACCTGGGGTTCCAAGGTGGGGCAGGGGGGCTCCGCGTGCTCCTGCCCCCAGGCACCACCCCCACAGCTTCCCATTGGCTGCGGAGGAGTTCAGGGCGGGGGCAGCACACGAAGGCACAGCCCCGCCCCGTCCTGGGGCCGGCAGACACATGGAGCGAGCAGGCAGACACCGCTCAGCTCTGCTGCGCTGCCAGGGCCTCGCCTGGAAGGGGGGAGCACCTGGGGACAGCAGGCGGGGCCAAGGGAGAGACCCAGCCCAAAAACTGCTGGAGCCCTGCGGGCCACATTGGGGAGGTTCGTGGGCCACAGATGGCCTGTGGGCTGGGAGTTTGATACCCCTGATCTAGGGTGAGAAATACTATTTGTAACTAATTTATTTAGTGAAACTAGCTTAGTTTGGGTATTTGATTTCATTTGCTTAGTAATATGCTTTGTTCTGTTTGTTACCCATTTTACTACTTAAAATCTGCCTTTTATAGTTAATAAAATTTGTTTTTTTTATTATTAAACCCAGTTTCTGTAATTTCTAACTGGGCAGGGGGCAGAGGGGTTAAGAAGTGTGCACACCTCTCTCCACATTGAGGGAGGGGGCAAAATTCATAATGTATCTTTGGGTCTGCAGTCCAAGGGTGGTGGACATCTGAGTGCTGGAGCAAGACCCTTAAACTGAGTCTTCCCAGAGCTGATCTGAGGCTGGATGTTGCCCTGCCTGTGTGTATTAGAGAAGGTTTTAATAGCCTGGCTCAGCAAGACAAGTTAAAGGGGGCCCATGCTGGCAGAACAGGTAGACTCAGTGGTATCTCAGCACCATCAGTTGGCTTCCCAAGGGGTCCAATCTGTCACAATACCTTATACCCAAAACTATTAAAAGAATTCTCTGATCATCTCTCTGAACCATTAATGTGGATTTTTAGCAAATGTTAGAACACTGGTGAAGAGCACAGGAAAAAATCTAATGTTGTACCAATATTTTAAAAGAGTAAATGGAATGACCCGGGAAACTACAGACCAGTTAATCTGACATTGGTCACAGGCAAAATCATGGGAAGGTTGATATGAGAAGCAATTAGTAAACAATTAAAAGACGGTAGCATAATTATTGATCATCAACATGGTTTTATGGTCTTGTCTAACAAAGTTTTTTGATGAAATAACAGGTTTGCTTGATTAAGGTAACTGAATCCTGCAAACAGTTAAAAGTAACAGTCTGCATGCAACTGACAGCCAAGTGACAGCTACAGTATTTGCTCTTGGTAAAAATCAATCATTGTGCTGTGACAGTGAGAAACTAAAAGCAACGCAGAATAGGCAGTTATGGGAAGAAAGAATGCATAGTCCTATGCCCAGACAAAGAGTGAAATCAAACTATAGAGAATTTAAGGAAACATAAAGGCACTGGCACTTCTGCCTTTCTTGCCCCATCTGTACCTTTGGGAAGAGGATAATAGCTAGCCTGATTTGTATTCCCACCCCTCCACAAACACCTCTCCCTCCTAAAACTCTTTTGGTACAATGTGGCTAGGGACAATGTTAATGATTATACCTCTCTCAAATTGTTTGTTAAAAGTCTGTGCTAGTGTTAAGTCATGGAAGGCTAAACATGGCGCTGGGTGCCACTCACCACCCAAATCCATGAAACTATGTTTGTTAAGTTTGTTTGTGCTAGAAACAGAATTCTCCCGCCAATCTAGTGCTGGACTATACCATGGGTTAGGTAGATATAGGGGTGCCTGTCAGGGGGTTGAATTTTTCATACCCCTGAGAGACGTAGCTATATGAAAGTAAATTCCTAGTGTAGATCAGGCCTAAGTTAAAAAGCTGAAAGAGTAAAACTCTTGTGCTAAGTAGCCAATATATTGCTGCATACAAAAGAAAAAGTAGAAAAAAAGGCAAACAAAATTCTTCAAATCCTTAGATAAAGAAAATTATTGGTATAAAATGTTTTCTTTTTAACCTAGTTAATAGTTTTTGTTTTGCTGCAGTAATTCAAGAAAAACAGGATTCTGAATGAACTTTAACTGCTATTAACTGCAGTTATTATCTCCATTTTCTTCCCTTTGAGGCATCCATTCTTTATTCAGCTTATATGTTGTTTTTTTCCTCAATAACCAACCCCAATAACCTTTGTTATATTTCTCACTCAGCTGGGTATGTTGACTTGTTCATTGTTATTAGTGTTTTGGAACACTCGTTCTACTTGTCTATCCTTATTGCTTTCATCCATATTGCTTATGGATATTCCATGTCAGATAAACTTTTTTATTTTAACTTTTATTTGGTTTTTACTTGTGTTGCAACAAAAAATAATTTTGCTAATAGCTATAATTATTTGTGATATGACACTTTTGATTAAGGTAAAAAAGGCCTTTAGTAAGTTTTTTTTCGGATGCAATAAAGTTGTCCATTATAAAGTTATTTTGGTTTATATTTTGTAGGTATCTTTATTTGTAAATGCTCAAAAAATATGAGGGACTCCCACTCAGGGTAATATAATCTCCCCACGAGAAAATGTATGACTGCTCAGCCCTCAAACAAAATATAATCTCAGTTTATATACTTCTGGCTAATTTACCAACAAAAGCCTAAAAATCCACATTAATCAGTTAAATTGTTTAAAGGGAAAGCATAATATTGTTATTAATATTTTGCAAAACGTTTTTGTTACTGGAATATTTTCTAAAATGCTTGTTAAATTATGACATTAAACTGACCTGAGACAGTGCAATTTCTAGGACTGACAGATTTTCTCAGAAGTTTATACCTGAATAGACAGAAATAGCTGCTCCCTTATATGCTTTACTTAAAGGTAGCAGCTGAAAATGAAATGCAAAATTGACTAAAGCGGTCACTAATTGAAACAGGCGTTAGCCTCAGCTCCTATGTTGATTCAATCTGATTATTCGCAACCATTGCAACAGAGATAACACTGGCAGCTGCTTTGGGTCAACACAGGAATTCAAAAGCAGACCAATTGCTTATGCATCTCGAGTATTAACTTCTGTAAAACAGAAATATTCTTGGTGTGAGAAATATATGTTGGCTACATTTTGGGCTGTTATGCATTTTGCTTATATTGTGAGACTGTCATCTTTGATTATCAATATGCTGTACACCCCAGTACCATTCTTGTTATGGCGGAAGTATTAAGGAAAACAATAAAAAGAATCAATTAATCAATATAATTATGAAGATTCAAATTTATAGTTATAGGTAATATGAAATACAATGGGTTTCATATATTGAACATTCAAAAAGCTTTAAAAAATACTCAAATGGAGAAATGGCTGGTCTCGTTGCCAATGAATATTTGCTGAATCAGTACAGGAATGAAACACAACTAGTCACAGAGATTGATATCCTCTGGAATCAAGCTGTGTAGCTATGTCACCTCTTGATTATAGTTACTATACAGAAGACTTGTAAGTGCAGCATATTTTTCACTTTTCCTGCCAATAACTGAAAAAGAAAACACATTTATGAAACAATAGTACAGGCTCACTTGGTAGGGGTCCTCAGAGACTCTTTTCAAGTACCTTGTCCAGGTACCTCAGACACTCATAAAACACTCACATGAATAATGGCAAGCACCCATTCTGGCCTGCTGCTCAGAAGTGCAAGCCAGACTGATCTGCCAATGTGATGCCCTAGGGACCATGTAACCAAGCTCTGGTATAAATCACAGTGATGAGACAAAAACCAATGAAAGGACTCATCTTGACTTCCCAGTATGGCTGAGTACCTGGAATGTACATCAAACACATGCCACGTATGTGTGAAGTAGAGAATACTGTCTAGTTACACAACAGTTACAACAGAATTAGAGAGGGACAGTATTCCCAATTAACCAATTCAACTGGTGTTTTATTCCTAAATTCAAAACTATAAATAAATTAATCAAAATCATACCCATACTCAAATTTGTGGAGCCAGGAGTAATAAGTCACCCACGCTTTAGTTTAAGGCTATGTAATTACTCCCTAACTTTACAATATCTGTTGCTAAATTAAATCTACATTTAAAGTCTGTTAAAACAAAATATAAAACTCTTAATTCACATGCAAGAAAAAAATCAATACAGTAGATAATCAAATAGAACACGTTAAAACCAGTTAGCTAGTGAAATCAAATAAATACAATTAGGAAACATCCAGCTGTGGCATTTATTTTTAAGATATTGTTGTAGATACAAACATTGATAACTGTACTAATGCTTATAATGTGTTGGAAGATAAACTGTATGTTAAAGGATTGGCAAACAAAACAGGAAAGGAAATAAGCACTGGAGGATACCACTTTACTCCAGCATGTAAAGTAATCAACGCCCTTGAAAACAGTACATTTCCAAAGGTATCAAAGGGGGGGAACTGCGCCTGGTGTACCATAAAAACAACTAAATATCAAGCCTCTAAAATCAAGACGCCTTCCCTCCCTCAAAATG
This sequence comes from Gopherus flavomarginatus, assembly GCF_025201925.1. Lineage (NCBI taxonomy): Eukaryota > Metazoa > Chordata > Testudines > Testudinidae > Gopherus > Gopherus flavomarginatus. Next base: position 155,216,063 of record NC_066617.1, on the reverse strand, counting down.
CAACACAGGAAAATGTCTAATGACTTTTTTTTGTAATGTTTTACAATCAAAATGGACTTTGAATGAAAAACCCATGTTTAAAGAAAAAAAGAATTACTGACATTAATCAATATGCTCTCCAAACCACCCAACAAATAAAGGTGAAAGCACATACTAACATACAACACTGAAGTATAAAAAATGAAGGACTCCTAAATAGTAAGATTATAAGCTTTGTTAGCTATATTTGAATGATTTCTAATAATGGATAGTGACTGAGTTTAGGTGAGGTAACACTTAGCATGTTTTTGACTATTCTTCTTTGATATTAATTGTTGATTTGTTTAAAATGACTAGGATTTTAACGCATACGAATTCACCTTTCCTTCCGTCCCTTCCAACCCCCCCATGAAGACAAGGCCTAAACTTAACAGAAGCTTGGAGCTTCTGAGATCAGTTTTCACAAATACGGAAAATAGGTGAATACAATATTACAGTGAGCATTGGTTGTGACTCCTATATTTAGGACTATTATGATCCTTTCTTTGAGAAACTATCATACCTCTTTTAGCAACAGGCCTTGGATATTCGGCAGGCAGACTCTTTCAGGCTGCAGAAATGCCCATTTTTGTTTTTCTTTTTTTTTTTATGGTCCCATAAAATTCTGTTAATCTTTGCTGAGAGACAAATGGTTAAAGAATCACTGTTTCCTTTCTCTCACCGTTTCTCAAGCGACTATTGCGAGCATGCCACATTGCCTTGGGCACATCTGAGAGCTGCTGTAGTGACGTGTTGGGGAAAAGGAGCTGGAATGGGCTTGGCTCCTTCACCTCCAGACCTAGCACTTGGCCCCAGTGATCTGTACCCCAGTCTGGGAGCACTGCATGGAGTAGAGGCCCTATCACCACCTAGTGAATGTGTGGGACAATGGACAGACACTGGTTGATCTGGGTCCACCGACTATCCCTTGGACACAGCTGCTCAGGTCCCACAAAAATGGAGATAACAACCGCCTTCTGCTTCTAGCTAATGCAATCCTGTAGTTCAAGTAGAAGCAGTCTATGCTGCAGTGCTGAAGGTTCAGGTCAAGACGGTTATGCATGATAGAACTTGTTTTTCTCTCTCTTTTGTAAAAAGAAAGACCGACCCTCTGAAATCACCTACAAAAGAGCTGTGCTAAAAAATAGACAGTTACTCACCTTTGTAACTGTTGTTCTTCGAGATGTGTTGCTCATATCCATTCCAGTAGGTGTGCGCGTGCCGCGTGCACGTTCGTTGGAGACTTTTACCCTAGCAACACTCGGTGGGCCGGCAGGGCGCCCCCTGGAGTGGCACCGCCATGTCGTCGGTTATATACCCCTGCCGGCCCGCCGCTCCTCAGTTCCTTCTTGCTGGCTACTCCAACAGTGAGGAAGGAGGGCAGGTGTGGAATGGATATGAGCAACACATCTCGAAGAACAACGGTTACAAAGGTGAGTAACCGTCTTTTCTTCTTTGAGTGCTTGCTCATATCCATTCCAGTAGGTGATTCCCAAGCCTTACCTAGGCGGTGGGGTCGGAGTGAGACATTGCGGAGTGTAAGATCGCTGAGTCAAAGGCGGCATCGTCTCTTGATTGCGCAACGAGCACCTAGTGAGAAGCGAACGTATGCACTGACGACCAGGTAGCTGCGCGGCATATCTCCTGGATGGGAATGTGCACCAGGAAGGCGGTCGAGGAGGCTTGAGCCCGGGTAGAGTGAGCGGTGAGACGGCCAATTGGGACGTGGGCCAAGTCGTAGCACGTCCGGATACAGGACGTTACCCATGATGAGAGCCTTTGAGAAGATATAGGCAGACCTCTCATACGCTCCGCCACCGCTATAAATAACTGGGGTGAGCGTCTGAAGGGTTTTGTCCTCTGGATGTAAAAGGCGAGGGCTCGGCGGACATCCAGTGTGTGAAGCTGTTGGTCCCTGCGTGATGCGTGCGGCTTCGGGAAGAAGACTGGTAGAAAGATATCCTGATTAATGTGGAAGGCAGAGACCACCTTGGGAAGAAAAGCCGGGTGCGGGCGTAGCTGTACCTTATCTTTGTGGAAGATCGTATATGGAGGGTCTGCCATTAAAGCACGGAGCTCCGAAACTCGCCTGGCCAATGTGATAGCTACCAGGAAGGCCATCTTCCAGGACAGGTACAGCAACGAGCAAGTGGCTAAGGGCTCAAAGGGTGGGGCTGTGAGCCGAGTCAGAACAAGGTTGAGATCCCAGGTAGGGGAAAGAGGCTTAATCGGTGGGTAGAGGCGCTCCAAGCCCTTAAGGAATCTCGAAACTATCGGGTGAGAGAAGGTGGAACTGTTCGACTCCCTTTGATGGAAGGTGGAGATGGCGGCTAAATGCACCCTTATTGAAGAGAGTGCCAAACCTTGTTCCTTGAGGTACCACAAGTAGTCCAGGATAATAGGGATCGAAACGGTCTCTGGAACTAGGGAACATTGTGTACACCAAAGAGAAAACCGCTTCCACTTGGCGAGGTATGTCGTCCTCGTGGAGGGTTTCCTGCTTCCCAAAAGGACCTGTTGAACCTGGGCAGAGCAGCGGAGCTCAGATTGGTTCAACCAGACAGTAGCCACGCTGTCAGGTGCAGGGACTGCAGGTCCAGATGGTGAAGCCTGCCGAAGTCCTGCGTTATAAAATCCGGGCAGAGTGGCAGTGGTATCGGAGTCGTTAGGGATAGGTCGAGCAGCATGGCCATGCCGGCGCGATCAGAATCAGTCTGGCCCTGTCCCTGCAGAGCTTGAGCAGGACTCTGTGGACTAGGGGAAAGGGTGGAAATGCATAGAGAAGATGTCCCTTCCAGGGGATCAGGAACGCGTCCGACAGAGAATCCGGGGAGTGGCCCTGAAGGGAGCAGAACACCTGGCATTTCCTGTTCTCCCTGGAGGCAAATAGGTCTGTTTGGGGAAAGCCCCACTTCCGGAATACAGAAAGAAGGATGTCCAGACAGATGAACCATTCGTGGGACAGGAAGGATCTGCTCAGGCGATCTGCGAGAGAGTTCTGGACTCCCGGAAGGAAGGAGGCTACGAGGTCTATTGAGTGGGCTATACAGAAGTCCCACAGTCGCATCGCCTCTTGGCAAAGGGGGGAAGACCGTGTGCCCCCTTGTTTGTTTAAGTAATACATGGCCGTTGTGTTGTCCGTGAAAATCGCAACACAACGGCCCTGTAGATGGTGTTGGAAGGCCTGGCACGCCCAGCGGACTGCTCTCAGTTCGCGAACATTGATATGCAGAGTCAGCTCTTGCAAGGACCAAAGGCCCTGGGTGTGAAGGTGCCCTAAGTGTGCACCCTAGCCCAGGGATGAAGCATCCGTCATTAGCGACACCGAAGGCTGTGGTGGGTGGAACGGGCGACCGGCACACACCAGGGAAGGTGTCAGCCACCAGTTGAGAGAGTCCAGGGTTTTTGTTCGGATTGTGACTATCATGTCCAGGGCATCCCTGTTCGGATGATAAACTGAGGCAAGCCAAGTCTGGAGAGGGCGCATGCGTAGTCTTGCGTGCTTTGTCACGAAAGTGCACGCAGCCATGTGGCCGAGTAGGGCGAGGGTGGTACGGACAGAGGTTGTTGGGAAGGCTTGTAGCCTCTGGATGAGAGAGACTATAGCCTAGAACCTCTGTGGAGGTAGACTGGCCGTTGCAAGATTCAAGTCCAGCATGGCTCCGATGAATTCTATTCTCTGCGTAGGAAGCAGAATGGATTTGTCTAGGTTGAGGATCAGACCTAGATGGGAGAATAGGTCCTTGATGACGTTTACGTGTGCGGTAACCTGAGCCTTGGAGGTCCCTCGAATAAGCCAGTCGTCGAGATATGGGAAAACATGAACTCAACGGCGACGGAGGTAGGCGGCGACTACTGCTATACACTTTGTGAATACTCGAGGGGCCGAGGAGAGGCCGAAAGGAAGGACCGCAAATTGGTAGTGATGACGGTTTATCACAAAGGGAAGAAACCTCCTGTGTGGGGGGTAAATTGCAATATGAAAATATGCGTCCCTCATGTCGAGAGCAGCGTACCAATCTCCGGGATCCAGGGAGGGTATAATGTTTCCCAGGGATACCATGCGGAACTTGAACTTTGTGATGAATTTGTTCAGAGTTCACAGGTCCGGCCCCTTTCACCTTGGGAATTAGGAAGTATCTGGAATAGAACCCTCTTCCCCTTAGGTCCTCTGGAACCTCCTCTATAGCTCCCAGTTCAAGGAGTCTCGAAACTTCCTCCAGAAGGAATTGCTCGTGAGAGGGGTCCCTGAAGAGGGACGGGGAGGGAGAGTGGGAAGGAGGGGACGAAATAAACTGAAGACGGTAGCCACACTCCACCATGCTGAGAACCCAGCGGTCCGATGGTATCTGGGACCAAGCAGGGAAGAATGCGGCCAGGCGGTTGGCGAACTGAAAAGGATCCTGGGAGGGAATTGGTACAGTGCTCCCGAGCGCACCCTCAAAAGTTTGGCTTCGGTCCCGCTGGTGGTTTGGCGGGGCCGGAGTTATTACCCCCTTGCGGGACAGACTGGCGTCTCCGAGGGTTACGGCCTCTCCTTCTAGAGAAGTCCTGTCTTGGCCGAGGTGGCGGATAGGGGCGCTGAGGCTGTGGGCGGAAAGGTCACCTCTGAGTCTGCGGCGTATGCATTCCTAGCGTACGCATGATCACGCGGTTGTCCTTTAAACTTTGGAGGCGAGGATCCGTCTTTTGGGAAAAAAAGCCCTGACCATCAAATGGTAGGTCCTGTATAGTATATTGCAGCTCGGGTGGTAGACCCGACGCTTGTAACCACGATATGCACCTCATAGCAATCCCAGAGGCGACCGTTCGAGCTGCAGAATCAGCGGCATCTAACGAGGCCTGGAGGGAGGTCCGTGCAACTTTTTTCCCTTCCTCCAGGAGAGCCAAGAACTCCTGGCGGGAATTGTGTGGGACTAGTTCTACAAACTTCCCTACCGACTCCCATGTATTATAATTGTATCTACTCAAGAGGGCTTGCTGATTCGCCACTCTGAGCTGGAGGCCCCCCACGGAGTAGATCTTCCTTCCCAACAAGTCCATGCGTCTGGCTTCCCTCGATTTAGGCGCAGGGGCTTGTTGGCCGTGGCACTCTCGTTCGTTAACGGATTGGACTACTAACGAACAAGGGGGAGGGTGTACGTATAGGTACTTGTACCCCTTGGATGGAACCATATATTTGTGCTCTACCCCCTTGGCTGTAGGTGGAACGGATGCCGGAGTTTGCCAGATTGTATCTGCTTGAGCCCGTATAGTATGAATAAAGGGGAGGGCCACCCTTGTCGGAGCTTCCGCTGATAGGATGGTGACCACTGGGTCTTCCACCTCAGGAACTTCTTCCACGGGTAGATTTATATTAAGAGCGACCTAGCGGAGGAGGTCCTTGTGCGACCGAAGGTCAATTGGGGGCAGTCCAGATGTGGCCGTCCCCGCTACTGCCTCGTCTGGTGACGAAGAGGAAGAGACCCCGGGGACCAATGGGTCTTGAAGCGACTCTTGGTCCTGTGGAACGTCCTGGGGTGGGTCTTGCACGTCCGAGACCTGTGCCGGGAGATGTTCTGTACCCGCTGGAGGAGGTCTGCTCACCGTGGCCTCTGGCGCCCTATGTTAGGAGGGCCCTGAGCGCGGCAGTGGATGTGGGGCACCTTGGCTCTGATGGTAGGCCCAAGGAGTCCAAAAGGACCACTGATGAAGGTCCTGCTGATTGTCCGAGTCCCCATAGGATGCCAATCTGGCATGGGAGGAGACTGATGGCTGACGAGATGGCCACGGCGGGGCGGAGACCGGGAAGTGATGGTCCCTGCGTCCACTGGAACCGTCCCTATGCGGTGCCGGGGAGCGGTGCCGAGAGCCTCGACGGTGCCGAGATTGCAACCGGGACCTGTGACCAGCGCGGTGCCGGGAGGTCGACCGGTGCCGGGAGCCGTAGTGCTGAGATCGGCTGCGGGAAGCCCGATGCCGCGAGTGCTGACGGGACCTGGAGCGGTGCCGGTAGTGTCTGGACGGCGACCGGGACCTCAAGCGGTACTGCGAGTACGACCGGTACCACGACGGGGAATGGTACCGGGACTGCGAGCGGCCACGGGATCGAGATCGATGGCGGGACCGTGAGTATCTGCGGGACCTGGACCAGGACCGAGAGTGATGAAGTCCCATGGTACCGGGTGAAGGAGATCTTACAAGGGCCGGCTTGCCTGCGGATTGAGGGACCCGCACCAGCGGTGCTGGGGGTCGAGGCAGCTCAGGCTCCGTTAAGGCGATCAGGTCCCGTGCCACGGAGAACGTCTCCAGAGTGGAGGGCACGACAAGCTCAACCACGGCCCGCGCCGGGGAGCTGGTAGGCACCGGACTCGACGGCTCGTCCGAGGCCAGAGTCAACGGTGTGGCGGAAGTCGACGCCGCGGCAGACGGCAGTGCTGGGCGGTCCGGCCTGGCTAAGCGCTCTGACTGCGGTGCGGACACAGCAGCCGCAGGAGGCTTGCGCTTCTTGCTCGAAGGTGACATTGAGCGGTGCCCGGTAGAAGCTGGTGCCGGAGAAGGTCGGTGACTCGGAGTCTTCACTGAGGAGGTATGCTCCGGTGCCGAAGAAGCAGCTGATCTCGGTGCCGAAGCCAGTGCCAAGGAGTGGGGAGTCAGCGCTGCCTCCATCAGCAACTGCTTGAGGCGAACGTCCCGCTCTTTTTTAGTTCGGGGCTTAAAAGCCTTACAGATCCGGCACTTATCTGTCAAATGGGCCTCGCCCAAGCACTTAAGGCAGGCTTCGTGCGGGTCACCAGTGGGCATCGGCCGACGACAGACCACGCACGGTTTGAAGCCCGGTGAGCCGGGCATGGGCCCGGTACCGGGATCGGGGAAGGGGCTAACCCCCAATCCCGTCAAACTATCTACAATACACAAACTCAACTACTAAATACACTAACTAACTACAATTAATCAAACTATATACAATATAAGAAAAAGACGAGTGAATCGCTAGGGAGGTGGAGAACAGCAAGCTGCGCTCCACAGTTCCAACGACCGACACGGGCGGCGGGCCGGCAGGGGTATATAACCGACGCCATGGCGGCGCCACTCCAGGGGGCGCCCTGCCGGTCCACCGAGTGTTGCTAGGGTAAAAGTCTCCAACGAACATGCACGCAGCGCGCGCACACCTACTGGAATGGATATGAGCAAGCACTCGAAGAAGAAGAATAATTGCAAAGTCAAGCACTTGAAAGTTAGGAAATGCCAGATTTACAGTTGCCCGGGTAACCTTAATTTGACACCTTTGTGTGTGTGTTTTATGATAAAGTCTTTAATTACAGGATCACATACTATTTTTTCTATGGGACCCCTGCCTCCTTCAATGCATAGGTTGGTTGCATGAGGAGTCAGAATTATGGCTGCATGGGCAACCACAAATTTAACCTTTACTAACTTTCAAGTGCATGACTTTGCAACCCAAATAATGGTGGCCTTAATGTAGGTTTTTGTTGGTGGTGGGTTTTTTTTGTTTTGTTTTGGGATTATAGGCCCATCAAGGGTCCCCCTGATATTATAAGCCGCCTGACTTTGCTCTTGTGACTTATGAACAGAAAACCTACAGCAAAATAACTCTTCAAATTATTCTTTGGGGTAGGGACTGTCTTTTACAGAATACTTTACAGTGTCTAGCACAATGGGGCTTCAATCTAATCTGAGGAGCCTAGGCACTACTGCAACACAAATGTTTTATTTAATCTTGATTATTTTATGTAACATATAGCTCTGACATAAAGTTCCATCCTCTCCAGAACATTATGCTGTTGAGAACAATCTCCTTGGAACTCCTTTAAAAAGCCTTGGGAAAAGAATTTACAGTTGCCTATTCTTTTCTTATTAACCAACCTTTTTTTTTTAGTGTAATCTTTTCCTGCAAATGGGGGTAAAACCTATTCTTAAAAATTCTTTCTAAAGGGGTAAAATACTTAGGCAAGTTTTGCTTTGATTACAAAGCAGGGTCAGTGTGTCCCCGAGTAGATGGAAATAAAGCAGTTACCTTCAAATACTGACAACGCACTCAAATATGTGAATAGCTTTATTGCAAAAAATGAGATACTCATATCTATTATTTAAATATCATACTAATACATATAGTATGTTGCTGATACTTTTAAGTAAAAATAAAATAATTCTTCAACCCAGAAGAGACCTACCATATATACTTGTTCATAAGCTGAATTTTTTTAGTAAAAAAAGGGAAGCACCAGAGATGGGGGTCGGCTTATGAATGGGTATAGAGAGGGAGAGGTAGGACACAGCCCCTCCCCCCAAACAGAGGGAGCAAGGAGACGCAGCACAGACAGAAGGGAAGAGGCATGTCATAAACAGATAGTTAAGGGTTAATGTCTCTTTTATCTGTAAAGGGTTAAGAAGCTCAGTAACCCTGGCTGACACCTGACCAGAGGACCAATAGGGGGACAAGATATTTTCAAATCTTGGTGGAGGGAAGTCTTTTGTTTGTGCTCTTTGTGTTGTTGTTGTTCGCTCTTGGGACCAAGAGGGACCAGACGTACATCCAGGCTCTCCAAAACTTTCTGAATCAGTCTCTCATGTTTCAAACTTGTAAGTAATTAGCCAGGCAAGGCGTGTTAATCTTATGTTTGTTTTCTCAACTTGTAAATGTTTCTTTTTGCTGGAAGGATTTTACCTCTGTTTGCTGTAACTTTGAACCTAAGACTAGGGGTTGTCCCTCTGGTCTATAGGAATCTGATTATCCTGTAAAGCATTTTCCATCCTGATTTTACAGAGATAATTTTTACCTTTTCTTCTTTAATTAAAAGTTTTCTTTTTAAGATCTCATTGATTTTTCCTTGTTTTAAGATTCAAGGGGATTGGATCTGGACTCACCAGGGACTGGTGGGGGAAGGGAAGGGGGGTGGTAAATTTCTCCTTGTTTTAAGATCCAAGGGGTTTGGATCTGTGTTCACCAGGGAATTGAAGTCCCTCAAGGCAACCCAGGGAGGGGACGACGTTTTGGGGGAACAGAGAGTGCCCCAGACACTGGAATTCTGGGTGGTGGCAGTGTACCAGAGCTAAGCTAGTAATTAGGCTTAAAAGTGTCCATGCAGGTCCCCACATCTGTACCCTAAAGTTCAGAGTGGGGAAAGAAACCTTGACAAGGCGGGACCAGAGTCTCTCCACTTCTGGCCACGCTGCTCTCCCCCCCAGCCTCCAAAGCAGCTGCAGCTCCAAGGCTGGCAGGCTGCAGCCGTGCTGCTCGGCCCAACCCCACAGAGCAGGTTGTGGCCACGCCGCTGGAGAATGCTGCAGCCACGCCGCCTGGCCCAGCCCACTGGAACATGCTGCAGCCATGCCGCCCAGTCTGCCGGAGCAGCTCCAGCCAGGCCAGAGACATCCTCCCCTGGCCCTCCCCAGGTAAGGTGGGATGGGATGCGATGGGATGGGGAGAGTGTCGGGGTCTCCAGCTAAGGGTGGGGTCATGTGGGGGGTTACTCCTCTGACTCCCAGTTTCTCCCCCACAAAAAATTTCCCCACCAGTTACTGTCCCAGCCCATCAGGGTAAGCAGCTGGTCCACCAGGACACTTTGTTTACTTAAGTATCAGAGGGGTAGCTGTGTTAGTCTGGATCTGTAAAAGCAGCAAAGAGTCCTGTGGCACCTTATAGACTAACAGACGTCTTGGGAGCATGAGCTTTCGTGGAAGAATACCCACTTCGTCAGATGCATGTAGTGGAAATTTCCAGAGGCAGGTATATATATGCAAGCAAGAATCAGGCTGGAGATAATGAAGTTAGTTCAATCAGGGAGGATGACGCCCTCTTCTAGCAGTTGAGGTGTGAACACCAAGGGAGGAGAAACTGCTTTTGTAGTTGGCTAGCCATTCATAGTCTTTGTTTAATCCTGAGCTTATGGTGTCAAATCTGCAGATGAACTGAAGCTCAGCAGTTTCTCTTTCTGTACAGTACTTCACTGACAGATCTGAAAACATAATTGTAAATGAGGGAATCATCAGCCTATGGATTTTTTTCTAATGGGGTCCTGCAGGGATATGTTTAATCAATTCAATGTGACCCAATGATCTGGAAGAAAATATAAAATCATTGCTTCCAAAAGTTTGCAGATACAGTAAAACCCCACTATCATGCGACCTTTGGGGCCCAAAAAATCCCATCGCACTAAATGCAGGGTCACAGTATAACGGGGTTTCAAATCAGTCAGGTGGTCCTCAAAGTGGTGCATTGAGGTGCATCGCCTAGTGCCCCTGGTGCCTAGTGCCCAGCAGAGGAGAGGAGCTGTGGTCCCCCCGCCTGCCGGGGACAGAGAACTCCGGGGCTGCAGGCGTCAGTGCGGGGCCGTGGCTTCCCCCGCACTTCAAGAGGAGCCGCAGCTCCCCGCCTGCTGGGGACAGAAAGCTCCGGCGCCCGCAGCCCCAGAGTTCTCTGTCCCCAGCAGGTGCGAGGCCACGGCTTCCCTCCGGCTACAAGAGGAGCCGTGGCTCCCTGCCTGCTGAGGACAGAGAACTCCAGGGCTGTGGGCGCCGGTGCTCTCTGTCCCCGGCAGGTGCAGGGCCACAGCTTCTCTCCAGCTTCAAGAGGAGCCGCGGCTCCCCGCCTGCTGGGGACAGAGAGCACCAGCGCCAGCAGCCTCGGAATTCTGTCCCCAGCAGGTGTGGGGCTGCAGCTTCTCTCCCCTGCCATGGTGTTGGGGACCATTGGTACAGTGTCATACTGTATTATACTGTACCTTAAAGGGAGCCAAACTGCGATCGCGTTATATGTGATTTCACATTATGGCGGGGCGCGTTATGCTGGGGTTTGACTGTAACTCAAAACTTGTTAGAGTGGTAAACAATGCAGGAGACAGGTAATATATACACAGTAATCTAGATCTTTGCAGGCATGTCTATAAAAACAACATGCATTTTAATACATCCAATGCCAGTTCATATGTCTAGGAACAAAGAATGTAGGCCATTACAATAGAATGGGAGACTATACCTAAAAAGCCACATCTCTGAAAGAGATATAGAGATCATGGTAGACAAGCAACTCAACATGCACTCCCAATGCAATGCTATAGCCAGCAGTTCTCAACCCCGTTATAATGGGGTTGTCAGGGCTGGCTTTATTAGACTTGCTGAAGCCCAAGCCCCAACGCCTGGAGCTGAAGCTTGAGCCCCACTGCCCAGGTCCAAAGCCAAAGACCAAGAACTTTAGCCCTGGGTGGCAGGTGTCAGGTTATAGCCCTCCTGCCTGGGACTGAATCCCTTGGGCTTTGCTTTCCCCCACCCCCAGCCCAGACAGCAGGGCTCAGACAGGCTCAGGCTTCAGTCTGTATGTCCTGGGATCATGTACTAATTTTTGATGGCAGAAGGGGGTTGCAGTGCAATGAAGTTTGAGAACCCCTGCTATAACAAAAGGAGCTAACATGATTCTTGGACGTATAACAAGGGGAATATCAAGGAAAAGGAATGGGGTGGTATTACCTCTGCATAGGGCGTCAGTGAGACCATTACCGACATACCATGTCCAGTTCTCGTGTCCTAACTTCTAAAAAGATTAATTGCCTAAAAGCTGAAGCTAGATAAATCAGATGGGAAATATAGGTATATATTTTTTTTTATCAGTGAGGATAATTAACCATTGGGATAGTTTACCAAAGTTTATGGTGGATTCTCCATCACCAGCAACTTTAAAATCAAGATGGGATATTTTTCTAAAAGACCTAGGAATTATTTTGGGGAAATTCTATGGCCTGTATTATACAGCAGATCAGACTAAATGATAACAGTTCCTTCTAGGCTTGGAATCTATGAAAGTTCATACTAGAATTAAGGTGTAAGTTTTTAACAAAGTGTAATTAACATTTGAAACAACCTTTCAGGGCATTTGGTGGATTTTCTATCCCTTTGAGTCTTCATTTTTTATCACTTTTATAAAATTGTAGTTTTTAACGACGGGCATCGAAATGCCTTCCTCTGTCAGATTATTTTTGTTCTCACTATGCTTATGTGATTTTTGAAGAGTAAAAGTGACTTCTTAGCAAACTTGATAAGAGAAAAAATTCTTTCTTCTCGGAGACCTTGTATGTGAATTTTTTGGAATTTTTAGATCCCATAGAGTAGAAATTATGTATACCGAAATTCTATTACAATATAATAGATCCCACCCACGTTACTAAAATATGCCTGGATCTCTGAAAATGAGATAAAATTATATTAGCTTTAGAACTGGTCAAATGTTTAATGAAATTAATTTTTGGCCAAAATATGCTTTTTAATTAAAAAAAATATGTAAAAGTTATTTTTGAAGTTCTTTATTAAGAATGTTTCATCAATTTTATTTCAGTTTTGTCTGACCACTTTTTTTTTTACTAGTCTTTATTTCTCACATGTTGTCATGTGCTATAATTGTTATTCTTTATTGGACAAGTGCCATAGATACTGGGAGAATGTGCAATTTGGTCACACAAATCTGCATCTCACAGAGCAGGAGTCTCAGTCTTTTTCTTTCTGAGGCCCTCCTAACATGGATGTCTTCCTAAAAGATAAGCTTTAGCTCAGCCAGAAGTTAAGGCCTTGATATAAGAATTAGTGTGTGACATTCTATGATCTGTGTTATGCATGAGGTTATACTAGAAATTAGATGATCAAAATGGTCTCTCAAAAATCTATGAAAACACCAGAAGTAGTCAGTCAGTCAGTCAGTCTTTAATGCAAACTTTTGGTATGGTGTTGAAATAAACCAGTGCTGCTTAGTATACAATGAAGAGTATTAAGAGTCAGTGAGGAAGACGACAATCCAAAAAACACCCTTTTCCCCCAACAAGATATGGAAAGGATAGAGGGAAGACCTGGCATCCCCAAAGTGAAACCTTGTTAGCAGACATCAATGTACCTCAGCTTAGCTCCCTCAAGGAAAAGCAATTCATCCTCTATGACAGCAGTTCTCAACTAGGGGTCCACAGCCCCTTGGGGGACCATGAATAGGTTTCTGGGGGTCCACCAAGCAGAGCTGGCATCAGACTTGCTGGGGCCCAGGCCTGAAGTCCCAGAGCCCCACCATCCCACAGGGGCTGAACCCTGGAGCCTGAGCAACTGAGCTTCACAGGGTCCCCTGTGGCATGGAACCCCAAACAATTGCCCTGCTTGCTACCCCCTAGAGCTGGTCCTGGCTTTTATATGCAGAAAGACTTATTGTGGCACAGGTGGGCTATGGAGTTTTTACAGCATGTGGAGCGCGGGCACCTCAGAAAAATGCCCAACATTAAAAAGTATAATTTTATAAAACTGACAAAAAAAGAAAGTAACATGTAAGCCAACCTGCATAAAGTTTTCTTTACATACATTTTAAAAGAAACAGCACTCTACTTAAAATATAGTCAAAACCCAAAAGAATTAAAAGTAGCTCCAAGCGCTATAAAGGTCTCTAAGTCCCCCCCTAATAGTTGTAGCTTTACAATCACATTTTCCTTTGTTTTTCCTCCACTGTTGTTGTGTGAAAGGCTCCCATTCTGTTGTGTGAAAGGTGTGGAGCTGCTCTGTAATATTTTATAAATACTGCATGTGGATGTGGTCATTGGGATGTTTACTATATGAATATATTGGTTTAGAGTTAAAGTAGTGCTATCAGGAACGGAGAGGAAAAAAATGGGTCAAGGTAACACACACACACCCTTTAGAAACACTGGAAGGATATTAAAGGACAATGACAGCACTGTTAACTGAAGATTTGCCTCCTCTCCAGTCACTCTGCAAAAATTGTTTCAAATAGGACAGGAAGAAGCCAGTGACCATAGGCAATAAGAACTGTAGATTTAAAAAGGAAGGCCTTGGCTTCACTTATGAGTTACAGCGCAATAAAGCCTCCCAGATCACTGTACCTCACTCCCCGTCCACACTGGCAAGACACGTACAGCACTGCTGGTATTCCACCTCCCCGAGAAGAATAATGTTTGCTGCTCCTTGGCTACAACTCCCAGGTGTCAGTATTAACGAGGAGTTACTTAGTGCGTTGTGATAATCCCCTTATCAAGTGGCTACTCTTCCCATTGTTATGATCGGCTGCAGGAATGTGGAAGTGACAAGTCAAAGCTCCATTTCAGAGAAAATGCAAACATTTTGCTGTTTTCTTTGAGTGAGTGAATGAGAAGCAGGGGGCCGGGGGGGTCTGAACTTACAAGACAACATGCTGACACTCTCAGCACTCCAAAAACCCACTCTCTCTCCCGCCATACTCCCTGTCACACTCCAACATCCCCCCTTTTGAAAAGCACGTTGGAGCTACATGAATGCTGGGATAGCTGCTCATAATGCACTGCTCCCAATGCAGCTGCAAATTCTGCAAATGTGGCCACAACAGTGTGCTGGCAGCTGGCAGTGTGGACAGACTACAGCGCTTTCCCTACTCAGCTGTACAAAGGCTGGCCACAGCGCTGTACAGTTGCAAGTGTAGCCACACCCGAAGATACTTTCAAGGGCTTGGCTACACTTGCGAGTTAGAACACATTAAAGCAGCCCCGGACGCCCTAGCTCACTACACGTCCACACTGGCAAGGAACAGAGTGCTCCGAATCCTCAGCTAGAACACTGCTGGTACTCCACCTCAGCGAGTGGAATAACGTTTGCTGTGCCTTGGCTACAATGCCCAGGCGTCAGTGTGAACAAGGTGTTGCATTATTGCGCTCTGATCGGCCTCCGGAAATGTCCCATAATCCCCTCAAGTCAAGTGGCCACTCTTATCATTGTTTTTGAATCACTGCAGGAATGCGGATATGCCCTTTCAAAGCTCCGTTTCTGACAGCTGGCATGCTTATCTGCTCCAAGACAAAGCAACCATTACTGTGGAATACTGTGTGTGAGAGGAGGAGGGAAGGAAAAGGGGGTCAGCTGCTGTCTGAACTTACAAGATAGCATGCTGAAATGCTCTCAGCCCCCCAAAAACCCACTCTCTCTCCCCCCACATACACACAACACACTCCCTGTCACACTCCACCCCCCCGCCCCCATTTCAAAAGCACTTTGCAGTCACTTGCATGCTGGAATAGCTGCCCATAATGCACCGCTCCCAATGCTGCTGCAAATGCCGCAAATGTGGGCATGCCAGTGTGCTTGAAGCTGTCAATGTGAACAGACTGCAGCGCTTTCCTTACTGCGCTCTCCGAAGGCTGGTTTAACTCAAAGCTCTCTACATCTGCAAGTGTAGCCATGTCCCAAGAGAGGGTGGGTGGTTGTTCAGAGAAACCTGGAAGAGACATAAGACACCCTGCTGGGGTGTCTGAAGACGGTCAGGTCTGCTTAGGTTACCATCAGGGATGATAACCCATTAGGTAAGAGACATGTGTGCAGCCTATTTGTTGTTTTAAAATCCTTATGCTTTCTTCCTACTGCTAAAATTAACAGTCCTGGTCACAGACTCCTGACAGAAAGAACCGCAGGAACCTGAACTCAGTTGGACCCACTGGGTAAGAACAGTTGATACACATGGTACTGCAACACATGTGTTTAAGATTGGCAGAACTGCAAAAATCCAACCTGGAACAATTAAAGACAGGAGGCTGAACACTTATGGAAGTGAAAGGGAACAAAGGTACAGCTAGCGCTGTAATCATGACATCCATAGGAACCCAACTGGGAAACTAACTAGGTAGGGGAAACAGTGAAATTGACTAGACACAATGGGACTTAGGTGTTGCACTGCTCTGCATTGCGTTGCCCAAATTTTAGGTGTGTCTCCCTGATAGACTTCCACATCTTAGCTTTTCTGTGGGGGTGAAAGGGAAGATAGCTAATGCAAGCCATTTACCTGAGGCACTGTGTCACCACTAGAATAGTTAGAACACATTCCACCCTTCCACCCTCATATAAGGGGTCTTCACTAGAATCTACTTTTCCAGAAAAGCCCAAAGTTTTGTCAAAGATGGGACAGACAACTTGCAAGTCTCCCTAAGAAAAAAAGTTCTGATAGAGATCTGCAATCTGAAGCTACAAAACTGCAGACTGGGCATAAATGAAGGTTACTTACTTGTAACTTGAGTTCTTTGAGATAACTCTGAATATTAACACTTATGGATACTGTGCTGCCTGGTGGTGATTTAAGTTAGAATCTTCTGCAAACTGTGCTTGCTGGAGTACACCTGTGTCCTCTCCTACTCTTCTTCTCAGTGTCTTCAAATGCTTTGAGAGCAGTACTAAAAAATCCCAGAGTTGGGAACACAGTCCTAATTAAATAATGATTGCAACATTGCTCTGCCATATTTGACATCTGCTATAGCAGCACGATCCAGCACATAATATTTAGCAAACATGTGCACCGACTTCCAAGTAGTAGCCTTGCATACTTCCCTAATAAGAAATCTTTGCGTGAAGCTAATGATGCTTCCAGCACTTGAAGAATAAGGCCATTCAATTGGCAGCTCAGGAATTTCAGCTACCTCATAATATTGCACAATGCATTGTTTAACCCATCCAGAAACAGTACGAGTGGACACACTAGGACCTGTGATTTTTAGCATAAGAAACAATCTAGGTGACTTCTTAAAACTTGTAGGTGTATTTAAGTAGTCTGGAAGAGCCAATCTATCATCTAAAAGTATGTACACAGACTCTGCGTTATTAGCATGAGGTCTTGGAAGGAAAACAGTAAATCAATTGTCTGATGTGAAACAAACTATTTTCGATAAAAACCTGGGTTCGGGTCTGAGGACCACTTTATCTTTTCGAAAATTAGTAAGTGGTGGGTCATCAGGGTGTGTAATTCACTCACCTTTCTGACTGACATAATAGCAGTGATGTATGCCAGTTTAATAGATAAATAAAATAACACTCCATCATGGAATCTAAAGGGTGACCTAATACTCATAAATAATACCAAATTAAGATCCCAGATTGGGACAGGATCCCTAAAAGAAAGATATATGTTAGATAACCCATTCCTAAACCCTTTCACAGAGTCATGTACAAATAGTGATCTACCATTGACCAGAAACATGGTAAACTGAAATAGCAGCCAGGTGAACTCCTAAACAAGAATTAGAAAACACTTCAATATTTAATGTCCTTAAAGTCTGAAGAATAAGAGGTATGGAAGCTCCCACCAAAGAGTTAGATTTTCTCTTCATCCAAGCAACAAATGTATTCCATTTTAACTGATAACACTCTCTTGTAGTTTATAAGGTGCCTCAGGACTCTCTGCTGCTTTTACAGATCCAGACTAACATGGCTACCCCTCTGATACTTGACTCTCTTGTAGATAGTTTTCTAGAACTGAGCAGTATATTCTACACCAAAGAAGAACATGACTGCTCAAGACTAGTCAAAGGCCAATGGCCCTTCATGGTCAGATGAAGAGACTGTGGATCTGGATGGATCTGGATCTGCTTTGTTGCGGTTACAAAATATCCAGAGACAGCAGAAGGCACCATGTATCTGACAGGTGAAGGAGATCTGAATGGCTCTTAATGTCAATACAGTGACATGCAAGTTCTTTATTTGGAAAGTCCAGTGGCCCAATTGTAAATTGAGACAAACAATCTCACTATCCAATGTTGGATGCATCTGATGTTAGCATCACCGATGGCAAAGGGAGATTGAACAGAACATCTTGGCAAACATTTGATCTGTTCATCCACTGCCTCAGCCAACCCAGAAATTCATGAGGCATGGTGAAAAACACAGAAAAACATGTGCTGTACTGCCCAAATTCTGAGATGAACAAAAGGAGTAACATAAGTGGTAGCTGCCATCAACCCCAGGAGACCCAGGAAGAGGACCACCTTACTGATGATTTCACAAATCTGAACCTACTTGTTCTATTTTTAGAAACACGTTTTCTGTAAGGAAAGCTCTCCCTGCTACGGAGATCAGTATGGATCCTATAAACCTCTGTGTTGGGCAGAGATTTGACTTCTTGAAAAGTAACCCACACCTGAGAAGAGGGGGACTGTTACCTCGAAGTGAAGTAACAGGACTCGCACACAGCCACATTCAACAGCCAATTGTCCAAAGGCATGTAAACAAAAATATCCTGTTTTCTTAGGTGCACCACTACCACCAAAAGGTACTTTGAAAAAAAAGAAAAAAAAATGTTGGTATTGACAACACTCCAAACAGGAGAACTTTGTATTGGAAACAGGGCCGCCGGGAGGGGGGAAAGGGGGGAGGGGGCAAGTGGGGCAATTTGCCCCAGGCCCCGCGAGCCACTCCAGGTTTTCGGCAGCACTTTGGCAGCGGGCCCATCACTCGCTCCGGGTCTGCAGCAGCGGGTCCATCAGTGCAGCGCAAGACTTGGAGCGAGTGAAGGACCCGCCACTAAAGTGCTGCCGAAGCCTCAGAGCACCACCTGGTGAGTACAAGTGCCGTTGCAAGCAGTGGGGAAAAAAAAAAGAAAAAAAGACCCGATCGGCAGCACTTAGATTGCTCTACCGCCGCCACCAAGAGGGACCCGTTGCTGAATTGCCACCGAAGACCTGGCCCTGCCCCAGGACCCCTGAATCCTCTGGAAGGCCCTGATTGGAAATGGTGCCCCATCAAAATGAACTGCAGGTATTTTTTATGACTGTGCTAGACAGCAATATGAAAATACACATTCTTTAAAATCGAGAGTGGGGAACCTTCCTGTAAGCAAAGAAATTAGAGGCTAGAGTTAACATCCAAAACAGGAATTTTCAAGTGTACCTGTTCTAATTTCTTAAATCTAAAATCAGATTAAAAAACCCATCTTTTTTATCAGAATGAAACGTTATGAAAAATGCTCTTCAGAAGGCAATGAGTGTGTAAGATGACATGGATGTGTCTGAACTACCTTGATCAACAGGTTAGGAAACTTATTTTTGCATCATTCTTATGGGCTATCTACCATGTTTTACTATGCTATGAAATTATAACTTCAATTATTTTCATAAAGTTATGTTTTGGGTGGATTCATTACTTATGAATTTCAGAATGTTTGTGTTCAAAATCTAATTGGCATGTTAGTTTGTTGTGGGAGTATTTATCAATTACATTTTTACTGTTATTGCAGGACTTCTGAAATGACTTTTTTATTGCTCAATATAATTAAACATCCTAAGTGAAGATTTCCTGTTTAAAAGTAAAGATGTATTAGGCACTTATGAATTTTAACTTTTAAAAATATTGTTCTCAAGCTTTTGGGTATGTTGCTAGAGATAAGTGTTTTAATAGATTTAGACCATCCTTATGACTAATTATTTTCTCTATAAAACTGGGTTTAGAATAAATTATATCATTTAAACAGTGGTACAAACAGCTGCAGTAGGAGTACAATCTTATATTTTTAAAGCAGTGCACTGAGTAATAGTGAGTGAAAGTGAGGACTGGTCTACACTACCGCTTAAGTCAATGTAACCTACGTTGCTCAGAAGTGTGAAAAAGCCACACACCCCCGAGCAACATAAGTTACATCAACCTAAACACTGTCCACACTGGTGCTGTGTTAGCAGGAGTCGCTCTCCCACCAATATAGCTTCTGCCTCTTGTGAAGGTGGTGTAATTATGCCGACAGGGATGCGCTCTTCTGTCGGCATAGCACATCTTCAACTAATGCAGCTGTGCCGATGTAGCACTTGAGTGTAGACTTGCTCTGAGATTTTTACCTTTTTGTTTCGGGTCCAGGTTAGACAAAAGGGGTTATGAATGCTCATCATATGCAATGTCTAAAACTTCATTGTGATCTGTTGGTACCACCATCAGGGTTGCAATTACGCGTCAAACAACAAATTACTTGAAGAAAGTCTTTTTTGTTTTTGTTTTTATACATCAGCCAATAAAAGCATGCATGAGTTTGTGGTCAGGACAAGCAAATTCCAGCAAGACTCCATAGATAGAAAGATTGCTTGGTTCATTTATGCAACACATTCTCCCTTTCATCTTGTCCTGAACAGTTCATTGACATAGTTCAATCATTACAACCCAGGCTACACTATACCTGGCAGAGCAAACGTTGCTGGAGACAGTGTATAAGAAGGAAATGTAATAGCGTACAAAAAAAAATTGATGGGAAATGTGTTAACCTGACTCTTGCTGGGTAGAAAAACGTACACAATGATCCAGTAATAAGTGTTTAAGTGACAACAGAAGATGGGTTTGTTGATCTTACAGATATATTACTTACAGAAGTGATACATCAGGGAATGCCATACAGCAGGATACTTAAACCTCCTAACGTTTTGGGGCTTGACCCCAATATGAACAATAATGTAAATAATTTTCATGCTAAATCTGTTCCTCTTCATATATTAAGTATTCTCAAATTAGGATGCAGTCATTGTTTTTACCATCCTATCTGTTGTCATTTTTGTGTAACAAAGAAAAGTTACTAAAAGGGTAATGGGGTCGGTTAGACCCCTCAATGTTAGTAAATAGGGAAAATGAAGTGACTGCACTTTCAAGATATTTGGGGGTCTCTTGGACTCCAAACATGTACAAAACTATAAATAAAACATTATAGGCAAACCATTCACTCTTCTTTAAATAGTCTCAAGCAATAAGAGCAACCTCTTAGGTTTGGTTTTGTCTACATACCTGTTGTGATTTTAGCGTACTGAAAAAAGTCACTCATCTGATACTGGGATCAATTAGACCTCAAATTAATTATGCAGGTATTCCAACATCAGATTGTTTTTATTTTGAAACAGCAGTTATGACATGACTGTATGAATCTTTCGCATTGATTTTATTGTCACAGTTTCAGTGGTTCTTGTTATACAAAAATGCACCAAAAGGTCTTGGGGATCTCTTAGAAACCCAGGTAACATTTGCCTCATGTATCATCACAACTGTCCAGCAAATTGAGTTTCTTTGAAGATAACATTGTCAAATTAATTTTCTGGGATGCCTACACTTGCTAGGAAGAGTTTCTGGGGAAGCCACAATTGTCAGACATTTTCTGGCAAGCCCTCATTTGACAGACTCTGTTGTTGGGGCAAAGATTCACTGCTGCTGGGGGAAAGAGTCGCTGTTGCATTGCACATACACAATGCATGTCTGAATGCATGTATTGTTTAGATTTTGTTAGATCGTAAGTGGCATTATAAATCTTTGAGTAACTGATGGATGTTTCTCAGGAAGCTAGATACAGAAATGGTGAAACCACTAGTGCAGAAATGAAACACTGCAGCCTTGACTCAGACTTCTAGAGAAGCAGTGTTTAGTCAGTGTGCTGGATACTTATCCAGAACTTAAGAAACAGGGAAGATGTTACGTTTATGCCAGAAAACAAGACAGAAAAACACATCAAAAATATGCAAAGTGTAAAAACTCTGTATGTTCAGAACCTGTCACCTATTTGCTCCATTTGTTCATATTAGTAGGGCATTTACTGCCACTTTGCTGTGTTTGTGTCTTTTATATTATTGCTATTTTTGCTGTCTAAACATGGGGTCATTTAGAACCCAACACCTATATAGTGTGTAGCTTCTGAATCTAGGAAAGTTTTAACATGTTCATAGTTTTACAGTTCACTGGTTACAATAAAGTCAATTTTAAGCGCATCTTATGGGGGGAGGGATGTTCAAATTTTGACATAATAGGGACCTCCAAGATTCCAGTACAAAAATAGTCAGGTGATTTTTGGTTCAATATGAGGGTTAAAAGAAGTAGCAGTAAAAAGCTATAACAAACTTTAAACAAAAATTCAAGAGTTGCGTGTAGCTTTGTCAAACACAAATGTAGCAAAGATGAGAAGAGATATTGAAGAAAATAATTAAGGGAACCAGAAAATTATAACATATGGGTAGGGCCCTACCAAATTCATGGCCATGAAAAATGTGTCACAGACCTCGAAATCTAGTCTCCTCCCATGAAATCTAGTCTCCTCCCATGAAATCTGGTCTTTTACGCTATATTATACAGATTTCATGGGGGAGACCAGCGTTTCTCAAACTGGGGGTCCTTACCCAAAAGGGAGTTGCAAGAGGATCACAAGGTTATTTTAGTGGGGTCATCGTATTGCCACCCTTACTGCCTTCAGAGCTGGGTGACCAGAGAGCAGTGGCTGTTGGCCAAGTGCCCACCGCTGAAGGCAATGCCACACCAGTAGCAGCACAGAAGTGAGGGTGGTAATACCATACCACGCCACCCTTACTTTTGTGCTGCTGCCTTTAGAGCTGGGCATCCGGAGAGTTGCAGCTGCTGACTGAGGACCCATACCATACCATGCCATCCTTACTTCTGCACTGCTGCTGGCGGCAGCTCTGCCTTCAGAGCTGGGATCCCGGCCAGCAGTCACTCTCTTCAGCTCTGAAGGCAGTGCCGCCACCTGCAGCAGCGCAGAAGTAAAAGTAACAGTACTGCAACCCCTCCCCCCTGCAATAACCTTGCGACCTCCCCACAACTCCTTTTTGGGTCAGGACTCCTACAATTACAACAAGGTGAAATTTCAGATTTAAATTGCTGAAATCATGAAATTTATTATTTTTAAAATCCTATGACTGTGAAATTGACGGTGAATTTGGTAGGGCCCTACATATGGGTACAGAACTCATCTGATGCATCTTTTAGCCAAAGACTTATGTTCACTCCAGGAATAAAGGAAAATGATGCTGAATTTGCAAGATACTTTTGTAACAACCACATTGCTTCAGCTTCACTGGAGTGAGCAGCAGGATCCAAACTAATTCTTCCACATAATGTATGATGGAATTCAGTGGTTGACTATTTTGAGCTATTTATTAAGAACTGACCTATTCTGATGAAAATTTGTGAAGAAATTCATGACAAAATAGATGGAACAATCACTGCCAAAGTAGTTAACATTAAACTAAAGAGAAATGTTAGAGACATGCTGAATACACTGAAACCTACTTCCATAGCTTTGGACAAACAGCAGAAAGATTTCTGCTGTATTGCTGAAGAAATTTGGGGACAATTTCAAGAAACATTGAAGAAAGAAATACTCAGCAACAAAGTTAAATTGCAGGCAGTTAAGAAGCAGATGGATTAAGCATTTACTCCATCTCATTTTCTTGCCAATATTCTCAACAAAAATACCACAGTGGATCCCTAAGTGCTGAAGAAGATGCTGCTATGACATAGGAATCTAATAATCACCCATCAATCTTGCCAGCCACAATAAATTTCAGAGCTGGAGGTGAACCATTCAATGAGTATTTAGTTGATGTTTTAAAGAAAGTCACACCAGTGGAGGTCACTCGCTAAGCGCCTGGAACCAGAGCTTGTTGAAGTGCTAAATCAGCTTTTGACAGCAGTAGCCTCTTCTGCAGGCACAGCAAGAGTACTTTCTTCATTTTGACTAATTCATTCAAAGTTGAGAAATTGATTGGGAAGTGAAAAAGTAGGAAAACGTGTCTTTCGCTTCCAGTCTATGAATGAAGAGGGAGAAATCTATTAATCTGAAAAGTTTGAAGGACAGCCTAAGTAGTTTAGGGCTGGTTTTCCCTACAAAGTTAGGTCATCTTAACTACACCACTCAGGGCTATGAAAAATTTTACATCCTAGGCAATGTAACTAAGCAGGTCTGCACCTCATTGTAGAGAGGTTGATTTACCATAGCAACAGAAGAACCCCCAGTATCGCTGTACTGAGTATCTATGCTACAGTGCTACATGAACACAGCTGCAGCAGTGTCGCTGTAGCGTTTCTAGTGCAAGCATACCCTTAGGAGACTGTCTTATTTTGAAGGGACATACGCAAGAAGGCACTTAAGTTCCAATCACTTTCACTTAGGCATATCTGAAAATTTTCTTAGGCTGAAATAATAGTTTAATTCACTAACTATAGTTAATCCTCCTATTTAATAAATCAATTAGCTGTAAATTTGAAACATATTTTGAAACAGAAGTATATGTATCCAAAACATTAAAGATTTTAATAAAAAAAAATAGATGCTGTTTTATGGATTTGATTAAACTGAAATTACCATCCTAATGAAGATTGACACTAATATTAAACAAAAAAACAAATCTAGTAAGTCAGCTATATAGTATTCACCATTTTCTAACATACTAAATATGTACAATAGCGATAGTGCACCCTCCTAGGTAGCAAAAAGATGTACCAAATCTAGTGTAAAGGCTCTACTTAGCTGTAAATCAACATTTTTATGGTTGTATCAACCAATAAGAATGTACATTTTTTTAGAAAATAACAAGTACAAATGGAAAGGTTGATTAAAATCAATTATTTAAATTGAAGCTTTCCACTTGGAGATTTAAATCGCCTTGATTTAAATCAATCCATCCTGCCACAAAGTCATGGAACTGCAGAACATTCTCACAAGGGGAGGAGGTGTAAGACACACCCATATGCGCGTCAAGTGACAAGTCCAGAACAAGGACTGTGTCTAGTGTCTCCTGTTCAAAAAGAGGATCCATTTCCTCCTCCCTGTTTTCTAAGAGTAGTGTCCAGTACCACTGTCAGCACTAACAGATCCGGAGGAACCAGTTGAGACGAATGATAAGCCATTGAATCCTTACTAGAGGAAACTTCACCTCTCTCTCCACCTATGAGGAGGATAATCAAAAAACTGTTCTGGTGGAAACCAACAGGATCATGAAGACCATGGCTGCCAGTCTCTCCAGTAGCTGGGATTGGATATGTACCCATACAAGGAGGAGTGAAAGGGTAGGATGGCACAAAATGAGACAAAGCAGGTCTCCTGATTCTTCCTCTATCCTCTTCTAAGGATGGACCAGACCTCTTATCTGGTATGGATCTCAATGCAGAGATCAACAGAGCCAGAGAATGGAGAGAAACAAAGGGTGAGAAAGATCTGCCCAGACATCCTATAAGAGTCTTGCGAGGAGGCACAGAAATGTCTGGTGACAAGCAAACAATCTTCTCTACTTTCTTCTTGTATAACCTGTGCTCTTTTTCTTCAGTAGATCCTGTTGGTGAGGCGTAAAGGTAGGGTAGGGGTGTGGTTGCTGAGGATGGAACTGCTGACAAAAGCAGTACTAATAAACTCAATAAATCCCTCACCACAGCATAATCTTCCGGAGTTCACAGCCCTGGGATAGCCACCTGCTAGTGGGACAACACACACAGCCCTATTGTGCTTGATGGTGCTACTTCAGGGGCTGGTCTCAATGGTGCCTGTCCTGGCACCAGAGTTGACAGTCCCACCCGAGAAGATGACTGTCTCACAGAGTGCCCCAACTTCAAGTACACTCTATTTCCTTTGTCCACATGCTTACTGAACTTGGTGCCAAGGATATCTCTCTTCTGGATGCTGAGTACTTCAAGAAAAACTTGTTGTGTGTCTTCCTCAGTACCAGGGAAGGAGAGTGGTGCAAGAATGCAGCCAACACAGGAGGAGTGCTCCAGATTGCAGCCGATGTTCTCGACAGCTGTTCTAAGCAGGAAGGCTCTGAGGGAGGGCACAGTACTGACTTCATCAGTAAAAATTTAAGTCTGGATGCCCTATCATTTGTGGTCCTTGGTTTAAGGTTCTAAAACTTTGACACTGATCCTGGATGTGTGACTCCCTGAAATACTTTAGGCAACTGGAGTGCAGATCACTTACCGGCATTGGCTTTTTGCAGGAATGACAGCGCTTGAAGCCCAGTGATGAAAGTATGCCCTGGTACCAGAATGCAACAAGGGGAATCAGAGTACATAACACTCTACAAAGCAAACTTAGTCCTAAAAACTACCTAACACTAAAACTATGGCTAACCAAGTACCCAACTAGGTACAAAATGGACAAATTGGGAAAGCTGGCAAAGGCAAGACGACATTCCAACAACTGTCACAGGAGACTAGAAGGAACTGAGGGGTGTCAGGGTGGCTCTGCCCTTTATACCATCAGGCAGCACAAGTCAGCAGAGGGCACATGTACCACTCTGACAGGTACCGCTGAGGGGAAAATCTCCAACAACTGCACTAGTGCGTGCACACACACACACACACACACACACAAAGTGGAATGGACATGTGCAATCACACGAAGGAGAAACATAAGAAATAAAGTTTATCAAAACATGTTTTGCATTTAAAACTAAAAAAGGAAAGTAGTATCTGTAGTTTGTGAATGAACTGTTTCTGATCACCAAGTCCTTCAAGATTTTAGAACTAGTAAATTTCATACTCATACACCTAGTTTTTTATTCAGATTGGAAGAAGAAAACAAGCTTTCTGCTTTTTCAACATCCAATTGATTTCTTAACTTTGAATGAAGCAGATATTTAACTGAACTAGTTGAACAAACTGAGATGAAATAAATATTCTCTCTGTCCCATGAAAAGTTATTACTGCCAAAAGCTGGCTGAGCACTTCTACAGACTCTTGCTGCAGATGCTTAGCCTATGACAAACTACGAAATGATGAAACATTCTTTAAAACTTGGCAAATGTACTGCTTAGTATTATTTTTGCATTTAATTTTAATTATTTTTACAATTATAATAAAGTTAGGCCTTAACGTAGGTTGACATTTTCAAATTTAAAGTATTTAGCCACTGATTTTACCCATGACTGATTTCCTTCAAATAGCTTTTGGTGCATAATATTAATTCTTCTTCCATGTGTAGCACTTAAGTGCAATTCTCAAAGCACTTCCAAAAAGAATTATACATTTACTTGGCGGTACTTAATGGATTTTAAAAATTGTATTAGTTATTAATAGGGCCCTACCAAATTCCCAGTCTATTTTGGTCAATTTCAGGGTCATGGGATTTTAAAAATCATAAATTTCATTATTTCAGCTATTTAAATCTCCTGCTGTTGTAACTGTAGGAGTCCTGACCCAAAAAGGAGTTGGGGGGTGTCACAAGGTTATTGTAGGGGGGCTGCAGTACATCTACTCTTACTTCTGCGCTACTGCAGGCAGTGGCACTGCCTTCAGAGCTGGGCAGCTGGAGAGAGGCAGCTGCTGGCCAGGAGCCCAGCTCTGAAAGCAGCAGTGCAAAAAATAAGGGTGGCAAAAAGGAGTGGGTGGATGAGATTCTGTGGTCTACATCATGCAGGTCAGACTAGATGATCATAATAGTCCCTTCTGACCTTAAAGTCTATGATTCTATGAAAATAACCTTGCAATCCCCCTGCAACTTCCTTTTGATTCAGGACCCTCAATTTGAGAAACACTGGTCTTCCCTGTGAAATCTGTATAGTGTAGTACAAAAGCACACAAAAGACCAGATTTCATGGGGGGAGACCAGATTTCATGGTCCGTGATGCGTTTTTCATGGCTGTGAATTTGGTAGGGCCCTAGCTATTATTAAGATTGAAGTATTTAAAATAAAAACCATAGGAGATAAATAAAGGAACAGAAAATAGCAGGTAGGAGAAAGAATAAACATGAGCAAGAGGGTGGGGAGAAAGAAGAACAGAGACAGGCTCAAGGAATAAGAAGGAGAGAAAGGGGAAGATGAAGAAGAGGATGACAGAGAGAAGTGGTACTGGGAAGGAAGGGCTGAAGATTGGTAAGAAGGTCAGAATAAACATTCAACCAATCAAGAGGATGTCTAGTCCATTTTGAAGAGAGATTCTTCTCATTCCTATATCAGAGGGGTAGCCGTGTTAGTCTATAGCCACAAAAATAACGAGGAGTCCGGTGGCACCTTAAAGACTAATAGATTTTTTTGGACATAAGCTTTCATGAGTAAAAAACTATTTCTTTAGATGTCTTTAGGGTCTCTATCTCTCTCAGAAGACTATGCTTGCTAACAAAAATTTCTTTGGTGCGATAAGAGTGTGGCGTATTTGATAAAATAGGCTTCCTAAAAAAAATCCGTAAAAGGTAAACATTATTTAATTTGCTCAAATATTTGAAAGTTGGAAAATGCCAGATTTACAGTTGCCCATGCAGCCTTAATTCCCACCACCACCACCACCCCCGCCCCGGCATCCATCCTGTGCACTGAATGAAGTAGGGGTCCTGTGACAAAAATAGTATGTGATCATATAATTAAAGACTGTACCATAATGCATACACTCAAGAGGGTAAAATTAAGGTTGCACAGGCAATCAGAAAGATACATTTTCTAACTTTCAAGTGCTTGATTTTGCAACCTAAATAATGTTCTTTTAACACTGGAATTTTTTAGAATAATTTCCTAGTAAGTAAGGGTTATATTTTTATAAAGCAAGTTAAAATCAATTCTATTATGAGCAACTGTAACAACCCCTCCATTATGCATCCTCTTTAGAGGATGAACCTTGAATCTTCAGCATTGCAAAACAGACTGCTGCTACCTTGAGTTAGGACTAACTAAATCAGCTAGCAGCAGGGGAGGCTATTATATTAGATGGAGGAATTAAACATTTGATCCACATCCCAGCCATGGAAGATGATCTGATGGGTGGAACCCAGCCCAGCTCTCTCCCTTTCCCCCTCCATTCCAGAAATTATTGGGGTAGCTTCTGCCTCATATGGTACCTCTAGAAGGGAAGAGATGAACTGCTGGGGCAATGTACTGGGTCCTGAGGGATGGCTGGGAGCTTGACACATCCCCCACCCTTCCCAGGAACTGGAAGAGCTCATGTGGCAGGCCTAGGGCATGGTAGGGAAGAGACAGGTCACAAAGGCCAGGAAGACTAGGGAGGAGCTTGGCCCAGCTCCCTCCTCTTTCTCCACCTGACCCATATGATGTCCTTAGGAGTGGGCATGAGACATTGGGGCCATTTGCCCCATCAACGGATGTACAAGAAGTTTCCAGGTGTGTGCTGCTGCTGCGATGGTGGAGGCATCATCCACCCTTAAAATGTTCATGTGTAGTTATTCTGGCATTCCTGAACACCTTGTTCAAGAAAAAGGAAGCGGCAATTGACAGATTATTCTCCAGCAAAAGCTGAATGGAATTTCATGGGACAAAGAAAAGCCATTTCTGTATCTGAAGTCATTTCGCCTCTAAATATCAAAGGCCTGCTGTAGATAATGGAGATGTGATTGCTTCTCAGAGACAAGGTCTGAAGAATCTTTTATAATGGAAAATGTTAGGCAAACTAATGGCACTTCTACACTTTAAACTTATTACAGGTTTTGCATATCCATATTAAATGAGCAGTGCACATCCCCATGCATTGTTATCCGAAGATTAACGTGGTTTTGCCTTGTATCATTGCTACTACAGTGACCTGGGCTAGGCTATGCTAAGGCTGAGGAGCAGCAGAGGCAAACTAAGACCAAAAGGTTCATTTTAAGTTTTTAGAACCTTATAAGGGATACCCCAAAAAATAAAGCCAAACATAAACATAACAGAATATTACCAAGTACTTACTAACTATAATAATAAACTATAAATTACCAACAAATTAACCTTTGTGAGCTTGTACATGCCACTCTTCCTTACTTTGTGAAGGTAACACCAGATGTATTGTTATTAACAAGAACCAAAGAAACCACTCAACAGTAAATTGTGTCACTTCAGAGACTCAACTTTTCCTCTACTTGGCTATAAGATGGGCTCCACTCTTGCTCTTCTATCTTTTGCTTCTCTTCAGCTCGCTGTGCTCCTTAGATTCAGTGTGCCTGTACCTCTTCACCAAGTTTATCCACAAGGGGGTTTCAGTGGTCCTCACTTGGCCATTAGGCATCTTTGAATGCTATTCATTCAATAGATGTTCAGTTGTTCTCTCGGTTCATCTACTTTTTTCAGGATCTATTTTTATCTAACACAGACTTTCAATCAATTCCTTTTTCATCATAAGAACGGCCGTACCGGGTCAGACCAAAAGTCCATCTAGCCCAGTATCCTGTCTACAGACAGTGGCCAATGCCAGGTGCCCCAGAGGAAGTGGTCCTAACAAGCAAAGATCAAGTGATCTCTCTCCTGCCATCCATATCCATCCTCTGACAAACAGAGGCTAGGGACACCATTCCTTACCCATCCTGGCTAATAGCCATTAATGGACTTAACCACCATGAATTTATCCAGTTCTCTTTTAAACCCTGTTATAGTCCTAGCCCTCACAACCTCCTCAGGCAAGGAGTTCCACAGGTTGACTGTGTGCTGTGTGAAGAACTTCCTTTTATTTGTTTTAAACCTGCTGCCCATTAATTTCATTTGGTGACCCCTAGTTCTTGTATTATGGTAATAAGTAAATAACTTTTCCTTATCCACTTTCTCCACATCACTCATGGTTTTATAGACCTCTATCATATCTCCCCTTAGTCTCCTCTTTTCCAAGCTGAAGAGTCCTAGCCTCTTTAATCTCTCCTCATATGGGACCCATTCCAAACCCCTAATCATTTTAGTTGCCCTTTTCTGAAACTTTTCTAGTGCCAGTATATCTTTTTTGAGATGATGAGACCACATCTGTATGCAGTATTTGAGATGTGGGTGTACCATCGATTTATATAAGGGCAATAACATATTCTCAGTCTTATTCTCTATTCCCTTTTTAATGATTCCTAACATCCTGTTTGCTTTTTTGACCGCCTCTGCACTCTGCGTGGACATCTTCAGAGAACTATCCACGATGACTCCAAGATCTTTTTCCTGACTTCTTGTAGCTAAATTAGTCCCCATCATATTGTATGTATAGTTGGGGTTATTTTTTCCAATATGCATTACTTTACATTTGTCCACATTAAATTTCATTTGCCATTTTGTTGCCCAGTCACTTAGTTTTGTGAGATCTTTTTGAAGTTCATCACAGTCTGCTTTGGTCTTAACTATCTTGAGCAGTTTAGTATCATCTGTAAATTTTGCCGGGTCACTGTTTATCCCTTTCTCCAGACCATTTATGAATAAGTTGAATAGGACTGGTCCGAGGACTGACCCTTGGGGAACACCACTAGTTACCCCTCTCCATTCTGAGAATTAACCGTTTATTCCTACCCTTTGTTCCCTGTCTTTTAACCAGTTCTCAATCCATGAAAGGACCTTCCCTTTAATCCCACGACAGCTTAATTTACATAAGAGCCTTTGGTGAAGGACCTTGTCAAAGGCTTTCTGGAAATCTAAGTACACTATGTCCACTGGATCCCCCTTGTCCACGTTTGTTGACCCCTTCAAAGAACTCTAATAGATTAGTAAGACACGATTTCCCTTTGCAGAAACCATGTTGACTATTGCTTAACAGTTTATGTTTTTCTATTTGTCTGACAATTTTATTTTTAACTACTGTTTCGACTAATTTGCCCGGTACCGACGTTAGACTTACCAGTCAGTAATTGTCAAGATCATCTCTAGAGCCCTTTTTAAATATTGGTGTTACATTAGCTAACTTCCAGTCATTGGGTACAGAAGCCGATTTAAAGGACAGGTTACAAACCTTCGTTTCGCAACTTCACATCTGAGTTCTTTCAGAACTCTTGGGTGAATGCTATCTGGTCCCGGTGACTTGTTGATGCTAAGTTTATCAATTAATTCCAAAACCTCCTCTAGTGACACTTTAATCTGTGATGATTCCTCAGATTTGTCACCTACAAAAGCCGGCTCAGGTTTGGGAATCTCCCTAACATCCTCAGCCATGAAGACTGAAGCAAAGAATCCATTTAGTTTCTCCGCAATGACTTTATCATCTTTAAGCGCTCCTTTTGTATCTCGATCATCAAGGGACCCCATTGGTTGTTTAGCAGCTTCCTGCTTCTGATGTACTTAAACATTTTGTTATTACCTTTGGAGTTTTTGGCTAGCCGTTCTTCAAACTCCTCTTTGGCTTTTCTTCTTACATTCTTGCACTTAATCTGGCAGTGTTTATGCTCCTTCCTATTTGCCTCACTAGGATTTGACTTCCACTTTTTAAAGGAAGTCTTTTTCTCTCTCACTGCTTCTTTCACAATTATATTTCCTGTGTATCTGAATTTAAATCAGAATTACTGTATACATATTAGTGTATGTGCAGTACAAAAAAGCTTTGTTTATGCAGATGTAGGGGTTTCAGTAAACTTTGTTGTGATTTGAATTCATATATATATGGATTTTATTCCAGCACCTGTGGAAGTGCAGAGGAAATGACTATTTTCCTAAGTTGTTCCAGACACAAAGTCATGACTACAAAGAGACACAGAACGTATTTTTATAAAGAATACACCAACTGCCTCTCCTTCCGACATTATCTGAGCTCCATCCCCAGCTTCAGCTACCCTGCCACTGGCTATTCCCTTCCCAGGCCAGCATTCTATGCTGCTGCATCATAGCGGCAGGCCTCTTAATAGCACCTGAGGAACTCAAAAGTACAACAGGTACTAGTTCTGGAGCCAGGGTTCCTACACTACCATACAGCGAAATGTTTTAAAAATCAGTACTCACACATTCCGGTCAAACATTTCATAATGCATTGCTCCACCACTGTGCTATTTGCATTCTGGGATTTTTCATGCTGTGTATTGAGGGATACTTACCAGAAGGCAAAAGAATTCTAGGGCTTGGGATCAAATTAACTAATTCCCATTATTGCTCCTTTCATCCCATCATCCATCTGGATTCAATAATCTAACAGCATTTTCAAAGCACTGTCAGGCAGCATGGAGGAAGCATTGGTGAGTGCTGCAATTCTCCCAGTGATGAATATAAACAAGTTGCTAAAAGAATATCTAAATTAATTAAGGAGCAGGTTGATAAGAGCTCTCAAAGAGGTAGCAGTTGAAATAAAGCAGACACATTTTGATCTTTTCCTGGGGCAGCTACTCTCAGTGAAGGGCTGCCTTTCAGCCTGGTCAAGCAGCACTGACTTGTGGGACCAGATAGCACTGGTGTGACCAGCAGTGGTGGTAGATCATCAAGATACTGAAAGCTACTTTTCTAGAAATATGTGCCAAGCTTGTGCTGGAGCTGCAGCAGCAAAACATTTACATGAGAACTGCTCTCTGTGTGGATAAGTGCGTTGCCATCACCATCGTGCAGTTTGCCACCTCCAACTGCTGCCAATTGGTAACTAACCAATTTAGTGGCAGTAGATCCACTGTCAGGCAACTGACGGAGTTATGCAGTGCAATTAAGAAGGTGCTTCTCCTCCTTCCTCAGTTCTAAGAGTGGGCAATGTACAGGAACTTATTAATGGGTTTCCATGGATGGGGTTCCCAAATTGCACTGGGGCCACTAATGGAACCCACATGCCTTTTCCTTGCGCCTCCTCCCTCCAACCCCCCACCTCAGGATTCATGGTACTGTAAGGCCTGGACAGTTAACCCAAATTAAAACAGGGTGGTCTGTAAAGGTCTATGGTGCCAAGATCTGAAGAAAACAGTGTAGGGTTTCTAAAATGAGAAATGGAACATTTGCTTCCCTTGCGTCTATTGGCCTGCTAAACCCAGGGTTGTGAGTTCAATCCTTGAGGGGGCCATTTAGGGATCTGGGGCAAAAATCTGTCTGGCGATTGGTCCTGCTTTGAGCAGGGGGTTGGACTAGATGACCTCCTGAGGTCCCTTCCAACCCTGATATTCTATGATTCTATAATCAATGATGCCCTTCCTCCAGCCACTCTGGAAGACCCTGCTTATCCTCCGCTTCACTATGAAGCCTGGTACTGAGCAACTATACTCTGAACAGCAGTAGAATGACCATGGAACGTTCATTTGGGAAACTGAAAAGTAGATGGAGGAGTCTAATTTTAGGCTGAAGGCTGATAAGGGATATCTGTCTTATAACATTTGTTCAGAACACAACAAGTAGCTATGAAAGTAAGGGGGAGAGCCTTCCAGATGGGTGGGGCTAAAGATGTTTGGAAATTTGCTTAATATTTTAAACAGCCAGAGAAGGTGCCTCTATCACATGCTGCAACTACACAAGGTCGCAGAGGCAGGGATGCATTACATGCTCCTATTTTGGGATTAGTAGACCACTTGTGATCAATGTCTGTGCATTTGAATGAGGTACAAATCAGGCTTACTGTATTAGTGATCACGCAGTGCAACAAAGCTTTGTTTATGCCAGATGTGGGGGGTTCCAGTATATACTGTGGTGATTTTAATTCACGTATGGATGGATGGATTTTAGTATAGCTCCTGTGAACGTGTAGTGGAAATGAGTATTTTTATGAGTTGTTCCAGATATACAACATTTTTATTAAGAATACACAAATATAAACAGTTTGCAAAATAAAAATAACTTTCACCATAAAATATGTGCAATTAGAGAACAACAAGCCTTAAAAGGGTTGCATGCAATCAAGTTTCTGACCCCAGGTCACAAACGTATGTACCTAGCGTACCAAAAACTGTTCTCTGCCCCTTGGGATGTAGGATGGTGGTAGAACAGCATCTCCCTTGTGGGTCAAAGAGTTAAGGGGATCTCCCGCTATTTTCTTTGCTGTGCTTTGGCACAGAATGCCTACAAAAGGATCTGTTTCACTGTTGTAGCAGTGAATAGTGTGCCCCAGAAAGCAGACACTTCAGAGGTAGAGGGCTACTGGGGGATGTATAAGTTGTGACATGATCCTTGACCACAAAATTACCATATTTTCCAGGAGGGCTGTTTGCCTCTCCATCAGCCCCAGCAGCTGTACTTGGGAGGACCTGTCCTTTTCTCTCTCCTCTTTGTCATACTTCAGGAACCCTTCGCTCTACTCCATCTTTTTATCCCTGTCTTGAGATGTGCCCAAGAGTTCTTTCAATGTGACATCCCTTGAGCTCCTCCTCTTCTGCCTATATAGATTGGACAGCCATTGACCTGATGTTCCAGTCGTGTCCTTGTTCAGCTGCTAATGGGGAAATTAAAAAGAAAAAGGAAGACTAATTATTGTAAAAATTGAAGTCTCCATGACCATGAGAAAATGCTTCTTCCTCAATTTTGGAATTCTATTCCTATAGTCTCTTCCTAGTCTTGGTAAGATTGAAGATAGTAAGACATTTTCACAATCTTTCCTGCTGGAGCTGGACCTCCACCTCCTGGCCTATGCTGTGAGTGAAGTGGGCAGGGGGTTGTTGTTATGCCAACAGGCAGAAAGGGGTAATTAATACAAAGTGGCCTGTTAGTATCAAGGGTAGGTACTATTAAATAGAAAGCTGTAGAAGGCAGAATGCTAATTATTGTACTACTGTAGGTGGAATGGGGGTTGATTGGTGGAATGGCCTGTAGATGTAGGCTATTAATACCTAGCTCTTACATAGCACTTTTCACCAGCAAATCAATGTAACCGTATGTGCGCTTCTACAGGCTGTCCTCTGGAGGATGCTACCCTGATGCATATCCCCAAAAGGAAGAGGAGGAGTCTGTTCAGAAAGGCAATAGGCAAACTGGGAAGATATGCCATGCTGCTGTTTGTCATGGTGAAGGAGTGAAAGGGAAACACAAGCTATATGGGCCTTGCAGAGAGCTGCCTTGCCATGTAATCTTTGTGCCCAGTTAGAGCACTACTTTTGGCTTCAGTTCTTTTTTAATATGTGCAAATCTACATAAGTGCACTGCAAAATTAATATAATTCTTTAGTAGCTCAAACGAGATTGATATCCTTAAAGTGCCTGACAACTTCCTTTTGGAAAATATCTTTTCCAATATAATTCATAACAGTTCACAATGACTTTTAGCTAAGGGCATTATTGAACCCATTAACCAGATAAATCCTTCTTGCTGTCTTTTCTATATCTTCTCTTACAATAAAAGGGCCTTTACTTAAAATGACCTCATTGTTCAGCCATGTGGTGATGCCATCTTGGCGGGGACTACACATGAGAGAGTATGGATGGATTTTATTATAGTACATTGGAGGGAGGACGTGGAGCAGAACACAGTGAGCTTAAGTGGCAGTTGTATGTTTGCACTAAGATGGGGGAAAAAAGTTGCAGACTTTGTACTCTCTCCAGTGCAAATGCCATTCTGAGCAGTCTTTGCAAAGGGCAGAGGGGCGATGTTAAAGCCTAGGAGGCAGAGACAGCTTAGATTAAAGCCAGGAGGTGAAGAGAAGATGGATCAACACGGTAGTGTCCTGCCTGAACCCAGAACTAAGTTTTTCAAATCCAGCATACAATTGTATTATAAGGTATCATGCAATACTTACTAGAAGTGGTCCCCTCCCCACTTTGAGGCTCTGCCTGTGACCCAATTGGTTCCTCTAGCTGTGAGTCAGCCAGCTCCTAGGTCTCTGACATTGTGTATCATGATTTACCAGGTGGATCAGATCAGAGATTTTATCACTGTCCTCCCCTTGGTCCTGGTCAACTCAGTGGGGATGTAACTGTTGGCGTCCACAAAATCCAGTGTTTCAAGTGGTGGGATCTCTTGCAAATACACAGTAGTCCTGCTCATTTTGAAGCTGCAAGCAATCCCAGAAGTCCTATTGTCCTTCACACTTTTGTAACCCAGCTGGATCTCCTTTCCCTGACTGGCTTGAGTTCCGCTTGTATCACCTTTATTTGTTCAGAAAACCACTTGTATATTTGTACATTATGTTAGCTAGAATTCAGATGGGCCTGTGCATGCTCCTCTCCCACACAGGATCATGAAGTTCAGGACCTCAGCATGAGTTCACACAGAAGCACAAGAAGTCACTGCTCAATAATCAGACTGTGTCACTCAACTAACTGCTGGAATCACAAAAGCAGAACCTGGCTGTGTACCAGCATTTAAATGGGATGGTGACATCTTGTCAGGATGACCCTGGAGCAGCAGAAGGCATATATACATAAAAAGACAGGATGGTCCAGATAGCCAGTAAAACAGTGTGGGACACCAATAGAAGGACTTGGAAGATGTGCATCAGTTGTTTTTACCTGCAGCAAAGTGGATCCCCATGACAACTCATCCTGCATCCCTACAATCCTGATTTCAAAATGAGTTTAATGACATGCATTAAAAAGCGAGGTGATTCACAACAAATAAATCTGTGAATGCAAGTAACTAACACAAAATAAATTCAAGTTGACTTGCAATAAATGTCAAATATGAACAACTCTTAAACAAAAGGTGTGCTACCAGCTCCTTATGTTATAAGCTACATTATGGAAATGTCACCTGTCTCTGTTGTGTTCACAGCAGAGGCTATAATGGGCTGTACGGGTCGACACCACTCCAGTATCCCTTTTAACACTGAGCAGTCTAGTTCGCAGCAGAGGGCATGGAGGGCGGATATTGGAATCCAAATAGAAATCACTAGAGTTGCTAACTGTCTGCGTTTCTGTGATTAAACACCCTTGCCCACCCCTTCTCAGAGACCCTGCCCCGCTCACTCCATTCCCTCTCCTATTCCCTCTCCCTCCATTGCTCGCTCTCCCCCACCCTCGCTCACTTTCACTACTGGAGTGTGATCTCATGCAGCTCCCACTCATGGTTCATGTAGAAAGACCTGCTGAGCATGTCCACAAGGGACTTTTGGGAGTGTGGGTGGTACGTGGCCTGTACAGTGACTCGGTATTTCCTGCACCAGTTCAACAGGTGGATGGACTTGGCACAAAGGGAGGGAGAGACTTGGCATCACCTTGCTTGTTGATATAAAACCACCACTGTGATGTTCATAGATTCTAGGACTGGAAGGGACCTCGAGAGGTCATCGAGTCCAGTCTCCTGCCCTCATGACAGGACCAATTACTGTCTAGACCATCCCAGATAGACATTTGTCTAACCTACTCTTAAATATCTCCAGAGATGGTGTCATAAACAGATAGTTAAGGGTTAATGCCTCTTTTACCTGTAAAGGGTTAAGAAGCTCAGTAAACCTGGCTGACACCTGACCAGAGGACCAATAAGGGGACAAGATACTTTCAAATCTTGGTGGAGGGAAGTCTTTGTTTGTGCTCTTTGTTTTGGGTGTTGTTCGCTCTTGGGACTAAGAGGAACCAGATGTCAATCCAGGCTCTCCAAATCTTTCTGAATTAGTCTCTTATGTTTCAAAATTGTAGGTAACAGCCAGACAAGGCAGATTAGTTTTATTTTTGTTTTCTCAACTTGTAAATGTCCTTTTTTTTGCTGAGAGGATTTTACCTCTGTTTGCTGTAACTTTGAACCTAAGGCTAGAGGGTGTTCCTCTGGGCTATATGAATTTGATTACCCTGTAAACTATTTTCCATCCTGATTTTACACAGATGATTTTTACCTTTCTTCAATTAAAAGCTTTCTTTTTAAGAACCTGATTGACTTTTCCTTGTTTTAAGATCCAAGGGGACTGGATCTGGACTCACCAGGGATTGGTGGGGGAAAAGGAGGGGGGATGGTTAATTTCTCCTTGTTTTAAGATCCAAGGGGTTTGGATCTCTGTTTACCAGGGAATTGGTGAAGTCCCTCAAGGCCACCCAGGGAGGGGAGACAGGAAGTGCTCCAGACACTGATTTCTGGATGGTGGCAGAGTTACCAGATCTAAGCTAGTAATTAAGCTTAGAAGTGTCCATGCAGGTCCCCACATTTGTACCCTAAAGTTCAGAGTAGGGAAGAAACCTTGACAGATGGAGATTCCACCACCTCCCTAGGCAATTTATTCCAGTGTTTAACTACCTTGACAGTTAGGAAATTTTTCCTAATGTCCAACTGTCATAAACAGATAAGAAAAGTTAATAGCACAGAAGTACTTTATATCTCTTTTGCCTGGAAAGGGTTAACAAGTTCAGTAAGCCTGGCTGTCACCTGACCCGAGGACCAATCAGGAGACAGGATACGTTCAAATCTTGAGGGAAGGAAGTTTCTGTGTGTGCTGTTAGAATTTGGTTGTTGTTCACTCTGGGGGCTCAGAGGGACCAGACGTGCAACCAGGTTTCTCTCCAATACAGGCTCTTATAAGATCAGAATAGTGAGTACTAGGTAGATAAAGCGAGTTAGGCTTATGTTTGTTTTCTTTATTTGCAAATGTGTATTTGGTTGGAAGAAGTTCAAATGTGCATTTGGCTAAAAGGAGTTCAAATTGGTATTTTGCTGAAAAGATTTTAATTTGTACTTGTATACTTAGGCTGGGAGGGTGTTCCCAGTGTCTTTAGCTGAAAGACCCTATACCTATTCCATTTTAAATTTACAAAGATAATTTTTACTGTTTTTCCTTCTTTAATTAAAAGTTCCTTGTTTAAGAACCTGATTGTTTTTTTATTCTGGTGTGAGACCCCAGGGGACGGGGTCTGGATCCACAAGGGAATTAGTGGGGAGAAAGGAGGGAAGGGGGAGAGAAAGGTTATTTCTCTCTGTGCCAGGATTACTTTCTCTCAGGAAGAATCTGGGAGGGGAAGAGAGAAGGAGGGGGGAAGGTGCATTTTCCTCTCTGTTTCAGGATTCAAGGGGTTTGAATCACAGTGGTCTTCCAGGGTAACCCAGGGAGGGGAAGTCTGGGAGAGGCAACGGTGAAGGAAAGGGTTTACTTTCCTTGTGTTAAGATCCAAAGGATCTGGTTCTTGGGGGTCCCCGGACCAGGTTTTGGGGGGACCAGAGTGTACCAGGCACTGTAATTCCTGGTTGGTGGCAGCGCTACAGGTTCTAAGCTGGTAATTAAGCTTAGAGGAATTCATGCTGGTACCCCATCTTTTGGACGCTAAGGTTCAGAGTGGGGGATTGTACCATGACACCAACCTAAACCTGCCTTGCTGCAGTTTAAGCCCACTGCTTCTTGTTCTATCCTTAGAGGCTAAGGTGAACAAGTTTTCTCCCTCCTCCTTATGACACCCTTTTAGATACCTGAAAACTGCTACCATGTCCCCTCTCAGTCTTCTTTTTTCCAAACTAAACAAATCCAGTTCTTTCAGCCTTCCTTCACAGGTCATGTTCTCAAGACCTTTAATCATTCTTGTTGCTCTTCTCTGGACCCTCTCCGATTTCCCCACATCTTTCTTGAAATGCAGTGCCCAGAACTGGACACAAAATACTCCAGTTAAGGCCTAACCAGCGCAGAGTAGAGCAGAAGAATGACTTCTCGTGTCTTGCTCACAACACACCTGTTAATGCATCCCTCAGTCACGTATGCTTTTTTTGCAACAGCATCACATAGTTGACATATTTAGCTTGTGGTCCACTATAACCCCTAGATCCCTTTCTGCCATACTCCTTCCTAGACAGTATCTTCCCCTTGTGTATGTGTGAAACTGATTGTTCCATCCTACATGGAGCACTTAGGATTTGCCTTTGTTAAACTTCATCCTGCTGGAGAAATTTGTCTGTTTAAAGGAAAGGTAAAAGCTTGACCCTACCAATTTTTGCATCCAAGCCCCCTTAATTTCACCATCTAATACAGAACATATACTGCCAATCCTACAACAAAAATTCCCAAAGACTCTGGTATATCCCGATCTGCTTTTGAAGCGGTGCAGTGACAGCAGAACACGGATACTGCAGATTTATGCCAATCTTCTACACACAAGCCCCCCAATTTCATCACTTACACATAGATAGACCTGGCAGAATTCAATTTTATGATTTTGATGGATAATGGTAATGTTTATGTTTAAGCATTTTTTCTGATTTTTAATCAGTTTAAAATTTCACAGTTGCAGGAAATTACGGGAGTGATCAAACAAAGGAGAGCAGTTAACTACTGAATCAACTGCACTGCACTCTCTACTGTCAAAAATGTGAAGCTTTACAAACAATAAAATAAAAACTGTCAGCATTATGTTAAAATATTCAAAGTAAATATCCTTAAATCAAACTCTAAGTTCTCAAATAGCATTTTTCTTACTTTGCATTTAGATTATTATTGATGTAAATATTTGTCGGTATGTGTGTCCAGTGAAATTGACTGATCAATAAAAATTTAATCCGTCCAAGCCCACACACAGAACATGTCCCTCCACTCCAACTATCTGCAGTACAGTCAACGACTTGTTGATGTAGTCAGAGCAGTTGTACATATTCTGTATTTAGGCACTGGAATTTGGGAACTTGGATACAAAAACCATTAGCAGGATTTTTGCAGTACGGGCATGATAGGATCTGGAATTTTTTGTGCATTACAAAGAGAATTACATCCAACTACTCCTAGTACTCCAAAATATTACAGCACTTGTACATAGAACACACTGTGAGGTGAATGTTTACAACTTATTGGGTTGTGCATTTGTCTAAAGTGAAAACAAACCAAGAAAAAAGCTATTGAAAAATGGTATCGTCAAATTCATCCAGGTAATCCTCACCCACAGCAATTTCACATTTAACAGAAACTTTGTCCAAATCACGGGAACTGCCATAGGTACGAGGATGTCTCCCAATATGCCAACCTTTTCATGGCATCTGGAGGAAGAACATTTAGAAAAACGCACCATGAAACCAATGATATACCTGAGATACACTGATGATATTTTCACCCTCTGCACAGACAAACTAAACTCCCTCAGATTTCCACTACAACTTCAACTTCCACCACCCATCCATCAAACTCTCTCTAGAACACTCCCATTCCAGCATGACCTTCTAGAACAACACAATTCAACAATGGAACCCTACAGAAAACAATATACAAGAAAACCACAGATCCAGTAAACACTCCAGCGGCACCAAGAAGTCTATTATCCACAGCCAGATAGTCAAACACACAGAATTTGCTCTGAACCAGGGTGGACTGATTAAAATTCAGGTGATTTAAATCAGCAAGTAGAAAATATTGATTTAAATAATCTATTTTAATCAACTTTTCCATTTTTATGTCAGTCATTTTCTGAAAAAGGTGCAGTCTCATTGGTTGATATAAACATTAAAACATGTTGATTTACAACTAAATAGAGCATTTATGCTAAATTTGGTATGTAATTTTTCAACTTTGGAGGGTACACTATAACTATATACATTTAAACAATTATATATCAATATTTTCAGATTCTTATTATACATTTTAATACATAAGAAAATGGCAAATGATGTATTATTTACTAGATAATTAACTTTTTGCTCATGATTTCTGTCAAGCTGCATTAGGGTAGTAATGAATTTAAACAAAACAGCATTTAAATTTACTTTTATTAAACAACTTTAAAACATTTTGGATACAAACTATTCTTATCAAAATATTTTTCACATTTGCAACTAAATTATTTATTAAAACAGAGGAGTTAACTGTAGTAAGTGAATTAAACTGATCATTTAGGTCAGCCTGGAAAAATTCTCAAATATGCCTAAATGAAAGTGACTGGAGCTTAAGTTTCTGACAGACATGCCAAACCCGCAGAAAAAACAAAAAACAAACAAACAAACAGAAATTGGGCTTGCTTTTGGCTTAATTGGCTTGTGAATTGCTTGTCAGCTAGTTTTTGGCTTGCAGCTTGTTGGGCTTGTAGTTTTTTTTTTGTTCGGCTCCTGGAAAGCAGGGGCAAGAAGGAGAGAGTCATGGGGTGCACAGCGGGCCCACCACAATCCCAATCTGCACGCCAGGAGGAAATCTAGTCATAACATGTTGGGGTTCTTTGGGACTGGCTTGTTTTGAAATGGGATTAGCTTGATTTTTGGCTTCTTGTGAAAGCTGGGGTGCTTATTTACCACGTGAAGGCTGGCAACTGTGGGTCCTAATCACCTAAGTCGCTTGAAAA
The DNA here is from genome assembly GCF_025201925.1 of Gopherus flavomarginatus. Classification (NCBI taxonomy): domain Eukaryota; kingdom Metazoa; phylum Chordata; order Testudines; family Testudinidae; genus Gopherus; species Gopherus flavomarginatus. The sequence goes on along the minus strand of NC_066617.1, from coordinate 155,173,784 downwards.
TGAGACAGTCTCGTAAGCTATTTAGGCTGTCCTTCAAACCAGAAAATTTCAAGACACTCCCACCCCTTCACTTTTATTCATTAACTGAAATAGAAGAATAAGCAGGAAAAGTTATCTAATTCCCAAGCGATTTCCTCAACTCTGCATAAATTAGTCCAAATGAAGAAAATAGTCCATCTGTGCCTGCAAAAGAGGCTACTGCTGTCAAATGGTGATTTAGCACTTCAACAAACTCTGGTTCCAGGTGCTTATCTAGTGACCTCCATCAGGTCATTGATATGATTTTCTATAAAACAATATCAACGAACATGTACTGCTTGAATGCTTCATGCCCAGCCCCAAAATTATGGCTGGCATGATTGATACGTTATTATTCGATGCCCACGTCATAGCAGCATCTTCTTCACCAGTGTGGTATCTACCCTAGTACCCTGGACTGAGAATATTGGCAAGAAAATGAGATGGGCTAAGTGACTGATCCATCTGCTTCTTTACTGTCTGCAATTTAACTTTGTTGTTGGATAATGTCTCAAAGTTCTTTCCAAATTTCAGAAGCATCAACAATATAGCGGCAATCTTTCTGCAGTTTGTCCAAAGCTATGGAAGTAAGCTGACTATACTGAAACCAATCTTCTACATTTCTCATTAGTCCTATGTTGACTACTTTGGATACCATCTATCTACACTGCCGTGATTTTCTTCACAAATTCTCATCAGAATGGGCTAGTTCTTAATAAAGAGTTCAGAACAACCAACCACTCCAACAGACTTCTTGGAGGAGAATTAATCCTGCTCTCTTCAGTCAACCTGAAGCAATGTGGTGTTACAGAAGTATTTTGCAAATTCAACAACATTTTCTTTTACTACTAAATTTATATTTAATTGTTTGGCTAAAAGATGCAAGAAATGAGTTCTGCTCCTATGTGTTATAAGTTTCAGGTTCCCTTCATTATCTTGCTCTAGATTTCTTCTCATCTTTGCTACATTTACATCATCATCTGTGAAAAAGGAGACAGATTTTTGTTAGCAGTAAAGGCTATAGCAAACTTTTTTTTTTTTTAATAAAGTATTTTGCTGTATGCACATATTCTGATGTATCAATTATTTCTGTAAGGTCAACAACCCCAACTCTTTTTGCCAGACAAGAAGGAAGAATGTGTTGCGTAAATGGACAAAGCAATCTTTGCACAGAGTCTTGCCGGAATTTGCTGGTCCTGATTACGAACTAATCTGTGGTTTTACAGGATAATAAAAAAAGCTTTTTCTGTTTTTATATACATAAAATTTACTGCCTGACATATGGCTAGTTGCAACACTGCTGCTGGTACTAGTAGATGACCCTGATATTGTAAATGACAGATATTCATAACCCCTTATAGCCAAGATGGACCCTGAAACAAAAGGGTGAAAAAAGTCACTCTGAGTATTACTCAGCGCACTGCTTTCAAAATGAGATTGTAAAGATTCCTCCTATTGCAGCTGTTAGTACCACTGTTTAAAATATATAATTTATTCTAAACACAGTTTTATAGGGAAAATAATTAATAAGTCATAAGGATGATCTATATATATTTAAATGCTCATCTCTAGCAACATGCCAAATAGCTTGGGTGGGACGACACTTTAAATGGTAAAAATCATAAAAGGCTAATAAAACTTTACTTTTATATAGGAAATTCACCTAGGATGTTTAATTATATTGAGCAATTAAAAAAAATCGAAAGTAAAGCAACAGTAAAAATTTAATTAATACTTTAACATAAACATTTTGAAATTCATAAGTAATTAATCCATCCAAAATACAAAATTTAGGAGAATAATCTAAATGATCATTTACTAGCATAGTAAAACATGGCAGGCAGTCCATAAGAATGGTGCAAAAATATGTTTACCAACCTCTTGATCCAGATTGTTCAGACATGTCCACATATCAACGTTACAGTCATTGCCTTCTGAAGAGCATTTTTCAGGCTGTTTCACGCTGATAATTCGGCCTTGCATCTCTCTGTTCCACTGCTTTCATTTGACACATTTCTTTTTTACCCAGAGATACAGGAACTTCCTGAAAATATTCCCAAATAGGGTCTTTTACAACCTGCAGCCATGGGCAGGTTTTTTCTCCTCTAGTTCTGGACATCATAAAAAACTCATTCCACACATGGATGTAAAAAATTAGAGAGAACACTGCTGGGCAAGTCAGTGTTTTTCCGTGAGCTGGAGAGTAGATTTCCATGGCGGGTGGAGTAAAATATGCATAATTTGATAAATGACCCAATAAGAGATCAGATAGGGAGAAACTATAAAATAGGAATAAGACCACCCAGTGGGCTCAGTGGATGGTCTTGATAAGATACATGATGGTGTCTTCTGAAGTCAGAGGCAGGGTCCGATTGCCTGTGATGACTTTGCAAAGCTCTTGCACCCAATAGCACAGCTGGGTCTCTCACAGGATCAAGCCCTTAATACAGTACACAATTTGTTGTGCCACATTTATAAAGCTTGACCTCAAAAGTAAGAATTCGGGGGGAGGGGAGAGAGGAAGAGATCTTTATGCAGAAAAGCAGCATATAACTCAAAGTTTTTGATAGAGGCTCATGGTTTCAGCATATTTATTTTTTAATTTAAAGGTGTTAAGACTTTACGAGTAGTTTAAGTCTAAATATATTTTGTATAAAACTCAGATTTCATTTTAAACAGGATGATTTAAATAACTTTTTAAAAAATATATCAACTTTTTTTGAAAAAAATAAAAACTGGATTTTTTATTCATCCACTCTCCTCCAAGAGAAAGTCTGAGGGTATGGCTACACTTGGTTGTGCAGCGCTGGGAGTTACAGCTGTCTTCGTACAGCTGTGTAGGGAAAGCGCTGCAGTGTGGCCACACTGACAGCTACCAGCGCTACAGTGTGGCCACATTTGCAGCGTTGTTGGGAGTGGTGCATTGTGGGCAGCTATCCCAGTGTTCAAGTGGCTGCAACGTGCTTTTCAAAAGAGGGGGGCTAGGGGGAACGTGGGGGAGAGAGAGAGAGAGTGGATTTTTGGATCTGTCAGCTCCCTGCCTTGCAAGTTCTAAGGACTGGAACATACACATCACCAACCTGCAATCAATTTAAAAGTTTTGAGCCCTTCCCCCACCCCTATCTTATTCACTAAATGCAAAATTATGCACTCCTAAATAGCCTTCAGACCACATAAGCAGCTGCTCAACACGGACTCCGCCGTGTGACTTCCGCTACTCTGCCGTGTGACTTCTCTTTTCAAGCAAACAGCTGTGAACCTTCCAAAGCAATTCCCCTGCCTGCCTCCGCTCACTCGAGCAAGCAGGAGCTGTGTTTGTTTTTTAGATAAGCAGCTCGAGGGAGCTCGGAGTTCAGCCATTCTTCCGGTTTGTTGTGAGCAAGCATTCTGGGATACCTCCTAATACCCTGGAGGCCAACAACAGCACTTTTGGTGGCCGCACTTGATGAGCAGCGCTGCATCGCCAGCGCTGCAATCGTTACACCCCAAGCAGACCAGGTGTACAGCCAGCGCTGCAGCCAGAGAGTTGCAGCGCTGGATGTGCCTTGCAAGTGTGGACAGTTACTAAGTTGCAGTGCTGTAAACCCACCACCAGCGCTGCAACTCTCCAGTGTAGCCAAGCCCTGGGATACACACCTAAACATACTTAAAATGCCTTCATTATACAAGGACTGCACCAGAGAAGTACATCACATATGGGAATACGAACACCCTGGGAAAAACTGACAATACAGACAGGTTTCAGAGTAGCAGCCGTGTTAGTCTGTATCCGCAAAAACAACAGGAGTACTTGTGGCACCTTAGAGACTAACAAATTTATTTGAGCATAAGCTTTCGTGGGCTACAGCCCACTTCTTCGGATGCATAGGATGTCAATACAGAAAAAACCCACTGACCACATACCCCTAGCTGTCACCTCTCATGCCACACTAGAACCTATACAACATATCAAACAGCTACATACATACTTGACAAGGTCATCCTGAAAAAAAAAAAAAAAAATCATTCCCGAACCCCTGCTTCTAACCTTCAGACAAGCCCCTCAACCTCACCAAGCTTATCATCAGAAGCAAGCTCCCCACAGACCAGAACACACCAGCTCAAAGCAGCTAGACACTAAACTCAGAAACACTGATTTTATAACTCACTACAACAATTTGTACCACACCCTACTGCCTGCTAACCTGTAGTTGTCCCCACTTCATTAAGTGGTATCCTACAACATGTGTGAACCCCTAATGCTAAATAATCTGACATACCTTGTATTTAGCTTGGACACTCCGATTACCTTCCCTAGACCTGAGAAAGAGCTGTGAAGCTTGAAAGCTTGTCCTTTCCATTAACAGAAGTTAGTCCAATAAGAGATACCACTTAGATAATGTTTTCACCCCTCTTAGCCACCAGGCCTCACCTACTTATCTTGCTCATTGAAAGTGACAGTTATGGATAAATATGCAGTGTTGTTGTAGCCATGTCAGCCCCATGATATTAGAGAGCTCTGTGTAAACTCAAAACCCTGTCTCTCACCAACAGAAGTTGGTCCAATAAAAGACATTATCTGACCCACCTTGTCTCTGTAATTATGGTAAAGTTACTTTTCCTAGCTAACAGAACAGAAACATGATTATAAATGATGTTTAACAAACTAAAGTTTGAATGTCCGAAAGGTCCAATGCAACCCTGCTAAACCTGGATGGAAACTAGTTCAATCTCATACCATAGTCTCCCAGGCTGATAGTGTCATACACTATGTCACTTCAACACCTACTACAAACAGCTGGTTAAGAAATGACAGTTTTCAATTGAATCTTATTTTCTATATACTCAGCAGTTTAAACATAACAAGAAATTCCTTTCACTATATGATTTTTTAAGAATGCTGTGTTTCATTTTGTTCATGTTACAAGGAGCGATTAAGTTTCCCTTATTTGTTCATGTATATTTTGCCAGCTTGTTCTTCTGTTATATTGAATACAAAGATTAATTTTTAATATTAAGAAATTATGCCAATGAGTAAAACAGGTAATCCAAGAAATCTGTGGATTTAGTCCTGCAAACACTTACCTAACCAGGATGCCCCCACTGACTTCAGTGAAGCCGTGCATAAGGATTTACAGCAGCAGTAGTGCCTATAATCAGTATATCTTAGGGCAGGGGTAACCAATAGACAGACAGTGGGCCAAATCCAGACTGCCAGATGTTTTTGAATGGACCCCAAAATCTTTTTTATTTACTACTTATTATGTTATTTTTTTTATTTTCTTCTTCTCTGGGAGTCTGGAGCTTGACCAAGAAATGTGGACCTTTACAAAAAATAATTCACTATCCATCTTAATGTTTTATACCGCTAGCCATCACTGTAGTACCTGAGCATCTTCAACATAAAACCAGTAAACGAGATTATTTTACCTCTGGATATGATATTGTAAAACCAATACTGGTATACCGCAGCCAGCAAGTGCTTTCTCAGGGAAATACCACCAGCTGCTAAAGGGCTGATATAGCAGAGAAAGGCACAACAAGAACCAATGGCTGGACGCTGAAGCCAAAAAAATTCAAATTAGAAGAAAAGGAGGTACATACTGAATAGTGAGACTGATGAACAACTGCAACTACCAAAGGAACTGGTGGATTCTCCATCTTTTGGAGTCTTCAAAACAAGACTGGATATCTGTCTGGAAGATATACTTCAGTCAAACAAGTTATTGGGGCTCACTAAAGGGATAAGTGCCCTGTGTTATACTGGAGTTCAGACTGGATTATCTAATGGTCCCCTCTAGCCTTTAAAAAAAAAATCTATGAATAGCAAAATTACAGTAAATATAGGAACCTAATCTCAAAAATTTAGGAATCTGAACAGAACTGTAAACATAAAGGGGCTTTCTAATCATGTATCTATTTTATCCTGATTTCCTTTTGTCTTTCTAGGTGTCCCTACCTTTAGTCATGTGGGTGTATTTAGTTTAAGTTAATTAGCTCACTTTACAGTTATACCAATTCAAGTAACACAGTACACACAATCCATCTATTGATTTAAGTAGAAAAATCAGTCAAATTTTAAAAGCTGAACACCAAAAAAGACCACTGTGTTCCCAGGTGATCCTGCCTTCCCACTTTTATCATGGCTAATTAAATCATTTTCTGACTATACAGACATACAGAGGCAGATTCTGAGACACTATTGAACAGATTGTGGTATTACCCTACCCATTTCTTAGTTTTAGACAAGCGATAAAAGAACAAGATGGATAAGCTATTATATTTTACTAGATCAACTAAAAAACAAAGATTGGTAGGTTTTGATAACATTTTATTTGTTTATACAGTGCCTAGAACAATGGAGTCTCTAGGCCCTAATTTAATACAAATAACTATACAGTGAGCAAGACCACGGTGAAGTGTCTTTTCAGGATAATAAAAGATGAAGATGGCTGTTAACCCATAACTGTTCAGTAACTAATGAAGCAGTTACAGTATCAGCTTGACACATTTCGCATGACATATGACAAGGATGCTGACTTCTGTGAACAGGAAGTGAACTAGGGACTACATAACTGAAAGTATGGCTCTACAGCTTCAGCTAGAAAGCCAGGCTGTACTGCTAAGGACTGTAACAGACTCACATTTTTTGGGGATCAGGCCCAGAGCAGTGTTGTGTAGCACACTGTCTCCCACCCCACTCCCCATCCTCCCAGGCACTAACACTATCACACATTAGTGAGCTTTAAAAATCACTTCCCTATAGTACACGTTGCTGCACCATGTAGATGAGCCCTTACAATACTTGCAATTTTAATGCCATGCTGGTGCTGGGTTTGTCCTTTTGTAATACATTTGTTTTTAACAATTATCCCACTCTCAATCTGTAATATGAACGTGTTTCTGAAAGACTGCACTGTTGACATAGCGATAGGCCAGCTGCTGCTCTGAAGTGGCTTTGCAATGTTGTGCTGGTGTGATTATACTCTTATGTGCAGACATTTACATATTTCTTGCTGCAGTAATGACAGTCATTTTGAAAGACAAGGTGGGTAAAAAATATCTTATATTGGACTAACCTCTGCAGGAGAAAGACAAGCTTTCAAACTGCAAAGAGTTTGGTGAGGGAGCATTTAGAGGAATCATTTGATGAATTTAATAAGAATATGATTGATGTTCAAATTAGAGAGGCCTTCAAGACATTTAATTAACACAAGAGGTCACAGGACAACTACAATATAAATGAGTTAACTTGTTTTGATATTAGGTGGCAATAGACATATCAATAAAAAAGTTAATAAAATGCTTCATTTTGTGGAAAGGAAAATTGAAATCAATCTTGTAAAGGAGTGAAGCGACTTTGTAATGGCTCTGAAGGACTTGGTTAGGAGCAGCCCAATAAATAGTTACTTGTGGTACTGTGTAAACTCAGCAACGAGCTGATCCCCAACTGTCACTCTCTTTCCCAAGTCCTCGGGTGTGCATTCAAGATTTCCATTTGGAATAGTCTATCCACCATTTCATGTGCATGTCTCTCATTCCAGAAGTCCCGTATGATTTCTGAATCTGTCCTCTCTCTTAAAAGGCGAACTCCCCCCCCAACACACACACACACCCTTTTCAAACTGTACATGTGTTCACTGTTTCTATTCATGTCTCTGTACATGTCCAGTAGCAGTCTTTTCTGCTTCCCCTTTTCCTAGACCAGAGATTTACACGCCTTTCCAACATTGTAAATCCAGTTAACTTGACCCTATGAATACTTTGGGACACCCCATCCTGTCTGAGTAGCACTGAAACGAAGAACAAGAAATTAAAAAGTGTTAATAACCATAGCAACAGCCCATCCATTTCCTGAAATACCAAAGAATGAGACTAAAAGTACAATCACAGTTCTGTTTCAGATTCTAAATGTATTCTTGTAAGACACTTTTCCTGAACCAGAGACAAATAATTCACAAAAACACTGATAAAATTACAAGTGAGCAGGGGGTGCTATTTTAACTGATTAATGGAATACAGATAGGGGGCCCGGGAGATTGCAGCTCTAAATAAACTAACAAAAGACCTTCAAGAACATCTTTTGTTTATGGTCCCATCCAGGAAAAGAAAAGCAATCTCAGCAAGCATGAAGACCAGTGAGGATCATTTGCACCTCTGATATCAAAGGACTGCCTCTGAATGGAAAGGCTGTGCAAGGTTCTATTTGGGTGGAAAGAAATGTGCACTGTCCCAAAATTTTGACTGCAAGGTTGGAGGATTTGCTGAGTGAGTTATTCAGATACTGGAGGGAAAAAATTAAAAGAATCTCCATTACATATGTAGAGAACTGCATTACATAGCCAAGATCAGTAGCTTCCATCTTTTACGAATGCACACCAGCACTCTTACAAAATATTCTTCCCTCAGCCACCAAGCCTCCAAAAATCAGTGTGTCATTACGTTTTATAAGCTACATGCCAGACAGAGGACCTTTCATCCTGTTTCCTCCTTCACCCAAATCAGCTTGGACACGGACTGAAGAGCCAGGGTTCTTGAAAGGAGATCCTGAAAATTCTCATTGTGTGTGGTGTCTCACAGCCCAGCTCTTTGACCTCTTTCTCTGCCCGTTAACTGAGCCCATCCTCTCCTTTTCTACATGGCACTTTGGTGCTATACAGAAGCACCTCCAGCAGGGTACAAGTGATATGTGAGGATTCTCTCCAACTCACTACAGAAGGGGCAAGTTTCTAACACAAACTGAGGCAATAACAGCTCATGCGGGGCATTCTGTCCCTTCAGCAACCCAGTCATTCTTAAGTATCACTTATGACTGAGTTCTGTGATCTCTGTCCAGGCTGGTACGTCAAATCAAATGTAATCCAAAGAGGCTGTAAAGCTTGTGCACCACTAGAACATGTGTGTGCTAACAGCGAAAGTTTAGGCACACACAAGGGTTAGCATGCCAAGTTTCTCTAGTGTGGACAGTGCCTGTGTAGACTGACTGAAGTCTACTTTGAATATAATTGAGAAGTTACCTCTATCTACAGGTACACACAAATAAAGCCAAAGTTGGCACAACCATAATAATTTCCTTTGTGATATCACTACTAAACTGATTATATGTCTTCAGATAGATATCTTCTATGTTGGAGGAGAGGGGAGATCACATGCACCGGGAACTGGAACTACAACCTGGTCAGCTAGCTCCAAAAGCTATGCCAAAAATCTATTAGTTTTTAGCAGTAGCAAGTTTCCTTTCCCTTCTATAGGCCAGCCGCTAGAAGGCACATCATGCAATTCAAAAATGTGTGACACAGCTTTTCATTTGGCTTATCTACTTTAGAAATGCAAATTATGTTTGTCCTAAAAGATCATGGTGACTGGGAAACAACAGAACCACAAGACACAAAATAGCACAAGGTAAGCATAACTTGGGTTAATGGGTCTGACAAAAAAGGAAGCCAAGCTTGTGGCCAGGTAGTTGACACATGGGGTGTGGAGAGATGGGGTGTGTTCACCTTGACAGGGGTGTTGAGCATTGTGATAAGGTGAACCCTGTGGGATGGAAGCCAACTGGATGGGGCATGAGAGGACAGCCCTGCCTGAGGGGAGTTCAGGTGATCTCCTGGCGGTCTCTCCCTGCCTGGAGTTTGCCTATTTTGTCCAGAAAGTGGTTAGCTGAACTACTCTGGGAGAGAGCAACTGGTCTTGGAAACACCTACCCTGTTGGGCCTTTTTCCACTGAGACCACCACCTACTGCTACTGCAGAGGTTAGTCCCCCAAGCAAATTAGCACCCTCAGCACCTCACCATACTCAGACAGTTTCAGACTTGCAACTACTCAAATATATGTGGGCACCTCCATGTTACAGAGCCCATTAGCGTGGAATAAACTGGACTCATGAATCCAAGAAGATCCACCCTGGAGCTGTGTTACGTGTGTACTGTATGATATTACTGATATACCCACCCCAAATCCATCTTCCCCTTCCCTTTATATGCTTCCTTTGTACTTCCCTTATAAATAATATGTACACTGATTCAGCCATTACAGAGGTGTTAGAAGAGTAGATCTACAAGGTATTAGGCAAGTCACATGGGTAAGTACAGAGACAGGAATAGTTGAAACCACAAAGACGGTAGTGTAGGGTTCCTGATTCCCTGGAGGCACCACCAGCTAGCAGCTAATAACCCAAACCACTGAAGCCAAAGCAGAGGGACACTGGCTCCTGTTCATGATTAGTTGCCATCATGGGTTTGATAACCTGTAAAACCTCCTTACATATGTAATTATGAGGGTTTATTAGTCAATGTCTAGAACTGTTTTGTGTAGCATTTAACAGTAGTGGCTAATTAACATTTAACAAAGAATTAATTTCTCAAAAATATTCAGCACCCGTGCCCTTTCAATTAAGGTATCAGAGATCATAATAAATGTACTCCAAGACATCTAACAGTACCTTCCTGAATAGTAGAAAATAATCAGGCTTAACATTGCTGATATTTTTAACATAAGGCACAAACCAGGGTGGGAAATACCCCAAAATTCAGATTGCCTTTGTATACCATACAGTAACAAAAAAGGACAATCCCATTTTTTAAAAGCTGGCACAAATCACCTTTACAGGACTCTTATCATAGACAGAAGGGGGAACCTATTTCACACCACTCCAAAACAAACACTGTAAGTTTAAGTGTTGTTGTTTTTTAATTCTGTTACTGTTAGTTATAATCCTAAAAAAATTAGTATTAGACTTATTTTATAAGTGCACTCAAAAACTCATCTGAAAATTTAAAAATAAAAAAAATACTGATTTGTAAAGCTAGCTAGTTTTTCTACAAAATCCAAGTCTGAGGCCTAACCTGAGCTAACCCAACTCTATACTGCATAAAGACCTGATGCTGCAGAGAGCCCTAGCCCACCTAGACCAGTCAGCACTAATAGTTCAGTTTTAGTGCCTAACTATGGTGTCCCTCCACTCGTGATCATTAATAGAAAAATACCAATCGCTGCCAGCTGTTTGTTCTCATAGCTGCAGGCTCTCTCTCCTGATACTTCTCTTGCTCTGCTGAGATAGTTAGGAAGCTAAAACAGGGAGAAAAGGCAACTCACCTGGCTTACTGTCACCTATCCAAAACAGCAGCATAAATTAGGGCCAGGGGTTCAGAGCCTGAAGCAGACATCATCATGGTGGACAAGGGCCCAGGAGCTAAGGGACCCGAGACAGCATCACATGTAGCAGCTTGGGGAAGAAGAGTATGGGGAGAGGCACAAAGAACTCAGAAGCAGAAAGACATTTGGGAAACATATGGAGAATAAATACTACGGATATTTCATGTTCATGAGAGCAAGGGTATCTGAGGTAACTCCCCACTTGTGGGCCCATCCAAAAGTCACCATGCTCCTTACCTGATAGTATTGCTTTCAGCCACGATTAAGCAACTGTGACTTTTACATTTGTCAGAAGAAAATTATGTCATCTAGAGCTACATTTTCCTGTTAATGGCAAAAGGAAAACCACATTACAGTAGGCCAACCTCAGTCCCCTTTACTAGGTTTCCTTGAACCAAATCCTAGTCCCACTTAGTCACTCAAAAGACAGCAAGATCAGGCATTGGTTTCTTACGTGAAACAAACAAAACCATGTGTATACAGTATACCTGTGCCTGTGCTCATCGTGTCCTCCTTGCCCATGGATCAAGTAGCCTCCAAGGTTTTTGCCCCCCTTGCTGGTATCCACGTGAGGAATTAACACATCCTCTAAACCCAGATCAAAGCGTTTGTGTTTGGACGAGTCCGGGAGGAAGAAGAATGCCCCAAAGCAGAGAGTGATGAAGGCACTAAGAATGAGGAGGAGGATAAATTTTTCGGACAGTCTCAAGGTAGCCCTGTGGTGGGGGAAGGAGGTCCCAAGGTTCAGGGGGGGGAGTCTACGCCCAGACAGGGGCAGCAGCGCGGGGGTGGCCATCGTCCCTCTAACAGCAAACCGGAGAGTTTATATCATTTCATATCCGCCAGCCAGGACCGGGGCAGCCGGAGAGCGGCAAACCGGAGCTTTTCAGCTCTCACCGAGCCGTGCGCCGATCCAACCGCCGGGGCGTCCGCCCTTGGCTTCCTCTCAGCCGGCGCCGTCCCCTTGCTCCTGGCCCCGGGCCGCTCGGTCACGGCACAGCCACCCCCGGCCCGGCCCTGCAGCGACCGGCTCAGCGGCGAAAGGCCGGGCTGCGCCCGCGCCCCCCGCACCCACGGGGCCACATGCCGGCTCGCGGGGCCGGGCAGGCGGATTCCAGGGCCGCTCCGCGGCGGTAACTACTGGGGGCGGGAGGGTCGCCGGCGGGCGGCGGCGGTTCCCCAGCGTGCGCGAGGCCGAGCCAGGTGACGGCTCATTCCACCCCCCCGCAAAGGGCCCCGAGCAGCGCCCAGCACGGCAACGGCAGCAGCGGACAACCCCCGATTCCGCTCCTCCTAACCCCGCTACGCATGCGCCACACTAGCCCCCCGCAGACACACACATTCCGCGCCTGCGCGCTGGGGATCCGATGGACTGCGCTGCCTACCCAGGCTGAGCAGTGGTGGGGCGCGCGCGGGGCGGGGGGCTGTGCTGGGGTGTGGGCTGTCCTGAGGCTGAGCCGGAGCCGGAGCCGGGGAGGGGCAGGCTGTGCGTTCTGATAAGGGAGGTTGTGTTACAGGTAGCGTAAATCAATCTCTTCCAGTGTTGTAAATTGATCCCGTATAAGTAAAACATGCGCGCGCACCACCTGTTATCCCACCCTAGAACCAGTTCAAGGTGTGAGCAAACCGTTACAGCCCATGCTGCCCACAGCCTCAAAAACACCTTCCCAAACCCTCCTCTTCTGGCCTTCACACAACCCTTCCCCCAGCCTTGCCAAGATGGTAATCAGAAGCAAACTCCTCCTTAGGGTGACCACCTGACCCGTATTTGAGCTGCTTGGATGGTTTTTTTTTAAATGGATTTACCAGTTGCAAGAAAAATAGTTTAATCTGCCTGGGTTCTTTTACATGCATCTAAAGAGTTGCATTATCATCACAGTAATGTAATGTTAAAAGTAGGGCTGTCAATTAACCCCAGTTAGCTCAAGTGATTACCTCAAAACCAATTAACTCAATCAAAAAAATTAATTGTGATTGTGCACAGTTTTAATTGCACTGTTAAACAATAATAGAATACCAATTGAAATGTATTATAAATATGTTGGATGTTTTTCTACATTTTCAAATATATTGGTTTCAATTACAAGAACAAAAAACAAAGTGTATGGTGCTCACTTTGTATTATTTTTATTACAAATATTTGCATTATAAAAAGATAAACAAAAGAAATAGTATTTTTCTATTGCCCTTATACAAGTACTGTAGTACAATTTCTTTATCGTGAAAGTGCAATTTAGAAATGTATTTTTTTTACATACTTGCACTCAAAAACAAAACAGTGTAAAACTTTAGAGCCTACAAATCCACTCAGTCCTACTTATTCAGCCAATTGCTAAGACAAACAACGTTGTTCACATTTATGGGAGATAATGCTGCCCACTTCTTATTTAAAATGTCACCTGAAAGTGAGAACTGGCATTCACATAGCACTTTTGTAGCCGGCATTGCAAGGTATTTATGTACCAGCTATGTTAAATATTCATATGCCCCTTCATGCTTTGGCCACCATTCCAGAGGATGTGCTTCCATGCTGTAATTGAAATCAATATATTTGAAAATGTGGAAAACATCCAAAATATTTAAATAAATGGTATTCTATTATTATTTAACAGTGCAGTTAAAACTGCAGTTAATGGCGATTAATTTTGTAATCGTTTAACAGCCCTAGTTAGAAGTTTCTGTGTCCAACTAAAGATGCTGCAGAATTCCCACTTCCACAGTTTAAGTAAGAAAATGATGTTATCAATCTTCTCTATATGTGTTCTCTTTCTAGATACTATAAGAGCTTGTTGAAGGAAAAGGGGGTTGTGGAGTTGCTTTGGAGTTGGGGTTGTGGTGGGCTTGCCTTGTGGCAGTGGTGGGTGCCGGGTTTTTCACATTTCAAAGGTGGTAACCCTACTCCCCACAGACCAGGATACCAATTCAATGGCACCAGACACTTCCAGAACAACAGATACAAAACCTGCAGACATACCTTCCACTTCTGTGATGATCAATACCCCCCACAATTCACCTTTTCAAGAGCTATGGATCCTACACATGCCTATCACCACATATGGTGTATCTCATCCAGTGCATCATCTGCCTCAACAACAGCATGGTTGAAATATGCTCTTGAATGAACTCACACAGAAAAATGATAAAAGACAAAAACACTATCGTCTATGAATGAACACTTTTCACAAAGCAATCAGTCCATAGCTGACCTCTCAGTCCTCATCCCCTAAGGCAGTGGTTCTAAACCTTTACTGCAGCCTGCACCCTTTGGTTCTCAAAATATGTTCTCGCACCCCTACAGTTAGCTTAAAAACTTGAAAATACATTTTTTGTTTGTATATTATATTGTTTGTATATTACAGTAATCGATAAAAAATGTATGTTAATAAATACATAGGTTTGATGAAACAAAGTAGTTGTACTTACAAGCCTGTGCTTAATTTGTGTTTTCAATGATTTACCTTCTAAAAATATCTGGCATGTCTCGCACCCCGAGAAAGGGCATCTCACACCCCCAGGGGCCTAAGGAAGCCTGCACAACACCTTCAAAAGACTAGCCCAAGAACTTAAATTCATAACTGTTGGACACTAAAAAACGTGGATTTAGCAGAAAGAGTGGTTTTATGGGTCATTACAACAATTTGTAACACACCCTGCCACTAGGGTGACCAGATGTCCCGATTTTATAGGAATAGTCCTGATATTTGGGGATTATATCTGCACCTATTACCGCCAACCCCTTGTCTTGATTTTTCACACTTTCTATCTGGTCACCCTTCCAGCAGCTTACTACCCTCCTTTGCCCTATGACTGCAGAGATGTTACTTGCCCACTTCATTTGAAATGTTCTGCAACACGTGTGAACCTCTCATGCTAAACAATCTGTCCCACCTTGTATTTACCTTGAACACTCTTATTATGATTCCCAGAGCTGTGAAAGAGTTCTGGGAAGTCAAAAGCTTGTCTCTTCCACCAACAAAAGTTGATCCAGTAAAAGACATTACCTCGCTCATCTTGTCTCTCTCATATCCTGGGACCAGCAAAGCTGCACCACCACTGCAACTCACATACACACACAGAGGTCTAACACAGAGACAGGAACGCAACCAGAATTTTCCTTAAGATGGGGCCCAAATTTCTTCTTTCCTGCCCTGCCTCCAGACCCACACATTCCCCCCACACTGCCTCTGCATCCAGACCCACCCTCATCTCCCTGCATGCAGCTCTACACACGCTCCCCTTTTGTTGACCCACACCCAGACTCATGCTTTTCTCTTCACATTGCCCTGCATTCAACTCTGACCTCTCCCCCCTGCACCCAGCCCACAATCTCCCCACCCAGCTGTGAGCTTTTCCTTAGAGAGGTGGTCAGGCTAAAGAGCACCATCCTTACCAGGGAGTCCTGGGAGTCCCAGACCTCATCCTCTTTCTGCCTCTCCATTTTCCCAAGAAGCAACAAAGCCTGGATCCAATCTTCCCACCCTCCTGAGGACTGGAGGTTTCTGGTGTCCCCTACTCCACTTCCCCCTGGAAGCACCCAGTGCCCATGGGCACTGGAAAGACTGTAATAATGTATGGTTCAGGGGCAAGCAGGCTTGTGGGATCATAGCACCACTGAAATTTGACCTGACCTCCCCCATGTCCTGATGGCATGGGGTGAGGTGGGGTCAAATTTGAGTGAGTGGCATTGCAACCTGGCAAACAGGGTCACACCGCTCCTCAGGTTTGCCCCATCTCACCCTCCATCATCACACAGCCAAATTTCCAGCTCCAGTTAAGGGCTAAGAGAGGATCCCTGCCCCCTCTGTTGTGCCCCTTTACACAGCTCTAACACTAACATACAGCAGAGGTGAAAGTAAGCCAGTCCAGTCCGGTACGGCATACCAGCAAGAGCCAGTATGCCATGCTGGACCACATCGGCTTCCATGGCAGGGATTGAAAGGGCTCTGGGCTGCCCACAGCTGTGGGCAGCCCAGAGCCCTTTGAATCCTGGCTGTGGCTCCAGCGGCTGAGCAGGGGCCAGGATTTAAAGGGTTCAGAGCTCCCCACCGCTGCAGGCAGCCCAGAGCCCTTTGAATCCTGGCCACGGCTCTGGCAGCTGGGCTGGGGCCAGGATTTAAACGGCTCGGGACTCCCCTCAGTGGCAGGAGCTCTGGGCCCTTTAAATCCCTGCCCTAGCCCCACAAAGCTTGGGGTTCCCCCCGGCGGCCGGAGCCTGGGGCCCTTTAATTTGACCCTGAGCCCCGCGGGGCTCCCAGCCACCTCTCCAGCTGGGAGCCCCTGGTTGATTTAAAGGCTCTGGGTCTCCCAGCCACAGCTGGTGCCCCAGGGCCTTTAAAACTTGAGAGGCCATGCCTCTTCTGGATGAGGCCACGCCCCCCTCAGGACTCTGGCAGTACGGTAAGTCCTGTAAGTTACTTTCACCCCTAACATACAGGCAGGTCTAACACATGCATACAGAAATCTAACATACACAGATCACGCACACACACACACATATACAGATCTACCACTAATACACACAGGTCTAACACATGCATACAGACCTAACAGAGCCACATACAAGTGTTGTTCAATCACCCACTGGATTTTTCTTTGTCACCCATGTCCTTTGAACACTTTTGTCTGTTTATAATCCTCACTCAGTGGGTCCGATTGCACTGACACCACACTCTTCAGAGTAGGCAACAGGGCTTTTCTCCTCTTGTGAGGCACCAACAATGTTTTGATTCCTTGAGGGGCAAAATATTTGCACATGGGCTGGTCACAAACATGGGAAATCTATATAATAAGGAGGGATCCTAGTTTTTTTTGTGATAAAAACCATAAAAATCCATGGTTTTCTGCAATTAAAATGAAATGCTGCATTTCAGTTTTCCTAACCACTATATATATATCTACATATATATATAGATATCAGTTGAACGCAATGTTTTATTGATATATTTACACTTTTAAACAAGTTCGAAGCTTGCCAGTGCCAACAATCATTATAATAAAATTTATAGACTTGCAAATTGTATTTCTTACATACACCAAATACTTCTGTTTCTATTCTATATTTTCAGAAAACTGTTTCTTTTTTTTTAAATGCACAAAAAATAAAGCTTCTGCTGTCAGCCCGGAGCAGCGGGGCTTGGGCTGTCAACCCCACGCGGTGGAGCTCCTGCTATCAGCAGAAATCTTATTAAAATATGTAGAATCTGTTTGGCCCACAAAAGGTTGTGCTTAGGTCTGTGTGACCCTTCTGAATTATAAGATTGGCCACCACTGGAATGAGTGACATTCATACTTTCAGTAAAATGTAGGTAATATGTTTTTTATTTTCACAAAATAAAAAAACTAATGATTCTCTGTAAAAATGCAAATGCTGTGTTTTTCCATGGAAAACAGATTTCTAGGATCCCTGATAAGATTTAGAACATAAGAACATAAGAATGGCCATACTGGGTCAGACCAAAGGTCCACCCAACCCAGTATCCTGTCTACCAACAATGGCCAATGCCAAGGGAGTGAAACTAACAGTTAATGATCAAGTGATCTCTCTCCTGCCGTCCATCACCACCCTCTGACAAACAGGGCTAGGGACACCATTCCTTACCCATCCTGGGTAATAGCCATTAATGGACTTAACCACCATGAATTTATCCAGTTATCTTTTAAACCCTGTTATAGTCCTAGCCTTCACAACCTCCTCAGGCAAGGAGTTCCACAAGTTGACTGTGTGCTGTATGAAGAACTGCCTTTTGTTTGTTTTAAACCTGTACCCATTAATTTCATTTGGTGGCCCCTAGGTCTTATATTATGGGAACAATATAAGAACTAGGGGCCACCAAATGAAATTTCATGATTGATATTTTGTCTGTGAAGCCTAGAATGTCTGTTGAGTCAGTCTAAAGTGATGGAAACAGTGACCGGCATGGCTCAGAGCTGTCGGGCAGATTGTCACCAGGTTCCATCACCACCGGGCCCTGTGAGAAGCAGGTGGAACACTGAAGTCCAAAGATTCTGTGGTGGTTGGAATGTGCCAGTTGATCAGAGAAGGTGGGAGTAACAGCTACATGGGGTTTCAAAGAGAAGGTTGTGTCTCCAGCCAGGGGACAGCTCTGTGCACTGACTTTGGAGATCATGTACAAACAGCCACATTGCTCACTGCAACACAGTGCATGGAAACATGAGCCTTCATTTTCAGCTTCTCCCCCACCCCCACCCACATGATTTTACAAATTACACCCATGCAACAGCTCGGGTTTTGTCTGTTGTCTCAGGCTTTGTCTTGTTGGCAGCCGGTATCAAGCTGAGTGCCCCAGGGGTTGGTCCTGGGGCCGGTTTTTGTTCAACATCTTTATTAATGACCTGGATGATGGGATGAATTGCACCCTAAGCAAGTTCTCATATGACGCTAAGCTAGGGGGAGAGGTAGATACGCTGCGGGGGTAGCGATAGGGTTCAGAGTAACCTAGACAAATTGGAGGATTGGGCCAAAAACAAATCTGATGAAGTTCAACAAAGACAAGTGCAGAGTCCTGCACTTAAGAAGGACGAATCCCATGCGCCGTTACAGGCTTGGGACCAACTGGCTAAGCAGAAGCTCTGCAGAAAAGGACCTGGGGATTACAGTGGACGAGAAGCTGGATATGAGTCAGCAGTGTGTCCTTGTTGCCAAGAAGACTAACAGCATATTGGGCTGCATTACTAGGAGTGTTGCCAGCAGATCAAGGGACGTGATTATTCCCCTCTGTTCAGCACTGGTGAGGCCACACCTGGAATATTATGTCCAGTTTTGGTCCCCCCACTACAGAACAGATGTGGACAAATTGAAGAGTCCAGCAGAGGGCAACACAAATGATCAGGGGGCTGGACACATGGCTTACAAGGAGAGCCTGAGGGAACTGGGCTTGTTTAGTCTGCAGAAGAGAAGAGTGAGGGAGGATTGATAGCAGCCTTCAACTACCTGAAGGGGGGTTCCAAAAAGGATGGAGTTCAGCTGTTCTCAGTGGTGGTAGATGACAGAACAAGGAGCAATAGTCTCAAGTTGCAGTAGGGGAGGTCTAGGTTGGATATTAGGAAACACTATTTCACTAGGAGAGTGGTGAAACACTGGAATGGGTTGCCTAGGGAGGTGGTGGAATCTCCTTCCTTAGAGGTTTTTAAAGCCCGGTTTGACAAAACCCTGGCTGGGATGATTTAGTTGGTATTGGTCCTGCCTTGAGCATGGGTTGGACTAGATGACCTCCTAAGGTATCTTCCAACCCTAATCTTCTATAATTCTATGTAACAGGAAGAAGAAGTGGGAACCAGGCAAAGAGGCAGGAACTTGGTGCTCGGGGTCTGGTCAGCAGCAGGCCTAGCAGCTGATTCCTTAGAAAAGGGGTGTGGCTGGAACAGGAAGTTTTATGTCAGGACGTGACCAATCAGCAGCGGGCTGTTACTTGCTGATCCCACAGAGTCAGTGGATACAGCCTCTGTTTGTGGATATGATCTTTGATTTCCATGTCCAGCATAGTGGCACAGAATAGGGCTCCCACTTGGCAATCCCCTGGACCTGGGTTTGAGATGTTGTGGCACCTGACAGCCACCTGAAGTGCAAAAAAATTAGCACCCCCCCCCACACACACACAAAACAAAGCTGTTGCAACTCCAATACTGAACCACAAAGTGACTCACTCTGCAACCCCCCTTCAACAGTCACTTATAGTATCTAGAGAGATAACACATATCAGTAACAGAGGGGTAACCATGTTAGTCTGGATCTGTAAAAAGCAATAGAGTCCCGTGGCACCTTATAGACTAACAGCCATATTGGAGCATAAACTTTTGTGGGTGAATACCCACTTCATCAGCTTATGCTCCAATACTTTTGTTAGTCTATGAGGTGTCACAGGACCCTTTGTTGCTTTTTACATATCAGTAAAATGATAACACCACGCATCTTACTTTCGGGTGACTCAAACCCTCTCTAACACACACGCAGGTGTGCTTGCATTTTTTTTAGCTTTCATACAGTTTATTACTTAGCTCAATTCTCTGCTTCCTACAGCTCAGATAACCCTGGTGACAGTGTGTACAACTTCTAATTTTTGCTTTCATAACTTTAAAGCAAACAATATATTAAGTGTATTTTACTCTGTGCAAATAAGACAACTTTTGGAATCCTTCAGAGGAAATATCCAAGATTCTGTTTGCAGAGGTCCTTTGTTTCTCAAGAGATGATTAATGAAAGTTTGCTTAAGATAAAGTGCTCCTGTCCAGCAGAACCCAAGGCCTTTTAGAGTTTTCCTAGTAAGTTTAGTTCAGATTTAGAAAAAGTTGGTCATACAAATTCCAGCTTTCCATGCCCACTGTACATTCCCCAGTGGACTAATGAAAGAATTTTATCATTGCTGAGGTCTGTCTGTCTCATTTTATCACAGCTCATGCAGTAGTTCTCATATCCAGTTACTGGCACCATGCATTCCAAGCCTAACTTTGCAACCTGTCCTTTCTTCGAATGATGTACAGGAAAACTGTAGTGCAAACGGGAGAGCATTTGCTGTTGTTGATCTTGCAGTCTTTTGTGTTCACTCCTGAGCATCCGCAAAGCTAGCATTATAAGAAGCACTAAGATCAGCCCACCAGCTATGAGAACAGCAATTACAGCGGCTCTGCATGTTGTTGGGCAGACAGCTGCTGTATTTTCAACAGTTTTGATCTGTTATCACTAAACTGTGGAAGTGGGAGTAGCTGGACACAGAAACTTTTAACATTAGATATCCAGCGTATTGTGATAATAATGCAAATCTTTAGAACCATGTTAATACTCATCCTGACTCAATGCCTATCAGCCTTCAGCCTGACCCCTGCTGTAGCCAAGTGGGGGCAATTAGTGATCCCAGCTGGGTAAAATGGAGTTAGAGTGACTGACTGCAGCTGCAGAGGACTTCTTAAACAGAGCTGACAGCAACTGTCAAAAGACTGAAGAGGGATCAGCTCTATTTGGGGAAGAGAAACTCTGGGAAAAGGTTTAGCCGATAGGAAACAAAAGAGGAAGAGCTCTATTAGGAGTAGGTTAGACCTCTGTAGGAAAAATCCTGAAGTAGGGCCAACAAAAGGTATGTTTACACAGCCCACAGCAGTGAACCTCTCAGTCTGGATCAACAGATGTGGGCTTGTACTAGCTCTTTAAAAAAGTCTGTGTAGACAGTATGTTCAAGTTCTAGCT
Organism: Gopherus flavomarginatus; assembly: GCF_025201925.1. Classification (NCBI taxonomy): domain Eukaryota; kingdom Metazoa; phylum Chordata; order Testudines; family Testudinidae; genus Gopherus; species Gopherus flavomarginatus. The sequence continues at coordinate 155,152,434 of NC_066617.1, read as the reverse complement.
TAGGCTAGAGTTTAGTGTTAAAATATAGATATTTAGGCCTTTACAGGCAGGCCCATACTTTAAGAATGTAGATGTATTTTTATCACTTAGCTAGTCAGAGAGATATAAAAGCAAAGAATCAAAGTCATAGTCCACCTTTGTGTGTGTGCCTTCTCTCACTAGAATAATCTGAGGCCTTGTTCTTAGGCTAAGGCCTTTGGCTAAGCAGCAAGGGCAGCCATAAGCTGGGAAGTGTAGGGTCAGATCCTCACATTCCAAACCAGTCACTTTGAAATAAGGTGGTATTGGGCTGTTAGGAAGATGGTAGTGGGCACTATCAGCCCAGGATCATCAGATAAAGAAACAGATCTAAAGATGGTTGAAGAAAACTTAATTTGATAGCATCCTGTCTGGCAAGAAATCACTTATGAATAGTTTTGTATGTGAAACACTCATTTGTATATTGTTTATCTTTATGGCCCCCACTTTTCTATTGTTGTTCTGGGTGGTTCTCTAATTGTTTGTCTGCTGTACAATTTTGCTAGGTGTAAGTTAATTAGGGTAGTGGAATATAATTGGTTAGAGAATTGTGTTACAATATGTTGGGATTGGTTAAATTTCAGTAAAATGCTCGATTAAGGTATAGTGGAGAATATTACTATATAAATGGTTCAAACAGGAAGTGGGGGAAGGGAAATTGGAATCATGTTTGCTAAGGCGGGGGGAACAGGGACACAGGCAAAGCGCTGCGGTGCCAGAGCTGGGAACGGAACACTGGGGAACAGTCTCTGTTGGCATATAAAGATATGCGCAATATGTGAAGGGCTTTCAAATATGCTTGCTTGGAAACTAACCCCAATAAACATTGCATTGTCTGCACTTCGGACTCCTGGTCTACTGCTTTCTGTCTATGTGACAAGAACCAGGGAAGAGGGTGAAGGGAAAGCCCTATAACGCTTGGGCTCTGAATTTTCAGAGCCTGAGCTCCAGCTTGATCTGCAACTTCAACATGCTCTCTCCATAGCTATTTTTAGAGCCCTAGCTTGAGCCCTACAAACATAAGTCTGTTGACCCAGGTGGTAAGGCTCACTGCGTAGACATACCCAAGGGATCTACAGTGGACATCTGTTTGGAATTTGTTACCCTGGAAGGGATTTAGACTTTCACATGTCTTGGCTGGAGGACTAAGCCACTAGAACACCTAGAGGGGGAGTCAGAAGAAGGCAAAGGCTGGGAAAGGGCATTGCAGAGCTGAGGGAGAGCTCAGTAGGAGTGCCAGAGACAAGGACCCAATGCAGTGCTGTGTCCAGAGATGAGGAGTGCCTTCAAGGTAAGGATGTGCTATTACAGAGTGGAATTTGTTTCATTTTCCTGAAACGGTGGGAGGCTCAATTTTTTTTGTCAGGGGGATGGGAAGAAGTGCATCTATCTTTCCATTAGGAAAGATAGCTCTGAGCTGAAGAGGAGAAAATCACAGTGCAGAGAGATAATCATCTCTGATGTCCTGCTGCTAGAATGCTTACTGCAATGAGACTTTTATTAGGATCTAGTTTAAGGCTCCTAATTCACTTTTTTAAGGATTCATTTAGGAGAGGTCAGGAACTGGTAGAGAAGGCAGGCAAATGGGTGATGGGTTGCTGGAGGTATTGGCTGCCTATGCAACTAAAGCTTATTGAAAAGGAAACTCCCCCTTCTGCTTCCTAAGCTATTCTGTTAAATGGAGGAAAAGACAATAAAATACTTTTCCTTATTTCCTTTTGGTGTTACTCATGTAGTATTATGAGCAGACTTTGTACCTTGGGAAACCGGTGCATTGCTATATCGGCATCCAAAAGGCCTGAGTGACAAGTCAGAATATGCTTTTGGACAAACAATGTCTAGTCACTTAAAAAAAAAGTCTAGTCACTGTTGTTGTGGTTTGCTTCAACTTTACAACTCATTAGGGAGACAGTGTTGCCTAATGGATAGAGCATTGCTATGACACTCGGGAGACCTGGGTTCTACTCTGGGCATAGCCTTGCCTGCTTGGTGATTTTGGGCAAGTTATTTCATCTTTGTCCCTCAGTTTCCCTATCTGTAAAATGAGAATAATGATACATAAGAATGGCCATACTCCATCAGACCAAATGGCCATCTAGCCCAGTATCCTATCTCCCAATGGTAGTCAATGCCAGGTGACCCAGAGGGAATGAACAGAACAGGTAATCATCAAGTGATCATCCCCTATTGCCCATTCCCAGCTTCTGGCAAACAGAGGACACCATCCCTGCCCATTCTAGCTAATAGCCATTGATGGACCTATCCTCCATGAACTTATCTAGCTCTTTTTTTGAGCCCTGTTATAATCTTGGCCTTCACAACATCTTCTGGCAAGGAGTTCACGGGTTGACTGTGCGTTGTCTGAGGAAATACTTTCTTTTGTTTGTTTTTAAACCTGCTGACTATTAATTTCATTTGGTGACCCTTAGTTCTTGTGTTATGAGAAGGAGTAAATAAAACTTCCTGATTTACTTTCTCCACACCAGTCATGATTTTATAGACCTCTATCATATCCCCACTTAGTCGTCTCTTTTCCAAGCTGAAAAGTCCCAGTCTTATTAATCTCTCCTCAAATGGAAGCTGTTCCATACCCCTAATCATTTTTGTTGCCCTTTTCTGAACCTTTTCCAATTCCAATATCTCTTTTGAGATAGGGCGACCACATCTGCATGCAATATTCAAGATATGGGCGTAACATGGATTTATATAGAGGCAATATGATATTCTCTATCTTATTAGCTATCCCTTTCTTAATGATTCCCAACATTCTGGTCACTTTTTTGACTGCTGCTGCACATTGAGTGGATGTTTTTAGAGAACTATCCACAATGACTCCAAGATCTTTCTTGAGTGATAACAGCTAATTTAGACCCCATCATTGTATATGTATAGTTGGGATTATGTTTTCCAATGTGCATCACTTTGCATTTATCAACATTGAATTTCATCTGCCATTTTGTTGCCTAGTCACTAGTTTTGAGAGAACATTTGTAGCTCTTCACAGTTAAGTCCTAGGCAGACTATCTGCAAATTTTGCCATCTGACTGTTTCCAGGTCACTTATGAATATATTAAATAGGACTGGGCCCCATACAGATCCCTGGGGGACACCACTATTTACCTCTCTCCATTCTGGAAACTGACTATTTAGTCCTACCCTTTGTTTTCTATCTTCTAGCCAGTTACAAATCCATGAGAGAATCTTCCCTGTTATCTCATGACTGCTTACTTTGCTTAATAGCCTTTGGAGAGGGACCTTGTCATAGAATCCTGATTATCAGGGTTGGAAGGGACCTCAGGAGGTCATCTAGTCCAACCCCGTGCTCAAAGCAGGACAAATCCTCAGATTTTTTGCCTTAGATCCCTAAATAGCCCCCTCCAGGATTGAACTCACAACTCTGGGTTTAGCAGGCCAATGCTCAAACCACTATCCCTTTCTGAAAATCTGAATACACCATATCCACTGGACCCCTTGATCCACATGCTTGTTGACACCCACCTCCCAAAGAATTCTAGTAGATTAGGGAGGCATAATTTCCTTTTACAAAAACCATGTTGACTCTTTTCCCAACAAATTATGTTCATCTATGTGTCTGACAACTTTATTCTTTGCTATAGTTTCTTGCCACTCCACTACCGTAGAATGGTTTCACATGCAGGGAACTAAGACCCACTTACTCATGCTGTTTAACCATTAACTTCAAGCTAGGTGGGCAGGCATGCGTACCTCAAGCTTAGCTAGCCTTCAACCTCTAAGGAGAAGGAAAAGTGCTCTTTCTGAGAGAGCAATCCCCCTCCCTGGATTGGATAGTCCGACACCTTTGTAACATGGTTAGACCTACCAGGGCATACGCCCCTCTACCATAGCTGTCAGACGGCCAGGGTCACCGCTGTGCCACGATGAGGTGCTGAGGTAGGATTTTGCAGCAGCCTTCAACACCTGCCTCAAAATAGTTATGAACAAGATCAATTGGAGGAGTGGTGTTAACATAAACAGAGAACGATTATCTCATCTCAGATTCATGGACAACATCATACTAATTGCTGAAAGCACCAACCAACTGTAGAGCATGCTACAAAGACTCAACAAGAAAAGCAGTCAAGTCAGCCTGAAAATGAACCACTGCAAAATGAAATACATGCGATCAGACGTCTTGCAAAAAGCCTGAATAATGGTAACAAGAGAAGAAATCAAAGGAGTGGAACAGTACATGTATTTGGGCCAAGAAGTTAATCTGCACCAAGACCTGAATGGAGAACTCTTGTGAAGGATTCAGACAGGATGGTGTGCGTTTAATTCCATCAAGAACATCCTCAAAGGAAAAATCGACAAGACCACACATACAAATATCTTCAGTTCAACAGTCCTGCCAGCCATGCTGTATGGCAGTGAAACATGGACACTGATGAAGAGAGACAAGCAGCGGCTGTTGGTAGCTGAAAGGGCAAGGGAACGAGCTATGTTGGGAATTTCCCTTCTGGATTTCATCCCAAATGAAATGATCAGAGAACACAGCAGTGTGAAAGATATTGTCATGGAAAGCAGATATAACAAGATGCGATGGGCGGGCCACACAGCACGGCTCATGGACAATAGGTGGACTGCAATCATTGCTGAGTGGTACCCACGAGAACAGAAAAGACCACTCAGTCGGCCCCCACAAAGATGGGAAGAGGACATTGTTAAACGTTTCAGAAGAACATGGAGAAGAAAGGCAAGAGTGCAAGAAGAATGGCGGACATGTTGTGATCAGCTGTTAAGACTACGCTGAAGACCAATCGATTCAGGTGACTATAGTTTCAACCAGTTTGCCCAGTACTGAAGTTAGGCTTACCAGCCTGTAACTGCTGGGGTCACTTCTGGAGCCCTTTTTAAAAATTGGCGTCACAGTAGCTATCCTCCAGTCATTTGGTACAGAAGCTGATTTAAATGAAAGATTACAGAATATGGACCTTCTTGGTAAAGTGCTTTGAGATTTACTGATGTAAAATGGTATATACGAGCTTTATTTATAAACACCAGAGGGGAAGAAAGGGCATCCACCTTCAAATTCAAGGCTTCCTGGTAGTCGTTTGAAGGAATTTATATAAGATACTTAGAAGTTAGATGGTCCAAGGTCCAATCCTGTAAGGAACTGGACTTCTTCTGAAAGGTAGTGAGGGCCCTCACTGATGTCAGTGGAGTTAAGGGTACTGACAAGCACCTTTTACAACTGGGTCCCAGGTATTACTTTAGGAATGTTCTTTGATAATGGTTTGCTATTCAAACAATTATTTTGCTTAGAAAACCTGTCTGTACTGCATTTCAGGGAGTAACATGGGCCTTCTCTTGTGGCATGGTGAAAGGAAATGTTCCTGTGTCCAATAGATGGTACAACTGACAAGTTAATGCTTGACAGGATTTTTTTTAACATAAGTAGTTCATCTTATTAAAAGAGATGCTCTGTCTCACTCTACGTTTCTATTTATCATATTTCCCTATATTAATGTGAATTGTGCAATGGGAAATACAATTATTTATGATTTATTTAATCATCTTAAAATCTATACAACTCTGTATGCTTGGAAAGTGTGAGCTGCATTCAGTGATGTATCTATATTAACAATATTGTAAGTGCAATAACAACTTCATTCTGTAGCAAACAAATCTCTGTGAAACAAAGGTATATAATATGAATGGATAAGCCTGAGTGCAGACTCATCAGCTGGGGATGGAAAAATGAAATCTAACTACAGGTCTCTTCTCATCCTTTTCTTTAGGGCTTACTTTGATTCTGGTTTTGAGTGTGTTTTGGAAATAATCAGCTCAAACTACTGGGTAATAACTGCCAGAGGCCTTTGCAGCTTCAGTCAGCTGGAATAGAAGACACATGCTTTCTGGCTATTCTGGCACCCACTAGGGCAACCCCAATCCAGCCTAAGGCCTGGTCTACACTAGAGACTTTTGCCAGTATAGTAATGTTGCTTATGAGTGTTTGTTTATTTATATTTTAATGACACTTCTATACCAGCAAGCCACTAGTCTAGATGCACTTACACAGGCAAAAGCACTTTTTTGTTGGTACAACTTATTTTATTCGACAACTAGTATAAGCTATATCTCCAAAAGCATTCTTTTGCTGGTGAAGGCTCAGGGGCGAGCAAAACCTGTGTCCTCTCTCTCTCTGAGCACTTCTCTCAAGTGACAGGCCTAGATCTGCATTTATGTGAGTGGAATCCTGTGATTCATCCCATTTTTGATTGGACCACATTTGATAGCACAACTATATTATGTCCAATAGGGGTTGGCCCATGCTCTAGAATCCTGTTCAGGAGCTATAGTCTGCTGTTGAATGCAGCAACAGAGAAAAGCTTGTTCAGAACAGTATGTTTGTTTAGCCATAGGAACATCTCATAGAAAGAGAAGAGGGTACAACAACTGAAGCTCATCAACATATCACTAAACCTTATCCTTTCCTTGCCTGTTTAGGTGGGTTCCACTTGTCCCAGGCAACCTTTCTGAGTCTGCATCTCTTTAGGGCTGCTTTTGCGCATTGTGTCAGAGTTCACAGCAGTCTTTTTTTTTTTTTTTTTTTTTTAATCCATTCAATGTTCTTCTGTCTGAGCTGTGACCCTACACTTCAATCAAAACTAATCTAGTGTTGTGATTAAACTGAATGGCATGGGTAACTCTAATAGAGAGGGATAGCTCAGTGGTTTGAGCATTGGCCTGTTTAAACCCAGGATTGTAAGCTCAATCCTTGAAGGGGCCATTTAGGGAACTGGGGTAAAAATCTGTCAGGGGATTGGGCTAGATGACCTCCTGAGGTCTCTTCCAACCCTGATATTCTATGATTCTAAAGTAGCAAACTGTTGTATATTGAGCTCTAACAGGGACAATGAACCTTGAATATCTGAATTTTCCAGCAAAGAGCTGGACAATGCAAGATGCACTTTTTGGGAGGAAATTCAGGACTGGCAGTGGAGTGAGGGTCACTGAAGATGGTAACCAAGGCTAGTGGAAACCAGTGTGTGACTGGAGTGTTGCTGGCAAGCTGTAGCTATACAGAGACTCAGCCTGGGACTTGCATGCTGTTTATGAGGGATTCAGGTTGGGAGTTACAGCAGCAAAGCATTGTAGGATACTCAAGGCTTTAGGGCAAGTGGTGAAACTGCCCCTCACTGTTCCACAAAATCATATGTTCCCCAATAAAAATAAAATAAAAATGGTTGCTGCACCAAAGATGTACACGTCCAAAAATGAGACCTGAAGATGGGACGTACACAAAAAGGGGATGTGGATACCTGTCATAATTTATATGATTAAACATATAGAGCCTTTTACTATTGAAGTCCAAGCATATTATACCAATACTCTTGTGACACTGGCAAACCAGGTGCCAGCTCTTACCAAGACTCCAGGCAATAGCAAAGAACTAACAAACTCATAGCTGACCAGTTCACCTGTATGTTTCCCTCAAAATGGGTATTAGTCTTGTAAGAATTTATTTAGTGATTAGACTCTCTAAAATGCTTGTAAATTGCTGCATGCATTAATCTCACTTGTAGTATATGCACTGCCCGCTATCAGGACCAGCGCTAGGTGTTTGAGCGCCCTAGGCAGATGGCAATTTTGCCGCCCCGCGTGCCGGTCCCGCGGCTCCAGTGGAGCTGCCGCAGTGGTGCTTGCGGAGGGTCCAGTGCTCCGTGTCTCTGGTGGAGCTGCCGCAGCCAGGCCTGCAGGAGGTCCACTGGAGCCCATGCAAGCAGCTGACCGTCTGCAGGCATGACTGCGGCAGCTCCACCGGAGCCGCGGAGCACCGGACCCTCTGCAGGCACCACTGCGGCAGCTCCACCGGAGCTGCCTGCCGCCCCCTCCGGCAAAACGGCGCCCACCATTTCTTCTGGCACCCTAGGCGATTGCCTAGGCTGCCTAAATGGTAGCACCGTCCCTGCCCGCTATAAGAAAATATCTATGTTGCTTTAGAACTTGTGAATTCAGGCACAGGAATCCTCACCCCCTCTCAGTCTATTCAAATCAAACCAACTATCAAAATTAGATGAGTCATCAAGGAAATCACAATACAAAGCACTGGTTAATGGCCCTATTGCATCTTGGAAATGGTATGTGCAAGAAGGCTTGTCCTGTGGACTTGGAAGCTGAATGAAGGAAATAAAATCAAGTTACAGGAAAAATTTTCATCTGTCTTCACTGTTTGAGCTCTGAGAGGGCCTGGAGGATTCTCTGAAGCTTGAGGTCTTCAAACCACAATTTGAAGACTTCAATAACTCAGACATAGGTTAGGGGTTTGTTACGGGGTGGGTGGGTGAGATTCTGTGGCCTGCATTGTGCAGGAGGTCAGACTAGATGATCATAATGGTCCCTTCTGACCTTAAAGTCTAAGAGACTATAAAGGGAGGCAGAGATTCTCTGAGGTTACTCTTGGGTCTGTCCTGAAAGACACTTTGAATTGACAGATCATCTAAATCCTAAGAGTGACAGAGTTGTAGTGATGATTAATCTGTGTGTATATATTTGCTTGCTTTAGCCTGTAAATAACGCTCATTTCTTTTTTCTTATATAATAGTTTATTACAGAATTTGCATTGTCTTTGGTGTAATATCTAAGGTACCAATCAATCTGGGGTAAGTGACCAGTCTCTTGGGACTGGAAGCAACCAGAATAAGGTATGATAGATATAATTTTTTAAAGTATAAGTGACCATTTATCAGTTTGTCTGGGTGGCAAGAGAGACTGGAGAGTCTAAGGGTACTGTCTGAGTCATGGTGAGACTGTTATAGTGATTCAGGAGTTCACATTAGATTTCACCTAGCCAGCGACAAATTATAAAATACACAACTAGTTTGGGGTGTATGCCCTGTTTTGACAGTCTGCCCTGAGGTGGTAGATATCCCATTCAAAATAAACGTTAAAAGGAGGAATATGGTACTTTGATTTGCCTGAAAGATTCCAGAAACCAGAAATACAAGGATATAAAAAACATTAAACTTCTCTTCAGTTTCCCCCAAATTTATCTGTCTTCATGCTCTACCTTGTGTTACAAATGGCTTACAAAGGTCTGACACACTGATTTCACTGAGGGACCACTCAGGGCAGGGATTCAAATGGTTGTGAGCCATTTCAGACAGTGTGACAATTTTATTTTATCAACCAAACTTACAGCTTCATTTCCTCCTCTCTCCCCACTCACCCTCAAATCAAGTAGGTTTGAAAAGCTCTATTTTTCATAAATCCATGTAACCTGTGTGCCTTACCTTTGTCCTCTCCCTTCTATGTCCAGTTCAGTCTTTGGCTTCTGTGGAAGCTGCCAACAGAGATCATTTTTTTTTTTTTTTTTTTTACAATATGCTCATCTGTCCACGAGGAATTGGACTATGACTGACCAATTACTACCTGGTGGTATCAATTAATCTAAAATGCTGATGACATGCTCACATTTAAAAAGTGTAAACCAGATGACCCAGGAAACTGTGAGCCTACTAGCCTGACATTGATCCTAGGCAAAATCAGGCTAAGGCTGATATGGGACACAGTAGAGAATTAAAGGATCATAGCATAATTAATATCCATTAATATGGTTGCATGGAATACCAGTCTTGTCGATGAACTTGATATCATTTCTGATGACATCACAAGTTTGAGTGGTAAAGTTGACACAATATTCTCAGACTTCCCTATGGCATTTGACTTAGTCCTGTATTATCCTCTGATTAAAATATGAACATTATATAAAATCAATGTGTCCAATATTAAAGGGATTAAAAACTTGTTAACTGATTGCAAAATAATTTTAAATAGGGAGTTGTCACCAATGGGGTTGTTTCTTGTGGGGTCCCACATTGATCTATTCTTGCCCCAGTGCTATTCAATATCTTTATCAATGATCTGGAAGAAAAAACAAAATTACGATTGGTAACCTTTAGAGATTACACAAACAATGGTGGAGACTACCCTGGTATACTCATTTGAATTTTTTTTTAAAAAAAATAGTTAAATGCAAGGGTAATATACCTAGGAACAAAGAATATAGGTCACCCTTACAAAATGGAGGACTCTGTTGTGGAAGGCAGTGACCTTGAACAGGATTTAGGGGTCATTTGAACATAAGCTGTCAGTGTGATGCTATACCTAAGAGTATGTCTACACTGCACAGTTAATCCAGGCTCTGATTGGGATTGTAGCCCACAGGGGGAAAAACCCTCTGACCTGGATTTGGGAGTATTTTGAGCCTGGCTAGCTTACGTAGGTTAGAACCCAGGCTCTGCTTTAATTTGGGCTTGAATCCACCCACTTTGCAGTGAGAACATGAGCAAAATTACTTGAGTGCTGGTAGTCCTCAAATGCCTTTTTACAATTTCCTCCAAAGGACAGGCAAGTTCTCCTGCAATTGATACAATTGATTTAGAAAGAATCTTATAGCTTCTTCATTACAAAGAACCATGGAATATTCACCCACACAGGTAAGTGCAGAAACAGTGACACAGTAACATGGGTGCAGCTTTTCAGTGGGGATGCTCATATCCAGGCCAGGCTAACTCAAGTGCTCAGATCCTAGTGCCATGGCCTAAGTGAGTCAATGCAATCTTTGGCTGTATAAACAGGGGAATATTGAAGGAGAGAGTAGGGAGGTGGTATTACCTCTGTATATGGCACTGGTGGTACCATACTGGACCACTAGGTCCATTCTCAGGTCCACACTTCAAAAAGGGTGATGAAAAATTAGAAGTTAGAGATATAACAGTGATTCAAGGTCTGGAAAAGCTGCTTTAAACTGAGAGACTTAAGAATCATATGCACAGATGCCCAAAAGGATATAGGTACCTAGAAAAATCCCTGCAATTTACAAAGCCTGAGTTGGGAGTCAAGGCTCCCACTACAATAAATGGGAAGAGATAGGCACCTTAGACTGTGATTCACAAAGCCAGCAAGGAACTACCTAAGCTAGCTAATGAGAGGGGTGTATCCTAGGTGCCTATCTCTGTGAGAAAGGTGCCTATCTCTTCTAGGGTTCACAGCTGAAAATCACTCTCTTGGCGTTAGGAGCCTATGTTGTTTTTGCAAGAAGAACCTACCTCACAACTTTTTGCTCAGTGGACAGAGCACTCACCTGGATGTGGAAGACCTGAAATTCATGTCCTCCCTCTACCTGAGAAGAAGGTGGAGGAGGGATCTGAACAAGACTTTACCACCTCTCCAGTGAGTGCTCTAATTACTGAACTATGGGATAATCTGGTGTGTGTGGTGGAGGTGTGAAGCTGACAGGCCGCATGCCAGAGCATCAGGATAATTCACTTGTGTGTATCAAAGAAATGTCAAAGGAAATGTGAGTATTATCTTCACTTATCTATAACTTGATTGCTATCACATGACATATACCTTATAATTAGATAACCCTAGACCAAAGTGTGTGTGAGGCTAAGATGAGAAGATGTGCAAACTGCATAAAAACGAATGAAATGTTAAGTGAAAACAAACCAAGCATCTATCCCTATTATAATGTAATGGTAGGCAATTGCATTATGTATATCGCTGTAACTAAATTACTTGTGAAAGCAAAGGAAGTAGAATGCTAACTTCAAAGCAAGGGTTGTTGTCTTCAACAATGAAAATTCACACTCAGTCTGCAATTGCTACTCAACAAAACCCAGGTGGGTGAGGACACTGTTCAGATTGTCTTCTGTGAGAAGAATCTATAAATACTGGTTTAAGGGAATGATCCTGCATCTCTGGTGGGTTTGTATTCTAACGGGATGGAGTAAATCAACAAGAAGGCAGAGATCCCCAAAATTATCCTGGGGAACCCTGAAAACTTTTGGAGACTGGCAGATTACTGCATCTGTTATCATTTTGGACTTACAACCTTAGACTCACCTGTTGATATATTCTACCTGTTTTAACCTCACTCTAGTTTTAGTTTCTTAACTAATAAACCTTTAGTTAGTTTACTAGAGAAACTGGCTGCCAGTGTTGTCTCTGATGTAAGACTGAGAGTATCCATTGACCTGGGGTAAGTGACTAACCATTTGGGATTGGGAGTAACCTAATGTGATGTAATATTTACAGTGTGATGGACATTCTCTCAATCTTTCCTGTTGAAGCTGTTCCACTGTAGATAAAAAATTAGTCATATGCGCTGGAGAGCGGGAGTGCAAACAAGCATGGGAGTGACTTTATAGCCCTGCTCCAATTACTTTTTTTTTTAATTATTTATTCAGAGTGACAGCTTCAACAGAAGAGATTAGGGGGCCCTGTATCTGAATCTTCCATAGCGTGGTTACAGGTCCTACACCGAGGGGGAAGATCCCTGTTCTAATCCCTTCTTCCTCTCAGGTGGATGGGGGACTTGAACCAAGGCTCTATCTACATCCCATATACATATCCCAATCACTAGGCTATGAGGGAAGTTTCATTCTCTTCCTTGGTTGCTTTGTGTGAACTAGCCTGAGGGACTCTGACCAGTAGGCATGCTCAGAGAGCACCTACCAGCTCAGGCAAACTCTTATCTTTCCTGGTTTGTGCATCACTTGAGGATGTAGGCGGGATATAGCACTAGGCATACTCAGAAGCAGAAATGTAGCTGTGTAGGGAACTTTTACTGCAAACATTTAGGGGCCGAGTGAGTTTAGGTACCTACAGGGATCAGCAGCTGGTTTGTGAATCATAATGGAGCCTAAAACTTGGACTTAGGCACCTAACTCCTTCTGTGTGTCCAAGCCTCAATCTATTATGTTATCCAAGAGAAGGTTAAGAGATGACTTGAGCATGGTCTACAAGTGCCTACATGGGGAAGAGATTTCTGACAATAGATAGATCTTTAATCTAGCAGAAAAAGTCATAATAAGATCCAGTGGGTAGAAGGCAGAGCTAGAAAAATTCAGACTAGAAATAAGGTGCACATTTTTAACAGTGAGAGTAATTAAGCATAGAAACAACTTATCTAGCAATATGGTGCTTTCATTCTCATTTATGTCATGGACATATTTCTAAAAGATAAGGGGAAGGGGTAGCTTGGTGGTTTGAGCATTGGCCTGCTAAATCCAGGGCTGTGAGCTCAATCCTTGAGGCAGCTGTTGGGACATACACACACAAAACTGAGAGACAGTCCTTGGTCCTGTTAGTAAAGGCAGGGGACTGGACTTAATGACCTTTCAAGGTCTCTTCCAGCTCTACAAGATTGTTATATCTCCAAGCTTTGCTATTTTAAAAAAAAAAAAAAAGTATGGGCTTGATGCAGAAATGACAGGGTGAGATTCTTTGTCCTGTGCTATGCAGGAGTTCAGACTAGATGATTGTAATAGTCCCTTCTGGCCTTAAAAAATCCATCCCTTTATGAACTGGTAACTTATGCCACATTTGTATTAGCCACCTGGAAACAATGTATAATGAAGCTCATTAATAATTCCCCACACCATTCAGTCTGCTACAAGAGCATCATTTTCACCTTCTTTAAATACAGCTGCTTTGCATTATATATAAAAATCACCATCCTAAATCTTTCAGTAAGTAAACTACATATCCTTCAGTTCACTCATTAAAAGTGTGCTTCTTTTGCCCCCTAGTGGTTCTTCAGAATCTCTTGCAAAAGACAGTTACTTGTGTATTGCTTGAGGTAAACAGATTTCTTTTGCCTCTATCTAGGCAGTGACCAGATGTCTCAATTTTATAGGGACAGTCCCAATTTTTGGGTCTCTTTCTTATATAGGCTCCTATTACCCCCCACCCTCTGTCCTGATTTTTCACACTTGCTGTCTGGTCTCCCTACCTCTATCACACAACCAAAGGGTTTATTACAGAGAATAAGTGGCCTTTAGACCAGTGCTGGCTCAAAGTTCCTTGCCATCCTAGGAAGATAAAAAAAAAACTTGGTTAACCTGGAAAAAAATCAATTGATTTGACTAGGCCTGTTCTTGGCTTATTTCTCTGAATAAGAACTTTCTCCTCTGTCTGATCCTGAAGTGACCCCACAACGCTGTGCTGGTGTTTATTTATCAGTGTGAAACAGGAATTCTCAGGCTCTTCCTTGTAAGGACTACATCTTATTAGAGATGATCTCATAGGAACCTCCCTCCCATTAACAGGAACCACCCTTCCTTGCTTCCCAGTGCCGCTGGGGTGGCTAACGCTTGTTTATTTAGTATCAGAGGGGTAGCTGTGTTAGTCTGGATCTGTAAAAAGCGACAGAGTTCTGTGGCACCTTATAGACTAACAGATATATTGGAGCATGAGCTTTCGTGGGTGAATACCCACTTTGTCGGACGCATGTCATGTTTATTTAAAGATGTAATATTGGGAAGCTATTTATCCACTCTCATCTGTCCTTACTCATGCAGCCACTAGTTCTGCTCATCATTTCAACTTCCCCTCCCATCCCTTCTGTTCCTTGCAGTTGAAGAACCACGAGAGCAGATATCTAAATCTAGGTCTTCCACATCCTGGATGAATGTCCTAATCACTGGGCTCAAAGTTTTAAGGTGAACACCACCAGCAGCTCCTCTGGTTATTTTGTGAATCTAGCCCTTTAAAAGTGCTTGGAAACAAAACATTTTAGGTCAATAACTTTTTTTTCCCCCAACACAAAACAGGCTCTTTTGATTTACTGACTTTTTGGGGGGATTTTTTTTCCAATTTTTCAGAACAGCCAGCGAGCTCCTAAATCAGTTATTTGCCAGTTCTAGTGGCCAACTACTCTGGCAGTGAATCTACACAGACTACGCTGGACCATTTAGGGAGCTGTAATGGGGTTTACAAACCCCATACTGCGCAGTGCAAAAGGGAAAGGAGAGTATTCTCTGCTTACAAGCAACCAGGCTGACCACACAGCAGCACAAGTAGGCAGAACGCACAGTAGGGACCATAATGAGAACAAACCTACCCAGCTATAAAGAGAACAGAGAAAGATAGGAGGCAGAAAGGCCTGGAGTAAAGGAGGGGCAATAGCTGCACATTGGGTTGCCTCTGAAACTGACAGGGAGACAAAGGAAGACTCTAAGCCCTAGTGTTTCAGGGCTACTTAACTCATTTTAGGTTAAGTTGATAGTCTGGGCTAATTTTAAGATGAATAGAGGGAGCTCAGTGAGCAGAAAGCTAGGCTCTCCAGAGAGACTGCCACAAGAACAGTTGGCAGAGGCATATGATTTCAGTTGCAACAGCTGCCCATTCTAAAGTTTTCCATGTGAATTCAGCTAATTCAGTATGGGTGCTGGAAGTGTTAAGACTTGTTTTCATGGATGGGAGTTCCTGAACAGATTGTAGGTGACAACAGAACTCAGTTCACATCCAAAGAGTTCTCATTTTTTCTCAAAAGAAATTGTACCAATCATGTCACATCACCTGACTATCATCCTGCCACATGAATTAGAAACATTGATTCAGCCAATGCTGTGGCTCCAGATAAAGCTAGTTTACAACACAAGTCTGCAAATTTTCTACTAACCTATAGGAATGCAGACATGCTAATATAAATTAGACATCAGCAATATTGTTTATAGGGTGTAATTAGGTTCTCACCTGGACTTGTTAAAACCTGATCTCCACAGGGACATTTGTAAGAAACGCTGAGTTTAAATGGCCACAAACAATCATGCCCAATAATGATTTTTTTTTCACAAGAGAAAACGTTGTAGTAAAAAAACTTCTGAGATAATTTATGGAAACCTGGAGTGATTACAGCCCAGGCCTTTATCAGATAACAGTGGCACAAAACGTGTCCTGGAGAAGACACTTCAGCCAGCTTTTGAGCAAAATTCTGCAGGATGTTCTACTCCACTGATGCCCATTGAAAATACTGAGCCTATACTACAGCCACAGACAGTGACTAGTGCCAGTGAACCTAATGCTGTGTTTCTACCACAAGAGACCTAAACGCTACAGAGTGTGGAGATTAATGGAAGGAGGAGGCACACATCAGAGCCCTAAGGGGGCTCCGGTTAGGGCCTTAGTGGGGCTCTGGGTGATCACTACTTCCCAATACAGATGTAATGAGGTTGAGTAGTGTCCGCAAGAGAGAAACTAACAACTAATTATTCCTCAAGAAAGGTTTTTTAATGACTCATGCCTATAAAGCCAACACAGACAGAATGTGCCTAATGACTTTATGTGTACTTTAACCATCCCCAACCAACACAAGTTCATATGCAATACTAATACATTGATTTACTATATTTTAGTAACCTTAACCTATGTAACTTTATTTAATTAATTTATAAATGTATTGATTTTAATGATAACTTGATGGTAACTTATACCGAAGACAGGCACAGCGGCTTGCAAAGCTACTATGATATATAAACTACTAACTTTACCAAAGCTGTAACTGTTTCCAGCGAGGCACAAAACATATACAGTTACTATATATTGATTAAACCTATTGTATTAATACAGACTTAAGATTAACCAGCTCGAGCATCACCAGGCCATTTTAGTTCATATCTCACCCTGCATTCATCCAAAGATACATTACCTTTCAGTTGACCATTTCCTGCGCTGGCCAGGCACAAATAGTCAGTGAAGCACAAGTCCCTTTGGTTCAGGGGGTGTATGTAAGCCTGACAAAGAGCGATTTCTTTTAGGTCAACACACGCACGCACGCGCCTTTGCATCTTATTTATAAGGTATTTGCTGGCCATGCTTCAAAACAAGTCAACCAATCAAGGTGGCCAAATATTCCAGGGTGGCATTTGCGGTTGTTTTGAATTTATGAACTGTGCACCAGTGCCCAGCTCATCTCTTCTCCGTGTGGCTAGTTGTGGTCAACTTGCTAGACTCAAAAAAGCTCAAATCAGCTTAAAGAGGTGTCTGGTTGCAGAGCATAGTAACCACAAGCCTGTATCAACCTTTACAGAGTTTCCTTCTTAGTCTATAAAGTTTCCTAGATAGATTATGCTTATGCTTGCAGGAGTCTACTGTACTCGCTTCTTACAACTTCTGGAAGTTTGAGGCTTAACAGTACTTAGCCTGACACTACTTGACAAGACTTACACACATTAATCACACAGAGCAGGAAAATGTTGATACAGCTCCATCAGAAAGTGCAGATACTGTTATGATGACTGAGACGTTATTCAGAGAGAGGTTGTAAACCACCTCTCAGACTCAATTTGTAGTGCGTTGTATATTTAATTATAGTAGTTTTGATACTTTGACATTTGTAGTTTGTTCATGTTCTTTTATACGAATGCAGAAAAAGTATGTAGCATATCTGAATTGGATAGTATTGCTTTAAATCGGTAATACCCAGGCCTCAGTGGTTCAGGAGCCAAATCAGCGATCAATATTACCCAAAAGAGCATTGTGTGACTTCATTGTTTCACTTACTATATAAATTCTCACAGCAAAATGACTGACCAAGTATTATTATTTTATCAACTATAGTTAGTTAATAACATAGTAAAAGCACCCTGATAGGTTAATCTTAGATTGGTTAGTAATTAAATCACACAATAGATTATTATCATGTGCTGCAAAGAGCTGCAGGAGACATATTAAAGATCCATGTGCAGCTTGTGAGCCTCACTCTGAGGGCTTGTCTTCACTACAACTGCTAGTTGATTTAAGCTACACAATTTGAGTTATGTTAGCAGTGTAACTCAAGTTAGATCTTAGATCTACTTACTGTGGGGTCCACACTACGCTATATCAATGGGAGATGCTCTCCTGCCCACGTTGCTTCTGCCTCTCATGGAGGTGGAGTACAGAAATCGATGGGAAAGTGCTCTCCCATCGATTGAGGGTGTCTTCACTAGACCCACTAAACTGATGTCGCTGCATTGATTGGTTGCTGCATTCCATCCCAGAAGCTGCTGCACTTTACTTCATACAAGTGTATCATTTATAAACTGTATCAAAGGGGTAGCCGTGTTAGTCTGGATCTGTAAAAGCAGCAAAGAATCCTGTGGCACCTTATAGACTAACAGACATTTTGGAGCATGAGCTTTCGTGGGTGAATACCCACTTGGTCAGATGCATGTAGTGGAAATTTCCAGGGGCAGGTATATATATATGCAGGCAAGCTAGAGATAATGAGGTAGTTCAATCAGGGAGGATGAGGCCCTGTTCTAGCAGTTGAGGTGTGAAAACCAAGGGAGGAGAAACTGGTTTTGTAATTGGCAAGCCATTCACAGTCTTTGTTTAATCCTGAGATGATGGTGTTAAATTTGCAGATGAACTGAAGCTCAGCAGTTTCTCTTTGAAGTCTGGTCCTGAAGTTTTTTTTGCTGCAGGATGGCCACCTTAAGGTGTGCTATAGTGTGGCCAGGGAGGTTGAAGTGTTCTCCTACAGGTTTTTGTATATTGCCATTCCTAATATCCGATTTGTGTCCATTTATCCTTTTTCATAGCGACTGTCCAGTTTGGCTGATGTACATAGCAGAGGGGCATTGCTAGCATATGATAACGTATATTACATTAGTGGATGTGCAGGTGAATGAACCGGTGATGGTGTGGCTGATCTGGTTAGATCCTGTGATGGTGTTGCTGGTGTAGATATGTGGGCAGAGTTGGCATCGAGGTTTGTTGCATGGATTGGTTCCTCAACCTCCCTGGCCACACTATAGCAGACCTTAAGTTGGCCATCTTGCAGCAAAAAAACTTCAGGACCAGACTTCAAAGAGAAACTGCTGAGCTTCAGTTCATCTGCAAATTTGACACCATCAGTTCAGGATTAAACAAAGACTGTGAATGGCTTGCCAATTACAAAACCAGTTTCTCCTCCCTTGGTTTTCACACCTCAACTGCTAGAACAGCTCCTCCTCCTCCCTGATTGAACTACCTCATTATCTCTAGCTTGCCTGCATATATACCTGCCCCTGGAAATTTCCACTACATGCATCTGACGAAGTGGGTATTCACCCACGAAAGCTCATGCTCCAAAATGTCTGTTAGTCCATAAGGTGCCACAGGATTCTTTGCTGCATTTATAAACTGGTTTGGGAAGAGAGCTGCTTTCTCCTTACATCATATGGCTGTGGCTTGATGAAAGGGGTGAGGGTTAGTGGCAAGGACCCGGGAGATGTGAGGACCAGGGTTTATTTTACACTTTGTTGGGTGGTGACATGCGAAAGTCAAGCTATTGCAGAGTTTCTAAACTCTGAACGGACAAAGATGGAGCTTCTATACCACTAATATATGTAACGTTCTCACTGAATTATCATTCTTCCCCAAAATTAACAAAAGGCACAGAATAAAGGAAATTCAAAGAAAAAATTAATTGCTTTTAAGGTTTTACTTATGGATCAATAACTTACAGAGAGACAGGAACTGTAATAGGATATTGTATTTTTAAAAATAAATGTGTGAAATCTGAGCAATGCAAAGTTGCACTAAAAAAGCACTCAAACACTAGCAAATCTGGAAATGCAGCTCTAATGTCTTCAAACAACCTTAACTCTGTTCCATTAGCACATATCTATGTACTACCTCCATGTAAGGAGGGTGTCTGTGACAACATCTCTCCTCAGTGCCATGTTAAACTCTGAATACCTCTCCCAGTCAAGCAGAAAGACAGGCAAAGCTGTGGAGGGAATCTGGACTGGAACCGAAGTGGGAGCTGCAGGTTAAGGTAGATGTGCACTGGCACTGCTGTTTGAGTTAATTTGCAAAGCGCCAACTAGCACTAACTTGGCTATAGCCAGTAATACTTGAGCCATGCTTTTGTGAACACTAGTATATTTTTGGAAATTCAACTATCCTGTATTTTAATTAATTTCCCTGTCAACCCATATTGCAGAGAGGAGACAGGTGCAGAGTCAGTTAATTATTCTTGATAGGTAGAGTAATACAGTGGTATTGTGGTACAAATGTTTCCAGATCAAGTTTAAATATAATATAGAGTCTGGGATGCTCTGTTAAGAATATTAGGTCCTTTATTCCTGGTTATTTTGGATGAATTGGCAGCTGTACAATACCTTTTTTTTTTTTTTTTTTTTTCAAACAAGACCGGGAAAAGTAGGTGAATGTGGAACCCAGCATAGCATGCTTGCTAGCAGGGAAGGCATTTTTTAGGAGAGATTCATAAAAGAGGCCATTGTGATCATCTTTGTCTGACCTCTTGCATAATGCAAGCCATAGAACTTCCTTGAATTAATTCCTGTGTGAACTAGGCAATGTCTCTCAGATAAACATCTAATCTTGATTTTAAAATCTCCAGTCCTGGAGAATCTACCATAATCCTTTGTAAATTGTTCCAGTGGTTACTTACCCTCATCTTTTAAAATTTGCACTTTTTTCTATTCTAAGTTTTCTAGCTTCAACTTCTAGCCAATGGATTTTGTTATACCTTCATCTGCTAGACTGAAGAGCCCTCTATCAAATTTCTGTTCTTTGCACAGCAGGAGGGTGCACAGAAATAAACATTTGGAGGGGTATTTTCTGTGTGCCCCGTGGCCAAAGGAGCTGGCTCTGTCCCCCTCCAAACATAGCCCTGTGTCCAGAGGAGCTTGCTCTCCTCCAGCAGCCAGAGGAGCTAATTCTTTTCCCCTCCATGGCCCCTAGGTCAGAGGAGCTGTCTCTCCTGCCCACCCCCGGAGGAGTTCTGTGCCCCTGCTGATTGGGGGGCCCATGCCCCTGTTTGGCCCCCCCCTTGTGCATGCCCCTGCCATGCAGGTAGTTATAGACTATAATCAAGGCACTTAGTTTTCGCTTTGTTAAGCTAAATAGAGTGAGCTGCTGGAGTCTATCACTAGAAGGCATGTTTTCCAATCCTTTAATCATTCTTGTGCTTTTCTCTGCACCTTCTCCAATTTATCAACAACCTTTCTGAATTGAGGACACCAGCCCTGGACGCTGTATTCCAGTATTGGTTGCATCCATGCCAGATACAAAGGTACTATACCCTTCCTACTGCTAGTCAATATTCCTCTGTTTAGGAATCTTAGGATCTCATCCCTTTTGGCCACAAGGGGTATGTCTACACTGCAATAAAAAAAATCTGTGGCACCGAGTCTGCGAGCACAGGTCGGCCGATTCAGGCTTGTAGGCCTCAGGATTTGGGGCTGAAAATTGCAGCATACGTCTGTAGCCCAGGCTCTGAGTCCTTTTCCCTTTCCCTTTCATGGGGTCTCAGATCCTGGACTCCAGCCTGAGCCTGAACATCTGCTCTGCAGTTTTATAGCACGGCAGCCTGAGCTCCATGAGCCCAAGTCAGCTGACCTGGAGCAGCCAAGGCCCTGACACTGGTCTTTTATCACAGTGTAGCTGTAGCTAATGCCACTTTGGGAGCTCATGTTTAGTTGATTATCCACCAAGTCTCTTTCAGAGTCACTACTTCCCAGGCTGGAGCTCCCCCTACCCCCATCCTGTAAATATGGCCTGTATTCTTTGTTCCTGAATGTATGGCTTTGCATTTGACCATACTGAAACCCATATTGTTTGCTTGTGTGAAGTTGAACAAGTGACCCCAGATCGCGCTGTATCAGTGACCTGGCCCCTTCATTAGCTCTCACTCCCCCAATCTTTGTGTCATCTGCAAACTTTGTCTCAGCTGCATTATTTTATTTTCTTCATGGTTGTTAATAAAAATGTTAAATAGCACAGGGCCAAAAACCAGTCCCCGTGAGACCCCAGTAGAAACACACTTGCTCCGTGATGAATTCCCATTTACAATTACATTTTGAGACCTGTATTAAAAGCTGGATAACTGACATTTAATGTGTGCCATGTTGATTTTGTGTCATTGTGGCTAGTGCAAGAATGTGATTCATGCAACAACTGAGAGAGTAAAAGCAGAGGCAGGGTGTGTGCGAGAACAACAGCCACCTGAGCAGAAGTTCAAAGCACTCATCCCACGGAGGGCAGCACAAATCCTGATTGACAGTGTCCTGAATGTTGAGATCATCTAAGGTGCTTGAGATCTTTATTTTAAACATCAGGGGCTGGACAGATTCAATTGAGGGAAGTGAATAGATCTGGGACTTTGGTTGGGAGTGGTGTGTGTTTGAGATTTTTGCACTGAAAATCATGTGATAAATTAATTGTGCAAATGCCCACTGAAATATTGGGAATCAGGCATTATTTATATGTTACAAAATGAAGTCATTATTGTAATTAAATAAAGCTGTTCTTACAGGGCATTGAAAATCCCTTGGCGTCTCAAGGCTAGTTTGAAGAAATTGACATGCCAGGTCCACTGTGTTCAGGACCCTCTGCTCCTATAGAAGTGGCAAGCAAAATGTACTTCTTAATGAA
Source organism: Gopherus flavomarginatus (assembly GCF_025201925.1). NCBI lineage: Eukaryota > Metazoa > Chordata > Testudines > Testudinidae > Gopherus > Gopherus flavomarginatus. The sequence goes on along the minus strand of NC_066617.1, from coordinate 155,130,237 downwards.
AAAGCCATGTTGCTAACTCCACTACGACGTCCAGCCCAATATTTTATTTTAAAGAAGCTGGTTCTGTCTTATTAGGCAAAATGTTTTAATATGCATTTTGTTTTGAATTGCTCAGGGATCTTTTAGAAAGTCCAAATAAAATTTCTTGGATTTAAACAGAGTGGGAGAAATTTGTCACCTTCATGTCACATGGAAAAGGTTACCAGGTCATCTGCAGTGTCTCTGATGAAAATTCAGCTCTGTATACTGGTGTCCAAGGACCCCTACCGCTGACACTGTTTTCATGCAGCCAAACTCACACATGAAAATAAATAAATAGGAATTTGAACTGAAAACTGGCCTTGGAACCATCTCCTGACAGCATAGCCACAACCAGTTTCCCAAGATACTTTGTTATGGAAAAGACAGCATGTGAATGACCTTGGAATGGGGTCTCAGCCGCAAGGAAATGCTGCTGAGAGAGGAAGCCACCTTGTGTGAGGGGAACAGCACAATGGCCTATTTAGGTTGTGTTTTCTTGCTAGTTCATTCTCCTTGAAGTAAAAGTACATTTAATCTTCTCTTTGTATCAGTGAAAATGGCTTTGTATTTCTATAGTACCTTTCATCCAGAAGTATTCCAAGTCCTTTATAATCGTGATATATGTGCTGTTTAGGAATAGCTTCACTCTCTACTGAAATGTAGCCAACTCTGGGGTGGACAACAGCAGATGTTTAACAACACATAGCAACAAAAATTTAGGAAGAAGATGAAGAAGAGTGTATCCAACTGAAACTTCAGGGATAATTCTTAGAGGGAACATTTAATTAATATCTGAGTTTGAAAATGCATAGGCAAAAAACATACTTGTTCCTGTTAATAACAGGATGCCTTATTGGTTTAGATAAACAAAACACATCAGTATCAGAGATGAGCTTTGTTGTTCCAATTCAAGCCCAACATGCCAGAGGAGAGTCACTCCTAAGGGAGAGCTAGTGATACCCTTGCCTGCCTGACCTTGAAGTTTCTGCCAGGGAAGTTGACTGTACGTTCTGTTTGAGGCTATCTATTTAGTTGCTTACATCACCATAATATCTGAGCATCTTGCAAGCGAGATAGGAAAGTATCATGCCCAGTTACAGTTTGTGAACTAAGGCACAGGGAAATTAAATGACTTGCCCAAAGTCCCACAGGAAGTCTTTGGAAGAGCCAGGAATGAAGAAGCCCAGATTTCATGCATACCACCCCAATGCCTTAGCCACAAATCCATCCTTTTACAGAAGCCCAGCACCTGGAGGCTGCACAGCAACTGAACTGAATAAATGCACCACACAATCCCTCTGGCCACATTTCTCTCTGGCCAGTAACATCCACGTTTTGTGCTGTGCTTGGCAAAGATTGTGGACCTTTTCTACCTATGTAGCCTTTGAACATGGGGAATTTTTGGCTGCTGGGATAAAAGCCAGCATTGCTCAGGAGTGAGTTTGGTCAGGCAATGTGGAAATAGTAGTTTGATGGATGTAGGTCTGTTATGTTTGTGAAGGAACATAAATCCACAGCGCGTAGAAGACAAGCATAGGAGTTGATTATGTACAGTGCTGACGGAGTGTTACCTTGCTTATTAGGCTCAGAGACTCTGTCAATCAATTGATTACAATGGATTATATGGATTTATCATGGGCAGGGGAAAGTGATAGGGTAGGTAGTCCCAAACCCCAGACAGGTCTAACAGCAAGACAAAATAGCACAGTAGCCAATAGTCAAAGGTTACATAATGTCTCCGCCCATGGATTCAGGTTAACAAACTGACATTTAATTAGTACTTTAATGAAATGTATTAATATAAAATATATATGTTAAATTCTGATTTGGGGTCCATAGGAATGAAGTGGCTCCTCTGACTGTCCATCAGGTACATTCCTAGGGGTTGAAGCAAAGAAAAAGTGAAAGTATATGGCAACAAAGATTGTCTTTCAAGTTGCTCATTTTAAGGCAGGCATTGGTTCCTGGGAAAGGGAGGTGGGTGGAGGCCATATCTTATACTGAAATGTTTGAACCTTTCATAAACGCAAGATTGGCATGTGGGAAGAACTTCTCCCTACAGAAGAAACAAACACAACAGAAACAGGACTTTTGTTCGGTTTTGCAACTTTGAATAAGACAAAATTATTGTTCCAACATCTGGCATTTTGCTGACTAGGCTTAGTTTAGCTTTTTCTTAGCTAATCACTATTTGCTAGGCCTCTGGCCTCTTGACCAAACTCTGGACTTTGAGCCTGTAAAAGAGCTAGCACAATCCATATACCAGGTTGTTATATAAAATGCACATGGATTTTAACCCTTCAGTTTGGTACCCTGTGCTCAGGCAGGGATATTATTTTCTGCTGTCCAGAGCAAATGACAATGCTTGAGATTATATTCTCATCCATCCAGGTTAAGGGTATCAGATGATCTCTCAGTACTTGCCTCTTAATGACAATAGCAGCTTTCAAGAGGCCATAGGCATTTCCCTGTCTCATGTATACTGAAGCACTGCACATGGGTGTTCACTTTCCATTCAATACTGAAAGATTGTTTATAATAATACTTCTGTTGTTTGGTTCCCAGCCTTCCTTGCATCTGACTTGGATTCACTGCTACAGGCTTCAGATGCTTGTCTGTAGAGGACAACAATGAGCAAACGAGCAATTGGACAGGTCACAAGAGGTTGGCAATAGCAGCAGAAACCATGCCTATCTTGTTTTGGGTCACATCAGGAATTTTCCAGCTTTAGCTCATCATGTGTCAATAGAAAGATTGTACCATAGACCATTTCCCATCTCACTTGTAGTCACATAGAACAATGGTTTTCAAATTTTTTTCTGGTGACCCAGTTAAAGAAAATTGTTGATGCCTATGAATCAACGGAGTTTGGAATGAGGGGTTTGGAGTGAGGGAGGGGCTCAGGGCTGGGGCAGAGGATTGGGGTGTGGGGGGAGGGCTGCAGGATGGGGCCAGGAACAAGGGGTTCAGGATGTGGGAGGGGGCTCTGGGCTGGGGCAGGGGATTGGGGTGCAGGAGGGGTTAAGGATTCTGGGCTGGAGGTGCAGGTTTTGGGATAGAGCTGGGGATGAGGGGTTTGGGGAGTACAAGGGGGCTCTGGGTTTCCTCCGTAGAGGAAGCCCGGGGGAGCCACACACCTGCCATCTGGCCCTGCCGGCCAGGCCTCACCTGGGCTGCCTCGGGGGGACTCGGGGAGGTTCTGCGGGTCAGCCGGCCAGGGCAGGGGCTCCGAATGGGTCCGGACTTACCTCAGTCAGTGGCACAGCGGAGTTGCAAAGTTAGGTTTCCTGCTTGTCCAGGCACCTGGTGTCCTGGAAGCGCCCAGCTGCAGGTCTGGCTCCTGGGCACGTAAGTGGCTTCAAGCGGTTCTTACCTGCAGGCACCGTCTCCCCCTCAGCTCCCATTGGCCAGGAACCAGCTAATGGGAGTGTGGAGCCAGTGCTCGGGGCGGGGGCAGTGAATGGAGCTCTGTTGCCTCCCCATTTAGGAGTCAGACTTGCTGCTGGCCACTTGTGGGGTGCAGCGCGGTGTTGGAACAGGTAGGGACTAACCTGCCTTAGCTGGGCAGCATCACCAACGGGACTTTTAACAGCCCAGTCGTTGGTGCTAACCAGAGCCACTGCAACCCAGTCCCTTACATGTTGTGACCCACATTTTGAAAACCACTGGCATAGAACATGTCTCCCTAGATATTCACCTCCTGATGAGAGTTGGCACCTCCAGTCCCATTGGTGGCTCCAGTCCCTGAGAAAAAGCTGCTGTTTCACTGCAGTCTTCGCATGCCTGAAGAGCTGAAGAAGAGCTCTGCGTAACCCACACACCTCCTGGGTGTGGTGTTCTGTCCCATCTAGTGGCACTGAGACCACTTAGAAAGAGATAAAATGAGTCTGCTCTACAACCTTAGCTAACAGCTAGTTGGCTTTTAGTGCATGCAGTACAGGTTCATACACTAAGCTCCAGAGGTCCCAGGTTCAATCCTAGTGACCGGGGTCTGTTGATGTTACATAAGCTTGAAAGTTTGTTTCATTCACTAACAGAAGTTGGTCCACTACAACAAGATATTACCTTGCCTCCACCTTGTTTGTCTCATATTCTGGGACCAACAAAGCTCCATCATGACAGCAAGAAAAAAAATATATTAATAAAGCTCAGTGTCATGTAATTTTCTGCCACTCCTTCATGGTGAAGGAATCAGGTAGTGAGGTGGGGTGAGGGAAGAGATAATCTTTATTCAGGCTTTACTCACACCCAGGTCTATGTGCTTGTGATGTCAAATGAAAAGTCACTCACAGGAGCTTTTGCAGATCATTATATGGTCACGATTTCAGCAATGAAATAGTGATACTGGGTTGGATTTTCAAAAAAGTGGCTATGCTCCTAACTCATTTAAGCGTTTTTTGAAAATATCACCCATTGACATTTAAATGATCACTACACACTCAACATAACTGCATATTTTGAAGTGTTTCTTTGCCATCAAAAGGGCTAGAAACTTAGGGATAAGTTATCTGTTGGTATAACTCCATTGGAGTCAATGGAGATATGCTAGCAGAGAATGCATTTTGTTTTTTTTTCTTTAATGAAATCTTAGATTCTGTGGCAACAAGATAGCAGGCTGCAGCAGAAAAAACGGGCTCACTCAGCTATTGCAGTTCAGCTTGATTTGCTTCATTACTATAACCAGACTCTTAACTCTGTGCCCTTCAGTTTCCCCATTTGTAAAATGAGGCAATATTTAATGTCCCCCCCATGAAAAGCACTTTAATATCCTCAGATAAAAGGCAGTGTGGTAGTGCCAAGTATTATTATCATCACTATTATCTAAGTTGAATTTTGAACCTTTGATCCTGACGCTCTAGTTCACATCCTCACCATATGCTCCAAGACCTAATAGCTGTAGCTTTACTTTTTTTTCCCCGTGGATGCACTCATTGACTCTACAACCCTGATGTTTTTAACTTGATGGTATCCAGGATGTCTTAGCTGACACCTTTTGCCAACAACCCACATTCCTTGCTTCCTGGGATCTGGGAGATTGGCTGCATTCCTCACTTTTCCACATCGCTGTTGAGGAAATTAATTGCTGGGGGAGAAAAAAACCCCCCTCAGGCAAACAAACAAGAAATCCCACAACCATAAGGGATTTTCAGCATGTTGGGAGCATATAGGGGTGGAAAAACAACTCTGAAGCTGTCAGCTGAACCTGATCCAAATAACTTGATCTGTCTCTCGATCAAATATGAGCAACAGAAGCAAAATAAATAATTTGACTTTGCTTTGTGCAAAGAGACATTTATTTAAACAAAGCTCACACAAAGAGAGGAAAACATTGGTAGTATTGAAGCAGCAGCCCTGAGACAAAGAATATTACCAACTGAAGACCAATAGGTGAACTTCTGTTGCCATAGTACTTCATCTCTTGACAGGTCGAGGTGATGGGGAATGTAGCAAGTTTATTTGGAGCAGCTATTTTTGAGCTGAAATTAGTCAACATTTTCCTTATTTGATATTTTAAGTTGCAACAGCATCTAGCTAATGTTTAATTGTACTGCAGTTCCCCATCTATAGAGCGGGGATAATCACACTGCCCTACCTCACAAGGGTGTTGTGAAAATAAACACATTAAAGATTGTGAAGCACTTTGACACCTACTGATTAGGGGGGAGGGATAGCTCAGTGGTTTGTGCATTAGCCTGCTAAACCCAGGTTGTGAGTTCAATCCTTGAGGGGGCCATTTAGGGAACTGGGGTAAAAATCTGCCAGGGGATTTGTCCTGCTTTGAGCAGGGGGTTGGACTAGATGACCTCCTAAGGTCCCTTCCAATGCTGATATTCTATGAAAATGATATAAGAGCTAGGTATAATCATTACTTATTAGGCATATTGGGTATTCAATTAATATAAGTGTGTGGGTGACAGAGACCTGGGCAGCAGCAGCAGCTATATCAGCTTTCTGATAGCTGGATCACCAATTAAATTGCCCCAGAGTAAACCTGAGGGGCAAAGCTGTACCTAATTGATTGATTAGGAAGGATCTGGAGAGAGCTACAAGGTTAATTAACCCATTAGCACAGAAGGTAGGAAAGGCACAGGATGGACATACTCAGGGAATAGACATGATGTTCCCCTACCCTGTGGAGTGAGAAGGTCTCTGAGCAGTGTGTGGTTAGGAAAGAAAGAGGAATTAGGTAATGACCTGCCCCATGTTTGGGCTTGTCTAGGGTCATAGCTGATGTGGGGGTTTGTGGCCTGCACAATGGAGGAGACCTTGTCATATCTGGTGAAACAGCAAGAGGAGATGTAGATGATTATGCAAAGTTTCCTGGAGACACACCACTTGGAGAGGCAGGTGTTGCTTGCTTGGCAGCTGAAGCAGCAAAAGAGCCTGCATGATCTCATCTGAGAGCAAGTGAATGTGCTGCAGCAGCAGCAGTTACTACATAGAAGGGTGAGCTCTGTAATGGCAATCAGGGACTGGGCCTTGGTCAAATAGGCCCTGATGTGTTCCTGAGTGCCTTCAGAGAGTGGCTATGGCTGCAGGCTGGGATGGGGAACCTGAGCCCTGTGGCTGGCACCTATTTCACTGGAGAAGCTTAAGTGGCCTATGAGACTCTAAATGATGTGGGCTGGTTGAGGTGGCCATCCTGGATTGGGTGGGTCTGGTCACTGAAATGCATGGACAGAAGTTCTGAGCTGTGAGATAGACTGAGGTTTTGGGCCATGTGGTGGCTGAGACCAGACAACCAAATTCTGGTGGAGATTATAGATTATATTTTATTTCATTATTATTTTTTGGGGGGAGCAGTTCCTTTAGTGCCTCCCTGAGAACATAAGGGTATAGATCAGGTAGTGTCAGACAGGTACTTTAAATGCAGCAGTTAAACTGATAGCAGAGTTTGCAGATGTGGACATTCCCAGGACAGAAGGTCAATCACTTAGGGGATCAAAGCTGGGAAGAAGCATCACAGGGAAACATTTGGGGAGGGGTTGGTGAAGCGGGAAGACAAAATGGCAGCCTCACTCTTTCAGAATAAAAACACTCAGACACTCTAGAGTATAAGGCAAGAAGGGGAGGAAAACAGTGTCTGTCCCTCTGAGACCCATTTACTGTTTCGTCCTTATTTCAACCTGTCCCCTTCCCAGTCACCAAACTAATATCCCACCCAAACATTCACATCTCCAATTCACCCACAAACTGACTCATTTGCCGATTGATTCCATTTGCCCCACATTCAACTCCCCCACTTACCCCCATCCCAGCTGAGAACCTTTCTAACACAACCCCAGCTACTCAGACACTGGTCCCCATCCCCACCACATGTGAGACTAAGGCTGAGACTAACCTATCTCTTCTTAAACTGTGCATAGTTCAGAACCATCCACTCAACTCTGATCCCTCTTCCACCCAACATTCCCAGGCTTAGAACACATGTACAACCCTCTGTGTTCTGAAAATACAACCTTGGCTCAAACCCTTCCTCTTCCTCTCCCTCTGCCTCGATGGCACCTGCTGCAGGCAGGGTCAGAAGCAGCCCAAACACTTGGTTTTGGGTCTGCAAAAGTGGACAATCTTCTGACTATTCTGGTGATGTGGGGCTAGAGCTACAGAAGTCCCTTGCCTACCTTGGACTGCCTCCATCTGCTCTACAGTCTGTGCTGCAGAGCCAGAAGTCCCCTGTGACACAGGCCCATTAGAGCATTGAATCACCATGTCAGCAACTCTTATGCTAAAAAAGTGGCATTGGAAAACTAATAATTTCACTATAAAGATTTTAATAACTTTTTAATCACAATGATTGAGAGATATAGGTATGGTAAACCATAAAGCACTTCAGAGATAAGTACTGCAAATGTGCTCTTAAAATGTTTTTGCCAAGCAGTGCCGAAGTCATGCCTGTTTCAGACAAAGGAATATGGTTCCACCTGCTTGAATGTGTGTCTGATGTGAGTTAGGCAAGGTGTGACTAAAGTCAAAGAAAGGCACACTTGTGTGCAAAGCAAACAAAGCCATCAGAAGGACAAGTAGGGAAAGATGAATTATCCTGAATTTTGGAGGGGCCTGGAGACTATGCCTCCAGAAGCCTTCCTGCCTCTTGAAGCGGGGTCAAAGAACTTGGGGAAGACAGCATGATGTCTATACCCCAGCACAAGTGAGAAGCATTGTCTAGGCTTCCTTTTCAAAGACATGCCAAAGGTTCACTGGACTACAAAAAGAGCCATAATTGTCCATTCATGGGCAGATAAGAGACCAGAGCACTTCTATATCTGAGAAGAGTGGATTCTTCAACCAAGAGCATTGAAGGCTCTGGGAACTGACTTTAGGTGAGATTGTAGGCAAAGACTGCAACTTGCTGAAATTCAGTTTTAGTCTTAGAAGCATAATTTTACTTCTGTCTACTTATCCTTATCCTGTGTCCTTTTTGTTAAATAAACCTGTTTTACTTTTACTATAAACTAGTTCCAAGCTGTGAATGAAATATGAATTTGTTAAATCCCAATTAAATTAATAAGATGCAGTGTAGTGTCTCTTTAAAGGAGCAGCAAACTAAATACATTGAACCCCCAGACTGAACCATTGACTAAGACAGAGGTCCCCAAACTGTGGGTGTGATGTCTACATCCCAGCAGGAGTGAGAAGCATCACAGAGAAATGTTTGGGGGGGCTGGGAGGGAGTTCTGATGCCAGCTCTGTTCTGGCCCAGACATGACCCCTGCTCCATCCCTGGCCTTGGCCCGTGGCTGAGGCTCTGCACCTGGCCTCAGGCCCTAACCCTACTCCTGTCCCCAGCTGCGGCTCCCTTACCCATCTGCATCTTCTCCCCCTCCCCCGCAGGAGCCCTGTTCCCAGCCCTGGCTCTGGGGGAGGGTGCAGAAATGAGTGTGGGTGGTGGGGGTGGTGATGGGGGGATGACCCTGAAAAGCTTGGGAACCACAGGAATAAGGGGTACCTCCAACATTCATATGCCCCCACTACCCCTGCTGTCGGTTGGCTTGCATGTGTGTGTTCTTTCAGTGTGCTGTCCAGCTCGGCGTAGATAGCTGCTTCAGCAGACCTTGATAGTGCTACCCAGTGTGGTTAAGTGCTGGAGGCTGGAATGTTGCCTCAGTAATGCTGTTTAGGCTTCTAAGTGCTTCTGTCTTTCAAACTCCAATGTTATAAGTAGATAATTCAGCAGACCTCGATATTACTCATAAAGGAAGACCACAGGCATGGTTTAGTGGTGAAGGCGCTCAGCTAGGTTTATTGTCAACAGAGCACGGTCCTAGTGCCCTGGCTCTGTGGTGACATACATGAGCACATGTATGCCTATTACAATGGACTCAGCTCAGTCATGGGTGGGACTTTCTGCTGCCCCCTAGGCTGGACAATGAATTCTGGCAAGTACCCTGACATTTATAGGATGAGGAAAATAACTGGACTACACAACTTACACACCACTTTAAGTATTTCAACACATCCACTTGTTACCTACCCTTGTTCCTGCTCTCCTGGACAAAACATTCGTATTCATTAAATTGCAAACCATCTCGTACTAGATGGAGAAGTATCTGCTGTACTACCTGGAATATATTTACATAAATATTTAGTGCCTAGTACACTAGCAACAACTTTGCCAAGCTCACGTGCTGGACAGTGAACTTTTAAGCATTTGCTTTAATACATGGCCTGACTTTGGTTCAGAGGCTCTGGTTCAGGCCTTAGATCTTATAGCAGGCGCAGTGCTCCAGGCCCTCTTTCCCTACTACACCCCCACCAGTTGTGTGTCACACACCTGGGTCACCCAAACCAGAAAAGGTTCTATCACCCCCAAAAGGGGTGAAACCACATCTCTTACTACCCTGAGTCTGCCCCACTCCCAGTAGAGTTCTGGCTCACAGCTTTCCTAGCAGATCCTGGGTCACAGCACCTTTTTAGCTGGGTCAGCCATATTCAACACTAGTTCAATTTCCCTGGTGAGGATTTACCTCCTCAGCCATTGAGTCTAGCCATGGTGGGCTTGTACCTGTGACATCTTTACAGAACATATTTCCCACATTCCCAATCCCAGAGCAGCTTGTAGTGTCCATAATGACTCAGGCTACAGGCAGAGTAATGGGGTCCATCATACCCACATCTGGTTGTCTGCTAGCCCCTGATCAGGTACACAAGTATGTCCTTCCTCCTCAGACCCATGGGTGTGACTTGACCCTTTTCTTCTCTTCGAGCTGCCTCCATTTGTTCAGCTCAGCAAGCTTCTGTTGCTCCAGAGAATAACAGAGACTTTGTGGGATAACTCACATGACTGGAGTACTGTCACAAATGAATATAAACTGTTCAGGAAGGACAGGCAGGGCAGAAAAGGTGGGGGAGTTGCATTGTGTATAAGAGAGCAGTATGACTGCTCAGAGCTCCAGTATGAAATGGCAGAAAAACCTGAGAATCTCTGGATTAAGTTAGGAAGTGTGAGCAACAAGGGTGATTTCATGGTAGGAGGGTCCTATAGACCACCAGACCAGAGGGATGAGGTGGACAAGGCTTTCTTACGGCAACTAGCAGAAGTTACTAGATCGCAGGCCCTGGTTCTCATGGGAGACTTTAATCACTCTGATATCTGCTGGGAGAGCAATACAGCAGTGCATGGACAATCCAGTAAGTTTCTGGAAAGTGTAGGGGACAATTTCCTGGTGCAAGTGCTGGAGAAACCAAGTAGGGGCAGAGCTCTTCTTGACCTGCTGCTCACAAACAGAGAAGAGTTAGTAGGGGAAGCAAAAGTATATGGGAACCTGGGAGACAGTGACCATGAGATGGTTGAGTTCAGGATCCTGACACAAGGAAGAAAGGAGAGCAGCAGAATACGGGCCCTGGACTTCAGAAAAGCTGACTTTGACTCCCTTAGGGAACTGATGGGCCGGATCCCCTCAGAGGCTAATATGAGGGGGAAAGGAGTCCAGGAGAGCTGGCTGTATTTTAAAGAATCTTTATTGAGGTTGCAGGAACAAACCATCCCAATGTGTACAAAGAATAGCAAATACAGCAGGAGACCAGCTTGGCTTAACAGTGAAATCCTTGCTGATCTTAAACACAAAAAAGAAGCTTACAAGAAATGGAAGATTGGACAAATGACCAGGGAGGAGTATAAAAATATTGCTCAGACATGCAGGAGTGAAATCAGGAAGGCCAAATCACACTTGGAGTTGCAGCCAGCAAGGGATGTTAAGAGTAACAAGAAGGGTTTCTTAAGGTATGTTAGCAACAAGAAGGTGGTCAAGGAAAGTGTGAGTCCCTTACTGAATGAGGGAGGCAACCTAGTGACCGAGGATGTGGAAGAAGCTAATGTACTCAATGCTTTTTTTGCCTCTGTTTTCATGAACAAGGTCAGCTCCCAGACTGCTGCACTGGGCAGCACAGTATGGGGAGGAGGTGATCAGCCCTCTGTGGAGAAAGAAATGGTTCAGGACTATTTAGAAAAACTGGGTGAGCACAAGTCCATGGGACTGGATGCGCTGCATCCGAGAGTGCTAAAGGAGTTGGCGGATGTGATTGCAGAGCCATTGGCCATTATCTTTGAAAACTCATGGCGATCGGGGGAGGTCCTGGATGACTGGAAAAAGGCTAATGTAGTTCTCATCTTTAAAAAAGGGAAGGAGGAGGATCCGGGGAACTACAGGCCAGTCAGCCTCACCTCAGTCCCTGGAAAAATCATGGAGCAGGTCCTCAAGGAATCAATTCTGAAGCACTTAGAGGACAGGAAAGTGATCAGGAACAGTCAGCATGAATTCACCATGGGAAAGTCATGCATGACTAACCTAATTGCCTTCTGTGAGGAGATAACTGGGTCTGTGGATGAGGGGAAAGCAGTGGATGTGTTATTCCTTGACTTTAGCAAAGCTTTTGATACGGTCTCCCACAGTATTCTTGCCAGCAAGTTAAAGAAGTATGGGCTGGATGAATGGACTATAAGGTGGATAGAAAGCTGGCTAGATCGTCGGGCTCAACAGGTAGTGATCAATGGCTCCATGTCTAGTTGGCAGCTGGTATCAAGTGGCATGCCCCAAGGGTCGGTCCTGGGGCTGGTTTTGTTCAATATCTTCATTAATCATCTGGAGAATGGCATGGATTGCACTCTCAGCAAGTTTGCAGATGACACTAAACTGGGAGGAGTGGTAGATATGCTGGAGGTTAGGGATAGGATACGAGGGACCTAGACAAATTAGAGGATTGGGCCAAAAGAAACCTGATGAGGTTCAACAAGGACAAGTTCAGAGTCCTGCACTTAGGACGGAAGAATCCCATGCACTGCTACAGACTAGGGACCAAATGGCCAGGAAGCAGTTCTGCAGAAAAGGATCTAAGGGTTACAGTGGATGAGAAGCTGGATATGAGTCAACAGCGTGCCCTTGTTACCTTGAAGGCTAATGGCACTTTGGGCTGTATAAGTAGGGGCATTGCCAGCAGATCGAGGGACGTGATCATTCCTCTCTATTTGACATTGGTGAGGCCTCATCTGGAGTATTGTGTCCAGTTTTGGGCCCCATGCTACAAGAAGGATGTGGAAAAATTGGAAAGAGTCCAGTGAAGGGCAACAAAAATGATTAGGGGGCTGGAGCACATAACTTATGAGGAGAGACTGAGGGAACTGGGATTATTTAGTCTGCAGAAGAGAAGAATGAGGGGGGATTTGATGACTGCTTTCAACTACCTGAAAAGGGGTTCCAAAGAGGATGGATCTAGACTGTTCTCAGTGGTACCAGATGACAGAACAGGGAATAATGGTCTCAAGTTGCAGTGGGGGAGGTTTAGGTTGGATATTAAGAAAAACTTTTTCACTAGGAGGGTGGTGAAGCACTGGAATGGGTTACCTAGGGAGGTGGTGGAATCTCCTTCCTTAGAGGTTTTTACAGTAAGGCTTGACAAAGCCCTGGCTGGGATGATGTAGTTGGGGATTGGTCCTGCTTTGAGCAGGGGGTTGGACTAGATGACCTCCTGAGGTCCCTTCCAACCCTGATATTCTATGAACCACCACTCTTCTAAACTCTGATTTCTCACTCAGACATGTGACCTCCTGTTTCATTCATCTCTCCTCTGTTGGTGACCTTTTCCACTCCAGCCTCCACAGCTTGAGACCTCTTGTCATTGCTGCTGGCTCTGCTGGATCTCCTGCATACCTTGTAGGAGAAAAAGGGACCTGTCTGGCCTGCAGTTTGGAGCAGGTGCCCCGTTCTGTCTCATGGCATGAGAGTGCAGCATTGGCACTAGCTCAGATTTCTTTTCATCAATTGCTGGCACACTTTGCTGTGCATACTGCACTTCTGACTGCCTCTTGGTGAGCTCAGTATATGCTGCTTTGCTCCTCCTGCCTTCCCTGCTGCTTACTTATCTTTACCCTATACTTTGCTTTGTTCTATTTCCTTCCTGAAATAAGCAGACAAAGTAATAAAACTCTAACCAGTCTTTGACTGTTCCCTGCCTGTGCACTTGGGAATCACTAAAAACTACATCACCAGTGCTTAAAATGTAAACCTCAGTTAAAAATAGCAAGTTGTGCGTAAATCCTGTTGTGACTACGCCAGTGTGATACCATGGGGCTCAGTCCAGGCCAGGAAGGTGGTATTAGTGTCTGCCCTACAAATCTGGGTTCCTTTAATGCTGTGTCACTGCAGTTTATAGTCCTGATTACACCAGCCAGCCTACAAGCATGCCACTCACACCCTGGCTTCCACCACCTACTTACTTTATGCAGAGGGACCCCAACACCATCAGTCCTGCATTTCCCCAAAACAGTTTGCCTATGTGAAATCTGCTGGGTGTCCCAGAACTGAGTCACTGTTACCCCACTCCAGCGCTGGCTCTAGCCATTTCGCCACCCGAAGCACGGTGGCTTGCCGCGGGGGGCGCTCTGCCGTTCGCCGGTCCCGCGGCTCTGGTGGACCTCCCACAGGCATGCCTGCGGATACTCCACTGGATCTGCGGGACCAGCGGACCCTCTGCAGGCACGCCTGCGGGAGGTCCACTGGAGCTGCCTGCCGCCCTCCCGGCAACCGGCAGAGTGCTCCCCGCGGCATGCCACCCCAAGCACGCGCTTGGCGTGCTGGGGCCTGGAGCCGGTCCTGCCCCACTCAGCCTCAGCAAGTGCTATTGTGCTGAGCACTTACTATGGTTAAGCTATGGGATAACTCAGTGACACACCAGCTTGTCTGCCTTTAGGACTCTGCCAGTCCAAACCTTGCCTTGCACGTATCAAACAGTGAGGGCCGAGCTCCCTAGAGACATCTCCCTGCTGTGTCCAACCCTGTCCTGCAATACTTACAGAAGTTGTTTGTTGTTCCTTTTAAAGAGACAATCTACTACAGTTCATTAATTTAATTGGGGTTTGACAAACTCTTATTCCAATCACAGCACTGAAGTGACTTATAGAAAAAGTAAAACATGCTGTTTATTTAACAAAATGATTTAAGATTAAGTGATACCAAGTACAAAGAATAAAGATAGTAGAAATAAGCTTCTAAAACTTTAATTTCAGCAAGTTACAATCTTTGCCTATGCAGGTTTCTCACCTAAACTCAGTTCCCCGAATCTTCAACTCCCCTTGGTTGAAGGATACATTTTTATCATATGTACAAGTGCTTTGTCTTCTTGTATCTGCCCATTAACGGATAACTATGGGGTTCTTTCACCATCCCACCCCCCTGCCTTTTCTTTTTATAGTCCAGTGAACCTTTGAAATGTCATCTTTGGAAAGTAAGTCCAGACCAAACTTTTCTCTTCTGCTGGGGTATAGACATCATGCTGTCTTCCCAAAGTTCATTGAGCCTGCTTCCAGACACAGGAAGACTTCCAGGGGGTGCAGTTCCCCATCAAGATTAAATATTCATCTTTCCCCACTTGCTATCCAACTGTCTTTGTTTACCTTGCATCTAAATGTGATTTTCCTTTGTTTTTGGTCACACCTTCCCTAAGGGCTTGTGTCACCACAGCAAGTAAGTTTTTCTACTGCTAAGCTGTGTGACCACTCCCTGACATACCAGCTTGTCTGCCTTGCCATCAAACTCTTTAGATCCACCAGTTTATCAGACTATTTTATGTTCTCTTCTAGGTCATTAAATGTTCAGTAGCATAGGGCCAAGAACTGATCCCTACAGGACCCCACTAGAAACACACTCACTGGATGACTATTCCCCATTTACAGTTACATTTTGAGACCCAGCTGTTTCTTTTTTTCCAAATAGAAAACAAAAATATTTATTCAACACCTCTGCCTTTCCTATGTTATTATTATTGGTAATTCTATCAATTCTATCTAGCAATGGACCAATACCATCGTTAGAATTCCTTTGGTTGCTAATATACATTAAAAATCCTTATTGTCCTTAACTCTGCTGGGTATAGAATTTGCCTTGTGTCCCTTTGCTTCCCTTATCAATTTTCTACAACTCCTAGATTGTGATTTATATTTATTATTATCAATGTCCCCTTTCTTCCATCTGTGTGTGTGTATGTAGACACACACATGATTTTGACTCCTTATATCTTTCTATTTCAGTTTATTACATTTACTTCTGCCCCAGTGTCTATCTTGTATGTCACATAAGTGCCATTAGTGCACATTTTAATTAGCCAATCTTTTGAATTCTTTAGCTTCCTCCATTATTGTGCCCCAAAACAAGCCTTCCTTTTCTTTTGATGAATAAATTATTGCACTAAATGCATACAATTTCCTGCTTTCTCTGCACATTTTAGCATAATGGTTGGGCTTATTACAGTTTTTACCTATTTACCTGAATGATGGGCATTTCCTATACTCATACTGGTTGTCACATTGCTGGCATTGTTTCCTGCTTTCCATTTTTCTGTCCCTGGCCAATCTAATTTATTTTCCCTTTCTGATTTAGCTATGGTTCTGTCATATGCTCCATACTTTTCTCTAGGCTTTATTTGTATCTGTTTGTTCTGCTGTTTGGCATATACATATCTCCCTTCCTAGCGTCAGATCCATCTTCCTTAGTACCCATTCACATACTGTGGTGTTGCATCCCAGGACAATCTGGTCTTTAACGAGAGTCTTTTAATTTCTGTAATCACAAGATTGACTTTTTTAGTTTTAAGTCTTTGATAAACTACTCTGTTCTCCCTTCGTTCCGTATTCTCATCCTGAACACATATCTTTCAAGTAACATTTTTTTCCAGTGACTCAATGATCCTCAAACATTTTCATTATTTCTGAAAAGCTTTACTCTCTCCCCACCACCATCTGCATAAAATGCATTGTATACATCTAGGGCTTCTGTGCCAGTCATTGAGAGGAGAGCAGAGTAATTTATTTGGTCCTGTCGCTTTTATGTTCAGCTCCAATTGTTTGAACCGTTTCCGGGCATATTCAGCATTTCCCCCGATTCTCAGGGCTGATGAGGGAGTTGCTAGCAGTAATTGAAATTGTAGGAATAATAGGATTATACTTTAAGTTTATTGAAATATAGAATGGGCTCAGAAATTACTCAAGGATTTTACTTTTTTGCTCCTATGTAGGTTGCATGGTCTGCATTGAAGCTTTGGAAAATACACTGAACTGGTTTCTCATTTAAATTTAATTTCTCATTTAAACTTAAAAGATAAAGCAGGAAGTTACAAAATGTCAGTTTAAGTGAAATATGTGCCTAGCTAGGTGAACTTACAGTTCTCCTATCTTAGTTTACAAGCATACATTACAATGGCCAAACTGACTCTACAATTAAAATACAACCAATAAGTTATTAGTTCAATTTATCTGGCTCACTCTTTACAATTAGTGATTAAATTATACTGAACAAGTTAAGGAGAACAATCCTTTTTATGATTTTACAGAAAGATTAATGGGAGAATCCTTTTCCTCTAACTTGATTGATTTAACTCAAACTCTGCTGATTTTAAAATCTTGACTTTAAGGATGAATGACTCTTAAAATAATTTGGTAGTTTCCTTTTAGTTACCTCTCTTGTTTTGTGTTGGTGTGAGTCCTTTGGAAGACGCCTGCATGTGAACTCTTTTTAATGTGGGGAAACCGGCGTGCAGGCAGTGACCACACAGGACTTGACAGGAGGAAAACCCTGACCCAGTGGCAAGGAGATCCAAGACAACTAGAGGCCTCCTTCTTTCTGCAGCCCTCATCTGCCTCCATAGCCGCAGAGTACTAAAAGGTCCTCTATATGTGCCTGATCCACCGTTGGGGTCTTGTGAAATTTGGACCATGGTTTGTCAGGAGCCTCGCTGATGGATGAGTGGCGGTGAAGTGAGGAGCAGTGAATTATGGGAGTCTTTAGTTACAACTCTGCACGCAGATGGCAGCCCTGTGACGGTCATCTTGTGCTTGGATGAGACAGGAGTGCATTTTGGCAGCATCAACTGTGACTGAGCAGGCCTTTTTAGGATCCCTTCTGTTCACCCCGAATAGGGAGGGAACTAGAAAAGGTGCCCCAAACATAGGCTGTCTCACACTCTTCCAACTGGATGGCTGTATCCAGTGGGATCACTCAACTCCACAGCTGAAAGAAGAGAGAGAAGAAAATGAATTTCACAACCTGAAATGTCCGCATTCTTGTGGACTATCAGCACAGTGAATGCCCAGAAAGAAGAACTGTCATAATTGCTAAAGAACTGGCAAGACTCAGCATTGACATTGCAGCTCTTAGTGAGAACTGCCAGGCTGATGAGGGTCAATTAAAAGAGGATGGAGGTGGCTACACCTTCTTTTGGAAAGAAAAGTCACTGAAGAGATGCATTCACAGGATTGGCTTTGCCATCAAAAATAAGATTGCCAGTCAGCTCTTGGAGCTTTCCACACGGATCAACAAGCATCTCATGAATCTTTGGCTCAAGCTCAGCAACAGCCAATATGCCATGGTCATCAGCGCATACGTCCAACACTTGATGATGAGGAAGACAACAAGGAGGAGTTTTATAGCGCTCTCTATGCAGTCCTCACAACCAAGCACACCTAAGGCAGACAAACTCATTCTCCTGGAAGATTTCAATGCTGGAGTCAGATGGGACTCCCCAACTCTGGAACAGCACAATAGGCAAAAAAGGGGTGGGAAATGTAAATCCCAATGGTATTCTCCTCCTTAGCAAATGCGTGGAGCATGACCTGCTCATCACAAATACCATCTTTTGGAAGAGTAACAAATTTAAGACAACCTGGAAACATCCTCAGTCTAAACACTGGCACCTCCTTGACTATGTTATAGTCAGAGCCCGAGACTATGCTGATGCCCGAGACCAACCATGTACCTGCAGCTCACTCCACCACACCACAAACACCCAAAGACTAAGCAAAAGTGGTTCAACGTCAAAGCACTTCAAGACCAAGCTTGCTGCAAGATGTTCCAGCAACACCTGTTTGAGAAACTCTCTAACTTGCCTGATAACATCATTCGACATTCAAGAGCACTGGGATCAACTTAAAAATACCATTCACAGTGCATGTGCTGAAACTATAGGATATTCCACTTATCGGCACCAAGGCTGGTTTGACAAGAACAACAAGTAAATCCTAGCATTAATTCAACAGAAAAGAACTGCATTCTGTAACTGGCAAAATGACCAACAAACCAATGAAAACATGAGGCTTATCACTTACTCAAAGCATCTACATGACATCAAAAATAAGTGGTGGCAAGAGAAGGCATCTGAGATCCAGGTTTTTATAGACCAGGATGACATGAGAAGCTTCTTTCAAGCAACAAAAAGTGTATATGAGCCCAACTCCCTTATGTTCCCAGGATGGCTCCACCCTCTTCAAGGACAATGCAGCCATTAAACAATAATGGCAGGTGCACTTTGAGAGTCTACTAAACTGCAAATCCACGGTCTCTGAAGACACCATTGCATTTGTTCCATGAAAATCAGTAATACCTTGCTGATCCCGCATCTTCTGAGGAAGTCCAGAGTGCCACCACCCAGACAAAAATCACAAGGCACCAGGCCCAGATGGCATCCCAGCTGAGGTTTTTAAAAGTGGTGGAACAATGCTCCAGCACAAACTTTGCTAACTCCTCAACACAAAATCTGGATCTGCGAAAAAATACCACCTGACTTTAAGAACGTCAATATTGTTACAATATTAAAGAAAGGGGACAAATCTTTGTGCGGGAACCACAGAGGTATTGCCCTCCTGTCCATCACAGGGAGGATCCTTCCCGGATCCTACTAAACTGCCTTCTCCCTCTTGCCAAGGAACTCCTCCCAGAATCACAGTGTGGCTTCAGGCCATCTTGAGGCACAACTGACATGATCTTCATGGCATGACAGATTCAGAGAATTGTAGAGAACAACACCAGGAACTGTTCATAGCATTCATTGATCTAAACAAGGCCTTTGACTCTATAAATCATGATGCCCTATGGAAGGTGCTGCGTAGGTTTGGCTATCCATAGAAATTCATTTCCATCATCAGACTACTTCATGATGGGTGACTGTCACCATTCTGTGTAACAGCTCAGAGACCGAACCATTCATCATTTGCACTGGTGTCAAGCAGGGCTCTGTCATTGCTCCAGCACTCTTCTCCATTTACCTTGCCTTGATTCTGATGCTCATCCATGACCGCCTTCCTGATAGAATTGGGATTGAGTATCATATGGATGGTCAACTCCTCAATCTCTGATGTTTCCTAACAAAATCTAAGATCACAAGAACTGGCATCACTGACCTACAGTATGCAGATGACGGCGTCATTCTCATGCGCGCACACAGGCTGACCTGCAAAGCACCCTAAATCTTTTTTCAGATGCCTATCACTGCCTGGGTCTCCCTCTCAGCATCAGGAAAACCAAGGTACTCTACCTGCCCTCACCAGCACAAACTACTCTTCGTACCCCACAAATCACCATCAGCGGAGAACCCTTGGAAAATTTGGACCATTTTTTATAGCTTGGTAGCCACCTCTCCCAAAGAGCCAGCATCAACACAGAAATTGAATACAGGATCCGCTGCGTCAACACATCTTTTGGAAGACTACTCAAATGAGTCATCAATGATAGGGATCTGCAAACAGGTACCAAGATCTTGGTTTACAAGGCAGTTGTCATCCCCACCCTTCTCTATGGGTGTGAGACATGGGTAACCTACAGACAACATCTCAAGTGGCTGGAGTGGTTCTAGCAGTGCTGCCTCAGGAGGATTCTCAGGATCAGCTGGGAAGACTGATGCACTAACATCAGGGTTCTCTTTGCAGCCAACATCAGCAGTATAGAAGCTCAGGTCATGAAATACCAACTCTGCTGGGCTGGCCACTGTGTACGTATGCCTGACACGCATCTCCCGAAGCAAGTACTCGTCTCTCAGTGAAGTCAGGGAGGCAGTGCTTGCGGAGGACAGCAGAAGTGCTTCAAAGACATACCAAAAGTACACCTTCAAACAGGAGGCATCAACCCAATCAGCTGGGGAAGACTCTGCTCGGAACAGAATGCAGCAGTGCCACACCTCACACCAAGCCACAGCTCACTTTGAGGAGAACAGATGTGCTCATGAGCCAGAGAAGCGACAAAGGAGGAAAGAAAAGGGCACAACAGTCCAGCCAACAACTATGTCTCCTCCAAGATTACACCTGTCACTTCTGTGGAAAAATCTGCAGGGCATGAATTGGGCTCCTCAGACACTTAAACCCGCCAATAAACCCCTTTGGCAGATATCATCTTCGCACTGAGGGATAGCCGATGTTAATTTTTACTGCTTAATATAACCTTTGAACAGTAAACAAATTATATTTATCTGCTTTAATGTTGCACTCTAGTCTGTCTGGTGTCAATGGGCCTTCCTTGTCAGGCGGGGCATAACAACTTCTGTTGGAGATAGGGTGACCAGATGTCCTGATTTTATAGGGACAGTCCCAATTTTGGGGGGTCTTTTTCTTATATAGGCTCCTATTACCCCCCACACCCTGTCCCAATTTTTCACACTTGCTGTCTGGTCACTCTAGTTGGAGATGAGCATTTTAATGTCTCTCTCCTGTCTGGTTACTTACACAGTTAGAGGCTTACAATGCAAACCACTCAAATATTACCTGATTCATACTGAGAGAGCAGGGTAATTGGCTAGTTATCTTAGGTGCATGTACAAGAAGCCTGGGAAACAAGCAAGAAGAATTGGAAGTCCTGGCACACTCAAAGAACTGTGATGTGATTGGAATAACAGAGATTTGGTGGGGTAGCTCACATGACTGGAGCACTGTCATGGATGAGTATAAACTGTTCAGGAAGGACACGTATTAGAGGAAAGGTGGAGGAGCTGCATTGTATGTAAGAGCAGTATGATTGCTCAGAGCTCCAGTATGAAACTGGAGAAAAGCCTGTTGAGAGTCTCAGGGGTAAGTTTAGAAGGAAGAGAAACAAGGGTGATGTTGTGGTGAGCATGTGCTATAGACCACCGGACCAGGAGGATGAGGATAGACAAGGTTTTCTTTGGACAATTAACTGAAGTTTCCAGAACACAGGCCCTGGTTCTAATGGGGGACTTCAATCACCCTGACATCTGCTGGGAGAGCAATACAGCAGCGCACAGATAATCCAGGAAATGTCTGGAGATGGTGTGGGACAACTTCCTGGTGCAACTACTGGAGGAACCAACCAGGGGCCGTTCACCTCTTGACCTGCCACTTACAAACAGGGAAGAATTGGTAGGGGAAGCAGAAGTGGGTGGCAGCCTGGGCAGCAGTGACCATGAGATGGTTGAGTTCACGATCCTCACAAAAGAAAGAAAGAAGAGTAGCAAAATACGGACCCTGGACTTCAGAAAAGCAAACTTTGACTCTTTTATGGAACTGATGGACAGGATCCCCTGGGAGGCTAATATGAGAGGGAAAGGAGTCCAGGAAAGCTGGCTGTATTTTAAAGAAGCCTTATTGAGGGCGCAGGAACAAACCATCCCAATGTGCAGAAAGAATAGCAAATATGGCAGGCGACCAGCTTGGCTTAACAGAGAAATCTTCAGTGAGGCTAAACTCAAAGAGGAAGCTTACAAGAAGTGGAAGCTTGGACAGATGACTAGGGAGGAGTATAAAAATATTGCTTAGGTATGCAGGAGTGAAATCAGGAAGGCCAAAACACAACTGGAGTTGCAACTAGCAAGGGATGTGAAGGGTAACAAGAGGGGTTTCTACAGGTATGTTAGCAACAAGAAAAAGGTCAGGGAAAGTGTGGGACCCTTAATGAATGGGGGAAGCAACGTAGTGACAGAAGTGGAAAAAGCTGAAGTACTCAATGCTTTTTTTTGCCTCAGTCTTCACAGACCAGGTCAGCTCCCACACTACTGTCCTGGGCAACACAGTATGGGGAGGAGGGGAGCAGCCCTCAGCGGTGAAAGAACAGGTTAGGGACTATTTAGAAAAGCTGGATGTGCACAGGTTCATGGGTCCAGATCTAATTCATCTGAGGGTGCTGAAGAAATTGGCTGATATGATTGCAGAGCTATTGGCCATTATCTTTGGAAAACTTGTGGCAATCAGGGGAGGTCCCGGACAATTGGAAAAAGACAAATGTAGTACTCATCTTTAAAAAAGGGAAGAAAGAGAACCCGGGGAACTACAGACCAGTCAGCCTCACTTCAGTCCCTGGAAAATCATGGAGCAGGTCCTCAAGGAAACCATTTTGAGGCACTTGGAGGAGAGGAAGGTGATCAGGAACAGTCAACATGGATTCACCAAGGGCAAGTCATACCTGACCAATCTGATTGCCTTCTATGATGAGATAACTGTCTCTGTGGATATGGGGAAGGCAGTGGATGTGATATATCTTGACTTTAGCAAAGTTTTTGATACGGTCTCCCACAGTATTCTTGCCAGCAAGTAAAAAAGTATGAATTGGATGAATGGACTATGAAGTGGATAGAAAGCTGGCTAGATTGTTGGGCTCAATGGGTAGTGATCAACAGCTCAATGTCTAATTGGCATCTGGTATCAAGTGGAGTACCCCAGGGGTCAGACATGGGGCCGGTTTTGTTCAACATCTTTATTAATGATCTAGATGATGGGATGCATTGCACCCTCAGCAAGTTCACAGATGACACTAAGCTGGGGGAGAGGTAGATACACTGGAGAGTAGGGATAGGGTCCAGAGTGACCTAGACAAATTGGAGGACTGGACCAAAAGAAATCTGACGAGGTTCAACAAGGACCAGTGCAGAGTCCTTCACTTAGGATGGAAGAATCCCATGCACCGCTACAGGCTGGGGACCGACTGGCTAAGTAGCAGTTCTGCAGAAAAGGACCTGGGGATTACAGTGGATGAGAAGCTGGTTAAGAGTCAGAAGAGTGCCCTTGTTGCCAAGAAAGCTAACAATATATTGGGCTGCATTAGTAGAAGCATTGCCAGCAGATTGAGGGATGTGATTATTCCCCTGTATTCGGCACTGGTGAGGCCACATCTGGAGCATTGCATCTAGTTTTGGGCCCTCCAATACAGAAAGGATGTGGACAAATTGGAAAAAGTCCAGCAGAGGGGAATGAAAATTATTAGGGGGCTGAGGCACATGACTTACGAGGAGAGGCTGAGGGAACTGGGCTTGTTTAGTCTGCAGAAGAGAAAAGTGAGGGGGGATTTCATAGCAGCCTTCAACTACCTGAAGGGGGGCTCAAAGGAGGATGGATGTAGACTGTTCTCAGTGGTGGCAGATGACAGAACAAGGAGTAATGGTCTCAAATTGCAGTGGGGGAGGTCTAGGTTGGATATTAGGAAACACTATTTCACTAGGAAGGTGGTGAAGCACTGGAATGGGTTATCTAGGGAGGTGGTGGAATCTCTATCCTTCTAACCTTCATCTTCTATGATTCTATGACACAGATGTTATAAACGATATTCAGGCATGAAGTAACTTACAAGCACTGAACTGTATCTTTATGCTGATTGGACTCTGTGCACCAGGGATTACCAGGCATAAGCAAAAGCTCCCCAGTGCTTTATTGGAGAAGCGTCTATTACCTTTTGAAATGTAAGTTGTCCCACAGTGACTTGAACATGCTTACCAAAGTAGTTATATTAAACTTCTTCTTCATGTTGCACAATGTCTGTAATTTTCTGATAATCTGGCACAAACACAAAATGATTTATAAAACTCCTGACTTATGGCAGCTTTAAAACAACACTGCTTTTAACCCCAAATCCATTATTCTTTCAATATCAAACTTAAAGGTTTAGTGTCTATATTGGGGAACAGTTATGCAAAAGGTTTAGGAGCAATTCAAGCATCCTCAAAATACTCTACAGAAGGTTCTTCCACCTTCTCTTGTAGTCTTTAACTCGTGATTAGCTTAAGACCAGTTTCTTTGCTGATATGATATAACTTGAGCTTTCACATGAAGTGAGTCTTTGATCTTTACCTCTCTCTTGATTGCACCTCACTCAGGCTTTGATTTAGTCCAGCATTTCTGAAATGTGGACACCGTGGCTGCATGCAGACACCAGCAGATTTTCCCCATCCCTGTAGTGGGGTGGTTACTCTGCTCCTGACCTGAAGGGTTTAAAATAGTCCTGGGAGATGGCTGTGGCAGGGGAAAGGCTGGGCTGATTGGGGAAGCGGCCATAGCTGGGCCATGCCCCAATCAGGCGACAGCTGGCCTGTATGAAAAGACTGTGAGCCAGAGGCCCAAGAGAAGTCTCCCTCCAGGCTGGGACAGAGCAGGGCCTGGCTGTCTGCAGAAAGGGTACTGGCAGTGAAGCAGGGCTGGGGAGAGCCAGAGGAGCAAGGGAGCTCCAGGCTGGCAACTCCCCAGGTTGCAGGGTCTGGTCCCAGGCCCATAGAGGTACAGGGAGGCAGGCAAAGGCAGCAAGTCCAAATCCCCTTGCCTATGATGAGTGGCTTTTACACTGCAGTCTGCCCCAGGGAGCGTGGGCTTGGCAATGACTGGCAGTAGACCAGACTGAGGCAAGGTGGGGATTAGAGGGTTGGCGGTTTCCCAGAGAGGGGAAACCCATAAAGACTGGGTGGGGTATGCCAGGGCAGCCCCAGGGTAAAGGGGCACCGGGGTCTGGGAGGGACACGGGGTCAGCAACAAGTGGGACACTGGCCTGCAGAGGGCACTCTGGAGGCTGGAACAGAGTTAATTCCCAGAGACGACCGGCAGGAGGTGCTGCAGGGATGAGTCCCGCACCTTTACACCCCAATCCAGCATAATCTCCAAATCATGGGCAGAGATGGGGGGAGGTGTGTGCGTGCAAAGCAGTAGCCCCTTCCTGCAGTGTCCAGCTATTGCTCCTGAATAGCTGTTCCCCAGGGCAGCAAGATGCGCTGCCTTGGTGTTTGTGCTGCTGCTGTCAGCAGCGATTGGAGCCTTGCACTGCGCAGCCTCCTCTGGGGCTCCTGGTCGCTCCTCTGGGGCTCCAGGTAGCACCTCTGGAGACATGTGGGGCCAGTGTGCGTGGCACTAGAGGCAGCTCTGGTCAGTGGAGGCAGCTGCAGGCATTTGGTTATTGTGGCACTCCCCTGGGCAGCTCCCCAGCTCCCACCTGCCCGTCCCAATGAGAAGGAGGATGTGTGGGACAAGGAGAAGGCGTATGTGGGACAAGTAACTGGGGAATCTGGTGGCACAGTGAGTCAGGACCTGTTTTTGACTTCAGAGCAGTTGAGCCAATCCCTACAGCTCAGCACAGGCAAGCCTGATGCACGGGAAGGAACCTCTGGTAAGTACGCTGTTTGCTTTGATATTGCAGGGACACATCTGTTCACTTCCACTTTTTTTAATCATGCTAGCAGAGGAATGGAATAACCAATAAAGGTAGAGTTGCTATCTGTCTCTCATTCCCTCATACAGTTAGGCAGATGGAGCCCTGCAGAACAGTTTGTTTATGTGCACCAGGATGTCCTGTGAATCCTCCACAGAGATCTTGAGGAAACTTTCCTGAAGGGTAGTCTGCAGTCCTCCGTCAAAGATTTCCGGGGGAGTGCTGCCTTATTTCTACTGCCTCAGTAGGACACTTTCCCACACCACTCAGCAATTACTTCAGCCGGCACCATTGCAGCACACAGACTAGCAGCATATGGCCTCTGTCTGCAGCCAGAAGCAAGCAGGAGCTATTCCCTTTCACCTATTACCCTCAGGAGGAGATTAGCTAAAATCACCACCGCCTGTGGAAAATGGTGCCAGTATTCAGTTCAGTTGCCATATCTGCATATGCTCATGCCTCTGAGCTACCCCCAACTTATTGTCCCAACTTGCTCCCTCCCTCCCCAGGCCACACTCACCATGGCTGTGACTGCCACCATACTCTATAAATCCCAAAGCGAAGTGAGATCAGTGCTGGCAACTTGTGTGGATCAAGGGGAATGAAAACATCTCAATAGCACCTCTGTGCATTACCTCCTTTGCAGCTAGCAATTTTGACTTGATGATCTCTCCATCCACATTAGCAGAGTGGCTCAGCCAGATAAGGAGAAGGAAGAGGAGGTGGGATGATGTTGCAAGAGATCATGTAAGCCTCTGGTGCTTTTGGATACTGAGCACAGGGCTTGGAAGATCACCCTCAGGGACAGAATGGACAAGGATAGAGCAAAGAGGAGAAGAGGATGGACATGCAACAGGAGATGCTGGTGCTTTGCAAGAGGCAGAGAGACATGCTGGAGACTCTTGTTGACCTTCAGGTTCAAGAGTCCTGTACTCACCTCCCTCCACCACCCACAGAAAACTGCATTCTGGGATCTCACTACACCCCCTACTCACATTCCACATGGTATCAGAGGCTACCGCTTCACCCCAGGAGAGAGTACAGACATTCACAGCTGCCTGTACACTGACCTGTGAGAGATTCACTTGGAGCATGTATTTGTGAAATTGACTGTTCTTTCCCCTTCAAAGGTTCTTTCCCTGTATTTATAAAGCTTCATTCAGTTATAAACGTCTGTTTGGAATAAAAGTCTGTCTAGGGGAACTTAATTAATCTTTATTTAGTTTAGTGACGTTGTTCACAGATAATAGCAATAAGTGCATTTGCAATGTTATAGTACTACATACATAGCACTCATTACAAGGTTCAGCCCAGAGTGCAAAAACAAACAAACAACCCCCCACCCCATGCTAGACAGAGCCCCCTACAACACATTACGATGGCTCACTATTGAAATGGTCTTGCAAAACTGGTGGTTAACCCTGAAATTAGACTAAACAACCAGTCACAAACTCTGCTTCAGATACCCTACACTGGTTATCAAGAAACTAAAAAAAGAAATCACACAGCCCCTTTTATTGCATTCCAGTTCTCTGGCTCCCAGTCAGCACCTAGGTCCAGTACAATGAGAAGTTATTTAAAACTCCGCTTGCTATACAAAATGTTCTTCTGATCCCCAAAGGGCCAGCTACATTACCAAATCGATATTAGTTTGGAGCTTACCCAAAATGCCATGCTGCCAACCAATCCTTTAGTATCTAAAACTAAAGGTTTATTACAAAAGAAAAGAACAAACAGAGAATTGTTAAATGATCAAAGCAGTCAGTTACATACATAAGACTTCTGAGTCCATACATCAGATTCTCAGCAGTATTGTTGAGTTTGCTGGCTTGAAAGTCCCTTTGGAACATATCCAAAGCTTGGATGGGTCATTCAGTCCTTTGTTCAGAGCTTCAGTTTGTAGACAAGTTTCTCCAGAGTTGAGAAGCAGGATTGAAGACAAAATAGAGAAGATGAAGCTGCCTTTTTATAATCTTTGCCATGTGGCGTGTACTTCCTTTGTCCCAAACACAAGCTTCACAGCACATGGCATGGAAAAGCATTAGCATTCTCTGTCCATAGGCATGCCCTGGCGTGTCATGCTGACTGGTAAGATGTAGCCCCTGCCTTCTTTGGATGGGTTAATTGTAATAGATGGTTGCCTTTGACAGGCCATCAAGCAGGCTGGATAGTGCTGATGTCAATCTGTCTGGGGGTATCACCCAGAAACACAGCACAAGTTTGAAATACAGATGTGTCACGTACATTTGTAATTCATGATACATGACAAGTCATAACTTTTCCACGGATACCTCACATGGCATATCTTGTAAGAATCATTGAAATTTTGAAATATTGATATCAATAATATAAATGATTACTCATATTTCATAGAGCTCACAGCAGCTTTCTGAACAGGCCACTGTTCTTAAAAATGTGTGTGTCATGCCCCTTCCCTGACAATCTCACATCGGTAAAACAACACCAGTGATTCACTAGCACTTGCAATACATGGAAAAGTAGCCCTTTCTGTTGATGTACTCTGTGGCAAGATGGTCTGGTGCCAAAATAGGCATATGCGTGCCATCTATCACCCACTGCAATTTGGGAACCCCCTTGCTTCAAAACCATTCACTATATCCTGCACATTGTCCAGAGACACACAGTCCTTCATAGCAAAACATGATTAATGGCCTTGCACACTTGCATCATAGCAACCCCCACTGTAGATTTCCCAACTCCAAATTGATTCCCAACTGTTCAATAGCAATCTGGCATTGCAAGCTTCCGCACAGCAATCACCACTCACTTCTCCACTATCAGTGCAGCTCTCATTTGGTGTCACTGTGCTGGAGGGCTGGGGTGAGCTCAGAACATGCATCCAGGAATGTGGCCTTGCACATCTGAAAATTCTGCAGCTGCTGCTCATCATCCCATAGCTGCATAATCCCACCAGTCAATGCTTGTTTCTCTGGGCCAGAACCAGTGTACCACCATCTGCAGCTGCTCTGTGAATGCTAACAACAACCTTGAATTGTTTCTTTCTATGTTCCACAGCAAGTTGGCTTCCAAGGAATCATTGTGTTCCCCACAGCTCCTCTAGCAGCTCTGCAAATAGTGCAGGATCAGGTGCCCTCTGCTCACAATGCTCCTCACAATAGTGCAGAGCTGCGCAGGACCCATGCTTCTCACACAGATGGCAGGTGTGCAGGTTTGTGGAGCTTTCAAAAAGAGGTGCAAAACATTCTGGGATGCAGATACAATTATGAGATGGAGACAAATGCATCAAGGGATGTTGAAACCATATCACTCCTGCACAATTTATTTGCCACCATGAGGCACTGCAAGCCCTCCCCAAACATCCTGCACTAGATGGTAGCGAGTTGCTCGATGGCATAGCTACCCATTGTGTACTGCTCTCTGGATTGATGCAAGCACTGGTAGTGATGATGCACACCGCTAACACAAGGAGCATAGTGTGGACGTGCAAAAGCGATTTAATTACTGTGGTAGCTGTATGTCGACATAACTTAGATAAACTTAATTTTGTAGTGTAGACTTGCCCAATGCATATTCAAAGGATCCTCAAGCTGCTTAGTTTGGGTTAGCCCTAAAGGACTTAGAACTTGCATATAGAGCAGCTTTTGGAACCTAAGACTGTAACTCATTTGGGTGTGTATGGGCGCCTCTAAGAGGCAATTTCCCCCTCTTTCAAGCACAGAGGCTGAGGTAGTAAGAGTTTCTTTAATGAAACTAACCTAGCATTAATCTGAGAAAACAGCACTAACAATATTCATAAACATAAAAGGATGAGCAAGACACCCTCCCCAGAGTACACTGTAGGCAGTGTCCTTGCTTCAGGTTCTTGAGTCCAACACCAAAGTTCCTATAATGTTCCCCACTACCTTAACACCACACTCACAGTGGTTGTCCCTGGTCAGTGCAGACCCAGAGTTCAGAGATGCATATGCATGGATTCTCCTCCTGCCACAAGTGGGGAAGGAAAAGCCATCATGCTTTCTCTGCTGTCTGGGCTCCGGTCAGCTGCCAGCTCGTAGCAGCTGCCTGCTCACCTTGCCTGCTGGACATGTCTGCCCACCTGCCTTTCTGCTGTGACCTTTGCCAGTCAGTCGCTTGGTGATTTTTAACTCTTGGCAGAAACACGGTCCTGCCACAAGTGATTTCACCTTTCAGTGATTTTGAGCTTTGATTGACCATTTTAAAATAACAAAGAAGCTCCTAATGAAGCCCATTTAGCTCTTTCTTTAAACAGTGGGGAGGAACAGGTTAAACCAGTCCAGGAAGGACCCTTGGTGAGGATGTGCAGCCTCCTAGCTGGGACATCTGTCCCTACCCCTCTTACTTTCACAGGATTCTGGCATTCGAGCCCCTGGCTTAACGAGGTCCTTTCAGCTGAAGGGACCTCACTCATTTGGGACAGGTTAATCACAGTCCTGCTTCCCTGTACAACATTTTGGTAACAGCATTTCACTTCCCCTGCATTCAGTACTGAAGTTATTTGTACCCAGCACCAGCCAAAATTGATTACTTTGACACTGCTTTACGTGCTGAATACCTAAGCAGAGTAGGAGCAAACTGTGTTTACATAAACACACCCAAACTTCCCAGCTAGCTGTCAGGGAAGCATTCATTCAGACCCTACTTACACCCTGAACTATACAGTATAGGTTAAAAGCATGTGAAAAACCAGATTTCAAGGGAGGGAGACCAGATTTCACAGTCCATGACGTGTTTTTCATGGCCATGAAATTGGTCAGACCCTATTCATGACTTAGTCAAGATTCACTCATTTCCACACATTCTCATGATAAGTTCATTATGATATGGGGGAAATACCTAAGAATCGGGGTAGCAGCTAGGATATGTATATAATCTTTTGCCTACCTACAGAAAGCTGCTTTAAGCATTTCATAGCAATGCTACCATTTGTTAAACATTTGGCCAACCAAAGTTACTTAGGCCTGAATCAAGATACAGCCTAAGTTCCTTAAGCAATGTTACCTCTCTCATTTGTTCTTCTCAGCCTGGCAGAGTGAGAAAGTTCCTGTTCATAACAGAATTTATGTACACCTAGGAAACAACAAACCATTCTGCTGCTCTGTGTAGCTGCAGCTTGCAACTACCCTGTCCTTGTTTCTGACCCCAGCAGGAAGTGTCACAGGAAAGCAAAGACAGCATCTAGAGTGAAGCAGAAGTGTGGCATCTGAGTGCTCCCTGGAGGATGCACACTATAGCACAGCCTTGATCAGCCTCAAGCAATTGCTTTCTCTAGACTATTAGCACCTCATGGATGAATTATCAGCCATGATCATTGCTGCCTTTAATAAGTTTGGCAGTATTTGCTGCACTTTCCCTACACTTATTGCCTGGTAGAGGCTGCAGACCCTACCACTTAACACTACAGAGTTTTCAATAGTTATTATTTACTGTTTATATTATTGTAGCACCTGTGTCGCTGGCAGACCAGGTGTCAGCTCATGCCAAGGTTCCCATGCCTCAGTGGAACACTTACAAATATTTTGCTGGAATCAGTCTGGTTCACCTGTTAGTATTGGTAAAATAGGTATTCAAATTCTAACACTGTGTTTAGTGTTTAGTCTTTATTATGGAATGTTTGTGAGTTTCTGCATGCATGAATTTCACTTGTAACATCGTATCCCATATTATAAGGTAATATTTGAGTATTTGCATTGTAAGCCTCTCTAAGACCTTGTTTACGCTACAAAGTTTTGTCAGCAAAAGTTATGCTGCTTTAATTAAAACCACTGTTGCATGTCTACACTAGCTCTTGTGTTGGCAGAGAGCATCCATACTAACAGCTCCTGCATCAACACAGAGAGCAGTGCACTATGGTAGCTATCCCACTGTGCAACTGGCCACAGGTTGCTTTGGAAAGGGTTTGCAATGCCTTGTGGGGCAGGTACAGTGTCACGTGATGCAGGTTTCCCAATCCCATCTTCCAGGGGCATCCTAATACATTGTCAACCACTTTTTCAACAGAAGTAGGGGCTGGGGAGAGAGAGGAGAGTGGTGTGTCTGGGGCGGGGGAGACAGAAGGCTGACTGACCTATCCCGAGGCAGGGGGTGGGGGACACCCCCCATGTCAGGCCCCAGCTCTGCTCAGCACAGCAGTCTCTCCCAAAGCAGCCCACTCTGCCTGCCTGCCTATGGTTCTGTGATTCCCTACGAGTTCTCCACAACCTCCTCAGATGCTGGAAGCAGCACCCTGAGCTCTCCCTGCAGAGGAATGTCAAAGCAGCACAGCAATCTCCCCTC
Source organism: Gopherus flavomarginatus (assembly GCF_025201925.1). NCBI lineage: Eukaryota > Metazoa > Chordata > Testudines > Testudinidae > Gopherus > Gopherus flavomarginatus. Next base: position 155,098,276 of record NC_066617.1, on the reverse strand, counting down.
TCTCCCCCTCGTCCTCCTGCTTCCCTGCAACAGCAGTCTGCCTGCCCCTGGGTTTCTAGTACAGGGCAGAGCAAAAGCATTCCACATTGACGATTTGCTCTTTGTTCCCCAAAAGAAGCACCACACTCAGCTGTCAGATACAACCCCGAGCTTTGAAAGGGGAGGGCCTTCAGGGCAGCAGAGATCCAAACAGTGAGCAGGGCGTTCATGGCAGGCATTGTGGGATACTGGTGGAGGCCAATTATGTTGACAAAACAAACAGCAATGTTTATGCTTACGCTTTGTTACTTTAAATTTGCCACAAAAAGCTTTATGCCTCTCATTGAGGTGGTTTTATTTTGTCTGCAAAACAGCAGAGTTTTGCCACCAAAAGTAGCTTTATAGTGTGTACAGCTTTTGCGAATAAAACTTTGTAGTGTAGACAAAGCCTAACTGTACAAATCATTAGACAGGAGAGAGACACTAACTAGTGTAAAGTGCTGATTTCCAACAAAAGAGGTTATATGCCTGAACCAGAAGGCCCATCAACACCAGACAGACTGGAATGGAACATTAAAGAAGACAAAAGACTTTGTTTACTCCCCCCCCCACCCCGCCCTTAAAGATGAGTCTTGCAAGTGAATTCCTCCCATAAGCTGAGTTTGCAGCTTAAAGAAGAAGGGAAGAAGTGCAGGGAGGAGAAACCCTAACAAGGAAGAAATGTATCTTTATGCTGCTTGGACTCTGGGGCGGGGGGCAGGATTACTAGGCATAAGCAAAAGACCCCCAGTGCTTATTCTGGGTTAGTCCTAAAGGACATGTTGACCTTCCTTATTATGGAATCTTTTATCATCTTTTGAAACTTAAGACTGCAACTCCTTTGTGTTTGTATGTTAACATGCTTTAACCTTGTAAATAATTCTTATTTCCTACCTAATAAATCTTTAGATAGGTTTGGCTACAAGCGTTGCCTATGGTGTGAGATATAAAGTGCAACTGATGTTGGGTAAATGTCTGGTCCTTTGAGACTGGGAATAACCTGAATATTGCTGTGGTATAAAGGATCATCTATCACAAAGGTAGGCTTGCCTCAGAGGACTGTCTGTGACTGTGCATATTAAGGATGTTATGGTGCCTGAGGAGTTTACACTTGATAATTGATCGGTGGAAGTATATTACTCACAGCAAATTTGGGGTTTGTGTCCTGCTTCTTAACAGTCTGACCTGAGGTTGGCACTCATGTTCTTGAGTCACTGCAGGACAGCTTGACAGCACCTATGAGCCTTAATGCCAACAATTTACTCACCACGGTGCAAGCTGCTGAACTGTCCTAAAGCTAGTCTGACCAACTTCATATTTTTATGAATATCTTTATGGAAACTTTTTAGGGAGTTTTCTGACCTATCTTTTTCTGTCTGGCAAGTCTTTAAATCTAACATCTGCCTGTCTTGCTGTTTATCAGTGATTTGGCTGGGGTATCCTTGAGAGGCACCCCTCCCCACTTGTTGAAAGACTGATCTTGATCAGGAGGAAGAAGAAATTGACCAGGGAGGATATGTTCTCATATCTTCTCGGGAGCTCTGAGTCTGGGGTCCAGGAGAGAAGACAGTGGAGGGAGTGCATGCTTGAGAAGACACTGAAGGAGTGGGAAGACAGGCAGGAGTGGGTGGTGCATAGTGAAGTGCACAAAGACATACAGCTCCTGAGACAGCAAACACAAATGCTACATAGCATTTTAGAGCAAAACTCCAAACATTTGGCACCCCAGGAGCCATTGAACTGCTTAGCCATCACCATCTGTCCAGGCCATTTCCCATACATTCCCCCGTCCTGCACTGCCAAGATGACACTATAATGTGCTGCACCATCCCTTCCCCTCAGTGGGAAACCAAAGAGAACTGCTAGCACTGGCCTTACCCTGACCTTTGACCAATGCAGAAAAGCTCTTCGTTTGAAATGTGTGTTGGTTTTTTTGATTGGTTACTTTTATCTACCTGTTCAATAACGTTTTGTTTTGAAGAAATTAAAATTTCACACCCCCAACTTTCTAATTGCAGAAAACCGAACACCCCTGCCTCGCCCTTTCCCCAAGGCCCCGCCCCTGCCCCATCCCTTCTCCAAATCCCCACTCCCCCCACTCACTCCATTCCCCCATCCCTCTGTTGCTCGCTGTCCCCCACTCTCACTCACTCATTTTCACCAGGCTGGAGCAGGGGTGTGGGGTGTGGGATGGGGTGAGGGCTCTGGCTGGGGGTGCAGGCTCCAGGGTGGGGCCATACCTTGTGAAGCTCCCAAGAAATGGCTGGCATGTCCATCTGGCTCCTAGGCTCAGGGGCAGCCAGGTGGCTCTGCATGCTGCCCCTGCCTGTAGGTGCCACCCCTGCAGCTCCCATTGGCCGTGGTTCCTGGACAATGGGAGTTGCAGAGCTGGCACTTGGGATGGGGGCAGCATGTGGAGCCCCTGGCCGCCCCTATGCCTAGGAGCTGGAGGGACATGCCGGCCACTTCCCAGGAGCCACGCGAAGCCTGCCATCCCCATGCTAACTGGACTTTTTACACTGGAGCTGCCGGGATCCCTTTTTGGCTGCATGTTCTGGTTGAAAACCGGACACCTGGCAACCCTACCCACACAGTAGGAGTGGCAGCTTCCCCGAGAAGGCTCAAAAAGAAGCAGGCAAATTGAAAAAGCTCCCAACGTTTATTATTCACATAAAGCCTCATGCATTTCAATCCAATATCATAATTTTTTGAGGTCTCACCCATGCTTTTAGAATGGCTGGAGTTGGCAATACTGATGAGATTTGTGGTAGCCCATATTTGGATGAGTATGGTGAATCTCAGTTCCAGTACCACACACACAGTAATTGGCAGATTCAACAAAGATGCCAAGAACTTAATGAGTGAGGGAGACTTAACTACCTTTTGTGATTCTACAGGAAGTCCCAGCCCCCAGCTCAGGGTTGAGGCAGGCTGGCACAGCAGCCTGTGTAGGAAGCTCTCTCTCCTGCTCCCCTGAATGTAAAAGAGGACTTTACCAGGACTACCTTTCAACAGCACTAAATCCATTCAATTTTTTGTATGCTTAAGTATATGATTTCATGCAAATTATTTGTAAATATGCAAGTTTGCAGGTTAAATAATTTGCATGAGGTCACGCAGGGAGCTGAACTAAACTTGATACAGGTCTGTCGTGTCTTACGTGCATTTAATGTGTGATTTCAGCTTTATGCGGTCGGCAAAAAAACAAAAAAAAAAAGAGAAAAATAACAATTTAAATACTGTTTCTGTAGTGCGGGCGATTCTGCCCACCATTCAACTCAATGTAATTTTGACTATATGCGGTTTTTGCTTTACGCGCTAACCACGGAATGGAACTCACTCATAAGATGAGACTTGCCTGTAAATATAAAGATGAATAAATATGGTGTGAGAATCAAAGAAAAAAGTGAGATAAAAATAAGATTAAAAGTAAATATGCTGCAAAACTGAAGATGACTGAGGAAAAGAGATCAGGGAGTGAAGTAGGGATCACACTGGAAAAAATAGGCCATGGAACTCTGCTAAACTCTGCCCACAATCCAACCTCCATTCATTCATGACACTAAAATGAGATGTCACATATTAGGGTGCATAGCTTCACACTAGTATTGTTCCTTTCCTTTAATAAGTAGTGATATAGTTGCCATTACTGATATTTAAATAGTCATCAGTAGGCTTCAGAGTCTATATGAATGGGGCAGTTCACAATTCTCAGAGCTATTGTTTCAGGGAAGCTGCAGGGTGAGGCAGATGTCAGCGCATCTGTTACACCTGAGCTATATTTGGAAGGGTTTTTTTTTGCAATATTAAAAATTATAGATTTAATTTTTATTTATATGAAAGCTCAGATTCTGAAGGACAAAATAACCATCAGCTGGGAAATCCCCAGCTTACTGAACTGACACGAACTAGCCCAATGTGGCTCCTGGAGTGAAGGAAGACAGAGAAGAACAATAAACAAAGGAGATGTAAAAGTTTCATTTTTTAATTTATGTATAGACATTTTGATGTCAAAATGTTATAGTAAAATACATACACTTTTATTTTATAATATATGGAGACATTGCTATATAGGATGATTGTGCTTGGGAAAGCTTGTTGCGATTAATAGATGGACAGTGGGCTTTTCCCCTTTCATTCAGCAAATAGCTTGGATTTAAAAAAAATATTCCCCAGTGGAGGATTCCCTACCGATGTGCAACAAACATCTGCTCAAATCACATTGCTTTGGCTGCTTGTATCTTCCACACCAGCCCTGCCCAACTGTGCATATCCTTTCTGAATAAGTCTGCAAAAAGTTGAAGAGTGTAAGCACCAAGGAGGGAGAGGAATCACTGAGGGAGGTCCAGTGGAGAGTCGTGTGGAGCATAACAAAGAGGCATGGAAGAAATTAAGCAAAGGAAAGTTAAGATGAATATCAGGAAATATTTCCAAGCAGTTGGCTCTATTCAATAGGGATATAATCTCCCGAGGGAAGTAGAACATTTCAAAACTAGTTTGGAGGAAGTCCTGGAAAATGTACACCAGGGAGTAATGCTACATTGGCAGCAGGGGGGATGGACTGGATGTAACCTTACTATGTCTCTTCCATTTCTATTTCCTAGTACAACAGTTACAGTTCTTCTGCAACATGGTAAATATTTAAAAAATCATAGATACAAACCAAACATATTAAATAAAAAGTAACGCCAATTCAATCATGACTTTTCACCTTTTTAAATTAAGACAACAGGAATGAAGAGGGAATGAGATTGAGCTTTTTAATCTTCTTTGTTTAAGGCTAACTCACATAGGACACGCCTTCACAAGACTTGTTCAATAACATTTGTGGAGCTCAGCCTAGAGTTGTTGTTGGATTGTCCTCGGTCCCTAGAGCTGCTGATGTTATTGAATATATATTGGGTGTGAGCTCTCATGCTCGCTCTCTGCCAGGCCTAATGCAGACTTTGCCTGCCATGTTTTAATCCTAGCTTGTATCAGTAGATTCAGCTTGTGTAGCATAATGCCACTGTGATTCCCCACAGGCTACCTGGGACTGTGAGGCTCCTCACCACTACCCAGCGGTGGCTCCAGGCATCAGCGCTCCAAGCGCGTGCCTGGGGCGGCAAGCCACAGGGAGTGCCCTACCGGTCCTTGCGAGGGTGGCAGTCAGGCAGCCTTCGGTGGCGCACCTGCAGGAGGTCCCAGATCCCGTGGATTCAGCGCCAATTCGGCAGTGGGTATGCCGAAGCCATGGGACCAGCGGACCTCCCGCAGGCAAGCCGCCGAATCCGCGGGATCGGGGACCTCCTGCCGAAGGCAGTCTGCCTGCTGTGCTTGGGGCGGCAAAAAAGCTAGAGCTGCCCCTGCCACCACCTGCCCTTAGCGTGAAACAGTTTCTTGGCTGTATCTGTGGTGAGTCAGATCCCTGCAACCAACAGCCTCTGGCAGCACAAGCACTGCCTTTCAAGCCTCTGCAGGCCTCCTGCTCTCTGTACAGGTAGCGACAGGCACTGGCAACCCCCTCCAACACTTGGAGTGTTTTCTGCAATGTCAAGTCCCTTATTCACTGAACACTCACAGAATTACTGGATCTATTGTTCCCAAAGGAACAGTACACACCAGCTTGTAAGATTCAAGTCAGGACCAGCACTTTGCTTAATACCACAACACTTAAGCTTATTATTGTATTCATTATAAATATACCTATTATGAAAAAGAGAGATTTGGGAGATATAAGTAAGAATATTGGCAACAAACAGTTATATATAAAACAAAACCATAGAGACTACTTTCTGCTTTCTAGATAATACACTTAACTAACAAGGTATTTTCTTTCCCAAGCCCCCTCTCCCCCCAATCCCCCTTCTGGCTATCAAACAAAGCCCCCCAACCTTATCAGGCTCAGCAGCAGCAGCAGCAAGATCCCCATATACCAGGACACAACTCAAAGTGGCACCAAACCCTGCCAGAACAACAGATGCAAAACTTTTGCAGCCATATCTCCAGCGTTATGATGATCAATACCCCCCACAACACACCTTTCAAGATTGTTGGATCCTACACCTGCCTATCACAACATGTGGTGTATCTCATCCAGTGCACTAAATGCCCTAACAATAACTATGTGGGTGAAATGACATAGTCACTATGCTCTTGAACGATAAAAGACAAAAACACCATATCACCCATTGGTGAACACTTTTCACAAGGCAACCACTTCATGGGTGACCTCTTAGTCCTCATCCTTCATGGAAACCAGCACACACACTTTCAAAAGATGAGCCTGAGAGCTTAAATTCATAACTTTTCTAGACTCTAAAAATCAGGGACTTAATCCACTAACTCTCTTTTTTTGTCCTATGATTTCAGAAGTATTAACTAGCCACTTCACCTTGAATGGTCTCTTGTAATATGTGTTAACTACTTATGCTAAACAATCTGGTCCACCTTATATTTAGCTGTGACACTGAGTACCTTTTCCAGACCTAAAGAAGAGCTACATGTAAGCTTGAAAGCTGTCTCTTCAACCAACTGAAGTTGGTCCAATAAAAGATATTACCTCACCCCCCTCGTTGCTCTAATATCCTGTGACCATCATGGCTATAACAACACTGTAAAGAAGTTATCCTCTTGTATAAAGAAGCTTATCTCTCCCAAAGTTTTCTCCAGTGTTTTCAGCCAAGCCTGCCTTAGATCCCACTTTAATGAAGCAAATTTGTTGTTTATTTACTTCCCAGGTGCCCAAGTATCTTCTTTGCCCTCAAAATATAGTAAAGAAAATCTTTGAAGTGCACCTCTAGATAAGGGTTTCTTCCCCTGTTTTTCTATTCATATTAGTTTCTTTTTGAAGTTCTTATAATCCTTCATTTGCATTCAGTCAGACTGATGATAGGAGACCCATTGTGAACAAGTTAATACTCAGTATCTTATGTGACAGACTCAGACCAGTGGTGTACAGGAGTCTGGTAGAGGGCAAATATACTGGTCACTGGATGAGTAGTTTTCTGTTCCTGAGTGACCAGAGCAGGGGCTGTACTAGAGTAATCAGGAACCTGCTAGAACCAATTAAGGCAGACAGGCTGATTAGACACCTGCAGCCAATCAAGACAGGCTAATCAGGGCACCTGGGTTTAAAAAGGAGCTCACTCCAGTCAGGTGGGGGGGAGGAGCCAGAGGAGAGGAAGTGTGTGTGTGTGTGTGTGTGTGTGTGTGTGTGTGTGTGTGTGTGTGTGTGTGTGTGTGTGTGTGTGTGTGTGTGTGTGTGTGTGTGTGTGTGTGTGTGTGTGTGTGTGTGTGTGTGTGTGTGTGTGTCAGTCAGTCAGTCAGTCAGTCAGTCAGTCAGTCAGTCAGTCAGTCACCGTCACCAGGAGGATGGTCCTGTGTTGAGGATAAAGGTGATGTTTGGAGGAGGCCATGGGGAAGTAGCCCAGGGAATTGTAGCTGTCATGCAGCTGTTACAGGAGCCACTATAGACAGCTGCAATCCACAGAGCCCTGAGCTGGAATCCGGAGTAGCGGGTAGGCCTGGGTTCCTCCCAACTCCTGATCAGACACAGGAGAAGTTGACCCAGACTGTGGGGAAGATCACTGAGGTGAGCAATCTGCCAATAAATGCAGGACCCACCAAGGTAGAAGAGGAACTTTGTCACACTATGTAAACAGATAGATGGATAAACATCTCATGTGTGACAGAACCTGTACTGGTGACCAACCCCTTGATATAGAGGCTTTAAGGATGTATTTTCTGTATATACTCATAACTGCTTACATAGTATGTGCACCTATACTTCACAATGCTATTGATGAACACTGTGACTCTGGTTTTCATTTGAGACTTCACATAACATTATTTAGTGAACTAGAATGTACATGCCTGACTCAAGCGATTCCTGTAACCCATCTGCACTTACCCAGTGCATCTTGTTAGTTGTCACTAAGAAGTTCCAGGGTTACAGCCAGTCCAGCTTTTAAAGCATTTAGTCATCTTGAATGAATTGCTCCCATTTCCTACACCCATTGAAACAACCTCAGCCTTCCCCATAATTGCAGATCTGTTCCTCTGTAATGAATTTGTGTGTTGCAGACACGCAGGCATGATGGTTATCAGCAGGAAAGAACCTTTGGCTAAAGAAACATAGGTATCTGCTAGCTGAGCAAAAGGAGAATCTGTATAGTCCAGCAATAACAAAAGTTTGCATAATTTCTGTGGGCCAGCCATTGCATTATCACTGCCTGCGCTGTAGCTATGCGACAGACAGAAGACTGCAGTCTGCAAAGCTGTCAATACTACCCCTTATACCAGCATTAAAAATACATGAAGAGAAGTCTAGCATTTGAGAAAGCAGGTACAATATTTGCTATGCTGTCTACCATCATAAGAATGTTGATCAGAAAAAAATATGAGAACTATAGAGTTTGTAGCACTAGTTGAACAGGATTCTTCTCTGCATCTCAGGCAGTGTGAGACCAAAAAAAGAATGCTAGTGGACGTAGGTGCTGGAACTAGGGGTGTGGGGGTTGCTGCCCCATCGCTCGGCTTGAAGAGGTTTCCATTATATACAGGGTTTACAGTTTGGTTCAATAGCTCTCAGTACCCCCACTATACAAAATGTTCCAGCCCCCCACCAGTGTAGCAGCTAGGGTGACCAGCCATCCCGATATTAGGGACTTTGTCTTATATATACAACTATATCCCTTCCTCCTCCCCTGGAAAAAAAGTGTCTTGATTTTTCTCAGTTATCTAGTCTCCCTAGTAGCAGCTGTGACTGTGCTATATTGTAAAATGGAGATGCAGAGTACTGAAAGGCAGTAGCCATGGTACCATGAAAACAGTTTTCTTCTTTGCCTTTGGGCACAGTTCTCAAATTAACCATAGCCTGGCTTTTCTTTGTTTCTACACAGAGATGGAACTAGCCCATTAGGGGCCCTAAGCAATAATATTCCCCCCCCAACACATAATCAAAAGAGAATGGGGGCCTCCTTGAGCTGCTCAGGGTCCTAAGCAAATGCTTAGTCTGCTTACGCCTAGCGTCACCTCTGAATGTACAGTTCTGTATGGGTCAAATATTGTTGATGATTGAAAGCAGTCCTCAAAGCACATTTTTGACTTGTCCTTGACCTTCAAAGCACAAGCATCTTCACTTTATCTGCCATTGTATATGCCGCCTTTTCCCCTTAATCGCAAACATTTTCTAAACTGAAAGTGAACTATTATAGTTTCATTCATATGCACTGTATCCCAAATCACTTTCCTGTGTTCGTAATGCAAGACATAGGACAATATATGATATGGATGACAGGAAACAGATGAGTGTTAAATAATAATCATACAATAATAGTAATATTAACTAACTCGGTGTAACATCACACTTTCAGTTACATCTTAAAGGCTTGTCCAACTGTCTCTCCAGAGTATTCCAAAATGAGTACACTCATTACATTACCACATGAGGAGTAACCATGCCTAGAATATTGGGCCAATTTAATCTGTGGTATGCCTTCATTGCAGCCCCAGTGCAGTTCATCAGCGATGAATATAGTCCATCATGTTTAATTCTAGGCATCTCATAACAGAAATTAGAGGGAACTTAGAGAAGAACAACAAGAATGATCAGGGGCTGCAGTGGTTGAAGAAAGATTAAAAGCACAAACTCAGTTACGTGTAAGACCTCTTGAGAACCAAGTACTGTACTACAATAGTGTGTGTATATTGCAAACCTGTGGCTACACTCACACACTCAATCACAGGCATCAACTAAACTGCACAGATACAACCCAGAATCTTCAGCTTCAAAGACACAGTTTTGTAGTATCTCCATTATCTATTCAAAGTATTAGAGTAAACTGCGTCAACTACAGTGTGGCATACAAGAGTGATAAACAGATATTATTCTCTTATAGACTTTAAGGTCTGAAGGGACTGTCGTGATCCTCTAGTCTGACCTCCTGTAATAAACCCCTAACCTCTGACTGAGTTACTAAAGTCCTCAAATCATGGTTTAAAGATTTCATGTTACACAGAATTCACCATTTACACTAGGTTAAACCTGCAAGTGACCCGTGTCCCATGCTGCAGAGGAAGATGAAAAACCCCAGGGTCTCTGCCAATCTGACCCAAGGGAAAATTCCTTCCCAACCTCAAATATGGCAATCAGTTAGACCCTGGGCATGTGAGCAAGACCCAGCAGCCAGAAACCTTATAGGGGGGAGGGATAGCTCAGTGGTTTGAGCATTGGTCTGCTAAACCCAGTGTTGTGAATTCAATCCTTAAGGGGGCCACTTAGGGATCTGGGGCAAAAATCAGTACTTGGTCCTGCTAGTGAAGGCAGGGGGCTGGACTTGATGACCTTTGAAGGTCCCTTCCAGTTCTAGGAGATGGGTATATCTTCTATTATTATAAACCTGGGAAAGCATTCTCTGTAGTAACTCAGAGCACTCCCCATCTACTGTTCTGTCTCCAGCCATTAGGGATTTTTCCTACTGGCAGTCATTGATGGGCCACATGTCATCACAGGCAGTCTCATCATATCATCTCTTCCATAAATTGATCAGCTCAGTCTTGAAGCCAGTTAGGTTTTTTTTGCCCCCACTGCTCCCCTTGGAAGGCTGTTTCAGAACTTAACTCCTCTGATGGTTAGAAACCATTGTCTAATTTCAAACCTAAACTTGCTGATAACCAGTTTATTTCCATTTGTTCTTGGGTCCACGTTGGCATTTAACTTAAATAATTCCTCTCTCTCCCTGGTATGTATCCCTTTGATATATTTAGAGAGAGCAATCATATCTCCCTTCAGCCTTCTTTTGGATAGGCTAAACTAGCCAACCTCTTCGAGTCTCTTCTCATATGGTAGTTTTTCCATTCTTCAAGACCATCCTATTAGCCCTTCTCTGCACCTGTTCCAGTTTGAATTCATCCTTCTTAAACATGGGAGACCAGAACTGCACACAGTATTCCAGATGAGGGCTCACCAGTGTCTTGTATAATGGTTCTACACTTTCATTTAATAATAATAATAATTAATTAACCATTATTATTATTTATTTCTATCTAGGAGCCCCAGTCAGGGTCTTGTGTTCACAGCACTGACCTAGGATTCAGGTGATGTGGATCAATTCCTGGCTGTGCTACACGTTTTCCTGTCACTCGGGGGCAAGTCCCCATTCTCCACTCTGCCTCAGTTCTTGTAAAATGAAACACAACCTTACCTCATAGGACTGTGCTGTGGATAAATTCCTTGTTCCAGAGAGTCTCAGATATTGTGATGATGAATGGGAACCCTGCTAGTGCCAGAAGAGCTGCAAAAGTGGCCCAAATGGGGGAGGGGGAGTAAGGGAAGGGGCTCCGCTGTTATGCCACCTTGGCTCCAGTCAGGGTCCTTGGACGGGGGAAGCCCCCTGTTGCACAGCTCCCGAGTTCATGTTCTCACAAGTGGGTATGGGGGTCGATGCCCCTTCCCCGCCCCCCCTTGCCTATGCAACACATGCAGAGCCAGTATATCAGTATATTACATGTGGAATGTGAGTCCAGTATGTTCCTGCTCTAGGATGGTTGCATGGATGTGCTGTGGCAGCTGAGATTTGTGTATGCTCTTTCTGTGCACCTGTGTAGTAGGTGTATTTGCCTGTTTGAACTTGTGTGAGTGATTTATTTGTACACTGGGATGTACACACAACACAGTACGTGTGTGCAGCAGGTGCCTCTGTGCATGCAGGTGTGTGTGTGTGGGGGGGGAGTGTAAGTCCACCCATCTTCAGACGCGTGCCCACGTGCTGGGGGAAGGGAGCGGGGAGCGGCTGCTGACCAGGGGCTCGTACCCCTCCCTTTCCGCTGGCTCCCGCGAGGCTGCAAGTGCCGCCGCTGCCGCTGGGGGATCTGCGGGAGATGCTGCCGCTGCTGCCGCCCTGGCCGGCGCCGGAGGAGGGGTAGGAGCGGGGGCAGCCCGAGCAACTGGAGCATCTCCGCAGCCGCAGCGCGCAAGCTGCTGCCTCCCCTCCGGCCGGGCACCGAGCTGGGCACCGCCGAGGCAGCGAGCCGAGCAGGAGGTGAGCGGGGCTGGGGCGGGGCGGGGAGCCCGGGGGCGCCGCTACCTCCCGGCTGCAAGCAGAGGGTGCCCCAAAGAGGGGACGCGCCGCTTCCGCTGCAGCTCAGGACTCCCAGCTGGTCCAGCTCGGCTCTGTCGGGGGGCCGGGCGGCGGGACCGCCAGGGGCCGCGCTGCCCCTGCGGCTGGACGGGACCCGGGGAAGTCCGACCTGCTCCTCGCAAGGTCAGCGCGGATCGGGGCCGGTGGCTGGGCATGGCCTTGGCACGCCTTCCCCCGCGGGGAGGGAGGTGAGTTTGCTGAGCAGCCCGGCAAAGGCTGAAGAGCGAGGCAGGGCGGGAGGGCATCGGGGCGGCTTTGCGCCAGTGACTGCGGCGGAGTGTGCTTAGAAGTGGGGCGGGAGCAAACACCCCGGCTAAGTCCAGAGCGCCCCGCTTTGCCCCCTCCGTTCGGCTCCCGGCTCCCCGGGGGCACCGATTTTTAGTGCAGGTTCTTTTGTGCTCGCATCAGCCCAGGACTTACTTACTTCACCTGCTTTTCTTCCCGAGCAAAGGAACTGACGGCTGATATATTTTGGTTGATTTGGAAGATTTTCACCGATGGGGACAAAAAGTGGGAAGCACAGTGTGAAGCGTACGGTTTTGCACAAATCCGATTCCAGGCCTAAAAGGTGTTCATGCCTCTGGTTATATGTACCGGGGTTAAGTGCCATCCTATGATGCGTGGCTAGAAGGAACATGTTGTAGCATAAAATTCTGCTGCTGGGCTTTTCTGGTGCCTCTCTAGAGTTGTGCTTGGATACTTTGGAAAATGGGAGTTTTAGAGCATTTTGAAAGGGGTAATGGTAAGAAGACCAATGATTAATGTGCCACTGAAATAACAGGAATTAAATAGCGAACTGTTTCCCAATACTGTAGTCCTTACTCAGGCAAAACTTCCATTAAGGACTGATTTTAAAACCTGTGAATTTTGGCCCTAAAGTATTTTGTAAATATACATGTCCAAGTGAAAGAAAATTCATTGGCAAGCAGTACTACTCATACATGTTTTCTCAAGATGAAGGTTTATGGAGAAATTAGTGGAGCTAAGACAATTATCTAAAAATAAAACTATTTAATCACATATTTTACAGAAATCACACAGGCTGCAAAAAAAATTGTCTCAAATATGCTTGATGGAAAATGAATAATAAAAATAGTGTCTCAGAAAATGTACCAAAAGAATTTGCCTGGTAGATTATGATACCATTAAAAGAGATTTCATCCTAAGTATAAAGAAACATTTTGTGAACTAACATATCTTGCTTTGAAGTTTTCATTTTGGCCTCAATTTTCATAGAATGTTACTGTAAAATAATCTTGACATTTTTACTTTGATTTTATAAAATATTTGTCTGTTTTACTTTTTCTCTTGTAAAGAGTCATTCTTGAGGTGGATCTTCCAATTACATGGCTACCCTGCTCACAGGTTAAACTCCCCTTAATTTCCTTGTGTCAGACTCTCTGGTCTGCTAAATCAATTTTGCACTGCCTACTGCCTACTCATATAGCACACAGTGAGCTTAATCCTTCTGGAGATTCTTCTCGGAGAATTTCCCCTGTGTAGGGGAATCTCTGCCAATATAGAGACTCTGTTTCCTCTTACAACAGCTCCATCACCTGCCAGAAGAGAAGGAGGGGCAAGTCTGAGGGAGTGTGACTGAGAGAGGCTTTGTTGTGGCTGGTTCCCTGCCTCCCTGAGGTACCTATTGCCAACAACGTAAATTAAAGATGCTACCCAGTATTTTTAATTTATGCCAGGGCTGGGCAACTAAGAATCAGCTAGCCACAATCCCACTTCTCCTTTCACTGCACCCAAGCTCTGTTCAGGTACAGAATTGAGCCCTTAGTCTAAATAAAAATGCAAGTTTATGCCTTAAGGATGTAGAATCCAGTCCTGCTCCTATTGAATTCAGGGGGAGTTCTGTCATTGACTTCAGTGGAACCAGGATTGGGTTCACGTGCATTTTCATTAGATTTATTGAAGTGGTAAAATGTGAGTAATGTGATTATTAAAAATATTTTTAATGGGGCTAAATGACTAGGTAGTAAAGTGACTGGTTAGTTGTGCAGCTTAAAGAAAAGTTTTAGTAACTCGTGTTTAATGGAATAAACTAAAAGCTGTTGCAGTGGTTGCGCAGTGTAGATTAGTGAAAAATAGAGCAGTTTTAAAGCAAATTGATGGGTGACAAAGAGGATTAGTAATGAGCTACAGAACTAGCTGTTCACCTCTGTCATCTCTCTCAGTCCAGCTCAGGTATATAGTGACTTGTGTTTGGTGGCCTGTATGAAGTGACTTGTTTTCAGCTTGCTTCCAAATGGATAAGTGGTCTCATCATAAAAACTGCCACCATGCTGTCATCTCAGCAGTCTCCACATGGAGGCCAAGGACTGAATGGGCTATGAAGATGGTATGTCTACACTGCAATGTAAGCCCGGCGTTAGTAGTAGAACTCGAGTTAGTACACCTTGGGTTTGTTAAACTAGGGCCTGAGCAGCTACGCTCATTTGTAACCTAGGTTAGGAATTGTTGATGCCTAGGTCCCAACCTGAGGCGTCTGCATTTACACTGCATTATGCAAGCCTGAGTCCAATCACCCATATCCCAGATTTCCTAGTGCCCTTTCAAAATGTGGCTGCTCTAGCCCTTTGTTCATGGTGCAGTGTGGAAAAACATGACTGTCCACCAGACTTGGCTCTCTAAAGGACAAAGAAAGTTGGCCTGTGGGATCGTGGGATACGTTTAGCAGACTCCCAGAGCACAAGTCCAGTGGGGCTGTGTCTTCACTGCAAAACAATAGGGCTTGAACTCTGGGTCCCGGCTTAACTCAGGCTTGGACCGAGGGCTATCCTTAGGCATACGCAGAATACGCAGCTGCATAGGGCACCGCTTAATTTGGGGTACCAGATTTTATGGTGCCCTAGTCAGCTGCATGCTGGGTATGTAGCACTGGCTCCAGTGGCCAGCCACATCCCCCGGCCAGCCCCCATGCTCTGCCCCTACCCTTGCCCTTCCCCCATTTGACTCCTTTCCCCAAGCCCCAATTTGACCCCTTTCCCCAAGCCCTGCAGCCCTTGAGCGCAGCCTCCCCCCCGCGGAAGGCCCGGTCCCCCAGCAGAGCGGCCGCTCCCCCTGCAGGGGTGTGTGTGTGTGTAGAGATGCTCGGGCTGCGCAGGGCACCACCATAGGTAGGGACAGCTCTGCTTGTACCCTCCACCCCAGGGGGATCCTGGAACTCTGGGTTAGCATGGATTTAGGATTGAGCCTGACTTCACTTTCCCTTCTAGAAAGGGCCAGAAGCATGTTGTTGGGGCAGTCTCTGCTGCTGTTGCTTAAGCCGTACTTCATGTGGTGCTGTAAGCATGGGTGCATGTACACAGCAGCCCCCAGCTCCTCCGCCCAACCCCTTGCAGCAGCAGGTCTCAGAGGCTGGATCAACTGACCTGGGCTCATGGGGCTTGTGGTGTGGGGCTAAAAATAGCAGTATAGGCATTTGGGTTTCGGCTGGAGCCTAGGCTCTGAGACTCTTCACCTTCACCTGGCTTCAGAGTGTGAGCTCCTGCCCAAGCCTGGATGTCTACAGTGCTATTTTTAGCCCCTTAGCATAAGCCATGCAAGCCTGAGTCAGTTGACCCATGCTCTGAGACTCATTGCCGTGGGTCATTTTGTGCTGAGCAGACTTACTATAAGGGGAGGACTTCAGACTCCATGTCTATCAACCTGGTACCTTTTGCACAGTTTTCAAACCTCAGTGATTTACAAAAATAATTAATGCTTTTATAATTGTTTTATTAAATCAACATAAAACCTGTCAGTGAGACTTTGTGTTGCTTGGGAAAATGACAAAGCTCAGGTTGCCCATCAATAAACTCCCCTTTTATCTGCATATGTACTGCTGGTTGCAAATAGCTCCTACTATATAAGTTGATATGCCTCTCAGTCACTTATTAACTGCAGGAGTGAGGAATACTTTACCTGCGCTAATTGCTGCTGAGCGTTGTAAGATCATTGTCCACCCAACTGTCCATTAATAGAGTGGAGCACTGACAGAACCGGTAGCTTTAGTGTTGAATTTTTGCACCTGTCACATCCAGGGCTATTTCAAGTGTGAATGCCACATTTCTGCAGAGTCAAGAAAATCTTGCCTGCTGAACTCGTTAGCATGCAAAATACACTGGTTTGTTATCAGTTCCCATGTGGCTATAATACACATATGGTCTAGTGGTTAAGGCAGCAGACTGGGATTCAGAAACCTTAATTCTTTTTTGGGCTTGGCCTCTGACCCTGGGAAGCTGCTTCCTCTCAGTTTGCCCCGCTGTAAAATGGGGATACTAATGTCTACTTCCTGGTGTTTTGTCTTGAGGATTAATTGAGCTTTGTAAGGCCTACTGAAATCCCCAGATGAAAGGCTCTATATGCATACAAAGTAGTATTATTACTATTGGTTGTTGGGCCAGTTTTTCAAATGCTCTTTCAAATGTTCATCTTTGACTTGGTAAGAAGCAGCTCCCAACCCACAATACATTGGGGTGCTCAAATTTGCACATTTGAAAGTCTGTCTTGTTATTACGTACAGCTCTGGCTACACTACAGAGCTTACAGAGGTGCAGCTATATTGATGCAAGATTGGTACTGTAGTGCTGTTAGTGCAGAGGCTCTAAGCCAATGGGAGAGAGCTCTCCTGTTGACTTATTTACTCCAACTGCTGCGAGCAGCGGTAGCTATGTCAGCGGGAGAAGCCAACATAGCACAGTCCACACCAGCGCTTAGGTCGGTGTAACTTATGTTGCTCGGAGGGGTGACTTATTCATGCCCCTGAATGACATAACTTATATTGACTTAAGCTGTACTGTATACATAGCTTCAGAAAGTGTCTTGGAATTGCCAAGTTAAAAAAAAACTGTCCAGGCTGGGAAGCTCAAAATTTGAACTTTTAAACTCTGCGACTCCTTATGGTTATAATCACCCATCCTCATGTCTACTATAGAATCAAATTTGGGGAGAGGTCCTGAGATCTCCAGTTCCTTTTCTCTTGCATCTTCAGGGGTGGTCAACTGGCTGCTGCTACCCTTATGCCCAGCTAACTGCCCACCCCCACATTCTGCAATCTTCAAGAGGGAGCAGCAAATAGATCCACTGTCTCTGAAAACTTCCCCTACCCTTTGTCTGCCTTATCTATTTCAATTGTAAGTTCATTGGAGCAGGGACTGTCTCTTACTATGTGTTTGTATAGCAGCTAGCTCAGTGGAGCCCTGATTTCCATAGGTTCTAGGTGCTATTGTCTCTAGGTGCTATTGTCATACAAATAAATAATGGATATGAAAGGTGCTTCTCTGGTCCCACTATTGCCTTTTTAAACACTGTTTATACAATTGAGGCCTATCAAAATGCGCTGCACAGAATGGGGATTCATGTGAAGAGGGAGCCAAATGTAAAATGAAGGAAGCGGTGCTCAAGGTTTCATACGACATCCAGTGTTGTTTAACACATTTATTAATGATCTGGAAATGAAGGTGAGCAGTAAGATGATAACATTTGCGCAGTGATTGAAAACTGTTTAAGCTACTCTTGTCCATACAAGAATGTGAGTAACTTCAGAGGACCAGACCAAGCTAGGTGAATGGTGGGCAAGAACAATGGCAACTGAAGTTCAGTGTTGATAAGTACAAAGCATTGCATGTGAGAAGGAAAATGTAAGTGACTCATATAACTTAACAGGTTTCTAAATTAACAGTTTCAATTGAAGAAGAAGATCTGGGCATCACCGTGGTCCCATCAGCAAAGATATCTGCCTAATGACCACTTATGATCAAAAAGCAAACAAAATGTTAGAGTGCATAAGGAATGGGATGGAGAATAATATGAAAAGTATAACACCACTAAATAAATATATGGTTCACCCTCATTTGAGAGACCATGTTCAGTGCAAGTCACTCCATCACAAACCAAAATACTGCAGACTTAGAAGTGATTCAGACAAGGGTGATGGAAATGGTGAGAGTCATGAAAAACTTCTCATGTGAAGAGAGATTGAAAAGATTGGGATTGTTCACTTTAGAGAAGCGATGAATAAGAGGAGGAGCCATGATAAAAGTATAATAAGAGTAAGTATAGTGAATGCTAAACAGAAGGTGGATTGAGAGATTCTGTTCACTGTATTGTAACACAAGAACGAGGGGATGATTAATAAAATTGAAAAGCAGCGAATTCAGAATGGATAGAAATACTTTTGTCATACTTTTGGAACACATTGCCACAGGATGCTGTTGATTAGCAAGATTTAAAGAGGAACTGGAATTTATATAGATAACAAGAATATCCAGAGTTGTTTTAGTTAATAATTCTTTAAAAAGGGTTTTAGAAGGCAGATAAAACTTAATGATTAACGGTTTTACCCAATTTTAACTATTAGTGGCTAGCATGAAAACTTGAAGGAGGCAAATTATCCCACATCTGTCTACTGTAGAGTTTCTTGCACCTTCTTCTGCAGTATCTGGTTCTGATCATTTTGGGAGACAGGATACTGGAGTACTTGGGTTGATAGAGCCATAGATTTCATGGCCAGAAGGGACCATTGTGATCATCCAGTCTGACCTTCTATAACATAGACCATAGAACTTCCCCCAAATAATTCCCAAATTAAAAAAAATCAGATCTTGATTTGAAAATTGTCAGTGATGGAGAATCCACCATGACTCTTGGTAAGTTGTTCCAGTGGTTAATTACCCTTACTGTTAAAATTTATACCTTATTTCCAGTATGAATTTGTCTTGCTTCAACTTCCAGACATTGGATCATGTTATACCTTTCTCTGTTAGACTGAAGACCACATTATTGAATATTTGTTCCCCATTTAGTACTTAGAGAATATAATCAAGTCACCCATTAACCTTCTCTTTGTTAAGCTAAATATATTAAGCTCCTTGAGTCTATCACTGTAAGGCATGTTTTCTAATCCTTTAGTCGTTCTCATGGCTCTTCTTTGAAATCTCTCCAATTTATAAACATCTGTCTTGAATTGTTGACACTAGAACTGGACACAGTATTCCAGCTGCAGTTGCCTTACTGGCAAATACAGAGGTAAAATAACCTCTATACTCCTCAAGAATTTCTTGTTTATGTATCCCAGGATCACACTGGCTCTTTTGGCCACAGCTGACAGGGAGCTCATGTATTCCCTATGACCCCCACATCTTTTTCAGAATGAGGAGTACTTGTGGCACCTTACAATCTAACAAGTTTATTTGAGCATCAGCTTTCGTGGGCCACAGACCCACTTCATTGGATGCATGCAGTGGAAAATGCACTAGGAAGATATAGATACATGGAGAACATGAAAAAATGAGTGTTGCCATACCAACTGTAACAAGAGTAATTAATTAAGGTGAGCTCTTAGGTGAGCTAGCAGCAGGAGAAATTTTTTCATGTTCTCTGTGTGTATATCTATCTTCCTAGTGTATTTTCCACTTCATGCCTCTGATGAGGTAGATTTTAGCCCACAAAAGCTTATGCTCAGATAAATGTGTTGGTCTCTAAGGTGCCACAAGTACTCCTCATTCTTTTTGCTGATACAGGCTAACATGGCTACCATTCTGAAATCTTTTTTAGAGTCACTGTTTTCCAGGTTTAAGTCCCCCACCCTGTAAGTATGGCCTGCATTCTTTGTTCCTGGTGTATACATTTACATTTAGCTGTATTAAAACTCATACTGTTTATTTGCTCCCAGTTTACCAAATGATCCAGATTGCTCTGAATCAGTGACCTGTCCTTTTCATTATTTATTATTCCCCCAAGTTGAGTTATCTGCAAACTTTATCAGTGATGATTTTATTTTCTTCTACGCCATTGATAAACATCTTAAATAGCTTAGGGCCAAGAAGAAATCCCTGCAGGACTCTACTAGAAACAAATATATTTGATGATGGTTCCCCATTTACAATTTCATTTTAAGACCTTTCAGCTGTCCATACACAGACAAAAAAGCAGGCTGGTGAAAAGAAACAAGGCTACGGAAGAAATACAGAAAGCAGAGTGAGCACTGATTCTAAAGATGAGAATATTTTCCAGTGAGTGATACTGAATGTGATTTAACAGATAACTTAATGTTTTAGTTTATTACGTAGAGGCTAGATTCTTCCCTGGACCTCTGTATAAACTTCCTACTGACATCTGTGGGCAAGCTTCTGTGGATCAAGAGAAGTATGAGTTCTAAATGTGGGTTCTAGCCCATAGACCACAATTAAACGTGGAATTTAACTTTTTCCAAAAATGAATTTGTAGTTGTGCGTGAACCATATACTTGTTTGTTCACACAAACATTCCTGAAACAAATTGACAAAAAATCAAAGTCTGTTCATAGATAATTCACAAACCAAAAAGTGGCTAAATTGTCTGACAAAGAGTCCTGTGACACCTTACAGACTAACAGAAGTACTTATGCTCCAATACTTCTGTTAGTCTATAAGGTGCCACAGGACTCTCTGTCGCTTTTTACAGATCCAGACTAACATGGCTACCCCTCTGATACTTAAATTATCTGAGTAAGTTCATTGAGAGTTGTTCAACCAGCTGTAATAGCAACATAGAGTAATGGTGAAAATGGGCCAGCATGTACAGAGCCTTAAAATTAAATCAATAACCACAACACAACTAGTGCTTCATTAATACATCTCACAATGAATCTACTACTGCTATTTAATACAGGTATTTAGAATATTCAGCAATTAGAAAAACATTTTTCAATTTACGTGTACTTGACTAGAAAGATACCAATAACTTTTCAAATGAATAACAAGTAGTTATAAATTGCACAATCAGCTGTTTAAGAAACAGTTGAACAAGTTTTTTAAATACACACTTTACCTAGAAAAAAAGCAATATTTGAACTTTATTAAGAAATATGAGGGCAAATGACATAAAACATACAAATGAGATACATTTCTAACACAGAAACAAGAGCTCTAATATTACAAACCAGAGTACTGAGCACTGAGGGATTTTAGAAATCCATGTATGAATTTTTTTTTAGTTAACAATTGCAACAGTCACAGTAGCCATATGAGATGGGCTGGAAGTCAGAATTTATTTAAGACAATCTAAGGTATTTGTAAGTGCCATTGTATCAAGACACAATACAGTAATGTCTATTTTTTCACACACAAAAAGTTATAAATATGGACAAGGAAGGAAAAAATCATAATTCTTGCTTAAGAATAATGCAGTAGTGACACTTCCACCTCCTAGTGATACACATTTCCTCCTAAATGAAATTTTTTAAGTGAACAAGAGTTCATATACTGTTAAGGGAAGGGATTATGAGATGTATGCCTGTTAGGGAAAATTTTGTTCTCTTAATTAATAGAGGTGGCAGTGGGTTTGCAAATCTAGAACTGTAATCCTTTCCCTGAGACTCTTTTCAGTATTACAGACTCACAGAAATTAAAGATGGAAAAAGCTTGTTGCAGTAAGTACTTTGCCTATCTCCTCCCATCCTTGCAACTTTAACCTAGAGTAACCATTTGGTACGTAAGACATATACATCTGTCTTGAGGCCTGATCCTACACCCTTGAAGCTAGGGGAGTTTTACCATTGGCTTCAGTGAGTACAGGCTGGAACACTAGGGGCTCAGTCGACAAAAGGGATTTAAACATTAGATATTGTGATGACTAATGTTTAGGCCTCCTGCCACCCGGTGGAATCTACAGCCCTGCGTTAAGTGCCCAGGCTCCCGATACAGTGCATGGGGAGAGTCAGGGGCATAAGAAAGGTATCCTTCAGAAGCCAGGAAGGAACATGAGCACGGAGACATCTGAGAAGGGAAGTGTCCTAATCAGGGGCACCTCCTTCCACTCAGGATTTGCAGCTGTGAGCCCTCTCCTGGGGGTAGGTGTCTAGGCCAGGTCAGCTCTTTCTCGCAAAATAAATAAATAAATAAATAAATGAGACAAGTGCCCTAACCACTGGTCTGTGGGGATATTCTGGAGTTTCTGCTGAAGGTGTTCCATTATGAATAAAACACTTAAATATTCATTGGGATGGCAAGTGAGAATGAGTCTATAGCTTGTGCTTAGGGCACTTACCTAGGAAGTTAGAGAAGTGTGTTCAAGTCCCTAGTCTACAGCAGATAGAGTGGGGAATTTAAACCTAGGTCTCCCACATCCCTAGTGACGGCCCTTAAAAGGGAGCAGTTGGGTGTGGGGAGACAGTGATACACTAGTCAGCCTCTGAGAATCCCTATTAGACTGGACCTCACAGGCAAGATAGGCAGAGGAATGCCTAGCTTGAAGATCCTTCATAGACTAAAGACATTGGGCTTCAGGCAGGGCCTGATGAAATTCACTCTACAGTACTTAAGGAACAAGTGAAACAATCTCAGAATTGTTAGCAATTACTCTGGAGGACAGATGAGGTCCCAGAGAACTGGAGAAGGACAAATATAATACCAATCTTTAAAAAAGGGAACAAAGAGGACCCACCAGTCAGCCTAACTTCAGTACCTGGAAAGATACTGGAATAGACTGTTAAACAATTGGTTTGTAAGCAGGACCGGCTTTAGGCCAATTCCACCAATTCCTCCGAATTGAGCCCCACGCCTAAGAGGGCCCTGCACCCAGTGGCAGGGCCACAGCGAGGGGGAGGGGGGAAGTGGCTGAGAATCCCTTCCCTGGCTAGAGGCTCCTTTTTAATTTTTTACTCACCTGGCAGCGCTCCAGGTCTTCGGGGGCACTTTGGCAGCAGGTCCTTTGGTGCTGCTGAAGACCCGGAGCAAGTGAAGGACCCGCTGCCGAAGACTAGGAGCGCCACCTGGTAAGTACAAGCCCCATGTGTTTTTTTTTAGTCATCCTTGCTGGGGCCTCGTTGAAACTGTTTGAATCGGGCCCCGCACGTCCTAAAGCCGGCCTTGTTTGTAAGCACCTAGAAAATAACAGGGTTATGAGGAATAGCCCAACATGAATTTGTCAAGAATAAATTATGCCAAACCAGCCTGATTTTCCTCTTTGATAGAGTTACTGGCTAGTGGATGGGGGGGAAAACTGTAGACGTTATATATATTGATTTCAGGAAGGCTTTTTACACCGTCCTACATGACATTTTCATAAGCAAACAAGGGAAATGCCAACTAGAAGAAATTATTATAAGGTGGATCCACAACTGGTTGACAGCCCATACACAAAGAGTAGTTATCAGCTGTTCTCTGTCAATCTGTGAGGGTGTATATAGTGGGGTGCTGCTAGGGTTAGTCCTGGGTTTGGTAATATTCAATATTTTCATTAATGACATGGATGGTGGACAGGGTGGATTTGATTAAAATCAAATTGATTAAATCACTAGTCAGGAAGACTTGATTTAATCATGGATTTCTCCATAAAAGTGCATTCTTGTTGGTTGTTATAACCTTAATACATATTCTTCACAACTCAGAGACAGATGTAGGTTTCATTTTTAGAAGGTACACACTATAAAGTGATTTATTTTGAGAACTTGTCAGATGTAGTGTTACAGCTATCTCAGAAAATGAATGATCATTTGATTATTTCATTTACCAAAGATAACTGAAGCAGATATTTATGAAGTTATTGGCAGGTGAACTATCTCCAGTTCAACAGTTTAATCATTAATATTTGGAGGATTTTCTTGCCATCCTGCATTAGGAGGAGAACATCACCAGACAAACATTTTAAATTTTTATCTAACTAAAACAACAGTATTATGTATTCTGGATTTTTTTCTTCAACAGCAAACATATAATATTTGAACAAAACAAGCATATGAATTTTTGTATTTAGTAAAACATTAAAGTTTTTTTAAAATCAGGTTTTTGTTAAAATTGTTTTTAACTAAAATAGTTAAATGAAATATTAAAAAACAAAACAAAAATTCAATCGACTATGTCAGCCAGGTCTACATGAGAAACTTAAAATATTGGCTTTTTCAGCTAACTCAGTCGTCTTCACCTTCATTTTTCTGTTTGTTCATAATCTGGAAAAGAAAAACAAGCTTTCCTGCTTTTTCAGGTCCCAAACGATTTCTCAATTTGGAATGAATTAGTCTGAAGGAAGAAAATATTCTTTCTACACAGGCAGAAGAAGTTACTGCTGTTAAAAGTGAGATTATCCCTCCAACAATCTCTGAATCTAAGTGCTTAAGTGACTTCCACCAGTTCACTGGTGTGATTTCCTTTAAAACATCATCGGCAAACCTATATTTCTTGAATGATTCTTATTCCCAAACTGGGTCTCTTTTATGGCCTGCTGCCATTACAGGTTTTCCCTTCTAGTGAGAGAATGTTATAGTACAGGGGTCGGCAACCTTTCAGAAGTGGTGTGCCGAGTCTTCATTTATTCACTCTAATTTAAGGTTTTGCGTGCCGATAATACATTTTAATGTTTTTAGAAGGTCTCTCTCTCTCTGTAAATCTAAACTATTGTTGTATGTAAAGTAAGCAAATTTTTTAAAATGTTTAAGAAGCTTCATTTAAAATTAAATTAAAATGCAGATCTTATCACTTTAGTGCAGTGGTTCTTAACCTGGGGTGCACGCGCCCCCTGGGGCAGAGCCGGTGCAAGGATATTTTGCCACCTAGGTGAAACTTCCACCTTGCCCATTGGTTCATTGAGGGGCATATCCCCAATGAGCCTTTATAGAACTCAGGGGCCAGCCATGCCCAGGGACTGCTCCCCAGACCAGGTTCCCCCGTCCCCGCCCCCTAAACTCCCCTGGAGGGTGCATAGCCCCCCTGCGAGCCCTCCCAACCCCATCCAGGTGGCCCCTACCCCGAGTCCACTCACTGGCTTTGCCGAGCTTGGGCCACTGCAGCAGCTCGGCAGGGAGGAGCCACCTTCTGGAGGCACCAGAGAGCCAGAGCATCCCGCTTGCGGCAGCAGCGAGCCCCAGCCATGGAGGAGCCGGCGTGGTGCAGGGAGGCAGCAGTCCTGCAAAGGTGGTGGTGGCACTGCTAGCGGGGAGCAGCTGTGCCCTCCCACCCCCAGCCCAGGCTGTGGCCCGGTGCCTCCAGGTCGCCTGCAGGCTGCAGTGGATGTATGTGGGCGCCAGCCCCCATGCGCCCCCTGGCTCCCCCCTCGCCTAGGGTTACCATATTTCAACAATCAAAAAAGATGGGAGACACCTGCCCTTGTCCCCATCCACTCCCTCCCACTTCCCACCCTGATTGCCCCGGTCAGAACCCCCAACCCTCCCCCGCTCCTTGTCCCCTGACTGCCCCCTCCTGAGACCCACCCCACCCTAACTGCCCCCCCAGAACCCCAACCCCTACCTAAACCTCCCTGCTCCTTGTCCCCTGACTGCCCCCTCCTCACACCCTCCCACCCTAACTGCCCCCCTAGGATCCTACCCCCTACCTGTCCCCTGACTGCCCTAACCCTTATGAACACCCCTGCCCCTAGACAGACCCCTGGGGACTCCCACGTCCCATCCAACCACTCCCCACCCCCTGACTGGACCCCCAGAACTCCCGACCCATCCAGCCCTCCCCCTGCTCCCTGACTGCGCCCCGAGATTCTCCTTACCAGGCCCATGCTGGTGAGACGCTGGCTCTACATGGAGGCAAAACTCCATGTGGAGTGCTGAGGCAGCAGGAGGGGGGAAGCTGCAGGAGAGGGGGAGCTGCGGGAGGGGCAGCGGCATTGGGTCACAATTCTGGGAGCCGCAGAACCCAAGCGCGGTGAGGGGGGAAACTGGGGGGGGGGCACCTGCACGGGCTGCGGCCTGGTGCCCCCCCAGGCGGGGGAGCTCCTGCAGTGGATGCATGCGGGCGGCGGACCCCGTGCTCCCCCTGGCTCTTCCCTCGCCACGCTTGGGCTCTGCAGCTCCCAGGAATGTGAGCTGCCACTGCCCCTCCTACAGGAGACTCAGGGCCCTGTGCCCCAGCGGCTCACACTCCCAGGAGCCGTAGAACAAGCGTGGTGAAGGGGGAGTCGGGGGCACGCCTGCCGCCAGTCTGGGGTCCCAGCCGCCGGTTCCACTTCACTCAGGCGGCCGCGCGCTCTGAGCGGGGCAGGTGGCCGGGATCCCGGCTGGCAGCTGCGTGCCAGGCAAAATCGGCTCACGTGCCAAAGGTGGGACGCGTGCCTTAGGTTGCCTACCCCTGGTATAGTAGATGTCAAATCAATGAAGGTGTCATGGTACAATTCCCCACTCTGAACCTTAGCGTCCAAAAGATGGGGTACCAGCATGAATTCCTCTAAGCTCAATTACCAGCTTAGGACCTGTAGCGCTGCCACCAACCAGGAATTCCAGTGCCTGGTACACTCTGGTCCCCCCAAAACCTTGCCCGGGGACCCCCAAGACCCAGACCCTCTGGATCTTAACACAAGGAAAGAAAACCCTTTCCCCTACCGTTGCCTCTCCCAGGCTTCCCCTCCCTGGGTTACCCTGGAAGATCACTGTGATTCAAAACTCCTTGAATCTTTAAACAGAGAGGACAATTCACCTTCCTCTCTCCTCTTTCCCCCCCTAGACTCTTCCTGAGAGAGAAAGTAATCCTGACACAGAGAGAAATTAACCTCTCTCTCCTCCTTCCTTCCTTTCTCCCCACCAATTCCCTGGTGAATCCAGACCCAGTCCCCTGGGGTCTCACCAGAATAAAAAAACAATCAGGTTCTTAAACAAGAAACTTTTAATTAAAGAGAAAAAAACAGTAAAAATTATCTTTGTAAATTTTAAATGGAATAGGTACAAGGTCTTTCAGCTGTAAACACTGGGAACACCCTCCCAGCCCAAGTATACAAATACAAATTAAAATCTTTTCAGCAAAATACCAATTTGAACTCCTTTCAGCCAAATATACATTTGAACTCCTTCCAACCAAATACACTTTTAAACTCCTTCCAGCCAAATGCACATTTGCAAATAAAGAAAACAACATAAGCCTAACTCGCTTTATCTATCTAGTACTCACTATTTGGAATCTATAAGAACCCGTATTAAGGAGATTGGAGAGAAACCTGGTTGCACGTCTGGTCCCTCTGAGCCCCCAGCGTGAACAACAATCAAATTCTAACAGCACAGCACAGAAACTTCCCTCCCTCAAGATTTGAAAGTATCCTGTCCTTTGATTGGTCCTCTGGTCAGGTGACAGCCAGGCTTACTGAACTTGTTAACCTTTTCCAGGCAAAAGAGATATGAAACACTTTTGTTCTATTAACTCTTACTTATCTGTTTATGACACGCCCCCCAAACACACTGACAATGATTTCTCCGTAGAACTCTAGAATAAATAGATTAATAAACACATGCATCCTTACATATGCCACTAATTATGTAAAACTACAAGATTCTTCACATTGCAAGGACAATTTTTAACCAGTTGATGTTAGGGAACTTTCACGGGAGAGTGCATCAACTTCTTGATCTGTTGCTGCTGCAGACGTTTCCGGGTTGTGGAGAGGGTTACCTCTCCCATGCCACCCTTACTTTTCCCTTTGTCGTAGATACTTTCAGGCCACTCAGCTTCATCTCCTCCCTGGGCTGTGAACTGACAAACCTGTAAGTCTCTGTAATAAAAGGGCTTGAGAGAATTAACTTGGTACACTCGGGGCTTTAGGGAGGAATTGGGAAATGCAATGAGGTAGTTTACAGCTCCTAGGCGCTCTTGGACCGTGAATGGCCCTTCCCATGATGCTTCCATTTTATGGGCCTGTTGCGCCTTTCAGACCATAACCTGGTCTCCTACCTTGAAGGAACGCTCTCTGGTATGTCTATCATACCAGGCCTTTTGCTCTTCCTGAGCATCCTTTAGGTTTTCTTTAGCAAGGGCTAAAGAGTGTCGGAGGGTGCTTTGTAGGTTGCTTAGAAAGTCCAGAATATTAGTCCCTGGAGAAGGTGTAAACCCCTCCCATTGCTGCTTCACCAACTGTAATGGCCCCTTAACCTCGTGGCCATACACAAGCTCAAACGGTGAGAACCCTAAACTGGGATGTGGTACAGCCCTGTAAGCAAAGAGTAACTGCTGCAACGCTAGATCCCAGTCATTGGAATGTTCATTCACGAATTTACGGATCATGGCCCCCAAAGTTCCATTAAACCTTTCCACCAGGCCATTGGTTTGATGGTGGTACAGGGTGGCAACTAAGTGATTCACCCCATGAGTTTCCCACAGTTCTTTCATGGTCCCTGCCAGGAAATTAGTTCCTGAATCCGTAAGGATATTGGAGGGCCAACGTACCCTGGCAAAAATGTCTGTTAGGGTGTGGCACACAGTTTTAGCCCTAGTGTTGCCTAGAGCTACTGCTTCTGGCCATCGGGTAGCAAAGTCTATGAAAGTCAATATGTACTGCTTTCTTCTGGGTGTCTTTTTTGAGAAAGGACCCAGAATATCCACAGCTACTCGCTGAAATGGGACCTGTATTATGAGGAGTGATTGGAGAGGGGCCTTGACCTGGTCTTGGGGCTTTCCCACTCTTTGGCATACCTCACAAGACCGGACGTACTTGGCAACATCTTTGCCCATCCCCTCCCAGTGGAAGAACTTCCCCAACCTGTCTTTGGTTCTGTTCACCCCAGCATGGCCACTGGGATGATCATGGGCCAAGCTTAAGAGCATCCCTTGGTACTTAGTTGGAACTACCAACTGTTTTTGTGGATGCCAGTCTTCCCGGTGTCCACCAGAAAGAGTCTCCTTATATAAAAGTCCTTGTTCTATAACAAACCGAGATCTGTTAGAAGAACTGAAGGCGGTGAGGTGCTCCGTGCCGCCGCCCAAGCTTTCTGAAGGCTGTCATCTGCTTCCTGCTCAGTCTGGAACTGTTTCCTGGAGGTTGGAGACACCAGTTCCTCCTCAGACTGTGGACTTCGGCTTGGTCCTTCGGGAAGCGATATAGGTGATGGGATTGTTTTCGTGGCTGGTGAACCGCTCTCCGCTGGTGCACCAGGTGGTATTTCAGGCTCTGGCTGAGCCTCTTGGGTCTGGTTGTTTGCTGTTTCTGCCAGTTCAGCTCGCTGGCGCTTCTGGCGTTGGGGTTGAAGATGTGTTTGCAAGCGCTGGCATCAGTGCTGGCAATAGTTCTGGTGCTGGTTGCGTTTCCAGGTCCGGGTCTGGGACTGGAAGTACTGTGGCTGTTGAGTTGTTGGCAGGGAATCCGGGTCCACTACCTTTGTCTGGGTCTCTGCCAACACAGACGGAGCCGCTGTGGACGGTTCAGGAACAGGGATGGGTCTGGAAGCTTGCCTGGCTTGGCTGCGTGTAAGCATTCCCACCCTCTTGGCCCACTTTACCTGGTTGGCCAAGTCTTCCCCCAGTAGCATGGGGATGTGATAATTGTCGTAGACTGCAAATGTCCGTATTCCTGACCAGCCTTTGTACTGGACAGGCAGCTTAGCTGTAGGCAAGTCTACAGCTTGTGACATGAAGGGGAAAATTGTCACTTGAGCCTTTGGGGTGATGAATTTGGGGTCCACCAAGGATTGGTGGATAGCTGACACTTGTGCCCCCGTGTCTCTCCACGCGATAACCTTCTTTCCACCCACTCTCAAAATTTCCCTTCGCTCCGAGGGTATTTGAGGGGCATCTGGGCCTGGGGATCTTTGGAGTGATGGAGATATAATGAACTGCACTCTGTTGGGGTTCTTGAGGCAGTTGGCCTTTATATGTCCCAGTTCATTACACTTGAAGCATCGCCCAGCTGACAGGGCACTGGGCCGAGGTGGGTTACTGTAGATTGGTGAGGTGAGAGAATAGGGTGTTGGCAGCTTTCCTTGGGTTATAGGTGGGGTCCTGGGTTGCCCTCGGTGATAAGGTTTATTGTCGGTGTGCTCCCTGGGGTAGTCACTCCCCTTGACAGTAGCTTTTTTCTTTTCTGCCACTTCCATCCATTTGGCTCCAATCTCCCCTGCCTCAGTTACCGTTTTGGGCTTCCCATCTAGGATGTACCTTTCTATTTCTTCAGGAACACCCTCTAAGAACTGGTCCAATTGTATTAGGAGGTGTATGTCATCCAGAGATTTAACATTGGCTCCTGATATCCAGGCATTATAATTCTTTCCAGTGTGGTAGGTGTGTCGGGGGAATGACACATCTGGGTTCCATTTTAGGGTTCTGAACCACCAACGGGCATGATCCGGGGTTATCCCCATTCTGTATCTGGCCTTGGTTTGAAAAAGTTTATAATCGTTCATGTTCTCCTTAGGCATTTCAGCCGCCACCTCTGCTAAGGGTCCACTGAGCAGTGGCCTCAGCTCTATCATGTACTGGTCTTCAGAGATGCTGTACACATGGCAGGTCCTTTCAAAATTTTCTAGGAAGGCCTCAGTGTCATCACCTGCCTTGTAGGTGGGAAATTTCTTGGGATGTGGAACAATAACTGGTGAAGGGTTGCTAGCATCAGCTGCATTCTTCTGCTTAGCCTGTTCTAATTCCAGGGCCTGCCAGTGGGCCTCCCTCAGGAGTTCCAACTCTCTCCGTTGGGCAGCCTCTCTTTCTCTCAGCTCCATCTCTTGTAGTTTTTTTTCCATGTCTCACCTGTGGTCTGCGTCTTTGATTTGTTCCTCGGCCTCCAGTTTTGCCCGTTCCTTGGAACTCATACTTCCGGCTTCCTTGTGCTGGGGCGCCCTCTGCTGTTTACTGCTTGAAATGCTGCTTTTCTGTTGCCTTCTTCAGGTTGCTTAGCTACAGAGTCTTTTTTTTAACTCCTTCTACCTAGCTATTTCCGACAGTGTTAGAAAGAAAAAAAACCATTCATTTGCAAATGTGTTTTGCTGGTGTATGGTGACTCACAACTGGAGTCCCTTTGTTTAACAAAAGACCCTTTTTAAACTTAATGCCTATGCCTTCAGAGTACTCAGAAGGGAGAGACCAAAAAAACTTGCAGACCTTTGCTTTTAAAAACAATCTCCTCAAGCCTGCTTTACACACAGCTAGCAGGGAAAGAGAGAAAAAATCCTACTGGCTTTTGCTTCTAAACGCAAACCTCAGTCTGCCTGCAGATAGCTAGCAGGGAGAGAAATAAAAACCTCACTGGCTTTTGGATTCTATTTTATCTATCTATCCTAAACGCTGCACACCATGTCATGGTACAATTCCCCACTCTGAACCTTAGTGTCCAAAAGATGGGGTACCAGCATGAATTCCTCTAAGCTCAATTACCAGCTTAGGACCTGTAGCGCTGCCACCAACCAGGAATTCCAGTGCCTGGTACACTCTGGTCCCCTCAAAACCTTGCCCGGGGACCCCCAAGACCCAGACCCTCTGGATCTTAACACAAGGAAAGAAAACCCTTTCCCCTACCGTTGCCTCTCCCAGGCTTCCCCTCCCTGGGTTACCCTGGAAGATCACTGTGATTCAAAACTCCTTGAATCTTTAAACAGAGAGGACAATTCACCTTCCTCCCTCCTTCTCTTTCCCCCTCCCAGACTCTTCCTGAGAGAGAAAGTAATCTTGACACAGAGAGAAATTAGCCTCTCTCTCCCCCTTCCCTCCTTTCTCCACACCAATTCCCTGGTGAATCCAGACCCAATCCCCTGGGGTCTCACCAGAATAAAAGAACAATCAGGTTCTTAAACAAGAAACTTTTAATTAAAGAGAAAAAAAACAGTAAAAATTATCTTTGTAAATTTAAAATGGAATAGGTACAGGGTCTTTCAGCTGTAGACACTGGGAACACCCTCCCAGCCCAAGTATACAAATACAAATTAAAATCTTTTCAGCAAAATACCAATTTGAACTCCTTTCAGCCAAATATACATTTGAACTCCTTCCAACCAAATACACTTTTAAACTCCTTCCAGCCAAATGCACATTTGCAAATAAAGAAAACAACATAAGCCTAACTCGCTTTATCTATATAGTACTCACTATTTGGAACCTATAAGAACCTGTATTAAGGAGATTGGAGAGAAACCTGGTTGCACGTCTGGTCCCTCTGAGCCCCCAGCGTGAACAACAATCAAATTCTAACAGCACAGCACAGAAACTTCCCTCCCTCAAGATTTGAAAGTATCCTGTCCTTTGATTGGTCCTCTGGTCAGGTGACAGCCAGGCTTACTGAACTTGTTAACCCTTTCCAGGCAAAAGAGATATGAAACTTTTTTTTCTCTATTAACTCTTACTTATCTGTTTATGACAGAAGACTATACTCAGAAAGATCTCAAGACTTCTGGAATATGCTGCTGAAAGAGTTTCACTTTTGTTTCTACTGCCTGTCCCTCCCTTCTCACATTTATCTCCAGACTTCTCCTTGTCCAGAGCTATTCCGCCCCCAAGAATCTTCTAGTCATTGAATGTTTTGAAACTTTGCACTTTTAGAGAGAGATAAGGGATTGACTCTGTGTACACAAATTTTCAGAGGGACAGTGGGGTTGAAGTCTGTTATTTCTTACCTCTATATTTTATTTATTTATTTATTTATTTATTTTAAAACATTTTTGCTGGAAATACAAATCCACAGTCTGAGAACTGCAAAACTAAGCATCTCTAATAGTATCTTCTAGACTGAGCACTGAGTCCCATTGGGTAGATAGAAGGATTAACATAAATAATCTATACAGAAGCCCATGGAACCTCATTAGATTGGATCCCTAATCAGTGAACTGTTGGAACTCATCAACAAAACTTTTTTCAAACATTACATGACTATGTTGTCTCATACTATAGAATTAGAATTTATAATCCCTATTCCATGATGAGATATCTTTGAGCTATAGTATATCTTATTTAAAACTATCTTTAGATAGGTTTTTTCATCAAAAAGCATTTTATAAACAAAATCCAATTTTTTAAATTTTTTTTTTTAAAAATCATAGATTTTTATCCACCCTGATGGTGGAGTGGAGATCATGCTTATAAAATTTGCAGATGACACCAAGCCGGGGGGGAGTTGCAA
Source organism: Gopherus flavomarginatus (assembly GCF_025201925.1). Lineage (NCBI taxonomy): Eukaryota > Metazoa > Chordata > Testudines > Testudinidae > Gopherus > Gopherus flavomarginatus. The sequence goes on along the minus strand of NC_066617.1, from coordinate 155,065,364 downwards.
GCACTTTGGAGATCAGGATTATAATTCAAGATGACCTGGACAAATTGGAGAATTAGTCAGAATTCAGCAAGGTGAAATTCATTAAAGACAAGTGCAAGAAACTTCACATATGAAAGGAAAATCAAGTGCACAACAAAAAAAGAGGGGAATAACTGGCTAGATGGTAGCAGTGCTGAAAAGGATCTGGGGGTTATAGTGGATCACAAATTATTGATTTATATACAGTGTGATGCAATTGCAAAAAAGGCTAATATAATTCTGGGGTGTGTTAACAGGAATATTTTAATGTAAGACAGAGAAGGTAATTGTCTCATTGTACTTGGAACTGGTTAGGCCTCATCTGAAGTACTGTGTCCAGTTCTGGGTGCCACACTTCAGAAAAGATGTGCACAAACTGGAGAGAGTCCAAAGGAGATCAGAAAAAATTATGAAAAGTTTAGAAAACCTGATTTACGAGGAAAAGTTAAAAAGACTGAGCATGTTTAGTCTTGAGAAAAGAAGACTGAGTAGGGACTTGATAGTCTTCAAATATGTTAAGAGCTGTTATTAAGAGGTCTGTGTTGAATTGTTACCCATGTCCATTGAAGGTAGGATAAGAAGTAATGGTCTTAATCTGCAGCAAGGGAAGTTTAAATTAGATATTAGGAAGAACTTTCTCACCATAACAGTACAGGTCTGTCACATCTTACGCTGGGGTTACATTCCTCAGTCAGCAAGTAAAGCGAAAATCGCGTATAGTCAAAATTACATTGAGTGTAATGGGCAGAATTCCCTGCACTACAAGTACAATATTAAAATTGTTAGTTTTCTCTTTTTTTTTTTTTTGCCGACCGCATAAAGCTGAAATTGCACCTGTTAAATGTGACAGACCTGTAGTTAAACTCTGGAATAAACTTCCAAAGGAAGTAATGGAATCCCCAACATTGGGGGTTTTTAAGAACAGTTTGGACAACTATATGTCAGGGATATTCTAAATTTACTTGGTCCTGCCTTAGCTCAGGGGGTGGGACTTGATGACTTTGTGACATCCCTTGTAGCCCAACATTTCTATGATTTAGGTAGCTTTGTGATTGCCCACCAGCAGAAATTTAAGTATCTAGGGAATTTATGTACCCGCAGGGTGAGGCGGTACCTAATTGGAGTTTTTGAACATAAGAACATAAGAATGGCCATACTGGGTCAGACCAATGGCCCATTTAGCCCAGTATCCTGTCTTCCGACAACGGCCAATGCCAGGTGCCCCAGAGGGAATGGACAGAACAGGTAATCATCAAGTGATCCATCCCCTGTTGCCTATTCCCAGTTTCTGGCAAACAAAGTCCCATGGACACCATCCCTGCCCATCCGGGCTAATAGACATTGGTGGACCTATCCTTCACAAACTTATCTAGTTCTTTTTTGAACTCTGTTAGTGTCTTAGCCTTCTCAACATCCTCTGGCAAGAAGTTCCACAAGGTGACTGTGTATTGTGTGAAGAAATACTTTCTTTTGTTTGTTTTAAATATGCTGCCTATTAATTTTGTTTGGTGACTTCTAGATCTTGTGTTATAAGAGGAAGTAAATAACACTTCCTTATTTACTTTCTCCACACTAGTAATGATTTAATAGACCTCTATCATATCCCCCCTTAGTCATCTCTTTTCCAAGCTGAAAATTCTGGATCTTTTTATTGTCTCTTCATATGGAAGCTGTTCCATACCCCTAATGATTTTTGTTTCCCTTTTCTGAACCTTTTCCAATGCCAATATATCTCTTTTGAGATAGGGCAACGACATCTGCACGCAGTATTCAAGATGTGGTGTACCATGGATTTATATAGAGGCAATATGATATTTTCTGTGTTATTATCTATCCATTTCCTAATGATTATCAACATTCTGTTAGCTTTTTTGACTGCTGCTGCACATTGAATGGATGTTTTCAGAGAACTATCCACAATGACTCCAAGATCTCTTTCTTGAGTAGTAACAGCTAATTTAGACCCTATCATTTTATATGTAGAGTTGGGATTATGTTTTCCAATGTACATTACTTTGCATTTATCAACATTAAATTTCATCTGTTATTTTTCAGAGGGGTAGCCATGTTAGTCTGGATCTGTAAAAAGCAACAGAGTCCTGTGGCACCTTATAGACTAACAGATGTATTGGAGAATAAGCTTTCGTGGGTGAATACTCACTTCGTCAGACGCATGTACTGGAAATTTCCAGAGGCAGATATAAATATGCAGGCCAGAATAATTCTGGAAATAATGAGGTTAGTTCAATCAGGGAGGATGAGGCCCTCTTCAAGCAGTTCAGGTGTGAACACTAAGGGAGGAGAAACTGCTTTTGTAGTTGGCTAGCAATTCACAGTCTTTGTTTAATCCTGAGCTGATGGTGTCAAATTTGCAAATGAACTGAAGTTCAGCAGTTTCTCTTTGAAGTCTGGTCCTGAAGTTTTTTTGATGTAGGATGGCTACTTTAAAATCTGCTATTGTGTGGCCAGGAAGGTTGAAGTGTTCTCCTACAGGTTTTTGTATATTACCATTCGTAATATCTGACTTGTGTCCATTTATCCTTTTCCATAGGGACTGTCCAGTTTGGCCGACGTACATAGCAGAGGAGCATTGCTGGCACATAATGGTGTATATGTTGCCTGTGGGCGAGGACTGACCTGCCTCTCAAGGTCTGTGAAAGCGAGGGATCATTGTCCAGGATGGGTTGTAGATCACTGATGATGCATTGGAGAGCTTTAAGCTGAGGATTGTAGGTGATGGCCAGTGGAGTTCTGTTGGTTTCTTTCTTGGGCTTGTCTTGCAGCATGAGGCTTCTGGGTACACGTCTGACTCTGTTGATTTGTTTCCTTATTTTCTCGTGCGGGTATCATAGTTTTGAGAATGCTTGGTGAAGATCTTGTAGGTGTTGGTCTCTGTCTGAGGGATTGAAGGAAATGCGGTTGTACCTCAGTGCTTGGCTGTAAACGATGGATCGTGTGGTGTGTCTGGGATGGAAGCTGGAGGCATGAAGGTAGGCACAGCGATCGGTGGGTTTTCGGCTTAGGGTGGTGTTAATGTGACCATCACTTATCTGTACTGCAGTGTCTCGGAAATGGATCTCCCGTGTAGATTGGTCCAGGCTGAGGTTCATGGTGGGATGGAAGCTGTTGAAATTGTGGTGATATTCTTCCAGAGTCTCCTTCCCATCCATGTAGCGTAGGTAGAGAGGGGGCGTGAGTGGACGAGAGCTGAGGAAGCGTTGTTCCAGGTCAGCCATAAAAACGTTGGCATATTGTGGGGCCATGCGGGTGCCCATAGCAGTCATTTTGTTGCCCAGTCACCCAGATTTGAGGATTTAAATTTGGATTTAGATGCCTAAAATGGCGGTAGGGTATTTAAATCTGTGGATCTAAACCTGAATTTGTTTTGGGAAAATGGCCGTAATCCAGCAGAACCAAACTTTGAAGCTGTTTCTCTCTCATATGGGTAAATATTCCAATCCTCATTTTGTGCGTTTGTGGACCAGAGATCAGAATCTCTAAAATTACGCTGTATAAGTATTAGGGGGAAACATCCCTAAGCTTTCATTATCAGGGTTTTAAGATGCAGAATCAACCCTACAAAATCAGGAGAGATCCCAGCAGAAACAGGATGGGTGATAATTTTGTAAGAGAGGCCTAAAACAGGAATAGCAGTGAGTGCTTGAGGTCATGATTGATCTAAGAAGAAAGGGGAATAATACATAGCTGAAATGGGATACTGCCAGGCAGAATTAAAGTGCACTGACAGAGCTGTAGATGGGCCCAGGATTAGAATAACAGATGATCCTGTTTGGGATCAAGGTGACTGGCAAAGCTCTGTGTTGGAGAAGTTTGCCTGGTGGTGTTAACCTACACTGCGCATAAATCTAGCCTGCACTACAATTTCTAAGAGTATCAAATTCATCCTAAAATTGGAAAAAAAACATTAATAAGATCATTAAAACAAAAGCCTATGGCATAAGTATACCAGGTTTATATGTGAAAAGCATGCTTAGAGATTTGGCTCCTGCTAGAAAAGTTTAGGATTTATTAGTATTTCGTGGCCCTCCACGAGATACAGAGATTTGAAACAGCTAGTTCTAGTACAAACAAGAGAAAAAAGTTATTCTTGATTTATTCTTAAATTACATCCAGCAGTTAATTCAAGAAATAACAGTAGTCAAGCCACTAAATAATAGTGACCACAATATAAGTAGATTCTATAGCTTATGGAGCAGTATGGTGCAAAAAGTGTCACAGTGACTTTAAGCTTTAGAGTGAGTGATTTTAATAAGATGAGGATGTTAGTTAAAAAGACCCTAAAAGGCAAAAGTAAAGACAGTAAAATCCTTACGTGTGGCATGGATGCTACTTAAGGAAGCAATAATAGAATTTCAGAAGATATGTACCACTGAACAAACAGGGAAACAGGAAGTCAAGAATATGGCTGAATGGCAAGGTTCAAGAGGCTGCTCAAGCCAAACAGAAATTCTTTCAACACTGGAAATTTAATCCCAGTGAAGCCAATAAACAGGAGCACAAATCACAGCAAGTGGTATGTAAGAGGGAAATTAGGAGGGCTAAAATGGATTTCAGAGAGCCAATATAGGTAGAGGTTTAAAAAACAAACTGTTCTTTAAGTGTTTCAGAAGCAGGAAGCCTGAAAAAGAATTGGTGGTCTGATGAATCACCAGGGATTAAAGAGAACAATTAAGGACATTGCTGAGAAGCAACACAATTTCTTTGCGTCTGTCTTCACTGACAAGTATGGTGGGGAGAGATGTCTACCCAGGATTTGCTCTTTTCCAGTAATAAGGTGAGGTTATCACAGTTGCTGAACAACTGCACCTGTGTTCCCCTTCTGTGGTCCACCAAGGGAACCCACTTTAGGTTCTCAGTTCCCAGCTGTCACCTGACTTGGGCTGAGACAAAGTCTCACTCCTTCTTGACCAGGGCTTTTAAATCTGCACAGCTACCTGGATTACACTGTGATATGCACAATAGGCCAGGCTCCCGAAACAGACCGGTGTCTGCACTTTTCTGTCTTTCTGAAGGTTGTGACCATTGCATTGCTCACAGTTATAAGTTACCGTGCAGCTCCTTCTAAGCGAGCACATTAATTCTTAAAGTAAAAGCGTTAGATAGAAAACATAAAAACAATAAAAGTTCCTATACACATGCTAAAAGTATCAGAGGGGTAGCCGTGTTAGTCTGGATCTGTAAAAGCAGCAAAGAGTCCTGTGGCACCTTGTAGACTAACATGTATTGGAGCATGAGCTCTCATGGGTGAATACCCACTTTGTCGGATGCATGTGAAAAGCTTACTGGAGGTCACCCACCAGTCTTATGGGGCTCTTGTAGGTCAAGTTCTTCCAATCCTTCCATAAGAATTTCTTCCCTCCCTTTCTAAAACAGAAGGTCCTGTCTGTTTGCTGGATCAGAAAGGCGGCCACGAGTCAGGCTATTTGTCCAAAAGTCCTTTTTGTAGCTCCCTAGAGAATCCAGTTTGAACTAGTATGTGCGAGTATCTCCAGGAGTTACAACCTGGCTGATTTGCTATATCACTACTCACTGTTTTTAGTTCCTGGAGGAGCTGTTCTAACCCTCCCCCATGGAGTAGAACACAATAATGTATAAACTGGTCATTTAGAACAATGAACTCCAAAGACACTGCATGGGGTTGTATGTCTGTCACATCTCGCCCTTCAAGAAGTTACATGCAGTCCCAGCCCACAATACATAGACTTGTTGTATCGAGGTCTTTCAAGGATATTGCAGGTATTTTCATATTACCATATCTGTCACAGAGGTGTCCTTAGAGCTCTAGCTGTCAGAAGAGTAGATGCTAGAAAACATTGACAATTTAAAGAAAATTACAGACTGTGAAGTCTTACATATGTACCTGGTAAATTTCAAGAAATGATTATTAAAAAATAACAAAACACATGAAATATTGAGTTATGATATGGTCTAACCAGTACGGGTTCTGCAAAGGAAAATCATGCCTTATTAATCTATTAGAATGCTTTGAACATCTCAATAAAGTAAAAGAGAAGTGGTTGACATTGTTTATTTAAACTTTTAAGAGGCCTTTGACAAGCTGTCTCACAAGAGGCTACTAAAGAAACTAAGCAGTCCTGAGATGGGAGGGAAAGTATTGTCATCTAAAATTGGCTAAGACACAAGAAGCAAAGAGTAAGAATAAACAGTAAGTTTTCATCATAGGAAAGGTTAACAGTGGAGAAACCAGAAAGTTCTGACCAGGTCCCATTTTGTTTAATATATTTATTAGTGATTTGGAAAGGAGGTTGAATGACATAACAAAATGTGTAGATGACACAACGTTATTTAAGTTAGTCAGAACCAGAGAGGCTGCAAGGAATTTTAGACAAATCTAAACAACCTAGGTGAATGGACAACATGATGGAAAATAAAGATCAATGTTGATAAATGGAAAGTAATAAACATTGGAGAGATAAATGTAAACAAGTCACACACTTTAATGGGTCAAAATTAAAGGCTGGTATGGCTACACAGCAGCATGGAGAGTTCTTCCCACTGCAAGTAGACCTACACACATAGCTTTGCTGCAGTCTAGCATGTTAAAAATAGCATTGTGACCATGGCAGCACAATTGGTGGCTTGTTCTAGCACCTAAGTACATACCCAGGAGGTCGGGTAAGCTTGTCCTCAGGCTGCTAGCCCAAACTGCTATCCATGCTGCTGTGATCACATTGCAATTTGTGACGGGCTAGCCTGAGCAAAGCTAGTGTGTGTCTGTCTGTCCATGCTGGGAGGCACCATCCCAGCTGCTTTGTAGATATACCCTAAATCAGTTCATAAAAGGGATGTAGGTGTCATTGTGGACAACTTAATGAAGACCTCTCTTCAATGTATAGTTGCAATCAAAGAAGCAAAGTTGTTAGAATGTGTGAGTAATGAGATGAAGAGTATTGAAAATATGATGCCATTGTATAACTCAGTGGTGCAACCTCATCTCAGATATGTGCAGTAGTTCTCACTCATCTCAAAAAAGACATTGCAGAATTAGAAGAGGTTGCGATGAGACCAATGAAGTAATTTGGGGCATGGAAAAACTCATATGAAGAGAGATCGAAAAAATTGAATTTGATTAGTTTAGAAAGGAAACAGATAAGAGGTGACATGATAAAAGTGTATTTAAATAATCATTGGTATAAAAAAGGTAGATCGAGAGCTTCTATTCTCCCTTCCTCATAACACATAAGGGGACTATCAAGGGGCAACCCACTGGTTAGAGCACCCCCTAGTACTTAGGCATGACTACATCAAGTTTTCAAATCTCAAGAACCCCCTCTGGACATCCAGATGCTCCCTTCCTCTTCTGGAAACTGGGTCCTCCAGCCAGGCCATAGAATCATAGATATGTAGGAGAAGAGGAACGGGGCCCCAGAAGGGGTGCTTGAGAGATTGGAGACTTGGGCTAGTTACAACTGAGTGCTAGGGGATGCTCTAACTGCTGAGCCATCCCTTATGTTGTTAAGAGGAAGGGAGAACAGAAACTTTCCCTTTTCTGATAAGAAATCCCATGTCCAAAATAGATAAGTAAACACTCACAGTCGCTCTATCTTCAGGCCCTCCTTCCTAGGCCCCAGGCAGTTAGGTCATCCCTACAACAAAAGGCACTCAATCAAAACTCTGAAAAAGATTTGGGAGTTGTTATCACACACCAAGGTGTAGGTGGTGCAATTTAGTGGTCGGAGCAGGAGTATGGCCTAGTGGTTGGAGCAGAAATGGCTGGCAGAACTGGAGGCATGGTCAGGAGACAAGTGAATGGTGAGAATCAAGAACTAAAACAGAGCCAAAGGGCAGAGCTGGAGCTGGCGTCAAGAGACAAGGTAATGGTCAGAGGCAGGAATTAGGAATCAGGTGTTCAGAGGTAGGCAGGGACTGGTTCTGGAGCCAGGGCAGGCAAGGGCTGGACAGAATGTAGAAGTGGAGTGCATCGAGCAGTCACTGTGCACTGTTGCGGCAAGGCTTAAATGGTGATCTGTTTGCTCTTCTGACCAATCAAGGAGAGTAGTCACTTAGGCCTTGTCTGCACTACGGGGTTAGGTCAAATTTAGCCATGTTAGCTTGATTTAAAAATGAATGCGTCCGCACAACCAACTCCGTTCCGTCGACCTAAAGAGCTCTTTAAATTGACTTCTGTACTCCTCCGCGATGAGGAGAGTAGTGCTAAAATCAACTTTGCTGGATCGAATTTGGGGTAGTGTGGATGCATATCGACAGTATTGGCCTCCAGGAGCTATCCCAGAGTGCTCTATTGTGACTGTTCTGGACAGCACTTCGAACTCTGATGCACTAGCCAGGTACACAGGAAAAGCCCCGGGAACTTTTGGATTTCATTTCCTGTTTGGTCAGCGTGGTGAACTCAGCAGCACAGGTGACCATGCAGTCCCCCCAGAATTGTATAGCATAATGTGTTTCTACGCTCCCCGTATCATCTCTAGGTTAGAGGTTTGTTACAGGAGTGGGTGGGTGAGATTCTGTGGCCTGCATTGTGCAGGAGATCGGACTAGATGATCATAATGGTCCCTTCTGACCTTAAAGTCTGTGAGTCTATGACTCTATCTCAGTCCCTGAGGTTATCACAGATTAGAAGGTGAAAAAATGCACTCGCGATGACATGTTTTCCGAGCTCATGCAGTCCTCCCACACTGATAGGGCACAGCTTACTGCATGGAGGCATTCAGTGGCAGAGGCCAGGAAAGAATTAAGTGAGTGTGAAGAGCGGAGGCAGGACACGATGCTGAGGCTAATGGGGGAGCAAATGGACATGATGGAGGTCTGTTGGGGGAGCAAATGGACATGATGAACCATCTGTTCGAGCTGCAGAAAACCCAACAAGAGCACAGACCCCTGCTGCATCCACTGTATAACCACGTACCCTTCTCCCCATGTTCCATAGCCTCCTCACCCAGACGCCCAAGAACACGGGGAGGCTCCGGGCACTCAGGCACTCCACTGCAGAGGATGGCCCAAGCAACAGAAGGCTGTCATTCAAACAGTTTGATTTTTAGGGTGGCTACAATAAGCAACGTGTCCTTGTCCTTCCCTCCTCCCCCCCCCCCCCCCGGGGCTACCTTGTCCGTTATCTCTTTTTTTTTAATTAATAAAGAAAGAATGCATGGTTTCAAAACAATAGTTACTTTATTTCGAAGCGGGGAGGGTGGTTGGCTTACAGGGAATTAAAATCAACAAAGGAGGAGGTTTGCATCAAGGAGATATACGCACAACTGTCGCACTGAAGCCTGCATATGAATGCTGTGAAAATTCAGTATGTAACGTTTGCAAAGTATATTAATCAGTTCTGTGTGCATACTAATACTAAAAAGTATTATTAGCCAATTCTGCACCTTTGTTTGGTCCTGTCCCTGCAGCACACTGATTTCCTCTAGGTGAACTAGAGGAGGTGATATTTCCAGAATTTTTCTAATTCAGTATTGTGAAGAAGAATGGTGTTGAGAAAATGAAGGGCACTTTAATGCATTTAAAAACAAAGTTAGGAGAAGAACTAATTTAAATATGTCCAAGATACCAATAAAATAATCAGGACTGAGCCACCAAACACAGACATTGGATCTAAAGGCTCAACTGTAGCTGCTACATGAAGGTCAAGGGCTGGAGAAGGGCTGATGTGAAATAAAGCATTTTTGTTCATTTAACTCTTGAGAAATAAAAAATTACACATTTTAAAATCAAATCATGAATATAAAGGCATTAAATGAGACCTGCAGGCAATAGTTTGCTCATTATATACTCCCAGATGCAAACTGTTGAAAAGATCTATTTATTTCCCAGTGGTGTTTTGAGATTTAATTTAATACAGTATTATTTGTACAGATCTCTGAGATTCTTGGAGGGAAGGATAAAGTATCGTATATTCTTTTTCCACAATTTTGATGATAATATTTTGCCCTTCCTGAAAATTGCTAACATTAATTAAACCTTCTTCTGCGCTCCCTCCCACCTCCCCAGTGAGATATATTCATAGATTGTAAGACCAGAAGGGACCATTGTGATTATCTAGTCTGACCTCCTGCATAACATAGGCCATAGAACTACCCTGAATTAATTCCAGTTTGAAATAGAGCATATATATTTTTTTAAAAAATTCAATCTTAATTTGAAAATTGCCAGTGATGGAGAATCCATCGTGACCCTTGGTAATTTGTTCCAATGGCTAATTACTCTCTCAGTTAAAAATTGGTGCCTTAATTCCAGTTTAAATTTTTCTAGCTGCAATTTTCAGCCACTGGATCATATGATACCATTCTCTGCTAGATTGAAGAGCTCATTATTAAATGTTTGGACTCCATGTAGATACTTACAGACTACAATCAAGTCACCCCTTGACCTTCTTTTTGTTAAATTAAATAGATTGAGTTCCTTGAGTCTATCACTATGAAGCATGGTTACTAATCTGTTAATCATTCCCCATGGCTCTTCCACAATTTTCTCGAATTGTGGAACCAGAACTGGACACAGTGTTTCAGCAGCAGTTGCCTGAAAAAGTTGTTGATAAACTGGAGACGGTTCAGAGAAGAGCCACGGAGAGAAGTAAGTCACATGGCACCTTAAGTTCCCCAGCTATTAAACAGAGATGCCATACGACTGACTTGAGATCACACAGCAAGTCAATGGCTGAGCTAGAAACAAAAATGTATACATATATCCCCTAACTGCCAGCCCGATGCCCCAACCACTAGCTGACAGTCCTCAAAGTATCTGCTCAGCGCAACATCTTTTTATTAAAGTCTCCTAGACCATAGTGTTTTTTCCCCACTGTTGATATAAGGCTTGGAAACAATATAAATGCTAATATTGGATTTATGTCTGTCTTACCAGAAGGACTGGAAGGTTTTGTTTTCCCAGAAATATGTTTTCCTCTTTTTGTCGTTAGAAATATCAGGAAAGTAAAGTGTGCTCTTTCCTAGAGAACCTGCTATGGGTCTAAGAGGTGTCATTTTTGAGCTCTTACACCTTAATTTTGTCTGAATTAGTCATTGAAGTTAAATAGCTGGAAACAAAAAACAAAGCATTTAAACAATCTGACTAAAAATCCTTTCTCCGTCTCAGTTGCTAAATTTTAACTTTCTGGATTATTATAATGTCATCATTTCACTAGCCCTCCAGAATCTTCAGAACATTTTTCAGAATACACAGATCCTGAATTTCTAACATAAAATACCTTCATGTAATTAGGCCTTCTTTCTACTGCAATAAGAAGGAGTAAAGGAGGAGAGGGGACTTCCCCCCCACCCCTCCTTAGCAGGTCAATTTTAAGGGTTATTTCTATTTAACTCATATGATATTTCCGCTGCTTCTAAATTCATTGATCTTTGCTTCAGGACATGGCAGGGATGGATTTGACCTGGTACATTCTGAGAATTCAATCTTTGTAGTTAAAGAACAAAATACTGTAGAACTTTAATGAGGAGCTCTGGAATGGCTGTAGAATCAGTTTTCAAAGCCGTGGCTGCAGTTTACATTTTAAGTATAGTAATTGTCAGAAAAAATAAACTGTCAGTAAAATGACCACTCGTCATACCATATTTATTCTCCTTCAGCGGCTTTGTCTTTGCTCTACTCAGTTTACATGTCAAAACAAGATTTCTCACCATTGCTGACAGTGCAAATTCAGCCGGCTATCTGAAAATCAAGCAGGGTTTGTTCTGCTTCAATACAGTATCACCCACAGTATATGCATTCTAGAGTCTGAACTCATCTGGGTTTTTTGATTACGCTCAAGGCAAATACACCTGGAGCCTGGGCTTCAATGCTCATTCTGCTGACTCTATAGGAAAAATGTCCTTTGTCAGTAAACTAAGTGGATGTGACCTAGTAAATACAAGGAACAGATAGTAGTAGTGTCCATTTTTTCAGTTATTTTTCTGATCATTTTCCTATTTTAAAAAAATTGCTTAATCAACTAAATGGCGACTGTTCTGCTGTGAAATAAAGTAGTCTCTCAGCAACTGAAGTTTAAAGTCTGCAAGAAAATCATGTCACCATGTTGCCATTTTAATGGTGATGAGACATTGATGCCACTTGCATGTTGGCTTTACCTAATAAATCATAAGTCGTGGTTCCTGTCACAAAATGCTTAAACTTAAACGCAGATTAGGCAAAACACAAAACAGCTCAGATAGGGGAGTGTGTGCAGAGATCACTCACTATTGAGGAGAGACTCATTGAAGGACTGGGCTTGAAGAAGGGAATTGAGAGATCAAGGGAACGAGAAGAGGGAGACCATTTCAAGCAAAGAAGGTAGTGTGATGGAAAGTATGCAGTGAAGAGTGGGAGAATGAAATGAAGGGAGCAGTCAGGTGAGAGGACTCAGATGAGAGTAGGGAGCATAGGTGCCAACTCTGTTGGTGCTCCAGAGCTGGAGCACCCACGGTGAAAAATTAGTGCGTGCTCTGCACCCATTGCAGCCAAGCTCTCCTCCCCCCTGCCCCACCTCCTCCTCCTCCCCTGAGTGTGCTGTGTCCCTGCTGCTCCGTCTACCTGCCATTGCTTCCTGCCTGGCCACCACCAAACAACGGTTTGGCCACTCCTGGAGGGGACGGGAAGGAGAGGGAATGTGGCACGTTCAGGGGAGAGGGGGGACCGGAGATGAGATTTGGGGAAGGAATCGGAATAGGGGTGGAGCTGGGGTGGGGATTTTGGGGAAGGGGCTGGAATGAGGGGAGGGCAGGGCCTCATGGAAGGGGCAGAGTTGGGCAGGGGTAGACGGAGGTCAACCACCCACCAGCGGAAGCAGAAGTTGGCGCCTGTGGTAGGGAGCAGAAGGGTAAACGGGCAGATGAGAGCCAACACATAGGTAGAGGTGAGATTCTTTAGGACTATGTAGGGCCCCTTCTTTCAAACAGCATTTCTTAGTCTGATGGGACAATCTGTGCTTTTCAGGCTACTATGTCTTAAAATATCCTCATGGCTATAATATGGCAAAGCAGCATCACAATACAGTTATCAAAGTGGCAGGTCTACTCATTTGTAAAAACGGAAAGAAGGCTTGAAGTACAATTGAGCAGACATGATCAAAACTCAGAAAAAGTCTCATGACATTTTTTTCAATTCCCCCCCCACTTATCAAAATTTTGGATCATTCAGATTTTTCTGACTAACTCTACAATGGAGGCAGAAATGCATAAGAGGAGTGATAGGGATTGGGAGTGGTTGTGTCACTGTCATGCAGCAGAATTGAGCTCAGTTGCCATTCAGCTCTTTCAATAAAACCCCTATAGACCTTCAGCCCAATACTTTACCAGGCTAACATCCTCACTGTTGAGGCCCAGTGTTGTGGCTGCCACCTTTCTGGACAATAAGGGATGCATAAATCACTCACTCAGCCAGAGAAATCAGTATTTAGTGATACAAAGTCTTCTCTCCCTCAGGGCTTGTGTGACAGCATCGGCTTTCAGCTACTACTAATTATTATGATCACTATTATTGATAATGAGGATGATTTTACTATCCCTGTCTACTACTGGACCTATGCAATTGCTAGGGTTTCTTTTGTTCTTGATATATTTTTAAATACATTTTTATTGTCTTTAACTCTACTGACCATAGAGTTTTAATTCATGCCTTTAGCTTCCCTTTTCAATTATCTGCATTTCATTACTGCTGATTTGTAGTCATTGCTATCAACATTCTCATTTTTCCATTTGTTATATTTTTTCATATTGTTTATTGCTGCTTTCACATGTCGTCTTAACAATTATGGCGTTTTTAATGGAAGAAGCCTTCTTTCAAGATGGTAGCATTGTGAGTGTTTATGGCACAAAGTTCTCTTAAGCATCTCCCAATTATAAATCATGCAGTTTTGCTCATGATTGTTTGGCCTTTTAAAGTACCAAATTTATATATAACTGGTTAGGATAATAGTTAATTTGTATATAACAAATACAACTAGGTCATGATAACTTGCACTTATGCAAACACTAAATATTAGTGCAGTGATCAGTTCATTTTTATCCATCAGAAGGAGTTGTAACAGGGGTCGTCAAACTACGGCACACGTGCCACCTTTGGAACGCAAGCCAATTTTGCCTGGCACGCAGCTGCCAGCCGGGGTCCCGGCTGCCGGCCCTGCTCAGCGTGTGCAGCTGGCTGAGAGAAGCAGGGCCGGCGGCTGGGACCCCAGACTGGTGGCAGGCACGCCCCCTGACTCCCCCCTCACTGCGCTCGGGTTCTGCGGCTCCCGGGAGTGTGAGCCACTGGGGCGCGGGGCCCTGAGCCTGCTGTGGGAGGGGTGGCGGCGGCAGCTGCTCACACTCCCGGGAGCTGCAGAGCCCGAGCATGGTGAAGGGGGAACTGGGGGGTGCATGAGGCCCACTGCCCGCATGCATCCACTTCAGGAGTCCTCCCCTGGGAGGCTTCAGGCTGCAGCCTGTGCAGGTGCCCTGCCCGGCTCCCCCCTCACCCTGCTTGGGTTCTGCGGCTCCCAGAAATGTGAGCCACCACCTCTGCCCCTCCTGCAGCTTCTCCGCTCCTGCAGCTTCCCCCCTCCCACTGCCTCAGCACTCCACATGGAGTTTTGCCGCCATATGGAGCCAGTGTCTCACTGGCATGAGCTTGGTAAGGGGAGTCCCGGGGGGCAGTCAGGGAGCAGGGGGAGGGTTGGATGGGTTGGGAGTTCTGGGGTCCTGTCAGAGGATGAGGAGTGGTTGGATGGGGCATGGGAGTCCTCGGGAGTCTGTCTGGGGGAGGGGGTGTTCATAAGGGTTAGGGCAGTCAGGGGACAGGTAGGGGGTAGGATCCTAGGGGGGCAGTTAGGGTGGGAGGGTTTGAGGAGGGGACAGTCAGGAGACAAGGAGCAGGGGAGGGGTTGGGAGTTCTGACTGGGGCAGTCGGGGTGGGAAATGGGAGGGAGTGGATTGGGGCTAGGGCAGGGCTCTCCCCTCTTTTTTGATTGTTGAAATATGGTAACCGTAGGCGAGAGGGAAGCCAGGGGGTGCATGGGGGCTGGCGTCCACATACATCCACGGCAGCCTACAGGTGCCCCTGGGGGGGGCGCCAGGCCGCAGCCTGGGCAGGAGGGTCAGGGGGACATAGCTGCTCCCCGCTAGTGGTGCCACCACTGCCTTTGCAGAGGTGCTGCCCCCCTGCACCACATTGGCTCCTCCATGGCTGGGGCTTGCTGTTGCCGCAAGCGGGACACTCTGGCTCTCTGGTGCTTCTGGACGGTGGCTCCTCCCTGTCGAGCCGCTGCAGCGGCCCAAGCCCGGCAAAGCCAGTGAATGGACTTGGGGTGGGGGCCCCCTGGGTTGGGTTGGGAGGGCTCGCAGGGGGGTTGTGCACCCTCCAGGGGAGTTCAGGGGGCAGGGACGGGGGAACCTGGTCTGGGGAGCAGTCCCTGGGCATGGCTGGCCCCTGAGTTCTATAAAGGCTCATTGGGGATATGCCCCTCAATGAACCGATGGTCAGGGTGGAAGTTTTGCTTAGGTGGCAAAATATCCTTGCACCGGCTCTGCCCCAGGGGGTGTGTGCACCGCAGGTTAAGAACCACTGCACTAAACTGATAAGATCTGCATTTTAATTTAATTTTAAATGGAGCTTCTTAAACATTTTAAAAAACATGTTTACTTTACATACAACAATAGTTTAGACCAGGGGTCAGCAACCTTTCAGAAGTGGTGTGCCGAGTCTTCATTTATTCACTCTAATTTAAGGTTTCGCGTGCCGGTAATACATTTTAATGTTTTTTAGAAGGTCTGTCTCTACAAGTCTAAATATTATATAACTAAACTATTGTTGTATTGTAAAATAAGGTTTTCAAAATGTTTAAGAAGCTTCATTTAAAATTAAGTTAAAATGTTGATCTTATGCTGCCGGCCTGCTCAACCCGCTGCTGATCTGGGGTTCTGTTCACCTAGGCCAGCAGTGGACTGAGCGAGGCCTGCGCCCGGGACCCCAGCTGGGAAGGGTCTGGCAGACAGAACCCCAGACCGGCAGCGGGCTCTGTGGGGCCAGCAGCCGGGACCCCAGACAAGCAGTGGGCTGAACGGCTAAGCCCACTGTCACTCAGGGGTTCCAGCCGCCGGCTCTTGCCAGCCAAGATCCCGGCTGCCAGACCCGGTCAGCCCACTGCTGGTCTGGGGTCCCGGCCCTGCCCACATACAGTGGGTACCTACCTTCCCCCTGGCCCATTGTCTTCCTCTCTCTGCACTGAGCTGAGGGTGGGAGTGGACTGAGCACAGGGCTGGGGTTGAAGGGTCTGGCCAGGAGCTAGAATGAGGGAGGGGGCTCAGTGTTGGGGCAGGAGGTTTGGGTGTGTGGGCACTTACCTGGGCAGCTCCCATTTGGTGTGATGGGTGCAAGTGGGAATGTGAGGGGGGAGTGCAGGAACTCCCATTTGGTGCTCAGGTTGGGTGTGGGGATGTGCGGGGTGCATGGGATGTGGGGGGGCTGGGGATGCGTGGGGGTTCCAGAGTCAGGGCTGGAGTCATGGGGTGGGGGTGAAGGAGTCAACAGAGGGCTGGTTGGTACAGGGCTCAGGGCAGGGGCCTGGGTGTGTGTGTGTGGGGGTGCAGGGCTCAGGGCAGAGGGCTGGGTGACAGCTCCCCCCAGAACACCCAACCCCCCCGCTCCTTGTCCCGACTACCCCCTCCTGGGACCCCGCTGCCTATCTAAGCCTCCTTGCCCCTTGTCCCCTGACTGCCCCCCTAGGACCTTACCCCCTACCTGTCCCCTGACTGCCCCAACCCTTATCCCCACCCCCGCACCCAGACAGACTGGACTCCCATGCCTATCCAACCACTCCCCGCCCCCTAACAGGACGCCCAGAACTCTGGACTCATACAACGCACCCTTGCTCCCTGCCTGCCCCAACCCCTCTCCACACCCCTGCCTCCTGACAGCCCCCCCCAGAACTCCTGACTCATCCAACCCCCCCAGCTCCTTGTCCCCTGACCACCCCCTCCAGAGACCCCCCACTCTAACTGCTCCCCAGGACCCTCCCTGCTCCCTGTCTCCTGACTGCCCTGACTCCTATCCACCTCCCACCCCTTAACAGACCCCGGGACTCCCATGCCCCATCCAACCCCCCCTGCTCCCTGACTGCCCCCTCCAGAGACCCCCGCCCCTAACCACCCTCCTGGGATCTCACCCCCTCATCCAACCCACCCTGTTCCCTGTCCCCTGACTGCCCTCACCCCTTATCCAACCTACCCCCCTTGCCCCGGACCCCTTACCATGAGGCTCCCTGCTCATCCGGAGCCCTGCTGCCATGCGCAGCACCACTCCTCAGAGCGCTGCGCGCATGGCGGCAGGGCTCCGGATGAACAGGGAGCCTCTTTCCCTCCCCACAGAGCCAAACGTTGCCCCGCGGGAGCGCACAGGTCCGGCCTCTAGAGCACTGCACGTGCGGCGGCAGGGCTCCAGGGGAAGGGGAGGAAGTCGGGGAAGGTGGGGGAGGGGCCAGCGGCTTGCTGTGCTCGCCTGGCACTCTGGCCCAGGAGCGCGGACCCTGTTTCTTGCCATGTCGCCAGGATTTTTAATGGCACACTGGAGTCCTGGCAGGCCCCAGCATGCCATTAAAAATTGACTCGCGTGCCATCTTTGGCACGCATGCTATAGGTTGCCAACCCCTGGTTTAGACTTATATAGAGAGAGACCTTCTAAAAACGTTAAAATGTATTACCGGCATGTAAAACCTTAAATTAGAGTGAATAAATGAAGACTCAGCACACCACTTCTGAAAGGTTGCTGCCCCGTGAGTTATAATATAGAGTAACCTTAAGTTAGGTGTGAATTTTTATATTAGTTGTCATCTATAATTTTTAGAAAAGATTTTACTTATGAAAGCATGACTAAGTATATTTCCCCAGATTTAAGTTATTCATGTTAATGCAATTTTTCTTTCACATTATAGATATATTTTTAAGAAGCTGCTTATCCTGTTCTCTCATCTCTTGGTCTATTGCAAACTCCCATCAGTATCACATCTTGTGCGTTATCACTTGGAACTCTGATCCATAAGCATTCCAAAACGTACATTTCTGAATTGTCAATAATACTAAAGCAGGATAGTGTATCTTTAATGTAAAGTACCACCCCACCTCCCCTTCTGACCACTTTGTCCTTTCTGATTTTAACATTCCAGTCATGTGAATCGTCCCATAAGGTTTCAATAATGCCAGTTATATAAAATATCTTCTCAGAAATGAGCACTCTTAATTATTCTTATTTATTACTCAAGATTTTAACATCGGTATATACACAATTGAAGGATTTATTTTCGTACATCACTTGGTTCATTATATTACATTATTTATGATACCTTGAGTATGAGTTTTATGGTTGTATATTTCTACTATATTTATCCCCTTAACACTCTACTCTTTTGTTATTAGTTTTACACCCACCCAACTAGTCTAATTAGTCTGTCATCAGGAGATTGTTCCCCTTCTGCTGAGATGGTGGCTAAGCCAGACATCCTCTTGTCTCCATAGCAGGTGGCCTAGTCTTTGTATTTTCACGTACCTAACCAACAGTTCATTTTTAGTATCTTCTGTTATTTGTCTTCTCTTGCTCATGGGATAGAAAGGCTCTCCAAGATCACCTGTACTTTCCCCTCCTTTAGCTCCCTTCTTAGCTCTCTGAAGTTTTCAGCGATCTGTAAATTATTACCTGAAGCTATGTCATTTGGGTTATTATATGTTATAACCAATGGAGCCTTGTCTCCTGTGTTCAGAACCCCATCTGGTTTTGCAGGCACATGTCTTGTGTTCACTCCAGGAAGACAGCACACTATTTTGTTTGCCTATTAGGGCTTTGGAAAACCTAATATTAAATATATCTAACCTGGCCAAATGATAACCAAAGGAAGACATCATAACTGTCCACAGGGATTGGAAGGATGTGAACACCAGGGAGGAAAAGAGATTCTTTATGGGAAGCCAAAAAACGTAACTGGGAACAGGAGGGCAGTGAGCAAAAAGACATCAGTAAAGAATTTCCATTGGTGAGCTTTATCAAACTGCATTAGCAATCTCCCAGAGGAAATGGTGGGAGACTAATGCTTTAGACTTTTACATTAGATTGCACAAAGGACAAGAGAATGTCCAGTGGGGAATTGTCCTACAGTAGTCCCCAGAGGGATAGTTTAAGTGAATAATCCTGATCTCAACACAAAGATGCACCAAAACAACTAATTCAGCTTTAATTCATCCTTTTGGTTATTTTAGTGGAAAGCTGTGTGTGGACACTTTTATCTTAGATTTGGAACATCTTGTTCTGATTTACCATTAATTGGTTTAAAAAAAAATCCTATGCCAAAAGAAAAGGGATCCATCTGGAGATGGCAGAAAGCACTTTTGGATACTGATACGCTATGCACACATATACCCCACTCCACTTTCTAGTTCCTTGGTCACTGAATATGAGGGGAGACAGAACCTCCCGCCAGATTGCTGTCTAAGAAGATAAGCAACTACCCAAAACAGTCCTCTGGGATCCTAACTCTAAAAATAAAGAACAGAGCCATCAAAAAGCTAGGGCCTTTCTAGGGGCCACAGGGTTCCATAATTAAGTAAAAGTCACCAAAACCCTGTGATGGCAGGTGTCAGAAGCTCAAATAGAGCTAAAAGTATGTGTGGGTGGGTGCGTGTGCAAGCAAATGTTATTCAGCAAGCTTGCTCCACTGCTGGTTTTGAATCAGATACTTGTTGAGAACAGCTTAGCGTATGCTGAGATCTCCTGTCCTTCGGTATTTAGAAATAGACTATTTCCTTTTTTTTCTTTTTTAGGGGAGTATGTGTGTGTATGCATTTCCTGCATTTCTGGATTTATAGACTAGAGGGCAGATTATGGGAGGAGTTCTGGAGAGGACAGCATGGTGCCTTCTCTGAAGTGTTTGTATAACCAGCACACAGTATCTGGGCTAGGGAAGGTGTATCTTGAGAAGAGAATAGAGTGTGGAACTATGGAATAGAAACAGTGGAACTTCTGGCTCACTACATGAGATGTCAAAATGGATCTGTGTCTTGAATGGCAGTAACTCTTGTTATTAGAATTCTCTTAGTTCTTCTCCCACACATCTAATGAAATCATCCATTAACTCTATGGCTACTGGGAACCATTCAGGGGTGGAGTGAAAGCCTGTAGTTGAGAGAGGGGGATATATTACTGTGGAAACCATTATAAGAAGTGAAACATATATGAAAGCTTCATGGCTTTGGCCCTTTCCTGCTGGCTCACTTGCTTATGATGTTAGCCCTGCCAGTGGCAGCACGAGAATCAGCATAATTATAAACAGAGATAGATGAATAAATGGCTGGTCAAAGTGGGAAATGTTTTTTCTTTTCTTTTTTTCCGATGGCTTAAATAAGCACAGCAAAGTTGGTTTTTATCACGCTCCTGCTCCTGCATTTTTCCAACCCAATTAGGCCATTACCAGGGCTAAATGAGGCATGGAGCCTCCAAAACTCACACCGTCGTCCTGGAGATGGAACGCGAATTGCTACAGAGTTGGCAGGCAGGTGAGTGGCTGGGACTCACTGAAGTGTGACCCTGGGTGTTTTTGTGTTCCACCTTATGCAGAAAGATCACCTTCACAATAAGTAAAAACAGTCAATTTTCAAATTTCATTGGAAAAGACACTGCATGATGAGTAGGTTGCCCTGGTTACTGTCAGGTAATGAGACTGTATTCTCCTGTGTTACATGCACTGAGAAAGTGCAGGTGGTTGTAGCTGGCAGTATAGTGTATTATACAAATTTTAATGATGATGATATTAGTCATAGTGCTATGTGCTTTCTGCTGTCATACATCTGTTGTCCCAGACTATTACAGGCCTATTAAGCTTCCTATGGCCATGCAATTCCTGGGCCCTCATGGCCAATCCATCAGACAGAGTGCCATCCTCCAATTCTCTGTCCCCAATCTCATCTGATTCCAGAGCTGCTGAGTGAGCAGACAGGAAGGGGTAAAGCTGTGAAAACGTTCACATATGTTTCACTGCCTGTAATGTTTTCAACATTCATTTACTCCTGCTTCCCTTCCTGCCCAGAGGCTTTCACGCTGCCGCTGAATGGTCCCTAGGATCCGAAGATTTAATAGATCATTCCACTCAGTGGGGGCAAAGGGACAAATGGAATTCTAGTGACGAGATTTGCCATTCAAGAGACACTGATCATGAGTGACTATTATTTTGCCGGCTTATGTGTTAATTAAGGGGATTCTTCAACCATTTCCGTGCTGTAAACCCATACTCTATTCTCTTCCGAAATCCCTGAGCACCTTTTGTGTTGGTTACAGAAATGAGTCAAAGGAGACTTTCCAGAGCTCCTTCCATAATCTGCCCTTTATTTATTAAAGCCAGAGCTGGAAAAAATTCATATAAGATAACAACCCAAGAAACAGAAAAAGACTCCATTTAAAATATCAAAGGATAGGAGTCTTAAAAAAAAGATCCACTGAGTGCAGATTTGGGATCTCATGCTTTCTTTTGGATGGGAAGGCCTCTGCCAGATGGGATAGAGGATCAGGCATGATTTAGCGCATTAATGGTTTGGTGAATAATTTGTTACACGCTGAAGTCTTAGTGTCACATGCAGTGTTATGCATATATGTTTTCACACGTGGTGGAAGTAAATTAGTATGTACAGTTTTATACATGTAACATTTATATGATGAAAAGACTTTAGCACATAAAAACTCCTGCTCAGAATACTTTGAACAAATGATTTCATGAGCTGAATAGTGCTTAGTCCTCTCTCTTCCCTCCTGTTGCCTCTAGGCCCAGTTCGGCCACCCTTACTTGCAATAAGTAATACCCCACTATGGAAGTAGACCAAATGGTACTAATTGCTGAATAAAATACTGCTCAGGGTGGTTGATTCAGGTCCAGTATGGACTTTGCCAGCTGAAATCAAGCCAGGAGTGAGGAGGATACAATTCCTACCTAGGATTAAAGCTGATACACTGCTAGCTGTATCCCTAAGCCTATTCTATTGAAAAACACCATATAGACTGGGCCAGTTGAGCATGAATGCAGACAAAAGGATCCCAGACTTATTTTCATCTGAAGAGAGGAGTGGGAGCTTGTAGCAAGTGGAAAACTGGGGCCTTTCATGGATAAATTTTCATAAGATGAAAAGCAACATTTGCAGGAATTCGTGCAGACCTTTTAAGTGCTGTAGGAACATAATTGATGCTCCTAATTATGGAGAAAGACCCTAGCTTGAATATCATTAAGGTTGCAACCATGATATATAAGTTTGATTTTCATAAATCCTCCTGTTTCAGGGCATAAGCCAACTACTGACTAATAGGGCAAGGAAGGAACTTCTCCTGTGGAAGTTATTCCATAACTGTCCACCATGGTGGTTTTTCACTTTCCTTTGAGGCATCTGTTACTGGCAGCTGTCAGAGACAGAATACTAGGCTAAATAGGCTGCTGATTTGAATAAGTATGGCAATGCCTATGATCCTACATAGGCTATCGAGTGGATAATGGGTCACTGTGGGAATTTTGGGAAGAGGTAGTTAGCATCAAAGTGTGATTGTTGAGAAAACCTTTAACTTACTTTCCCCATCCTGTAGATAGGGAAAATTAGCCATGGAAAATGTATTTCACCCAAGAGTAGTTAATAGTGTTGCAGAGGAAGCAAGGGGACTGTTGTGGAAGTTATGCTGGGTGTTAGGACAACTGGTCCTTTTTGAAATGCCGCTGGTTGTACTGGCTGAGAGTCATAAACCTGAGGTATCATCCCTTTGGCATCCTCAGCATCCCTTTGGCATGCAGGCTTGCAGGAACTTTTCTTTAGTGAATCATTGATAATAACTTTTCCCTTCTACATCATCTTTGATCCAACAGTCTTGCAGTGCTTTGCCCAGAAAGACCAGGGTTATTAGCCCCAGTCAGGATTCATTAGACAGCATATGATTGTGTCTTCAGTGCTGCATCATGCTCTCCTGCCCTCATGGAATATGCCAGCACAGGGCCCATCCTACAGTGAAAAGCAGCACAGGGGAGTCAGCAAAAACAGTGCTGCTGTTTTCTTCCCACAGACCCCAATACTGTGCTGAGGTTCTGTGGCCTGCAGTATGCACGAGGTCAGACTAGGTGATCATGATGGTCCGCTCCGGCCATAAAGTTTATGGATATGTCTGCACTTTGATAAAAAAAACCATGGCATCAAGACTCAGGCTTGTGGGGATTGAGAAGTGGGGCTAAAAATTGCAGTGTAGACATTCAGGCTCAGGCTGGAGCCTAGACTCTGAAACCCTGCAGCGTAGACGTACTATATGAGTTTGACCAGCAGGATAGATCTGAATCCCACTATAGCCACTTCTTCCTCTTTAGTGCCCACTTGTGTTCCCCTCTCGCAATTGTAGTCCCCCCATCTGACTTTTCTCTACTCCTTTGCAATTGGTGTGAGCCTGATAGGCTTTCCCCATTCATTGGCTCAGCCAGACATCTGACCTCCTTCTTACCACCTCTAGTGACCCCTTTCACAGACTCCCTCCCTATTACTCAGTTTAGAAAAATAAGAACAAGGGGAAATGGCCACAGAAAAATGGACAAAGAGATATATCAAGATACAGTATATAAAAATAAAGAAATATAGAAAGGAAGGGGGAAGAAAAAAGCACATATAGTAAGATCCAAAATGGTTTATTAATACACAGCATCAAATTAAATAAAAAATTACAATAAATAACCCAAAAGAAAGGGTTTTTAATAAAAGGGGCAAGCTACAGTACAGCAGTTAGGCCTGGGGATAATTTAGGCTCGGATTCAGCAAAGTACTAAAGCATAGGCTTAGCTTTAAAAGCAGCAAAGAATCCTGTGGCACCTTATAGACTAACAGAGGTTTTGGAGCATGAGCTTTCGTGGGTGAATACCCACTTCCTCAGATGCATGTAATGCATCCAAAACCTCTGTTAGTCTATAAGGTGCCACAGGATTCTTTGCTGCTTTTACAGATCCAGACTAACACGGCTACCCTCTGATGCTTAGCTTTAAGTATCTGCTTAAGTTTCACTGAAGTCAGATCCCACTAAAGTTAAGCACATTCTTGATTGTTTTGTTGAATTGACACCATGTTGAAATTGGCTCAGAACAGCTACATGTTTGGGTCCGACCCTGGGAGCAGCACTGTTTTTTTTAGTACTACTTTATGGAGTAGTTTTGCCTTCTCATATTTAGCCAGGATCTAATTAATATTCCATTTGACCTCTGTTTTGTGACATTGATGGGACACAATTCCAACACATTTCTGAAATGGACCCTGACCATATTACAGATTGGGAAACCAAGCACAGGCAAGTGAAGTGACCAGTCCAAAGTTGCGCAGCAAGTCAGTGGCAGAGCCAAGAGTACGATGTAGGCATTGGGTCACAGTCCCCTTTTCTAAGTAGTACAGAATGTTGCTTCCCATATCACTGTACTAATCTGCTGTTAGAGCTCAGGCAGCATGTTTTTAAGCCTCTTCATTTTCAGTTTAAACCGATTTAAAAAAAAATCCTCAGTTTTAAGAAAAGTATTATTCCTTTTTTCTGATTTTCATCCTACTTTTGTATCATTCAAATATATAAAAAAGAAGTTGTTTTATTAGGAAAGTACAATACATTGCATATCTATGTGTTATGATAATACATTAGTCTGTATGTATATGCAGAGCTGCTTGTTGAAGTAAGGCTGTGTAGTAGGGTACGTCTTCACTACCCGCTGTATCGGCGGGTAGCAATCGATTGCTCGGGGATCGATATATCGCGTCTCATCTAGATGCGATATATAGATCCCCGAATGCGCTTATATCGATTCCGTAACTCCACCAACCCGAACAGAGTTGCGGAATCGACAGGGGGAGCCGCGGACATTGATCCCGCGCCGTGAGGACGGTGAGTAATTCGATCTTAGATACTTGGACTTCAGCTACGTTATTCACGTAGCTGAAGTTGCGTATCTAAGATCGATTTTCCCCCGTAGTGTAGACCAGCCCTTAGTCTAGAAGATACGCACAACAAACAAACAGGCACGCACACAAGCTTTGAAGTTACCGATGAATATCACGTCCACCACATACACACTTCAGCTGTTAACAGATAGTGGTTTAAAGATTTGACACACTAAAATGGTATAAAAATGAAAATCTGTATCAGGAGATGTTTCTGAACACAAGGAAGTATTTGAAAGTTTAAAGAAAAAAAAACAGGAGAAAAGGATGAAGTTGAGTGTATGTGTTGCAAATGATGTGGCCCGATTATTAAATGTAAATATTTATAGGCTAATAGTTCTAAGTCTACAACAGTAAACTGTTTATTCAAATGAAAAATTTTATTTGGGGATTAGAGATGTATTGTTTTCTTAAACTCAGAGGTGGCATTGTGTTTTGAGTTCTGTTTTAGTTCTGCAGCCAACTACGCTGAATTCCATTCATCAAAGCATTAATCTACTGAATACTTCCCCCACTCCTGTCCTTCTGTCTGCCAAAATAAACCCCAATATTTACCAAGAAAAATTATTAGTAGTTTTTCCACCAATTTTCACCTGTTTTTTTTGTTGTGGTAATAAACACTGATAAATTTCTGGGAAAAATTAAATAAAATAAAAACAGAAATGAAGGACCCTACATGTCTTATAGAAATGCTACATCTCAAGCAGACTGCTCTTCTAGGGGCTCATAAATACTATGGCTTTAAAGAACTGTTGATTCTTATCTAAAGTTAAGAAGAGGCAATTCTGCTGACACATCATACGTTTTCTGCATTTCTTTATTTACAAGGAAAGAGGATCTTGGGTCATTTGCTCCACTGCTAAGCTGTAAAAAAAGAAACTGATAAAAAAATCTGATGATTAACCCCTTAGCATTGCAGATAGCTGTACTGAATGCTCCCATACAACTCTTCTAATGATGGCCTTATCCTCTCAGCATGGTTTCTGTCTCTGTCAGACTCACCAGCCACAGTTGCTTACATTGGCCAGCTGGAAAGTGCTAGTTGTATTTTGAATAACAATTGCATAAAATTGTATGATTTGTATAACTTATGTACAGCTGCTCTCTGCTCTTCAGTCTCTCTTTCTGTCTGCCTCAATCTTTCTCTCATTGCTCTGTGGCCCTCTCCCCTCGCTCAGGTAGACAGAAAGGAAATGATGTAAACTGTCCTGAAAGTTCTGTAATCCTGCTGACCAACCTCCTCCTGCGTCGTCTTTTTCTTTTTTTCAAATTAGGTGAGAAAGGCTGAGGAAAAGTTATTTTAAAAGAAGGAATAGGAGGCCGGGTGCATCAGGGAACTGGTAACAAGTCTCTCAGATGTGTATTTCTTGTCCACCATTTCAAATCCAGCTTATGTCAGCAATCCCTGAAAGTTGATGCCTTTTGATTGTTCATTGACCTGTGTGAAATGAGTTGGAGTCTCTTTCTATTTGCTAGTGGACAAGTATCCACATTTAAACAAAATCACTTGTCACAATACACACTAATTGGTGTTTTTATTTGCAGTCTTAGCAAGGAGCAATGACTGAGAAGGCCATAGGGGCTGAACTCCTGTCTGACCCCTAGCACTGTTCCCGCGAAGGCTGGACTCAGGCACACTGGCAGATCATGAGTGTTGGAGAAATATTTCCTGTTGCCTGTGCTGAACCTGCTCAGTAGGTCAATGGAAGACTTCATTCCCTAAGGGTATGAATCTGGCACCTTTCACCAATTCTGCATTTGATTAAAAAAACAGAAACAATTATAAATATTGTACATTAGACAATAAGAGCAAGTCAGTTAAGTGATTGTGTTAACGCCTGTTACTGGCAAAGCTTCTGTAATACATGTAGGATAAATGGCATGTTTGAGATGCAGGAATGTATATATAATATGCAGGAATGTATTATATACTCTGAAAGGCACACATGTTGAATGCCTGAAGGTGAAACAGTTAGGCAAAAGTCTAAACTAATCAAACTTGGAAGCAGGGTACCTTCCAAAGGGAATACATAACCCAAAACATGTATCCCTGTTCTCTTTCAAACTTGACTGTATACCCATTGGGACTATAGATATATCCTAGAGTTGCTATTCACTTTACAAAAAAGACTCTCTCGATGCCTGGTATAGAAGGAGCAAGCCTGTATTATGCCCTGTCTGATGTGGATTGTGGTAATGTCATCAGAAGACAGCAAGATCAGGGACATTGGCAATCTAAAAATCACACTTCTAAATGAAAATATTGTACCCTCTGCTTTACAAGTAATGCCTAAGATGGATATAAACGAAACATATGAGTGAAAAAATGCTCACTTCTATATTTTTCTGTTTATTTCCTTTCTACTTTTGATGGTGTATGTATAGTCCAGGGGCGGCAACCTACAGTCCGTGTGTCAAAGAGCTGGCCTCCTGGCCACCGGCCCCACTCAGCACACGCGGCCGGCTGAGTGAAGCCGGCTGAGTGAAGCGGGGCTGGTGGCCAGGACCCCAGACTGGTGGCAGGCGCGCCCCCTGGCTCCCCCCTCACCACGCTCGTTCTGTGGCTCCCGAGAGTGTGAGCTGCCAGGGCATGGGGCCCTGAGCCTGCTCAGGGAGGGGCGGCGGTGGCAGCTCACACTCCTGGGAGCTGCAAAGCCTGAGCGCGGCAAGGGAGGAGCTGGGAGGCGCACGGGGCCCTCTGCTCACATGCATCCACTTCAGGAGCCCCCCCCGGGCGGGGGGCACCGGGCCGCAGCCCAGGCAGGTGCACACCCCGGCTCCTCCCTCATCACACTCAGGTTCTGCGGCTCCTGGAAATGTGAGCTGCCACCGCTGTCCCTCCCACAGCTCCTCCCGTCCCGCTGCCTCAGCACTCCACATGGAGGCAAAACTCCATGTGGAGCCAGCACCTCACCAGCATGGGCATGGTAAGGGGAGTCGGGGGGGGGGGTAGTCAGGGAGTAGGGGGAAGGCTGGATGGGTTGGGAGTTCTGGGGGTCCTGTCAGGGGGCGGGGAGTGGTTGGATGGGGCGTGGGAGTCCCCTGGGGGCGGGGATGTTCATAAGGGTTGGGGCAGTCAGGGGACAGGTAGGGGGTAGGGTCCTAGGGGGGCAGTTAGGGTGGGAGGGTGTCAGGAGGGAGCAGTCAGGGAACAAAGAGCAGGGAAGCTTAGGTAGGGGGTAGGGTTCTGGGGGGGCAGTTGGGGCAGGGGTACCAGGAGGAGGCAGTCAGGGGACAAGGAGTGGTGGGTGGGTGGGTTGGGGCTTCTGACTGGGGCAATCGGAGTGGGAAGTGGGAAGGAGTGGATGGGGGCTAGGGCAGGGCTCTCCAATCAGGTTTTTGATTGTTGAAATGTGGTAACCCTAGGTGAGGGGGAAGCCAGGGAGCGCATGGGGGCTGGTGCCCACATACATCCACTGCAGCCTGTAGAAGCCCTCAGGGGGGCACTGGGCCGCAGCCTGAGCAGGAGGGGCAGGGGGGCTCAGCTGCTCCCAGCTAGCGGTGCTGCTGCTGCCTTTGCAGGGCTGCTGCCCCCCTGCATCGCGCTGGCTCCTCCATGACTGGGGCTCGCTGCTGCCACAAGCGGGATGCTCTGGCTCTCTGGTGACTCCGGAAGGCAGCTCCTCCCTGCTGAGCTGCTGCAGCGTCCCAAGCCTGGCAAAGCCAGTGAGTGGACTTGGGGCGGGGTCCCCCTGGATTGGGTTGGGAGAGCTCGCAGGGGGGCTGTGCAATCTCTGGGGGAGTTCAGGGGGCGGGGAGGTGGGAACCTGGTCTGGGGAGCAGCCCCTGGGCACGGCTGGCCCCTGGGGTCTATAAAGGCTCGTTGGGGATTTGCCCCTCAATGAACTGATGTGCAAGGTGGAAGTTTCACCTAGGGTGGAAAATATCCTTGCACCGGCTCTGTCCCAGGGGGTGCGTGCACCCCAGGTTAAGAATCACTGCACTAAATTGATAAGATCTACATTTTAATTTAATTTTAAAGGAAGCTTCTTAAACATTTTAATAAACTTGTTTACTTTATATACAACAATAGTTTAGACTTTTAGAGAGAGACCTTATAAAAACGTTAAAATGTATTACTGGCACGCGAAACCTTAAATTAGAGTGAATGAATGAAGACTCAGCACACCACTTCTGAAAGGTTGCCGACCCCAGTATAGTCAGTTTTACTATCTCCTCTGTTTAATCAGTTTCTTCTTCAGCTTATGTGGTCTTGCACACAGCAAAAGGGAGAGGAAATATAAGAACAGGAAAATACTATTGTAAAATCACAAAAATTGTCAGGGACACACAGAGACAAGCATAGTACCTGAAATTTCTTTTAACCATTTGTATAAATTGATTAATTTCAAGTTAATGGTGTCCTTTTAAAGGGGGAGTTCCTTTGCGGAGGAGATAAACATGCCCTTCTTTGGGGAGAAACAGAATTTGCATGCCATGAAATGGGAAAGAGAGGACGAAATTCTGTGCTGCATCTCCTGGAAATGCAGTGCAGAAGGCACAGGCCAGATGGAAAAAGGGGAAAAGTTGGTTTCATACCACGTTTGCATCCTGGAGATTCTAGGTTGCTCTGGGTTAATGTGGTTCAAAGCATAAATTAGGGGAGCCAGAAGTTGGTCTAATTCATGGCAGCTTCCCAAAGGTTGCCTATAGGCTGTTCTGCAGCCTGTAACTACATAGAATTACTTGTAGCTGTTCTCTTCTATTTTGTTGTAATCTTCTCTGCATTCATCACCATAGTATCTGAGCACATTCCAGTACTGGATTAAGCAATGTGACTGACATCTGTCACATATCATTGGTTATAGCGGGGGGGGGGGAAGGGAAGTGTGCCCCATGGAATGTTTTGTTTGGTCGGATTGTATAGATAGATCAATACATAGCTCTATTTATGTTAGAGAAGGTCAAAGAAATGGACCTTGCACTTGGAGAAGAAGGTGGTGAAATTTGTGATGGTCTTAGTTCCTGGGGGAGTCCTGTAATCTCACGCTGGCCCCCGAGAAAGCTCTGTCTACAGCAGTGGTCTCCAAACTTTTTTGATTGTGCACCCCTATCAGTAAAAATTTTTTGAGCACGTACCCTCTCCCATGTGCCAGGGCCGGCTCTACCATTTTTGCCGCCCCAAGCAAAAAAAAAAAAAAAAAAAAAGGCCACCCAAACTGCCAAAGCGGCGTTGCTTCGGTGGCACTCCTGCGCTGCTTCGGTGGCACTCCTCCTGCCGCACACCCTAAAGACCCTCTTGTGCATCCCCTGGGGAGCGTGCACCTCACTTTGGAGACAACTGATCTACAGCAGAGATGAGCTTTACCCTTATTGTGGTAAGATCCAGCTGCACCAAGGGAGTGAAATTGTTGACCATTGCCTTCATCCTGGATCTTTAGATGATTTTTTGGGTACTCGGAGCCCCAGCCTTTGAGTCCC
This sequence comes from Gopherus flavomarginatus, assembly GCF_025201925.1. Taxonomy (NCBI): domain Eukaryota; kingdom Metazoa; phylum Chordata; order Testudines; family Testudinidae; genus Gopherus; species Gopherus flavomarginatus. The sequence continues at coordinate 155,034,990 of NC_066617.1, read as the reverse complement.
TTGAAGATATATCTGCTGGTGTCCACAAACGCCAACCTTTTTCTGTAATGGCGTCTGAAAAGACTAACTCACCAGTGCTGTATCAGCTTAGCAGTGTCTGTTCAGAACACCTTTTCAGCACAGCAGGAGCAAGAGTGACAGACAGATTTTCCTGCCTTCCCGCAGGGAATGAGGAGAAGTTTTTGTGGTGTTCAGTAAACACTCAGCCAGGGGGGTCTCCAAGAGGTCTGATTCATTCAGTGTCTGAGTTCTAACTGATCCGCATTGTACAACATCAGCCAATGCATTACATCACAACCAGTTTCAACTTAAAAGTGCAGTTCCCCACCTCTTCCTTCCCTAGCCAAACATAAAATAATCAATTAACGGTCAGCATTAATATAATGTAGAATTTCAAACATTTATAACCTATCTATTAAGAAAATTTACAAACAGTGTTCAGTTAATCTTAGTGGTGCTCTGTGCTGGTGGTTGGACCTGTGGAGCTCTCCTGGAACACTGGCATTACTGCTGTCAGAAAGCAGCAAGTTCACATGTTCTAGTGGTTCCATGTCCCGGGGCTCCATCTGTAGAGATGTTTGTGCAAGATTATAATTTAGAGATCCTCCCTCATAAGGGACAGTATTATGCATATAGGGATTTGGAGACACGGTCTGAAAGCAGGGGTAGAGAACACATGGTAGCTGCACACCACAGAAGCTCTTTAGTTTGTTTTTCGTAAAAGTTTTATTCTTTTCTTTTTCACTGGTTTGTTGTTCAGTGAACCCCAAGATTACTACCTGGTGTCAGATGTGCCATATGACAAAGAGACGGCAGTCATTTTGAGGTTAACTCCTGTTTTTGAAACTGAAAGCAGAGGAAAGGAGAGTATATGGAGCAGCAGAGAACAAAGGTTTTTGTATGTATTTTATGAGCACATTATTAGTTTGACTAGCTTAAGAAGAGAAGAAAGCAAAGAATGGATGTGTGGGAACCTCCATCCAGTTTGCAATTGTCAGACAATGTTGCAGAGAACTGGAAGAAATTCCAAAGGAGATTTGAATTGTATTTAGCAGATGGAGAGGAGAAAAATGATAAAGAGAAAACATCAATCTTTCTGGATGTTGTTGGGGAGGAAGCATTGGATATTTAACAACTTTAAGTTTCAAAAACGTGAAAGCAAGAAGTTAATTAATATACTGACTAATTTTAAGGAACATTGCATGCCATAAAGGAATGAGACACAATTTTTTTACATGCATGCATCATAGAGCAACATGTCACTGAATTAAGTACACTGAGTAAAACATGTCACTTTGGTAAGGTGACACAATCTCTAGTCAAAGATAGAATCATTTGTGGCATTAAAAACAATATATTAAGAGAGAGACTGCTCTGTGAAGGAGATTTAACTTTAGAAAAAGCTCTCCAGATTTGCAGGGCAGCAGAAACTGTCAAAGCATAAACCAAAGAGCTAAATTCACCAGAAGTGATTATCCACATACTAAGTACAAAAGAGTATGGTCAGAAAAAGTCAAATCTACTCACTATGAGAGTATCAGAGGGGTAGCTGTGTTAGTCTGGATCTGTTAAAGGAGCAAAGTGTCCTCTGGCATCTTATAGACTAACAGATGTTTTGGAGCATGAGCTTTCGTGGGTGATGAAGTGGGTATTCACCCACGAAAGCTCATGCTCCAAAACATCTGTTAGTCTATAAGGTGCCACAGGATTCTTTGCTCACTATGAGAGCCACTGCTAGGGAGAAGACTGAGTACAGATGGTTACGTAGAAAGTGTGGATCACAGCATGACCCCAAACAGTGTTTGGCCTCCGAGAAACATTGTTATAAATTGGGGGGAAATAATCCTTTTTGCAAAATGCTGCAGATCCAAAATGCAAAAACAGTTAAGTGCATTCAGATGAAGACAACATGGTTGAGTATTTGAAAAAAAACCAAAACATGCTGGGATCAAGCAAACCTGATGAGAGGGACTGGATACTACCCATGAAAGTGAATGAAACAATTATTCCACTCTCACTGGACACAGGAGGTCAGATTAATATTCTGTCTGAACAGGATTATGAGGCACTGAAAATAACACTAAAATTAGGACCAACAAAAATAAAAATAACTGGTTAATCTGGAACAGATATACCAGTGCAGGGGAGGTGCACTTTTAGCATCAGCTATACAAACACCATGTACAGACTCCTGTTTGTTGTGCCAAAGGAGGTTACACCAATTTTAGGCCTGGCCGCCAGATTAAAACTTAATCTGGTCAATCGGTTGCACTCACTACAAGATCGTACTGAACCTGACAATGAGGCACTCATTCAGGAATATCATGATCTGTTTCAAGGGTTGGGTTGCTTGCAGAATGAACATACAATCCAGATAAACAAGCAGGTGCCTCAAGTTATCCATTGATGTAGAAAGTTGCCATTTGCACTTTGTGATAAACTCAAGACTGAGCTTACAAGGATGGAAGCAATGCAAGTAATACAAACAATTGAGGAACCAATGGAATAGGTGAGCTCTGTAGTCATTGTGGAGGAAAATAGTGGCCAGCTACTCATATGCTTAGATCCCAGAAACTTCAACAAGACTATAAAAAGAGAACATTTCAAACTGCTAGCGAGGGAAGAGATAATGGCTCAAGTTGTAAATGCTCACAGTTAATGTATAGTAACTCGTCACTTAAAGTCATCCCTGTTAACATTGTTTCGTTGCCGATCAGTTAGAGAACATGTTCATTTAAAGTTGCGCAATGCTCCCTTATAACGTTGTTTGGCAGACACCTGCTTTGTTCACTGCTTGCAGAAAGAGCAGCCCGTTGCAGCTAGCTGGTGGGGGCTTGGAACCAGGGTGGACCGGCAGCCCTCCATCAGCTCCCCGTTCCTTTAAGTTCCCTGTGCGGCAGCCGCCCAGCAGGCTGTCAATTGCAGACGGTTTAGCTGTCCCTCGCTCCACTGCTGTGTGCTGCTCCTGCCCTCTGCCTTGGAGCTGCTCCTGGAAGCC